>NC_140584.1:455987331-457187331 GCF_964204655.1 Triturus cristatus | reverse complement strand
TCGTGCACTGTGCACGTTGCAGGCGCAGACGGTCCTGCCTTTGGCACGGCATTGGCGCAACAGTGGCACAGACAAGCTGCTGGCTGCATTAAGAATGGGTGGAGGGGGGAAGGGAGGAGCATTTTGGAGGCGTGTGAGTTGCAGAATCAGGGCACTCGGTGGGGCGGTCAGTTACGAAACATGAACAATGTTGGACACATGCAAATTTCAAAGAAAGTCTCTCCGCAAAACTGTGTGGCATGACATCATCACTCGAGTGACAAATCAGTACACACATCAAAGTCACTTTGCATTCAGTCAGCTGGACACACACATTGCAACACATGCCACTCAATGCTACAAGCTCGCACACTCATACCCAGTGACTCACCATTATGAGAAGAAGTTGCGTATGAGCTGACTCCGGATATCATCCTCCTCCTCCTCATCACTTGTCTCGTGACCAAGCCCTGGATCCTCCATGGGTGGATGTTGCTGCTCATCAGGATAAAGGATGAGTGGCACTGCCTTCTCAACGGCCATGTTGTGCAGCATGCAGCACACAATGAAGATTTTGCAGACCTTCTTTGGTGCATATGGGAGGGACCCACCTGTCTTGTCAAGGCACCGGAATCAGCTCTTCAGGAGGCCAAACGTCCTCTCAATCACTCGCCTGGTCTGCCCGTGTGCATTGTTGTACCGGTGATCTGCAGCTGTTCTTGGGTTGCGGAGAGGTGTCATTAGCCATGGCATGTTGGGATATCCAGAGTCCCCTACATGGAAACATCATGTAAATAAGTGGGTCAGGAGATGCTGTAAGAGCCAAACATACCGCAACACACAGGACAAACAGAGTATACCCACCAACAAGACTTGCTCGTTCGTTGTGCAGCCGCAGCATCATTTGTGGCACCCTGCTATGCCTCATGATGTAGGCATCGTGTGCTGATCCTGGAAAACGTGCACAGACATGGGAAATCAGCATGTTAGCAAGACACACCACAAGGGCATTTATTGAGTGGTAATGTTTACGGTTGCAATAGGCTTGCTCCTGTGCCTGTGGTGGTACCAAAGCCACATGTGTCCCATCAATGGACCCAATGGCATGTGGCATCCCTCCCAGGGCATAGAAATCACCCTTGACATCTGTCAACTCCTCAGGAGTAGGAAATTTGATGAATTCATCAAGGTGCTCCAACATGGCTGATACACGGAGATATCACCAGAGTGACACACATCCACATAGCTGCATTGGAAGGATGTCATCTCATCCAGACAGTTGACTGCAGGGCACACGCACAGGTCACATGGAATGTCAAATGTACATATCAAACACATTGCGATGAAGGGGTACATTTGACAACAAAAAAACACAGCCATTGAGACGACGCAGACATGTATGCCTGGGAAAATATGATGTCCGATACACACAGACCCTAAAGCCGTGGGAATCCACATGTGGCATGGTGTGCGTAGATGTGTGCCATGCCCATCTCCACACAGACCCATGTTGGATGCACCAACAGCAGATGCAGTTGACGGCACACTAACAGCAAGCTCATGGGAACACATGACACACACCTGACATAGTCACATAGGGGCACGCTGATCGTGACATGTCAGTTGATAGAGTGTCCCTGTCCCTGGCATAAGGAGACAGGTGCGGGTGTTGATGACTGTGCCATCCCACTGCTGCTGTGCATGACACAGTTGGACTACAGACACACATGTGGCAAGTGTCAAGGTGATGTGTGCCACATAGTGCCCCATCACAGGTACACAGGTGTACACAGGTCATCACACATCAATTGTGCAACTAGATGAGATGACCTGTGCAATTTCACTGGCTGACACACCTAGGGCCTGCACATGAAAGTATGCAATGACAAGTACTTGATGGACATCCTTGTGGGACTCGTAGCACTCCATTCCTGGCCTCATATCACTGTTCTACTGGTGCCGTAGGGGTACGTGTGAAACGCACCGTACCCATGCATTCATTGCGTGCGTACGGTCCGTATCACTGTTCTATTGGTGCCGTAGGTGTATGTGTGAAACGCACCGTACCCACGCATTCATTGCGTGTGTACGGTCCATATCACTGTTCTACTGGTGCCGTAGGGGTACGCGTGAAACGCACCATACCCACGCATTCATTGCGTGTGTACGGTCCGTATCACTGTTCTACTGGTGCCGTAGGGGTACGTGTGAAACACACCGTACCCACGCATTCATTGCGTGGGTACGGTCCGTATCACTATTATTATTATTATTTATAGAACTTATAATGCGCAACAGCTACCCGCAGTGGGTTTCCCGGCGCCAGGGATAGACTAAAGAAGAAAGAGAGAACACAATACCATGTCAGCACCAGTTAAAACAGCAAGAAGGCTATTAAAAAAGCAGGGTCTTCAGTTTTTTTCGGAAACCAAACAAGTTGGCTTCCAACTTAAGGGCAGTAGGCAATGTGTTCCAAAATTTGGGTCCCAGATAGGAGAAGGACCGACCACCCATTCTGACAAGTTTAAATCTTGGAACAACAAAATCGCCATTTGCCGAAGATCGTAACAAGCGGGTAGGTTTATAGGCTTGAACAAGACTCTTTAAGTATTTTGGGGCCACGCCATGTTTGATCTTGAAAAGATAGCACAGGGCTTTAAATTTTATGCGACTAGGGATTCTCAACCAGTGCAGGTCGCGAAGGGCCTGTGCCGCCGAGGATCTCCGTGGTAAATTGCAGAGGAGTCGTGCCGCCGAGTTTTGTACCACCTGGAGTTTATTTAAGGTAGAAACGTCGGCGCCAAAATAGAGAACATTGCCGTAATCAAGGCGAGATATGACTAACGCTTGTACGACAGTTCTCTGAGTGGAGTGACGAAGCATCCACAGAATTTTCTGCAGCCATCTTAAGATGGCAAAACAAGTGGAGGCAACCTTGGTAGCTTGCTGTCTCATAGATAACTTGTCATCTATAAGAAAACCAAGGTTGCGGACTACGGAGACCGGTTGTGGAAGGGGTCCCATATTACTTGGCCAGTGCTGAGGGCCCCATAACTCTTTGTTCTTTCCCAGAATGACGACCTCTGTCTTGTCGCCATTCAACTTAAGGAGATGCATTTGCATCCATTCGGCGACACGCGATAATCTATTTTTCAGAACATAGTCACGGTTGCCTTCACTGCTGGAAAGAGAAAAGACAATCTGTGTGTCATCGGCGTATGAAAAGATTGTCAACCCAGCGTCCTCGGCGATGGTAGCCAGGGGTCTAACATAGATGTTAAATAGTAGAGGACTAAGTATAGACCCCTGGGGAACGCCATGTGCCGATGAACAGATGGCTGAAGAAGCTTTCGCCGAAAAAACTTGAAAAGTGCGCTCACTCAAAAATGAGGCAATCCAGGCAAGAGCAGGGCCATCCACTCCTAGGGACCGGAGGGAATTTAAAAGAATAGAATGGGACACGGTATCGAAGGCCGCACTCAGATCCAATAGGATGAGTGCAGATGTTTCCCCTCGATCAATACCGTGCCGCAGCCTCTCCGTAACCCCAAGGAGAGCGGTCTCAGTAGAATAGTGTGCTCGAAAGCCGGATTGAGAAGGATGTAAAAATTCCGAACTTTCTACTAGTTGATTTAACTGAGAATTGATATGTCTTTCCAGTACCTTTGAGAAAAAAGGCAACAAGGATATGGGTCTGAAATTGGACAAGTTCAAAGTGTCCGCACCGGCCTTCTTTAAGAGGGGGACAACCATTGCATGCTTCCATTCTGGTAACACATAAGACTCAGACAGGGACGCATTAAGAAGTTTCATTAGGACCCGACGGGGTTCAAGATCCAATAACTTTAGAACTCTTACTGGAATTAGATCACGGGGGGATCCGGACCTAACACTATTCAAACAGGTAAGAAAGGAGATATCATCAAACGGCTGCCAGTTAGTAACCTTCAGCAGAGGGGAAGATAATTCAGGCACGCTCAATTGTGTCAGGCGAGGGTCAGTTGCTGTCAAGGGAGAACTCATAGAATCATATATGCGTTCAACCTTGGCCACAAAAAACTCAGCGATGGCTATACATTGATCTTCCTCCAAAGCTGGAGGGATCGGGGCAGCGTCTGCTCCTGTTAGCTTTTTTACAACAGAGAAGAGAGTACGTGGGCAATTCTGAGCTTGCGTCACTGTACTCGCAGTGTAAGAAGCCCTGGCTTTTTTACATTGGGAATGATACTCCTTAAGGGCTTCTTTGTATTCCGCCTTAGAAGAGGCAGAGTAGGAATGCCTCCATTTCCTTTCAAGCACCTTGCACTTGGCTCTTAGGATCTTCAGATCTTCCGAGAACCAAGGTGCAGGAGGATGATGTAATCTAGTGCGCTTAGGTGTTAAAGGCAGTAGAGTAGTTATAGAATTCGTGAGCCAGTGAGATATTGCCGTATGAAGCTCTGAAACAGAAGCATCCGTGTCAGGACAAGTATTAGAGAGAAACTGATTAAACTTTACAATATCAAGCCTTCCCCACTGATGAATCAGTTCACTCTTACCACGGCTACCCTTGGCTGGACTCTTAAAAAGGGACAGGGAGAAATGAACCGCGAAGTGGTCAGACCACTCCAACGGACGAGCACTCTGAGAACAATCAAAGTGTAAATTTGAAAAAATAGGGTCCAACAAGTGACCGGCAGAATGAGTGGGCCCAGAGTTCCGAAGTGATAAATTCAGGGCTTCAAGATCATTTAAAAAGTGCGTACTAAGAGTACAGTGAGGATCTTCAAGGTGTAAGTTGAGATCACCTAAAATAGTAAAATTTGCTGCTTTAAGAAGCAGAGGAGCTATGGAATCGGCAAAAGACGACGTCCATGTACTCGCATTGCCAGGGGGGCGGTAAACCAAAAGACCTGAAAAGGTGAATTGAGGATTGATTGCCAGTTTAAATAAGGCAGCTTCGCAACCAGGTAAAGGAAAGGCTTCGAGCTTACACACGTAGCGAGATTTACAAATTATAGCGATACCTCCTCCTATTCCGGAGAGTCGATCTTGTCTTACTATGATATAATTACTAGGAACAGCAATGGCAACATCCGGGCCAGAACTGTCCTGAAGCCATGTTTCCGTGCAAAATATTGCGTCCGGCCTCTCGTCCATAATAAAATCATAGATATGGTATTTATGTTTCGAGAGAGACCTACAATTGATATTCCAAAATTGGAGTGGAGGACTAGTAGGTAAAGTTTTAGCAGCTCGTCGGCTCCCACGGGTTCGAGTGCGAGTCAACACTTTGCATCGAGTCATTTTACCTGTATAAAAATTGCAACCAGAACATTTAAAATTATGAGTCGGTAATATGCAAGGAGTACAATTGACATGAAAAAGGGGGCGCAGATTTTTTAGTGACTCACCTGTATATGAACAGATTCCTGCAAATGAGTGGCTAACTGCCATATTTAGAGTAAGATGAGTAGCCCCTGGACCCGTACAGACACGGACGGGCGCAGACGGGCTAAACTCTGGCGTAAACTCCGGCTAAAATCCGGCGTCCCGCTGCGCGTGTCCGCTGCGCGTTGGTGTGGCTGCTTTTTATAGTGGTCTCGTGTCCTTGTGACCCTGTACCACTACAACCACACAACAAGCACTGAGCGCGATTCCCTCACCCAAGATGGCCGCCAATCACGAGTCGGGGCAGAAGGACCCGCCAAACGCGGTGGTTAGGCAATTTTACAGTGCGGGTGAGCTGAGGTGAGTGCGAGTCTGCGGGCAGCACTTAAAAACAAGGGAAAACAAATCAAGTGCAAAGTAAATATTAACGGGGTAATTTAAAAGATTATCTCGGATAGTCCGAGCGCTATTAAAAAATTTCGCTGGAGATAGAGCATGGGTGCGTTCTCAAATGGCAAGACAGAGTACACAATTTGTCTGCTTTTTATTGTGATCTCGTGTCCTTGTGACCCTGTACCACTACAACCACACAACAAGCACTGAGCGCGATTCCCTCACCCAAGATGGCCGCCAATCACGAGTCGGGGCAGAAGGACCCGCCAAATGCGGTGGTTAGGCAATTTTACAGTGCGGGTGAGCTGAGGTGAGTGCGAGTCTGCGGGCAGCACTTAAAAACAAGGGAAAACAAATCAAGTGCAAAGTAAATATTAACGGGGTAATTTAAAAGATTATCTCGGATAGTCTGAGCGCTATTAAAACATTTCGCTGGAGATAGAGCATGGGTGCGTTCTCAAATGGCAAGACAGAGTACACAATTTGTCTGCTTTTTATAGTGGTCTCGTGTCCTTGTGACCCTGTACCACTACAACCACACAACAAGCACTGAGCGCGATTCCCTCACCCAAGATGGCCGCCAATCACGAGTCGGGGCAGAAGGACCCGCCAAACGCGGTGGTTAGGCAATTTTACAGTGCGGGTGAGCTGAGGTGAGTGCGAGTCTGCGGGCAGCACTTAAAAACAAGGGAAAACAAATCAAGTGCACTATTCTACTGGTACCGTAGGGGTACGTGTGAAACGCACCGTACATGTGTGTGGATTTCAAAATTACATAGGGGACACATAGGGGACAAGTATTAGGCCCAAAATGCATGCTGGTTGTCATGGATACAGAGTTTTCAGTTGCAACGTGTCCATCAGGTGTCCTGGAACAGTCAGTTGGCCAAAAAATACAATGTTGCAAAGTGGTTGTTGACTTGACATGATGCTCAAAATTTGAACGATGCGAACGTGTGTCATTGGTGTATGTTTAAAGGGATTGGAGTAAACGTATGATGCGAATGAGTCTGGCCAATCACTATGTACTCCTCTAAATGAATGCCCCTCAGCAAGACAGATATAAGGCAGCCAGAACCCATGAGAGGGCACTTGCCTGCACGACTTTCGAGTCGACCACACTGCTGCTGTCTCTGCTTCCTCTGGACCATGTCGCGTACTGTGGAGAGGGCCCAGCCATTCACCCTAGAGGAGAATGAGGCGTTGCTGGACTGCCTCCTCCCACAGTACCCCAAGCTGTATAGGAGACCAGGGGAGCAGTTGAGTGCTGACTCCACTACCTTTGCATATGCACCTGTTGTGTGACTGTCACTTCTGGCATTGTGTCCAGGTGTGACAGACATGCAATGTTGTTTAGAGTGGGTCCCAGGGGGGGGACATGCTTATGTCTCTCATGCAGAGCATGAGGTAGTTCCTGTGTGCACTCCTCACTTGCATTGTGCTTACTGTGACATTCACTGCATAGTGCATGACACATTCAGCCTAGCAAATCCTTGGTGGCTTTTTTTCCTATTGTCCTGAGGTGATTCAGTGGTCCCCCCGGTGTGACAGGTCACTGTACCCACAGATGTGTATGAGTTGAGTGGACCTGTGGTGAAAGTGTTCTAATGATGTGTATGACCTCATGGACATTGATGTGTGTGAATGTTCCTTGTCATGTGGGTGAGTGTCTATGTGAAGTGTTGCACCACAGCTGCATGGAGGAGGCAACAGCTCTACCCATCTGATGTGACAAGTAAGCCGTGCTGTGTGTCTGACTAGAGCTAGCACGACACCTGTGACACCCCACAGGCAAGTGGCACATGTGCAGAGTGAGGGTTGTATCCGCTGTTGTGACTGACAGGCAAGTGATCTGTGCCTGGGTGTGTCTGTCTAGTCTGCTGAGGGTGCGTAAGTGGAGTGGGACATGTGACTGCTTGGCCCGTGCTGTCCATCAGCCTGCTGTTGCATGTGCTGCACAGTGTGTGCCATGATCAGTGAGTGTGTCGCACCCCTTATGCCACCTGTTGACTTTCAATGCCATGTAGTGCATTGGGGCTTGCACACAGGCCACTTTCTCATTGAGAATGATGCAATTCCTGTCAGCATCCTATGCCCTGTTCAACATATCAAAGATGTTCAAATGTGTGTCTCTGGGACATGGAGCAGGTGTAGTGATGTTGTCTCACTTTGTCATCCTGACAGGTAACTGCCTACGAGAAGATGTTGATCTGGCTGGACATAGTCAGGGCCGTGAGATCGGCGGGGGATCGGAGTCGGCGCCTACCACAGGTCAGAAAACGGTGGCAGGATATCTGGTGCTGGACCCGGCGGATCGCCCGGGTCCAGCTGGGGCTCAACCCTCCTAGCCCCCACGGCGGGCGCCGACGCCTGACCGCCCACATGACCCGTGTCCTGGCGGTGGTCTTCCCTGACCTCGATAGGCAGTTACAGGAGAGACTGCAGCAAGGCGGGGGTAGATACATGGCTGTTTGTTGTGTTATGTGTCACCAGCTTTTGGAAGAGTCTGTAGCCTGGATACACTCCCAGAGTTTATATGTGCAGTGCATTTTCTGTTCCCCAATGTCACCTGGTGCTCTTTTTCATCCCTTCCCCTCCTTGACATGTGTCCCCTCGCCTGTGTGTAATCACATTTGCACATGGTCATCTAGGGTGCCAGAAAATCAAAGTGCACATTGCTTTCCGCATCATGTGGGAAGGTGGTCTGTGACATGTGTTGGTACCTTGCCTGTGCCATGACCTGTTCACTATGTTGGGTGTCCATATTTGTTGGCGCTGATGATGAGTCTCAACATAGGAGTGTGAGGTTTCAACTGAACACCCTTGCAGCATGCATGACCAATGTTGTGGCCTCAGACATGATCAGCTCATTCCAGGACCACGGAGCAGTGTGCCCACTACAGTCCCTTGAGACACCCTGGCTTCCTAATCATGTGTGTCATCCAACACTGTGCACATTCTCTGTGGGTTCAGCATAGGTCTGCCTCTGTGGCATTGTTCCCTGGCCTAGTTTGTATTTTTCCAATGTGTGCTACATGTGTCCACTGGACAGGGATACACCCTTTTGCTTGTGCATACTCACACTAGGCAGTGCCTGTGTGGCTATTCACAACAATCTGTTAATGGTTGTTTGTCACAAATATGTGTTGCCAGCCCCACGAGGTGATGTTGTGTCAATTTAGCAATTGTTGCTGCACAGTTTTTGAAACCCTGATTAAGAGGTCACTTCTTGATCTGTATCAATCACATTGACTCAGGTATGGGGGGGTTGTGCGGGAGAGGCCTACGTGGGCACCCCTGATTTCTCCTTGCCAGGTCTGAGACTGTGTGTGAGAATTGGCTGTACAAAGAATCACCGTGCAGTGCCCCTGTGATGGTGGCCAGTGCTTAATGTTCGTGCTTTGCAGCCTGTGTCATTTTTTAAAAAACATGATTCCTGCTCATACATTTTTGGCACCTGTGTGTGGTTCAGATGCAACGCAGTTTGGTAATTGTGTGCTGACATCTGTGTGGACATTCTGGCTTGCCATGAGGGTGTCTCCACAGTACAGCTATGCTTTTTTACAACACAATTGCAGGCCCATTAGCTTATGCATAGTCCTGGGTTTGGACATGTGTGCCACTCTACATGACAGGCAGTGGGTCATATGTGTAGCGAACTGTGGCATCAGGTAACGGATGGCCATGTGACAACTGACATAATTCAAGTTGTTAGTCAAAAATGATTGTACCGTGGCTCTCACAGCACTTGTCGACAGTTCTTCATGTTTTAAATGTGGTAATTTGATGATTTGTGTTAAGAACACTAATGTGCCTGCATGAAAGATGTCTCCCAAGGAAGTGCACACCAAACAACAGTTCCACTTTCATGGAACACGCTGGCACCTTTTCAAAGAAGCCACTGTTAGAATTAAATGGTGTTGCAGATTATCCATATACATGTTCCCACAGTGGTCTTGATTTTGTGAAACTCCTTTGTTGTTGGTGATACAAACATCAAGACCTCCGTGGGCCCATGTATATGTACTTTCTGCAACACCATTTATTTCGAACACTGGCTTCTTTGAAAAAGGTGCCAGCTTCTTCAATGACAGTGTAAATGTAGTTTTGTGTGCACTTCCTTGGGAGACATCTTTCATGCAGGCACATGAGTGTTCTTTTCACGAAATGGCGAATTGCCACATTCAATATATGTCGATTGTGTAAAGTATTGTGAGTCCCAAGGTAACAACATTTTTTCGTTTTGTGTTACAAAGTACTTACAGGTCTCTGAGTGTGGTGACACCTTGAGTAGTGAGGTGTGTTAGTTTACCTTGGGTGCACCACTACTGTTTCTTTCAGGGTAAACAAGAGGTGGCATGACTTCATTGTATTGCTGTGCTCACCTGTTCACAGACACTAGCTTCTCAGTGTATTTCTCATTCAAGTTGTGGCCTGGTGTGTTCTTTTTTTCCTTGTGTCCAAGTGGCATAGTGGGTCTACCAACTGGGCAGTACAGGGCTTACATATGTGCGGAGTAATCTAGCTGTTACTCATGATGCATTGCCTGATATGCACTGTGACCTATTGTTTTTGTGCTCATGTGTCAGATGTATACAGGTGACTGATGCATTTCTGTTTCTTCTCCTTGCCCACAGCATCATCATCCGAAACAGAAGGAGACACCTGCACGGACCTGGAGCAGGGACCCAGCGACAGTGCCAACATTGCTGGCGAGTCCGAGGGAGCCAGTGGCACGGAGGGCGAGGGGAGTCAGTCCGAGGACATGTCTGGAGGCGATACCACCTACGACGGCGACGGGTCCGACGCTGACTTATTCGAGGAGGCGGAGGCTGCTACACCACCTGGCAGCATCCCCACATCTGTCCCCGCCTCCTCCGTTACCATCTCCGCCCTCCCAGTTGCTCCCGTCCCTTCTGTCCGTGCAGAGGCCCACCATGTCTCCTTCGGCCCAGGCACCGCCCCCCCTGCCCCTGTCACCCCTGCTGCCTTCAGTGAAGAGTCTGTGGACATACTGCGGCAGTTGCAGGTTGGGCAGGCATCGGTGCTGAATGTCCTCCATGGCCACACTAAACTGCTCACACAGATGGTGTCGTTCATGGAGGGCATGTCAGCAACGATGTGTGACCAACGCAAGATTCTTCGGTCCATGGACTCTTCCCTGACGGCAGCAGTTACTCTCCTGCAGCGCTCGGTCCCACCCCCTACCCCGGACCCATCCACACTTCCCTCTCCCATACTGTCCAACGCACACCCAGACAGTCACAAGCACGCACCCCACTAGACACAGGCAGCACACCCCCAAGTAAGGCGAAGCGCACACCTCCTGGCACGCACACTCAGGAGGATGTAGGCACACCCACAGGGTATGGGGACAGACGACATACTTGCAGCCACAGTAGCAGTCCGCAGTCCTCACAACCCTGTCCCTCCAAAACCACTCCCCTTGGCTCTCCTGCCAAACGCTCACCCAAGCAGCTCTTTCTGGCTGAGCTGGACCTCACGCCCGCTGAGCCACCACCCCACAAGTGGACGAGGAAGTCCCCGGGCACAGGAGTTGAGTTCCCCACCACGTCAACCCCCTCCGCCAGGAGCGCTGCACCCCATCCCTCGCCCACCACACCCTCCCTTGACCCTGGGGAATCCTCAGGTGCAGGGGTTCGGATGGACGTACTAGCAGCGGTGTGCAGCGCCGAGCTTGCCTCCACCTTCGGACTGCCCCACACCCTGTGGTGGAGACGTCCACCCCTGCACCCACCACACCTACCCTTCCCCCTCCTGTCCCTGCGGTGCCTGGTACTGCCACAGATGATGCCCCACCCCCGTCTGACGAACCTGGAGGTTCATTTGTGCAGGCAAGCTAGGGGTAGACGCGGTCCCCTACGTCCCCCCTTGCACTTTACATATGGACTGGCCATTGGCCTGTGTAAATAGTCTATTTTTTGGAGAAAAAAAATTGTGCTGAAAAAAGCCTTGATTTTTACTTTCAACACTATTGCATTTCAGGTACTTGATGTTGGTGATGAGGCTCCTGGAGTTGGTGTTCTGGTAATGTGTTAGGGTTCTGAGAAATGTTTTTGTATGATGGTCATGAGGTGGACCATGGTATCTGTGTGTCATCACAATGTCTCTGCAAAGAATCATTGGTAGGGTGTGTTCATTTTGTTTTGAGACATTGTCCCAAGGAGTGTTCCTTCCTCTGTGGCACCTGACATCTTCCCTGCAAACAGTTGCACAATTGTTGTGCTGACCTGTGTCCACATTTCCTTTATTGGGGACGGATCCCTTCAACAATGGCCATGCCTGCTCACCGATGTCTCCTGCTGAATCGTCTGTGCCATCCTTGCTAGTCACTGTACTTGTGTTTTGAGTATGTCGAAATGCCTTCAGGGACAAATTCACCCTTTTCAGCACTATGCATGTGTGTAATCACAGCCTACCACACAAATGGTACTTGTTATGCAGGGTATTTGGGCACCTGACTCACAATTGTGGGCATTGTATCTAGGGGAATTCCACCCTATTCCTTCCATGAGAGACAACATCTTGGTGGCTGGACCAGCACCTGGACATTCCTATCAGTCCTGGGATGTGCGTGACAGTGTGTGTTCCCTTTGGCTATCTTAGTTTTGTAGGCAGTTACATGACTATACAGTCTTGTGGCATGATATCAGGGTTTGTATTGTGCTGCATCCGCCATGGGTGGTTATGCATGTGTTATTTGTCCTCACACCCACATGTGGTGTGTCATGCAGTGGGTGAAAGACATCCATCCTCATGGGAGTGGGACACTGCTGTCAGTGATGTGTTGTTATAGCACTATCATCATAGTCCAAAGTTAGGGATGCGTACACACCACCATGTAGGTGTGGTCATCTGATAATGATGTACACCCCCCCATATCTCTGTCCACTGCTGGGAGTCCTCTGCACGCACCCCTATGTCTCTGTCCACTGCTGGGAGTCCTCTGCACCCACCCCTCATATTGCAGGCCACTGCTGGTAGTCATATGCACCCACCCCCATGTCTCTGTCCACTGCTGGGAGTCCTCTGCACCCACCCCTCATATTGCAGGCCACTGCTGGTAGTCATATGCACCCACCCCCATGTCTCTGTCCACTGCTGGGAGTCCTGTGCACCCACCCCCATATGTCTGGACACTGCTGGTATTCATCTGCACACACCCCTCATATTGCAGGCCACTGCTGGTAGTCATATGCACCCACCCCCATATCTCTGTCCACTGCTGGGAGTCCTGTGCACCCACCCCCATATGTCTGGACACTGCTGGTATTCATCTGCACACACCCCTCATATTGCAGGCCACTGCTGATATTCATCTGCACCCACCCCTATATGTTTGTCCACTGTTGGTATTCATCTGCAGCCACCCCCATATGGCTGGACACTGCGGGTATTCATCTACAGCCACCCCTATATGGCTGACCACTGCTGGGAGTCCTCTACAGCCACCCCTACATGTCTGGACACTGCTGGTATTGATCTGCAGCCACCCCCATATGGCTGGCCACTGCTGGCAATCCTCTGCACCCACCCACCCACCCCCTTGGAGCAGTACACTGCTGGCCTGGACCTACACACACACCAATATGAAGGTAACATGCAGGGCCAGACCGTAATCCCACATACGTGGCGTATGTACGCCTCGTATCCCAAATGTATTGGAGCCGTAGGGGTACGCGTGAAACGCATCGTACCCCCGCATTCATTGCGTGTGTACGGCTCGTATCAGTATTGTATTGGTGCCGTACTGGTACGGGTGAAACGCACCATACCCCGCATTCATTGCATGTGTACGCATCGTATCACTATTCTACTGGTGCCGTAGGGATATGTGTGAAATGCACCGTACCCACGCATTCATTGCGTGTGTACGGTCCGTATCACTATTCTACTGGTGCCGTAGGGGTATGTGTGAAACGCATCGTACCCATGCATTCATTGCGTGTGTACGGTCTGTATCACAATTCTACTGGTGCCGTAGGGGTACGTGTGAAACGCACCGTACCCACGCATTCATTGTGTCTGTACGGTCCGTATCACTGTTCTACTGGTGCCGTAGGGGTACGTGTGAAACGCACCGTACCCACGCATTCATTGCGTGTGTACGGTCCATATCACTATTCTACTGGTGCTGCAGGGGTACGTGTGAAACGCACCGTACCCACGCATTCATTGCGTGTGTACGGTCCGTATCACTATTCTACTGGTGCTGTAGGGGTACGTGTGAAACGCACCGTACCCACGCATTCATTGCGTGTGTACGGTCCGTATCACTATTCTACTGGTGCCGTAGGGGTACGTGTGAAACGCACCGTACACGTCCACTTTCGTTGTTGCGGTACGCAGGGGTTGCTGGACACGCCCCCCCAAGTGACCAGACCCTGGTGGTAATGTATGGGCTCCATATTATAGGTTTGGATTTGGGTATGGGGGTATGTTTCCTGCCCCTCACCCCCACCCTGGCCCCTGGGTGTTGTTCTCACCTTCTGCGGCTTGTGCGTCGGGTCTGGTGCACCAGGTCGTAGGCTAAGAGGACCGAGATGACACGTACGATGGGGTTCATGGTGTGTACGTCACATACCGGGGCTCCGTTGCGTAGCGGTTCGCGTAGGACTCTGCTTTTCCGGCTGTGTTTGGCTCCAGTAAGAAAAGAGCCGTACGGAGTGCAGTAGGGACGAATCGTACTTGCTGGGCCGGAAACCGCTGCTTAAATACGTCCGGACGTCGCGTACAAGCTGTTCCAGATCAGAATCGGTTTTTTTTTTTTTACCCCTAGGTCTTTTTTACGATTCGTACGGAAAAAGGCTTTCTGTACGAATCGTACTTACTAGGTTGTAAGAAAAGTTTACCGGGTACGAGTCGTACGGAGAAAACGCTCCGTACAACGATTTGTATAGCCTTTTTCCAGGATCGGAATCGGCCCCTTAATGTATCATAAACAATATGACAGTTGTAAATCTTACCTGTCCCAACGGGTGGTATAATCCTCGCCTCCGTGTCCTTAATATTAATAGAATCTAAAATTCTTATTGCTATAGCTGGAAAATTTTGTATTGTATGGCAGGACCGGAGGCTGGTTCAAAGCTGACCAACAACAACAGAAGAAACATGAGTAAAAGGTTTATAATAAAATATTTTAAGCATTGAGTCCGGAGACCAATCTGCAGCTTTTAAAATATCTTCAAAACGAGAACCCATAATAAAAGCCTTAGAGGCAATAGCACCTCTAGTGGAGTGCGCACCATACACAGAAATATCAATACCAGCTTCAGCCATCATCCACCTAACCCAACGTGCCAGAGTGGCCGCTGAGACTGGGAAAAAAGGTTTCTGAATTGCCAAGAGTAACTGACCCAGAGGGTCCTATCTGTGAGCTAATGTACGTTCTTCATACATTTTTAAGCATTTCAAAACACATAATTTCTCATTATGAGGGAAAGTGAAATACTCAACAGAACGAGACATCGTCTTAGTTCTCCTTGAGATGATGAAAGAAACACCTTGGGTAGAGAAAACCCTTCCTGCCAAGTCTCAAACATGAACATCAGACACACTTCGACTGGAAATAAGACACAACAACAGAGTGAGTTTAGCACATAATTGCTTTAAAGATAAATCTTTATTGTCCGGCCATGATTCTAATAAAGAAAGAACTTATGAAACATCCTATATCGTAGTGTATCTGGGTCATGGCGGACGAGCGACGCCTATGTCTTTCAACAACTTACACACCAAAGGGAGCATTCCCACAGGCTTCCCATTAATGTGATTATGTCTGGCCGATAAAGCTGACCTGAAATTATTTACAGACCTATAAGACAGACCTGATAAAGCACATTCAGACAAAAACATTTAGTATTTCCTTCAAATCAGTTCCCATGGGATCCACCTGTCGTTGAGGGCACCAACCCATCCATCGCTTCCAGGATGCAGAATATCGCTTGCGGGTGGATGGAGCACAAGCTTGCTGTATAAACTTTGCAGCCGCCGATGAAAGGCCCTCAATTCGTTCATGTGTCCTGAGAGAGTCCAAACCATGAGGGTTAACTGATTCTGGAGGACCAGAGGATGTGGGGAGTCCACTGGGTCCTGGAGCAGCATCGGGAATATCGGTAGTTGAAATGGCTGGTCCACTGACAACTCCAGTAGAGTTGGAAACCACGATTGTGTCTTCCATAAAGGTGTGACTAATACTAATGACGTTGCCTGTCGCCAGACCTGAGCTGCTACTCTCAGAATCAATGTGATGGGGGGAAAGGCATAATTCCTTTGGGAGCCCCAGTGATGGAGAAAGGAGTCCGTTCCCAGGGCCATCGGATCCGGACTCCAGCTTTAGAAGTGGGAAGCTGAGTATTGAGGCGAGATGCAAAAGGGTCTATCAGGCAAGGGCCTTGAATACCCATTATCTCTAGAAACACAGAAGGATGGAGTCTCCAGTTGCTGAAGTCCCTCAGAAACCTGGAGTTCCAATCCGCCACCGGATTGCTCTTGCCCGGAATGTATTCTGCCACAATCCTGATCTTCTGTGCCAGGCAGAAGTGCCAAAACTCCCTTGCGATATTGGCTAAAAGATGAGATTTCGTTCCTCTTAGGCGATTTATGTAGTGTACCGCGGAGACATTGTCCATCCGCAGGAGAATGCAACAATTGCTCTTCAGTGGGGAGTTTGACCAGATGGCAAACGAGCCGGCTAACAACTCTAGACAGTTGATGTGTAATTTTAACTCTTCTGCGGACCACCGACCTCCAGTGGCATAATCGCCGCATCTTGCGCCCCAGCCCCATCGACTGGCATTGGACTCGACAAGTACGTCGGGAGAGGCTCCGAAAATGGCCTTGCCATACCAGGCCTCCATGTGAGTGAGTTAGCTCCTCTTGTGCGTCTAGAGAAATAGAGCGATCAGATGATTGTAGGAGAACCTTTTCTGTTGGTACTGGATCTTGAGGCGTTGTATCGCCCTGTAATGAAGAGGTCGTGGAAAGATAGCCTGAATCGAGGACGCTAGAAGACCCACAATCCTCGCCAGGGACCTTCTGCTGTGACAGAGCCGTTCGAATCTCCCTTTTTATGGATTTGATCTTGGATGCCGGGAGAAGCAACTGGGCATTCACCGAGATGATTTGAAAACCTATAAATTCTACGTTTTGTGATAGGATAGTCATGGATTTCATGGTGTTGATCACAAAACCCAGCTCTTGTAACAGAGAGATCGTCCATTGTAAGTGAGTGCACAATAGAGTAGGGTCCTGTGCCAAATGTCGTAGAGATAAACGCTCATGCGGATACCCAACTCTCTCAGGCGAGTGGTCACATGCTTCAGCAGCTTGTTAAAAACCCACGGTGCTGAGGAAAGGCCGAAGGGAAGGGACAGATAACGGAACTGTTGCTCTTTCCATTGAAATTGGAGATATTTCTGATGGGACGGGCAAATGGGGACTGTCAGGTGAGCGTCCTTTAGGTTCAAACGGACCATCCAATCCGTTTCCAGTAATAGATCTCGTAAAAGATGGATTCCTTCCATCTTGAAGTGTCTGTGGACAACAAAAGGATTGAACTCCCTGAAGTTCAGCACTAACCTCTGGCCTCCTCCCTTCTTTTGTACAAAGAAGACGTTGCTGCAAAATCCGTCTGTAATGAAGGGACCCACAGCAATAGCCTGCTTTGCCAAAAGCTCTTGCATTTCGGAGTTTATAAAAGCTTGTTCTTGTAGGGAAAAATGGAGAGGAGTAGGGGAAACGCCTGAAAAAGAACATCGATTAACTCTATTTGATACCCCTGAACAGTGTGAATGATCCATGCATCTGATGTGATCTGTGTCCAAATGTACAGAAAATGCATTACTCTGTCCCCAGTGGAATCATAGGAAGGAGAGGTGGAATAACCTGAGGACTGGGCATCGTTGTCCCTTTATCCTCTGTTGATGCCCCTGTTGTACTGACCCCGGAAACCCCTGGATCTCGTGTGGTAAAAACCTGCCTGGTCTGGTTCCTGAGTCTACGTCAAGGGGCGTTGGACACTTTGGTTATTGTATCGGCCGTTCGAGCATCCCCTGCCACGACCGGCCCTGCCAGAGAGGGGTGGAACACCCTTTTGAGAGAGGATTGTGACTTGTCCAGTGAAGTAAACGTATTAACAAATTTCGCAATGTCCTTAACAAATCGTTCTCCAAAACGTTGTCCTTCAGCCAGAGGACCTGGTTAAGCGGTGGCTAATTCAACTAGTTGGGGGTCAATTTGGAATAGGACTGACTTGCGTCTCTTTGAGGAAAGGGCAGAATTTGCATTTGCAAGAGGCTAGATTGCCCTCTGGGTCCAGCCTGCAAGGACCTCCGGATGGATAGTGACCCCAGTCTCCTGCGCTTGCAGCGCTAGTTCCAAGATTTTAGCCAAGGGCCCTGAGACATCTATAAGCTTATCTTGGCAAGCCCAAAGGGCCCGATCTATGCCCTTTTTGGGATCTTTTTTATATTTCTTTAATAAGGTCTGCATGGAAGAATCTATTTTGGGAGTAAGGGCAGTCTTATTTGCAAGATCAGGTAGCGAGCATTCAGATCTCAAATGGACCCGGACTTCCTTATCGAAGCTCTTGCGTAAATTAGTTTGCATGTATTCCGCCACCACAGGGGCGGGGGCCCAATCAGAAGAACGGGGGTGGATGATGCTGGAAGGATCAAAAGTGAAAGGGGAGGGTTGGACGGGGAAAGGGAGTGCTTGCGCTTCTTGGCGCGTTTACGAGGGCGTGCTTCATGTGAGGAATCGGTATCCGTGTCGGTGTCAGTTACAGGGATGGAGCCACAGGGTGCGTGTCAAAGTCATGTTCCTTGGCGGTCCTTAATTTCGAGTAAATTTGCACATGGGGTCAAGGAAGGCCTGGGGGCTTTGAGGGGGGAAGGGGAGAGGGAGTAGGAGTACCTGCAGGAGGGGTAGAGGTGGTACCTGCTAGCTGGTCTAGACGGAGAGAAATAGGCATTAAGGTGGAGGAAATCACCTTATCCAGCTTTTTATCGAGAGTCTTTTCAGCAAGGGACTCCACACTCTCGTCGTAATAGTAATCTTCATCCTCTGTGGGACCATAAGCAGCCAGTTTCTCCTCATAGACCTCACAGTCTGACATCATGTTGAATAATATGGAAATATATATATTCTGCTCAAAATCCCCAGAGGGAAGCCCAAATTTTCCAACCCTGACCTTCAATAGAGAAAGGGCGTCGGTCGGGAACAAAAAGCTGGAGCACTGAGGCCACAGAAGGTACCAACAAGCCCCTGTAAATAGGACTAATAAAGGGAGTTAATACCTGCCTGCCTATTTATTTCAGGGGGCCCAAAAATTATATTCTGCTAAAGCAGAGTCACTAAGGGGTTAAAACAATTTCCAACGCTGAAAAAACACTATACCAAAGGCTTATCTGAGGCCCGGGACTGACTTCAACACTGCTTGCTGCTTAATCCCACAGCTGTCCTAGCCGGGGGAGAGGCGTCATCCAGCGTGGAGGAGGGAGTACTGCAACGTGTGCACAGATGCGTGCAGGCTCCCGAGATGCAGGCAAGCAGCTGGCATGTGACTCGCTCTCAGAGGGGGGGGGGGCAGACCCCGCCCAGAGCACGGGAACCGCGCGAACTCACGGGCAATAAACACGCAGCTGTGAGGGGGGATAATTATTGGCACACAAAGAAAATAAATAAAATAACCATAAAAGTAGCAGCGCAACACACGCTGAGGGGGAAAAACATACGCAGATTACATTGCACGCCTAACGTAGTGCGAGCGCGACAGCGCTAATCAAACCACAATGCAATAAACATCATGATCATAAATATAAACATATGCCAACAAATATGCAAGTACTGAGCAAAATAACGAGTTATATATTAATGGGGTAACCCGGTAGACCACTGGACTCGGGTATAACTAGGTACACAAAAAACTGTCACAGTGGAAACACATTTAGAAATGTAAAAGAAACATACATCTGTTAGCAATCCAAACAAATTTTACGACAACACCTGTTGCTTGCATGTATGCACATCATTTAATATCCATTTTCTCAGTCCAAACAAGGATCAGTAATTAAACACAGCACAAAAAGCATCACAGTATCAGCATTTTCAAAAGTATCTTGGTGTAAGGTACGTGATAAGTGCAGGATTTTTGGGATTAGTGCAGGGCGTAGTGAGGGAGGGAGGTTGTGAAGGATTTAAGAACATCCACAATTCAATTGAAGAACCTGACCTGCCAAATAAATGGCCACAAAACTTAAATTAGATAACACAGATTTAAGACAGCAGTTTTACATTCACTGACAATCTCCTGTGTTGATTGAAGAAATGAAAAAGTCGACGTTTCGACCCCTGTTAGAGCCAGCAAATTGGTTTGCTTGGGGTTGGGGTCTTCATCAGGACCGGGGGAAGGGCTTACACCTGGGGGCAAAGGTCAAAAATAAAGAACCATGAGGTGTGTCTATTAAGGCCCATTATAGTTAGGAGAGAACAATTGTAACAATAATTACCAGCAACAGCAGGAATAATCACGCTGGAAAAATTGGGAAGGGGCCAGTCAGTGCTCCTAGGAGGAAGGAAAAAAGACGAGGAATACTAAAACCATACTTAAAAAACGGGTGTCAATAAAACCTAAGTAACCAGAAATACTCACCCAAGGTGTAGTATTCCAATGTTCGAAAAACGAGACAAAGGAAGGCTGAATGTATCAGCATAAACACTCATCCAATAGTGTTAAGGGCTGGAAAGAAAGGGGAGGAGATGGCGTTAATGTTCTCCCACACTCGAAAACCGTTGTTAAACAAAGCGCATATAAGGTTGCTAGCCCTAAGGATAATGCGCGGGAAAATTACAAAATTAGGTACCAGCGCATACAAGGTACGTCTACAAATTATAGCGGGGTGCACAAAAGTGTAGGAAATCCCATATACATTGAAAAAGTGGCAAAACTCACTTATAGTATACCATTGAGGGAAAGGACCACTGAGTACTAAGGCTGCAACATACCTCGAGGGCCGCGCCGTGGAAACTGACAGCTAACCCTGGGTGTCGTCACAGGACTGAACAAATAAAAACCAATCGCGCGCACAGCCAATAGGTCGCGCCCTGATTGGAAGGCTCGGGGGTGTGTCAGGTCACGTGCTCGCGTGCGAACCCGGCCAAGGGTCTGGAAGAGAGACGGAGAGAAGCGAAACCGCCGCAGCTGCAAGCGATAACATACCTCGAGGGCCGCGAGAGTCGGTCTGACAGCTAGCCCTGGGACGCGTCACCTGATCAAATATATATCCATCAGACGCGTCCTGATTGGTGGAGGATAAGGGGTGTGTGATGTTAACTAAGAAGATGTGTAAAGCAGGGACCATTTGCTGGTTCTTGATCCATGATCACAGTATTAAAAAGCAATACATTAATTTAAACAATAGTAGATGATACGGAAAATAACCACAACAATTGACATGACAGATATATCCGTTGGTTGCCGCTAAAAAAGCATACGGAATAACACAGGTGAATGGTATCACTAAACGGCACCACAGCGGAGGTGTATTCATATAAACACTGCAGATAACCAATGTAGTGCGGTTCACCAAGATTTATACTAGACAGTTTGCAAGGGTGTGTCCCATGCTGGCTTAGATGTTTAACCATTGTTTAATAAAGATATTTGGGTAAAAGTTGCGTCAAGTTCATTCAGGCCACATGTGACAGAGTCAAAACGGTCCATCCACTTACACTCCCTGATGTTAAGGATTGAAGTGAGGTCCCCACCCCTAACACCCAGTGTTATGGCTTCAATTACCAGCCATCTAAGCGATTCAGGGGAATGGTTACATGTATTGAAGTGGTCAACCATGGGTGCACCAGGTGTATTACATCTAATCCTGCTGCAGTGTTGCAATATCCTGCATTTCACTTTCTGGGTGGTCTGGCCTATATAGATCTTGTTACAGGGGCAGACTATTGCATAAATAACATTCTTAGTGTTACAATTGGTGAGCACCTTTAGATCCACCGTGCAGTTGTTATGGTGGAACGTCTTTGTTTCAAGAGTCAAATTGCAGGCTTTGCACTGTCCACATTTCACATGGCCCGTGGGAGCCGGAAGATGCCAAAGCGACTCAATTGTTGGCCTTGGTTGTGTTTCCAAAAGCGATTTCACCACATGATCGCGGACATTTTTGCCTTTTTTGAAGGCATGCATTGGGGGTTCAGTGAGCTGGAGTTCTGCGGACACCAGGTGCCAATGTTTGTTGATGATTTTTGATGACTAAGAATGTTATTTATGCAATAGTCTGCCCCTGTAACAAGATCTATATAGGCCAGACCACCCAGAAAGTGAAATGCAGGATATTGCAACACTGCAGCAGGATTAGATGTAATACACCTGGTGCACCCATGGTTGACCACTTCAATACATGTAACCATTCCCCTGAATCGCTTAGATGGCTGGTAATTGAAGCCATAACACTGGGTGTTAGGGGTGGGGACCTCACTTCAATCCTTAACATCAGGGAGTGTAAGTGGATGGACCGTTTTGACTCTGTCACATGTGGCCTGAATGAACTTGACGCAACTTTTACCCAAATATCTTTATTAAACAATGGTTAAACATCTAAGCCAGCATGGGACACACCCTTGCAAACTGTCTAGTATAAATCTTGGTGAACCGCACTACATTGGTTATCTGCAGTGTTTATATGAATACACCTCCGCTGTGGTGCCGTTTAGTGATACCATTCACCTGTGTTATTCCGTATGCTTTTTTAGCGGCAACCAACGGATATATCTGTCATGTCAATTGTTGTGGTTATTTTCCGTATCATCTACTATTGTTTAAATTAATGTATTGCTTTTTAATACTGTGATCATGGATCAAGAACCAGCAAATGGTCCCTGCTTTACACATCTTCTTAGTTAACATCACACACCCCTTATCCTCCACCAATCAGGACGCGTCTGATGGATATATATTTGATCAGGTGACGCGTCCCAGGGCTAGCTGTCAGACCGACTCTCGCGGCCCTCGAGGTATGTTATCGCTTGCAGCTGCGGCGGTTTCGCTTCTCTCCGTCTCTCTTCCAGACCCTTGGCCGGGTTCGCACGCGAGCACGTGACCTGACACACCCCCGAGCCTTCCAATCAGGGCGCGACCTATTGGCTGTGCGCGCGATTGGTTTTTATTTGTTCAGTCCTGTGACGACACCCAGGGTTAGCTGTCAGTTTCCACGGCGCGGCCCTCGAGGTATGTTGCAGCCTTAGTACTCAGTGGTCCTTTCCCTCAATGGTATACTATAAGTGAGTTTTGCCACTTTTTCAATGTATATGGGATTTCCTACACTTTTGTGCACCCCGCTATAATTTGTAGACGTACCTTGTATGCGCTGGTACCTAATTTTGTAATTTTCCCGCGCATTATCCTTAGGGCTAGCAACCTTATATGCGCTTTGTTTAACAACGGTTTTCGAGTGTGGGAGAACATTAACGCCATCTCCTCCCCTTTCTTTCCAGCCCTTAACACTATTGGATGAGTGTTTATGCTGATACATTCAGCCTTCCTTTGTCTCGTTTTTCGAACATTGGAATACTACACCTTGGGTGAGTATTTCTGGTTACTTAGGTTTTATTGACACCCGTTTTTTAAGTATGGTTTTAGTATTCCTCGTCTTTTTTCCTTCCTCCTAGGAGCACTGACTGGCCCCTTCCCAATTTTTCCAGCGTGATTATTCCTGCTGTTGCTGGTAATTATTGTTACAATTGTTCTCTCCTAACTATAATGGGCCTTAATAGACACACCTCATGGTTCTTTATTTTTGACCTTTGCCCCCAGGTGTAAGCCCTTCCCCCGGTCCTGATGAAGACCCCAACCCCAAGCAAACCAATTTGCTGGCTCTAACAGGGGTCGAAACGTCGACTTTTTCATTTCTTCAATCAACACAGGAGATTGTCAGTGAATGTAAAACTGCTGTCTTAAATCTGTGTTATCTAATTTAAGTTTTGTGGCCATTTATTTGGCAGGTCAGGTTCTTCAATTGAATTGTGGATGTTCTTAAATCCTTCACAACCTCCCTCCCTCACTACGCCCTGCACTAATCCCAAAAATCCTGCACTTATCACGTACCTTACACCAAGATACTTTTGAAAATGCTGATACTGTGATGCTTTTTGTGCTGTGTTTAATTACTGATCCTTGTTTGGACTGAGAAAATGGATATTAAATGATGTGCATACATGCAAGCAACAGGTGTTGTCGTAAAATTTGTTTGGATTGCTAACAGATGTATGTTTCTTTTACATTTCTAAATGTGTTTCCACTGTGACAGTTTTTTGTGTACCGAGCAAAATAACGAGGCATTTATCTTGACTGCGGACCAGCAAAGAAAGAGGCAGTCAAGATGGTGCCTCGCTATTGTGTGTAATCAGGACACGTTTGATTGGTTGATAATGGAGGCGTGAGTTCAAAGCCTTATGGGATATGTAGTGTTTTTTACATATTTACTGTGTATTAATTGGCTGCTGTTTGAGTAGTAAAGCAATTGAGAAGCATAATCTGAGCCTCCTATCCTGCCATAGAATTAGGATGTGTGGTGTAAGGTATGGTGGTCGCTGTACTGCAGAAGTGTGATGACTTACCACAGTCCTGCAGGGCTGTTGCCAACCAGGCAAGCGACAGTTGTTCAAGTGATTGGTGGGAGGCGGTTAAAATGGGGATAAAAAGGTGAAGGAACCTCTTGTGCTCTGAGAAAGTAATACATTCTGCTGGTATTTATTTTTACCCATCTCTCTTCATTGCTTTCCCCCCTTCTTTCCCTTTACTTTTTACTTCGACTAGAGACAGGGTTCTAGTATTGAGAAACTCCACTAGATGTAACTAACCACTGTCGTGGCTCTCACTGTGGGTGTATTTGAAATAAGTTTTAAGGACTGCTCTTCGAGGTATAAGCGACCTCACTGATGCTACAGATCTTGGTACAAGGGACAAAACAAAAGAAACCTTGAGGGTAAAGAATAACGCCAATGGTGTATGGGAAACTGCTAAGAGATATCAGGGAGTTCTAGTTTTCTCATGATTTACCTGGATATATATGTCTTTTTCCGAGGGTATGTTGGCAGGGACCTTAAGATAAGCACCTGAAAAAGATGACGAAAAGGAGATTATCAAGGTAAATGGAAGCCCCTAAGGAGATTGTGTTCAATCATGACAATAGGAAAAATGCACTTTAACCAAAGAAATCACTTTTTTCCCACCCACCATCCAACAGGGGCAGATGTGGCAGATACCACCTGGTACCAGTAATTCCTGGGCATAGTTATTATCCTGTAATTACAACTGAAATTGTCATCGACCCTATACAGTACACTATTTGAGACTCCCATATTGGGCTTATATTTGTGACATGCATACTGTACACATACATATGGTGGATGTATTTGAGTTAGGCCTCTATGTGTATGCAATGTGGGTACATCAAAGCTGTGTAGACAAGAAGTATTAGAAATAATAACAAACAAGTTTTTTCACTAAATAGAGTAAACCATAATGACGACAATAGTGATTTTTTAACACGGCGAATGTAGTGGAGTACCCTTTTTAATACGTATTAGGATCTGAATGTTCTCAATTTTTATTTTACACACATTCATATTACATTGCTTCAATCTGATACTGTAGACAACGGAGCCACATTTCAATGCATAGATTAACCTCAGGCATCCTTCAGCATGATCTCAAGACCTCCTACATAAGGCAGGTCATGAAGAAACAAGACATTGATTCAGCTAATTCGGCAAATTACCAATCTCCAACAGATAGTGAGTCTACAGAAGATCAGCCTTAACCAACATCTTGAAACAAAATAACATATTCTCCAATCACTAAGTTGGGATGGGACCTGCCAAAGTAACCAAATCCACCCTGCTCTCCATCTGACACTAACTGAAGACCAAAGTGGACAGAAATGGAGTTATTATTACTACTGGACCTGTAAACCATTTTTGCTACAGTCCATCACCACACTCTACGATGGAGATAAGATCTACTCATTCAAGGAACAATCTGAAATTGGATCTAGTTTTACTACTTTGATAGACTAAGCATCACTGGATGACCACTATATGTTTCCAACTCCTCCCTTTTATAAATTCTGGCATCTCACATTGATCCAATGTTTTTCTACTTCTTTTCAATTGATTACCGCAGCCAAATACTGACCTCAACATGTCCTTAAATTTAACTAGTTACAACTATGCAGATGGAACGTCCAACATATGATAGATCTGTAATTTCTGGCCTAGACAATTGCTTCCAAGCCATAAACTATTCAATGTTGATCCAATAAGCGCACAGCACCAAGTCCACATGCGAAGACAAGTAAGAGACTTGGGAGTGGTCATAAACTCCAAAGTATCTATAGTGCCCCAAGTGAAGCAATTTGATAATAAACACCATACTCAACCTAAGATTTGTGTGCAACATTTTCCTACCTTCAGGATCTGCTTAGAAAATCCATACCTTATAAAGTTTTACCTTGACTATGCAAACAGACTTTACCTTGTAGCCCCCCTGTATTATTAGGATTACAGAAAATTCAAAATGTGCCAGCCAGACAACTACAGCACCTGTACTTATGTGATCACATGACTCAAATCATGCAACCACTCCATTGGTAAAACCAGCATCCTTCAAAATACTCTGCTTTGCCCAAAGAGCCATCCAGGAAATCAGATCTTCCTTCATACAAGTAAGGATTTGGTGATACATGCCAAAATTGAGACTTAGTTGCTCATGATTTTCACCACAGTCAGGCCCACCCTTAAAAATAAGGCACATCTGTGGCGCATCCTTGTCTGTTCAGACAGTAAATTATAGAACTCACTGCCAAGTGATGAAGTTTTGACAATCATCTTTAATTCAAAAAGGCCGTAAAGGCTTGACTGTTTCCAAAAAGATGTCTCTCCCTGTAAAGAGTGCAGAACTGGTGTCAGACCCTGTCTACTTCCATGAAGAATGAATCAGTTATCTATGCAAAAATGATACATCTAAGGACTTGTGAATATCTCCCACCACCTTTACTACAAACCATTATTGGGTTAGCGAGAAGGTTGCTGCAACATGATAGGTGAATCCCTCAGGGCCTTATACAATACATCTACAGTATTCCTACAGATGCAACACTATAAACACCACAAACAACTAAGAACACTGTGGGGGATATTCTCACGAATGTGTAATAACTACCGCAAAAGTAGCTTAACAAAACTCTTCACATTGCGGTCCATTGTGAGAAAATAGCACAGTGTCATCGTGGAATTTTCAAGCAGGCGGCACCATGCGATAGTCCCACGATAACGTGTAAAATGACCGCGCTAAAATCAACACCACGACGCAAAAATGAGAAACACCAATGCAAAACATCTTGCGATTACGCCAATCGCGATGCAAAAATCAGTGAAAACCAGCCACAGGCCTGCAATTCCCACGTGTCATGTGGGAAAATGCACCATAAAAGTGGAAAAAAACACAAACAAATGCCAAACTACAGTGAAGCACAATGGAAGAAGCCGGAGCAAGTGCAGAGGACAACCAGAACCCTACAAGCCCCCCGGAGGACCAACCTGGGCCCTCGGGGTCAGGGAAGGGCAAGGACAAGAATAGTAGGAAGAAGCGGTTCAGTCTGCAGGAAAACAGAATCCTGATAACGGAGGTGATAGAACTACATCATCTGCTGTTCGTCACCTCCACTGTGTCACTGGCAACTAAAAATGGAATATGGCAGACCATCGTGGACAAGGTAAATGCAGTCGGAATGCTGAAGAGAACAACGGATGAGGTCAAGAGGCGCTGGAATGATGTGAAGCGCAAAACCAAGCTGAAACTCGCAAACAACCGGAAGGCAGCAATGCAGACTGGAGGTGGGAGTCCAGCACCACAGGAGGAGCTGGACGAGATGGAGGAAATGGTGTCCACAGTCATCAGTGGCAAGACGGTGGCAGGAGTTGGGGGCCTGGACACTGCTCAACATGACCAGTCCCAAAGCAATAGGGTGAGTAACGAACAGGGACTGGGGGGACAGGGGGAGATGAGCACAATGGCACTCATGCACAATTAAGCATAGCACATCTGCGGACAGACCATGCCCCAGACCCACAACTCCCACCAAGAGACCAATGCACACAAGTATGCAACCTCTCAGCACTGCATAAGCACAGAAGCCAGAGGCACACCGCATGTAAGTGATGAGGTGCAGCCAAAACTGAGCTCCATGGGCGACCCACCCGAAATGCGACACACACACATTACATGCAGAGCACTTCAACATTGACAACGATGCGGTACAAACCGCAACACGTCCACAACAGAACAGAGGACACAACTGGTGCTGCATGTGCGTTGAAACTGGCCAATCACATTTGGCAATTCAGGGAAATGTGAGTTGACAATGCACAAGTACAAACACACATCCGTGAAGTTGTCGGAATGTCCACTGTCCTGCATCAAATAGGCAGCTCCCCACACACAGTCACAATGTACACTGTCATGCAGTCTGAATGTAAACATGTACAATGCGTCACCATACATGTGAACACATTGTTAAACTGCATCTCTCTTTCACATTGCAGGAGGAAATCCAACACCCCCTGCAGAGCATTCCGAACCTCTCTTCTCTGATGACAAAGAGGACCACCACACCTTCTACTCCGACGCCCTCCAACACCTCGTGGAGAGCCTCTGCAGCCCACTTCCAGGAGCAGGCCTGCCCAGCTGCTACGAGGAGAACCCACCCCTGCGCAGATGACACAATAGGCAGCACCCAGCACCACGGCTGCCTCCCAGGACCCCTGCGACAAACACATGGCCTTCCAACGCCGTGTATTGGGATGCCAGGAGAAGCTGGCTGAACAGGTGCAGGTGGGGTTTGACTGCATGGCAGACAAACTAGTCGCCATATCTGGGTGTCTAAGTCCCATCAGGGATCACTCACAGTCCCTAACGGACACCCACAGTCCGCTCCACGCTCTCCAACGAACCATGGCTGACATCGCCAGAGTCCTGACTCTGAGACAAGAACGAGTGACTAGTCAGAGTGCCACCAGCGATATCGCCCGGGAGTTGGGACTCATGTGGAGGCTCATGGAGAACATGCAGCAGACGCTGGTGGAAAGAGCGGCTGCCACGGCTGCACACTAGCGAGTGGTACCTGGGTCCCTCAATGACATAAAGACCATTCTCATGGCATTGCTGCCACAAGGCCTGGCGCTGATGCATGCTACTGCTACCACCCCATCCACATCTCCGGCCCCTGATGTGTCAGTGCCACACAGTGCGGCACACATTCCACCTCCGGCCCCTGGGGTGTCACTCCCACACGGTGCTGGAGACAGAACACCACAACCCACATGTGAGGCACATGCAACAGCAGAGGACGAAGATGCGGATGAATCCGCCTTGGTGGTGAGAAGGAGGCAGTAGCAACCATCTCCGCCATGTGGCCTGTTTATGTTTGGTTCTGCCCTCTGCATCATCACCTTCCTCTCTCCCCGATGCACTCTGTGACACTCATCTTGGGCCACGACATGGACTGCCATAATCTGTTTGGTCACCAATGACACGGATATCAGACTTCGGACTGAACTCTTCCTTTCCCGATGTACTCGTAATTCCCTGAGGGACTCTGGCTGGCCCTCTATGTGCCAACAATGCAGAGTGGGGTCTGAATGTGCAATAAACATTCATGTTTACACAGATGTGTCATGTCTATGATCTTTCAAGTGTGGAAGTAGGTATGAATGTAGGGTCAGTGACCTCCCCTAACGTCCATGTTGTGCATGTTGTGGGACTTGGGTCACAGGGTGACACATTTCCGATTGCTGTCCATGTGGCGCCAACACTACGACAGCGGTACATCCATTATTCACTTTCTTGCCCAGCCCAGGATGGAACGACGCCCAGGGCCCCGGGGTCATTGTTCACACCCTTACGCTGGACTGGCATACGCAAGGACAGCCCACTCTGCTTACGCTCACAGGGGGGATGACAAGGCTACATGTCCTATGTCTTCCCTGTAGGGATCTGCTGCTCGCAGGCCTAGTTGTCAGCATGCCACCCACTCACGGATGGTTTCATCCACACCGCACCCATCCTGCATAGGCGTCACAGGACATGTGACCCTGCTTATAAAAAGGCCCTGGCGCACGTGCTGGATGCCATTTCCACTTTCTGACTGGGTGTCTCCGTGTGGTTCTCATTTATGTATGAGGGCCTATGGCCCTGCCACCTCACATTGCCCAGTGCTGAGGGTGACATGATGGTGTCGGCACCACGGGACTCAATCATAAAGGGCCCATAGCTAGCGGTGCACAGACTTGGTGGCACCGGATACGGCAGGCACAGGCACACTGCCACAGGACCGTGTCTTTGGGTGCAGTGAGATAGGGTCAGCTGAAGTGCTGAGCGGGTGTGCAGCCTGCGATGATGCGCCGTCCTGGCGGTCAGGACTGGCAAGGTTTAGTGTGAGCCCTGCTGGACCGCAGTGTAGGCCTGAGCCAGCGGGCAGTGTGTGCCTCCTGTCACGTGGCGGCGCCGCGCGGTTCGCAGAGTTAGTGGCACCTATTGGGCTGAGCGGATGTGCAGCCTGCGACGATGCCCTGTGCACTGATGTGTTCTCTGCCATTGCAAAATCAAGACCCAGAATCAGCTGTTTGACCTGATGGCCCGTGGTGCCTGGCTGTATGATGTGGATGTGCCAGGGTCACGGCCCCACGGGCTTGAAGTTCCCACTGGAACGTGGTGGGCCCTCTTGGAGACACGCCGGTGGCGGAAGGTGAGCAGTGGGGCCTGGTTGCGGAGGGGCGGGCAACCACCGCTGGGCAGCGGGAGGGACTGGGGTGCAGCAGCCTGTGTGCGCAGGGGTGGGCAAGCGATGATGGTCGTGTGCAACTGTATAGTCTCCGCCATTCATGTCTCTGCCAACTGTTTCAGATGAGGGACCTGGGGGACTGCAGTGTATACCGGCACGTGGTTGGAGACACACCGGTGGCAGCAGGTGAGCGGTGAGGCCTGGGTCTGCAGTGTTGGCACTCTCTCCCTCTCTCTCTCTCTCCCTGTCTCTCTCCCTCTCTCTCTCTCTCTCTCTCTCTCTCTCTCTTTCTCTCTCTCTCCCTCCCTCTCTCTTTCACTCTCTTTCTCTCTCCCTCTGTTTCTCTCTCCCTTTCTCTCCCTCCATCTCTCTTTCTCTCTTTCTCTCTCCCTCTCTTCCTCTGTCTCTTTCGCTCTCTCTCTCTGTACTTTTATGAGCACATGACACACCTTATCTAGATTTCTGTTTTGCAGGCTGTGACTTGTAGATTGTCCTGCCTCTTCAGTATTCTTGTTTTTGTTTCTTTCTGTAATAAACGTATTATTTGTATATCATGATATGGATGTCTGAATCTCCTTTTTCTGTCCACACATGTATGTTAGGTGTTGTGATTGAGCGGCTTAATGCACATTTTTTAAAATAATTTGTTTATTGGTTTCAATCACAGCCATACATACATGATTGGACGACATATCTGAGATGGTCAACATAGTAAGGAACAGCCATTAGTTCTCAATGCATATTATACCCTCCCCTCACATCCTACTTGCTTATTCATCACCATTTCAGCAGTAGGCGATACACAGAGATTCCCTCGATATGCATTCCAATGCGACCACTTTTTATCCCACTTCTTGGGGCATCCCCGAGCCTTAAAAACTGCGGTCTCTGCTAGCATGCATCTATCCATCTCATTAGCCCACAAGGTGACGCGTGGCGGGTTTACTCCCCCCAGCCTCTGGCCAGTTCTCGCTTCACCAACGTATATCCCAGTGTTGTGAAGTGCTGTTCAGTTTCCGTGAGGTCAGTTGCCTCCCATATGTTCAACAGTCCCAGTTGTGGTGTCAGTACTATGTCTTTCCCCAGGGAGGTTTGCATGTGCTCTGAGGCCCCCTCCCAAAGTGCACGTATATCTGGGCAACTCCACAACGTATGATAAATTGTGGCCTGTTGTCCACACCCCTTCATACATAAGTCGTCAGGTCTAGCTCCTATTCTCGCCAGAACTTTCCCTGTGATGTATGATCAGTGCAATATGCGAAGCTGAATCAGCCTGAATCTTTGTGTGATGGCCTCTTCTCGAGGGGACATGAGAGCCGTTTGCCAGTCTTCATCATCTATAGGGCCTAAATCGTCCTGCCACCGCTCTCTAAGCTTTGGAAATGTGTCTGGTAAGTTATTGCTCAACTTTTTGTAAGTTAGGGATATTGCCTTTGAATTAAGAGGTCCATCTAATAGACGGTCCTCTAGTGGTGACGTCTCTGGTATATCTTTAAAAGACGGGAACGCCGCCGTCAGTGCATGTCTTATCTGCAAATATCTATATACTTCTCCTTGCGCCATATGGTAGCGCCTGCGGAGGTCCTCAAAAGTAAGTAGTGCTCCCTTCTGTACCAGGTCTTTCACTGCCGAAATCCCAATAAGGTCCCATTTGTCGAACCCGGGCAGATAGCACAGCATGCCGAGCCTCTGGGAGAACCACAACGGTGTGGTCCGCGAGAGGACTCCGGCCCACCCAAGCTGGGAATTAACTAAGTGCCAGATCTCTAGTGTATGTTGAGTAGGACCGAAGAATCTCCCCCTCCCTTTCCTATCGGCAGTGTACAGAGACCCCAGATATCTGGACCGGTCGGTTTGATATTGGTCAAGCACGTACGCTGGGTCATCAGGGGGGTGATACATCCAGTGGTTGACAGCGACCAGTTGCGCAGCCCAGTAGTAGCGCTGTAGGTCAGGGAGTGCAATGCCTCCATCGTACCAACCTTTTGTCAGTTTTTTCAGTGCAATCCTGGAGGTCTTTCCATCCCACAGCAGCGTACGAATCTCACCTTCAACTGCTCTAAAGTACGAATCCGGGACTCTAAGCGGGCAGTTATGTAGTATATAAAGGAAACGAGGAAGGGCCAGCATCTTGAAGAGCGCAGCCCTCCCCAACAGTGTTAAAGGCAGCGACCTCCAGTGCTTCACGTCTGCTCGCAGTCTAGCCAGAGGGGGAGCCAGGTTGGAACTATAAAAACAATCTGGGTCTGGTGTAACAAAAATTCCCAGATAGCGAAACCCCTCCGTCGCCACTGCTATATTGCAGTTCGACGGGAGTCGGGGCTGGGCCTCTCAACATATGTAATGTGGATTTGTGCCAGTTAATAGCATATCCTGAATATTTACCGAAACTTGTGAATATGTCCAATACCGCTATGATCGATTTGTGCAGGGATGCTAGATATAACAGTATATCATCTGCGTATAAGGATATGCGGTCCTCCACTTCTTCCGCCCACCGCAGCCCTCGCACCATCACGTCCCTTCACACCCAGGCCGCAAGAGGCTCCAGAATAAGAGAGAATATCAGCGGAGAGAGCGGGCTTCCCTGCCTAGTACCCCTTCGTAGCTCGAACTTCCGGGAGGCATAGTTGTTGACCCTCACCTGTCCCAGCACTCCAGTATAGAGGAGCCTTACCCAGGCTATGAATTTAGGGCCCAGTCCCACCTTTTTAAGTACCGCAAACATATACGGCCATTCGAAAGAATCAAATGCCATTGAGGCATCAAGAGATAGCACTGCCACATCCTCCTCAATATATTCCCGACGAGCCATCACATTGTGTAGGCGCCGAATATTAAGGGCTGTATTCCTTCCTGGCATAAAGCCAGATTGATCCGGGTGGACCAGCGATGTTATAACTGTCACCAATCTATTCACCAAGACTTTGGCTAGCACCTTTGTCCCCACATTAATCAGCGAGATTGATCTGTAAGAGCCACATTGGTCTGCCGGTTTATCTTGCTTGTGGATGACCACTATGGTGGCTCGTCGCTGATCCTCTGGTAAACTACCTACTTCCAGGCTCTCTTCATACATGGCTTTCAGGTGTGGTACAGTCAGGGAGGCAGTTGCTTTCAGAAACTCTGCTGGAATGCCGTTTGGACCCATAGCCTTTCCAGACTTGATCTGTCCCAGGGCTTTACGTATTTCCTCGTTCGATAGGTCCGCCTCTAAGGTCTCCCTATCCCCACAAATTGTTTTCTGCATGATTTTGTGACGTTGTTGTGACATATCTTTGTCTGGCGGGGATGGGGGGGTGTCCAGAGTGGGGCCTCAGGGAAGGGTCCTGGGGGTTTTGGTGGTGGGTGTTGTTGCCCTCTCAGGGCTCCGGGATTCATGGTGAGTGGCTCCATGGCATCTGTTGTTCTTCATGTGTGGCTCTGGGCTGTGCTCCCTTTGATGGTGCCGGTTGTCGTCCGACTTTACACCAGGTCAGTGTAGGTGTTAATTTCCTGCAGCAAACGTGCCTTATTGCATGTTTTGTGTTCTTATCGCCGATGTGGCTGGTCGTTGAGAATGTTGTGGAGTTGTGTTTTCACAGCTTTTTGCACAGGAACGCCTACTCTGCATTTCATTAGCGATAGTTGCCGTGGTCATCTATGGCGCTGTATTTTGTGACTGCTATTGTGGGTAAACTGGTGGTATCGGCTGTTACCACCAGCTTGTGAATTGGGCAATTTATTTATCGCGACTTTGGCTGCGATAAAGTGCCGGTAACTCAGCGATAGTTCCTTGAGAATATGCCCCTGTGTGTTTTGACTTATGCGTCTGTACTCTACTCCTCTCTACTTCACTCCACACTCTAGTACATATGCAATTTCACTGTTACACAATAGTGATACTCTCAAAATTACACTGCAACTCTAAACACTATCTTCTAACTAAGCAAAACAAACACTGTAGCAGTTATGTTTTTCAAAACCTGCGAAGACTGACTTAGCCTTCTATCCTTCCGAGATCATTAAGTCGATTACTATTAAACTGGGTAATTGAAACACCTGTCATTTACAATGCTTCAATAACAGAAATGTAGTATGAGCCACAAAATAAACTAGTTCTAATTAATAGTACTAGCAATTGTTTGTCTACCAAAAGATTAAACAAACATTGCTCAGTAACAAACATTGCAAGCCCGTCTGTGCCCGTTCCCCTGGTCGAACAACCCGAGAACAGACATGGAGCTGAATTTACTCACCCGAGGCACTATTAGCTCTTAGGCCTCACGGTAAGTGCCCTCCAAATAGACCAGTAAGCATCTTTTCTGTGACTGACTCCTACCATATAAAATGCAATAACATGGATCTTAGATGACTGAGGCTCAGACCGGCAGCAGGCAGAGAAGAAACTACTACATTAGATCAGCAGCACAGCAAAGAGGGCCATTCTACCCATACCGATATTGAGTGCATGCTTCTGAACACGGGGTCCTTAGTGAAACACCGCCTACAATTTCATGAATTAGTCATGGCGCACCATGTAGACATTGTTTGTCACTGAAACGTTGGTGGATTCACACTTATGCCCAGAAATCATTGCTGCTACTCCCCCAAGATAGTTTTATCGTCTGGACAGACCTAGAAAGAAGAGAGGGTTGTTGGCGGTCCTATATAAAAATCATTTCAAGGCCACCGTTACAATACTCACAGGGATTGAATTTGAGGCCCTAGTGTGCTCTGAGGAACCGTCCAATCACAGTCTATTAAGGGTATGTTCACTTACCACCCGCCCCCCATCCCCTGCAATGAGATGTGGCTTTGCTGGTCAGCTCAAAGCGCTCCTTGAATCATCCATTCTCAGTTCCAATTTGTCAGTTCTGGGTGATTTCAATTTTCATCTGGGAAAGGAATCAGACTCGGACTCCATAAAATTGATCAATATAATGAATGGCCTCGCATTGTCCCCAATAATAGGACCTACTCACCGAGGGGGACATATGTTAGATGGAATCTTTCCCAAAAATCCACTCATCAACATCTTCTTTTCCCTTCCTTTCCCATCCCCTAACATGGTCAGACCACTGGGCAGTCTAAATGTGAGTTTTAATACAATGCACTTTGATGACTTTTTAACATTGCTTTTACTCACTGAATTACTATGGAATTTAATTATCATGTGTATGCAACAGTTTTAATTAATCATGCATAATAAACTTACTAACCTACTCACTCACTGGACAGGGAGAGCCTGCCATAGAATTCAGCCGGCAGACTTCAAATCCCTACTTTTGTCGTCATTCTGGCAACTGACCCGCAATTTAGAGCAGAGAGTAGAAAACTTTTCCAGCTGGATAGGTTCGGCTCTAGATATCCTGGCCCCTGTTAAACAAAAATCTGTATTAAAAAAGGCTTCGCAGCCCCGGTATAATGAGACCCTTAAAGCTTCCAGACAAGAATGTCGCAGGCAGGAAAAGAAAGGGAGGAAAAGATGCAAGATCGAGGAAAAAAAAAATTACAAACAAATTAGCCAAACATAAAAAATGTATAATAGCGGTAAAAACGATCAAATCAGCATGTGATGCTAACAAAACTCCATTCCAAGTCATTGAAAAACTTGCAGTCACCGTTAATCACATTTCGGCAGTTAATAGCCAGGACTTTCGTGGCGCCCTTGTCTGTTTCTTTCAGAAGAAGGTTGAAAACATCTTTAACAAATTATCCACGGGAATGACAATTGCAGAATCAGAGACTCAACCTTAGAGACGTGGCAGGCCAAGTCTTTAAGGTCCCAACTGAAGAGCACCCTAGGAGGCTCATCTCCCTGGTGAAATCTAGTGCCCCCACCCATGACCCATGTCCACCCAAAAAAATGCATATGGCTCCAGTGCAGTTGGCATAACACCTTTGCTATAATGTTCAAAGTGAGAGTTTTCCCCCCTGCCTTGGAAATCCACCTCTGTTCTGCCCCTTCTATAAACGGCTAACCTCAATGCCCTAGACCTGAACAACTACCGTCCCATTTCCAGGCTCCAGGCTCACTTTCACCTCCAAGTTGAGGGAGAAAGTGATGAATAAACAGCTAGCCGCATTCATAGAAAATCACATGTTGAACAACACCCAATTTGGCTTCAGAAAAAATCATAGTACTGAATCCGCGCTGGTGGCAGCCATGGAGGAAATCCGAGAAACCCAGGTTCGAGGAGGGAATGCAGCTCTGGTACTGCTGGATCTCTCTGCAGCTTTTGATAGGGTCAACTAGGATATTTTTTCGTTGATCGTATGCGGAGGTTGGGGATAGAGGACCCTGCACTTAATTTCCTACAATCTTTCCTTGCGAAGAGGCAACAGAGATTAGCGCTTGGTAAGTTAATTTTCAAATCCTTCTCATTGCCCTGTGAAAATCCACAGGGCTCATTGCTGAGCCCGATGCTGCTCAACCTATATGTCACACTGTTAGCAAAGCTCATTAAATCATTTGACTTTCTCTAGCTTGTTACGCTGATGACACGCAAATTGTAGTGTCATTGTCTAAAGATGAGACCAATCCAGACACTCCCTTTAGGACATGTATGAGCGAGGTCAGTAGGTGGATGAATAATATCTGCCTGAAACTAAAATCAGCAAACACAGAGGTTATTTTATTCTGCAATAACCTATTTTTTTGGGCACCGGGATGGTGGCCTTCAGAACAGGGTTCCCTTCCGAAACCAGTGACTAAAGTTAAAAATTTAGGAATCCAGCTAGATGAGGAGCTGAAACTCTAATATGAAGTTAACAAGGTTACATCAGCCTCCTTCTGTTCTCTGAAGCTAGTTAAGAAAATGTAAACATTTGTTATTGTTATTGTTATTGTTATATTAGATTTATATCGCGCCCAATCACCTGCAGGTCTCTAGGCGCTCGGAAATCGATGGTAACAACAATAAACTAGGCAACACAGGATGAAAGGCACTCTCTGGTCTAAATTACACACAGGATTCTTTTAAACAACAATGTTTTTAGCATCCTTCTAAACCGCAGGAGGTTCCCCTCCTTGCGCAGCACCTCAGGCAGCGTGTTCCATAGCTGAGGAACTAACACAGAGAAGGCTCTACCTCCCTTAGTTAATAATTTGTAACGGGGGCAGACCAATAGCTGAGAATCTGAGGATCTAAGTGTTCTCACTGGGCTGTACACCTCCAAACGATCTGCAATGTAGGCTGGTGCCTGACCGTAAATTGCCTTATGAGCCGTGCATAAGTTCTTAAATTCCACTCGCTCTTTAATGGGGAGCCAGTGCAGGCTATGTAGCAGGGGGGAGGCCTTGGTTCTCCTTGGGAGTCTAAAAATAAGTTGTGCAGTGTCATTCATCATGACCTGCAGTCTGTTAGTCAGAGTTTTAGGTAGGCCGAGATATAGAGCGTTTCCATAGTCTATCCTTGAAATGACAGTTGCTGCTACGATTGAGCGCATCATTGATTGGGAGAGGACAGGGGTTAGCTTCCGCAGCTGCCGAATGATATTTGTACAGCTTCCCACCACGGAGGAAATTTGACTGGACATTGAAAGGTCACAATCCAGTTTGATCCCCAAGCTCTTTACATTCGTACTTGATTTTGGGGCGGGTCCTAACTCCGCTGGCCAGTAGAGGTCACTCCAAGGTGAGGCGGTGGATGGAATCACCAATACCTCGGTCTTATCTGGATTAATCTTCAGCAGATTTTCAGTCATCCATTGTACAGTGTACCTCAAGATGTTCTGGGCGTTGAGTTGTGCGGTCCTTGTATTGTCGACACTCAGCAACAGCTGTGTGTCATCCGCATAGTTAAAGACTCTACAGCCCCTGCTGGCCAGAGATGCAATCAGAGGTTGTAGGTAGAGATTAAATAGGAGTGGGGACAGGGCAGAGCCCTGTGGCACCCCACATTCCAAGGTCCCCACCTCAAATGTTTCATCCCCCAGTTGTATCCTTTGTGTCCTTCCCAAAAGGAAGGATTGCAACCACTTAAAGGCCAAGCCTTTGATCCCAAAGTCATTCAATCTCTCCAAAAGTAAGGCATGACTGACCGTATCGAACGCCGCTGATAGATCTAACAAAATCAGGGCGCTCGGTTTCTTACAGTCAGCCATGCCTCTTAATTCATCCAGCACCGAGAGCATCACCAGCTCGGTGCTGTGATGAGCTCGGAACCCTGCCTGACGCTCATGGAGTAGATGGTGAGACTCCAGATACAGGGACAGGGACTTTAATACATGTTGTTCCAGTATTTTTGAGAGGAAAGGCAGCTGGGAAATAGGCCTGTAGTTCTTCAATACAGCAGGATCCGCACCAGATTTCTTCAGCAGAGGCCTTACACGTGCCTCCTTGAATTCCACCGGTAGATACCCTATTTCCAAAGATCTATTGAGGAGGGAGATAATACATTCCTCCAATAAGGGACGAGCTACACGAAAGACACTGGGTGGGCATGGATCTGCTGGAGAGCCAGATTTAATTCCTCCCATCAATTTCTCCAGACTTAACGTATCCAGCTCTGGAAATGCTGTAATAGTGCAGTCGGCTGAATTATACGGGACCGGAGTTGTGGCAGTCCCATTTACCATCCCACTCTTTATTTCCATAATAATGGTCTTAACTTTTTCTAAAAAGTACACCTGAAAGGAATTACAATTTATAAGGGACTTGGAGTTTTCAGGTTTTTTACTTAACTCTGACAGAATTTCTGCCTTTTGATCTCTTGAAGACAGTAGTCATCCTCTTGTACTTACAAGACTTGACAACTGCAATAGCCTATACCTTAATTTATCAGTAGAGTCCCTGAAGAAGCTTCATACGCTGCAGAATGCGGAAGCTTGCTTCCTTTCTAAAATCCCTAAATTTGAATCAGCAAACGGGGCAATAAAGAAACTTCACTGGTTACCAGTTAAACAACGTATCAGGTTTAAAGCACTCTGTATGGCCTATAAGTCACTGTAAGGCCAAGGCCCATCACTTTTCAACGATAAGCTGAGATGATATAACCCCTACAGGACCTTGCGGTCTGGCTCAGCCAGGAATTTAGCAGTTCTCTCTTTCATAAGAAAAACTAAGGGTGGGAAAAGCTTCTTTAGGACCACCGCTCTACTCTGGAATAGCTTATTCTTGGAACTTAAAACCGCTCCATCACTATCAGTTTTCAGAAAATCTCTGAAAACGTGGCTTTTTGTACAGCTCTTTGTACAGCAATAAGAGGCGTGTTCTCTTTATGGAGTATCACTGCCCAGCACGAGGACTCGAGAATATGCACCTTTCATGTCTTTAGTGCCAAGATGTCTCCGGGAAGGAGTTTGCGCTTAATAAATCCTCCGTTCATTAATGAGCAAGAACATATTTCAGCTCTGTCAAATGGTCCTATGAAAATAAAGGTTCACACCCTTATTGGGACCTGGTAACCTTTCTGTATTCACAATCATTCGAATAGTATGATGTTCCTAATTTGTCATCCCTCTGTGAGTTTCTTAGAATCATTAAGAATAAAAATCACAACACATTTGATCAAACCTAGTTACCTTGGAAGGTGTAGTATGGGTGAGGCAGGAACAACGTTTCATTCTGCAGTGGGGTCCCCCATGAAATGAAGAGCCATCCATAACCATGTGTGTAACAATGGAGCTGCCATATATCTTACCCAAACAACCAGATAGCGTTGGGTAAATACTGAAGACTCACAGACGGTGATCCGTCCATATAGATGTCAATTGAGGCAGTGTTGATTTTGTCGGATATATCTGTATAGATCCTTTGCTGGGGGTATCGCAGGTGGCACCCGGTGCGACAATCACTTTTGGCGCCCCCACATCCCATGGCCGCCTCCTCAGATTCTCTCACTACCACCTGCAAAAGCGCCCCTCATCTCTCCTATCATAAGACATTGCATAGCACAGTGCCCCTCTCAGGTCACAGCGCCCCCCTCCACAGGTCAGCGCCCAGTGCGACTGCACCAGTCGCACTGCCCTAAAGCCGGCCCTGGGTATCAGCTGGATATGGATAGAAGTTTTACATGAATGATGCCCAGAAGGCTTTAGGATATTATGAATACTTATCCGAATGTTTGGACTTTCTCACTTTACCTTTCACTGCAGCTGCTCTATCCTCTATGATGCAAATGTGCTAGCCTATGACTTCTTCCAATTAAAGTATAAAGAAGATGGCAATAGACTGTGGAAGTTCTCACTAGTCTCTAATGAATAACAGTATTGCTGTAAGCTTTGAAAGCAAAACAATGTTTTTGCTTGTTAATGATGCAAAACAAGCCTTTGGGAACACACAACCTGTCACTGTGTGTTCTTTTGATTATGACGAGCATGCCTCCTAACAGAAAATGATGTCCTGGGCGCAGTAACCCACCACTCTGAAACAAACTTGCTATGGTATAATTACGTCTCTCAAACAGCTAACTGCACACCCTCATTAACCAAAACTAAGGCAACAATGCCATACTTCAGCAACCCAAAATGAAAATGACGAGCAGGGCACACATGTTCGCACATTGCATTCTGGGGTTTGTAGTTGTGTGTTCCTTTTAAACTTGATCTTGTTCAAATATAGTCAAATGTACACTTGTAAATATAAAAAGGCAAGTGCATTTCCAATCTGAAAGCACTACTTAATTTGAGCCAGTGGTTTCCAGTGCTCGGCACCGGCACTCATTTGTCCGCACCAGCGATTATGACATTCATCCACCAGGTGGCACTGTTGTCTAATACAGAGACGAGTAAGTGAACAGTTATTTTTTTTTTTTTACATGTTATACATAATGCTCCCAGTTTTCCATTTTTACAGATAAATACAGACAAAAACTAGTGCAGTGCGTTTACTGGCTGTATTTATGTTTAAACCCTTCGATGCGCCCGTCGGCCAACAGCCGTCGCGAGCACACAATGGAACGCCGCAATAAACGGGTTAAAAGCAGAAAAATACAGAAAATTGTCCTTTTGTGAGAGACACTTCATGTTGTCCTTTATGAATTCCAGGCCAATCGCTGAACGCATAGCTAGCTGATGATACTAACAAAATGATATTTCCTTAAATACAAGCTTACGTTAACATATATTTGAAGTATAATGCTAATATTTATCTATGGGTGTAGTGTTTTGTTCTATTTGACTGCTTAATTTGCTAATGTGACAGGCATCAAAGTTTGAGTGCATGTTTATTAGTTAAATTAATATGGAAATATACCATTTTACGCCTCCATGAATTCTCAAAACACTAAATAAAACTAGATAACTACCAATATGATGGCCCAAAAATAAATGTGGATAAATACATACGAAAATGTAAAAAAAAAAAAATACCATAAAACCGGGAGCCCTAATTATAAATGAATAATACCTGCTACTCGAGCCATTCTTAAAGCTTTGGGGGCCTGGAAATGTTTTTTTGTCACATTTGTAAGAGTGTGATAGTTAGTGGTTGTGTTGGTAATGTCATTAGCACATTGGCAGGGATGGCAGGGGCAATGGGTGGTGCAAGCTGCAGTGGCCTCCTCACGAGGGCCCTGGTACTTTTTCTTTTTCTTTAAACATATTAAGCACTGGCTGAAAGTAGTCGCACTCATAGAGAAAAGTTCTGAATGGCAGATGTCTCTATTGCTATCCTTGTGCTAATAGGACAGTAGGCCAGCAATGGCAGTAAAATGTGCTTACTTTTAAATGCCTACAGAAATAATGCATTTACACCGAGATTGTGTTTATTTGAAGGAATTTCATCCCTTCAGTTTAGGTCTTACTATTTGATGCACATTCAGTATGAAACTTTACTGCTGGTATTAACCTGAACGAGAAGGGGGTTTGAGACAATCCAGTGTCAGTTGAGTGCGTGTATTGATATAATGAGGGCACGGGCAGTGATGCATGAGCTGGGTTTAAGCGACATTGAGGTGAGCAGGAAATGGGCATGCGGTGAAGTGCCATTCCGCCACACCGGCCTTACTGCTGTTGCATATTGCCTTGTATAGAGGCACGGCACCACGCTGTTTACAAAGGTTTAGGCAGCAGACTTGTCAGAGGACCCAGACAAGTTTTCTTCTGCTTCTCAAGAAAGCTGCCACCACCGAACATTTACAAGCCACAGCTCCTTTCACCAGCACACAACACAGGGGGCCCACAACTAGGGGGCCAGGAAGAAATATAGACGGGATTGGCCCTCACAACCCCCCAATGGCCACAGGCCCTGGTGAGAGTAAGGCCATCTAAGAAACTGGCCCGTGCTCCTTCTGGTGCTAAGATAAGCTTAGTTAGAGAAAGGAGAGGAGGGGTTGAAGAATTGATGATGCGAAATTCTGAGTTACCAGTGCAATGTTGCAGTATTTCTTACTGTTCTTTTTGTTAAACGAGATAGTGACGACACTGACTGTCTTCATAGTACCCACAATGCATATTGTATGCACTAGGATAGCTTTTGATTTTAATAGTCATAAAAGTGTATTCCTAGTGTGCATTCCTGAGCGTCTCTACTCATTGTGAGGTGGTATGGAGCCTACTAATAACAAATATTCCCGTGAGTCTCATAGGACTGATCGTTGACAAAATGCACTTTTCTTATGTAATGGTGAGTGTGTTGCATGGGCAATGGTCAACATACCAACATGTGGCACAAAAGTAGACTAAGTCCGCACTACCAGGGGGTCTTCGATATCCATATTTCATGCCCTATTCTGAAGAGGCTCCAGAAAATATTTAATTGGCACCGAACATGGGACGATCTTTAAGTAATCTTGAATGACAGGCAAGATTTTACCATTTCTTATTACTAGCAGAGACTCCCCTTATAGCATTGGTTTCCTCCCTCACTCCAGACAGGTTGTCCCTCTCTGTTGTGGGTTTGTCAGGTGCTTGACTAGTAAAAGGTAGTTCTCCACTTTGATTTGGTTTTTTGTATTTGTTTTTGCAATGGTGCAGCCTATTCAGATAGTAGGGTTCATAATTAGCAAGTCGTGCAACTGCTCTGTTAATAGGAAATCTCCGTGCACTGTGACCTACCAGATCAAACTTCGCCCACGAGTAAAAGAGTTCAAAGGGAGTATGTAACATGTGCACTTACAACACAAGTTACCCCGCCCTGTGTTAGGAAAACCCTTTGACAAGAGATGTTGTGTAAGCGGTACCCTGAAGTTTACTCCTGTGATTTCGAAACCCTGCTAAGATAGCAATATCGCCATGAATGGTTTGGTTGACAGCTGCCCCATGTAGTTTAGAATGTCACATTTGGCCCCTTGAGCATAGAGGGGCTAGTAGCCTCTTTTAGCTGGGTATACACCACATCCAGACACAGTAACTGTACAAGTTCCTGAGTTAAGACACCTATCAAATCGGTTAGTGGCCATCTATGGGCAACTTAGATTGTTCGTTTTACAATCAATAGCAACACTTCCTAGCCCTGCACAACAAACACATCCTGAGGTGCAGACAATCAGTCCACAGACTAGTACTGATATCCTGGGCAAAGCACCCACAAAGCAAGACGAGATTCCGTTTTGGATTGTTTTTAAATCATTCGAACCTCTCTATCCTCACACAATACCGCAGGATAAACATAAATTTGAAACAGTTTCTGCAATACTTTTGAGTAACATTCAAGGAGAAGTTGTGTTCCAGCAATGTGTCAGAAGTTTATTAAAATTATTTCAGGAGTCTACAGCTCTCTGGGTCGGTATACCTTAGGATCTTGAGCCACAAAATTACATTTGAAAACAAAAACAAGTTTGAGGGCTCTGGTAGGGAAAAGGCTGTACTAGAGACTACGACGAAGCAGAAGGCTAAACAGAAAGCCAGGGTTAGATCTCTGCCACAGCAGGAGTCCAGTAGGGGTGGATATAATTTAAGTGACAGGGATAAAATCAGAAAGTCAGTATACTGATAGGCTTTTTTTTTTAACCTTCTTTGCAGGACTCTTGGGACAGTAAAAGGACAGAAAGGATGAGTGGGCGGACTGAGTATCACAGAAGGGATGAATACATCAGACAGAAAACTGAAAGAACTGGTATGTGATATCGAGGTTAGCATATAGAATGAAGTGAAAGGTACAGCCTCAAAAGCTCATTTTTAAATAAAGAAAGCATCTGGTTGAGAAAACATATGCCTCAGAAATTGGGGATACGTCTGCGAATGGAACTTAGATGATATCACTTCTGCTGCCCTGTCAAGAAGCGCTAATAGTTCGCCAGACTCTCTAAGAGCCTCTGGTGGTGACTGAAACTAAATAATATATGCAGATTGAAACACCTGATGGGCATTTAAACCCCCCAGACAGGGTTTATGATGTAGAAATACAAATTGAGGGGACATATTGTGCAAAGAAAAGCTGTATTCTGGTCTCATTTGCCAGATACCTATTTTATAATTCTCGTGGAGGATAAATGGCCGCTATCATTTGTAAGATATGCACCTCGAGGTAAGGAGGAAATAATGGAAGCACATTCCACCTTATTATCTGAACATCTCAGTGAAAAATATGCTCATGAATGGGCTTTAAAATAGGGCCCAGCATTGTCTAGAAACCAGGTGGGGGCTAAAGAAAATGCTCCACCTGTGACTCCCTTAAGGATCGAGCCCCAGGTTCAGACTCGGTATCCTTTAAAGAGTGAAGCTAAGTGAAATATAAAAGCTATATTAGATCAATCACAGTATGAAGGTGTATTTGTGTGTTGTTATCAACCAAGATTAGTCCTCGTTTTCTGGTACTGAAAACAGACATTTCATAGATAATAGTCTGAGACTTTAGGAATTTAAATGCACACATACTTGAGATGCAAACGCTCATAGCACTGGACTAATGACGATTTTGGTTAGGAAAAAAATACAATAAAACATTCGATGTTTCAAATGGATTCTTTAGTCAAAAAAATAGCACCTCTCACCATCCAACAACTTTTTTGTAAAACAGATTTCAGTTAACCTATACGAGATTAACTCAGGGGTATAATATTAGCTGTGGGTTTATTGCAGCAAGAATAATGGACATCTTCGAGAAGATCCAGAGACACTATCATAGATTGATATTACAGATGATGAATTGACTGAACACCTTGATTGGAGAGGATAGGGACACTTTTAGCCTGACATTGGTATAAAATACATTTAACAAAAATCTATTTGCATATCTTAATCTGATTTTCCTTGGATATCAATTGTCCAATGAGAGTCGGCACCTGACTTTCTAAAGAACTGAGCTACTTTACCACATCCCAACAATTTAAGATATAGATCCTGATGGTGTTTATTAACTTTAGAAGAGTTTATTATTATGCTGAGTGAGTTATACCCTTGTATGAATTAATGGTTCCCAGGTACTCTGAGACAAAATTGGACAACATTCACACACTTCTCTTACCTGAACTGCTAGCAGACATTTTAGAAGCAAAGTCTAAGTCACAAAGATAAGTTACATTTTTAAGTTAGTTTACACCTTGTGAATGTCAAAAGTAATAAACGTACAACAAACTCAGAGCATTAACTTACTACTAAGATGTAAGTTACATGTCTTCATTAACAGAGTAATGCAATTGGATTACTCTTTGATATCGCTGATATAAAACTGCATTGCTTGCCTCACAACTGTTTTTTTGCCTTTCATGAAACGTTTAGAATTACACTTTTTTGTGAGCACTACACCTAAATAGCCTAATAAAATACGAATTTGCCCTCACTTGTTATTACCTTTGACTTTCAATAAACATTTTTCTCAGATTCCTTGGATAAATACGTATATCTTACAGTCTTGAGAACACCCCAGGCTTGTGTGCCTTCAGAGGGCAAAATATGTGTAGGCTCTCAGATGTCCAACCCCACCATCCTGTTTCCAAGGTCGAGGGCGTATAAGACCTAGGCTAGGTCGAGTATTTTTTATTTCTCCTTCCAGAAGACATGACAGAAAGAAAAAGAACAGAGGCACAAGTCTAAAAAACTAGCAGGCCTCCATCGTTTGTGGGCACCAGAAAGTAGAAAGAATAACAACCACATCCTACTTCTGGCACTGGCACACATTTGATGTTTTTGTAAAATTGTTGTAAGAAGAGCAAGTTTCTTACCTTCAGTAACGCTCTTTCTGGAACTTTTCAGCATCACTCTAGTGCCCCGTCCGATGTTTCCGTGTGGCTACACACTGATGCTATTCCTTTCCGGAAATGATGTGCGGAGCTTTTATAAACACCATCCTCACGCGCTGATGTCAGTTGCTTTCTAGGATGTCCGTGCCCTCAGAGGCAGAGCCCAATGAGCTTATTGGTGGTGACCAGTGTTCCGATTCCTAGACTTGGATACTTATTAATGGATAGAGTACAGTCACAGGACGGGGAGGAAGGGAGGGTTGGTGATGAATCTGTGGCTAGATAGGGTCTCTACCAGAAAGAGCATTACCGAAGGTACGTTTTTTTCTGATCAAGTCTTCTAGCCTCTTATTTCTCAAGTTGTCTGTGAATGGACTGAGACCAGAGAGTCCAGCAGGACTGAGCTGGCAAAATGTCCTTCTCAGTGAACCTGACTGTCCAGGCATAAGTGATTTGTGAATATATGGAGGGACGCCCACGTACCTATGTGGCATATGTATAGATAAAACACAAGATGAGCCAAGTGAACCTTTAATATATGCAATTATGAATCAGCAAAATTGTATTCAGAGCACTCATTAAATGCAATAGCAGGAAACACCTTTCCAAGTATTTATTTTATAATGTACTGTAGATATGTGTAATCCCTAAGGAATCAGGATCTCAAATGTATAGTTAGTGTATAAATAAAAGACTAGAAACATATAAGTTAAAGTGCCCAGTGTCAGATTAAAGAGAAAATCATTGCAGTAGATCACGTTATTAAAAACAACTCTCTTTCAAGTATGTATCTCCAAAACACACATATGAGTAAATTATATAGTGTCAATTCATTGCAGCTCTTATCAATTAGTGTGCTATTTTGCCGACGATGTTTCAAACTCATTTGAAGAATGGAGATATCTTCTGGACTGTTAGATACAAGCAACCTGGGGTACCAGGGCCACACAATCTTTGATGGTCTCAGAGTAGCCATAGGCAAGGTGCTAAGTTATAATGAAAACCTGGAAGAGAGTATAAAGATTAGCTCACCACATAAAAATCACCACAACGTGAGGAAAAGGAGATTTATTCACTCAATTAGAAGGATTACCAACTGAACCTTAGAAACAGTATCTCTTGGGTGCTTCCAAAATAGGTGAGGAAGCACAAAGTCAGCCGAAAATGATCTACCATGGATTCAATACAAATTCAGCAACTTCAAAAAACCTTGTGGGGTGTAGTGTTCAAAGGGATCACAGCTTCAGTCCACCATAACATTTCCATGTAGTGTTTCGATCAGCCACGCATAATGGTACGGTGGGCAGTCTGACAGGTGCGGCGGACTGTCACTGTTAGAGCACTGCCTGTAACAGTCCCCCGCTCCTGCCAGACCGCATGTTTAAGAATCCTGTTTACTTAGGGATAACACATATTTACAGTAAATTATAAAATATATCAAAATAAATATTGGGTGAAGTGTTTCCTTATATTGCATTTATTTAATGAATGCTCTAAATACAACTTTGCTGATTCATAATTGTATATATTAAGATAAATGAATGAACCTTTGTGTTAACAGGAGGAGTCCCTGTCCTAGACATATGCTGTGTACATAGAACAAGGGCAGCCCTTAGAATAGTAGGAAGCTGCGCAATCAACATAAACCAAACACAATGGTACCGGCTTTGGCCCTGGAATGAGAATGAGAATGTTGTCCTTCCAGAGTCTATTATTTGGCCAAATCTGTAGCAGATCTTAATACAGAGCCTGATCCAGCAAGATATGGTTCTCTTCTGCACTGCCTTGCCATTTTTCACTCCATAGAATCTCACAAGTAGGTATTCGTCCACCTGCTGTTCCTTGGTACAATCAATGTAAAAACCGAGTGGTCTTTTGGGATCCAAGCGATGGAGCCTCTTCTCCTTAGAGGAGTATGGCGGAGCATAGAATGCCGGCAGGGTGATAGTTTTACAAACATGGAATAGTGTCTCAACTTTTGATAGAAATGATGCTCGCGTCTGTGGAAACAATTTGCCAGGGAAGAAGATAGTGTATGGTGGATTGGCACAAAGAGCTGGAAGGTCACTCTCCATGCCATGGTGATGGTGACGAGGAGCACACTGACTTAATGGAAAAGAGCCGTAAGGGACAGCTGTAAAGTGGCTCGAATGAAGTGCACATCAAATAAGTGAGGACCATAGTAAGGTTCCATTGTTGCATTACAAAGGGAGGGGGGGACTTATGCTGCAGCCCTTTCAAACACCACATCAAACCTCATGACATAAACAATGAGGGCTGATCTGGCAACTCTAAGGAGGCCAAAAGGTAACCCTTAACTGTGCCCCAACCAAAGCCTTGCAGGACAAGAGACAAAACAAACAACTGTACATCAGATAACTTGGCCTGAATGGGGTCAATTTGCTGTGTGCAGCACCAAACCACAAATGTGACCCAACAACAGGCATATAGAGTTTTCGTCAAGGGATGCCTAGCTGCCAAGAGGACATCACCCACCTCTAGAGGAAGCTTGAAGGTGAAGATTGTGATGGCTGGGTGCTGAACCCTGCTGTGTTGCTGCCACAGCAGGTCCTCACAGAGGGTCAGCCTGATCATAGAATGTATGCTCAAGCCCAGGAGTTCTGGATACCATACTCTTCATGCCCAATCCAGAGCCACCAGAATGACTTGGGCTTTGTAGGTCCTAATCTTCTTGAGAACTCGGTGCAGGTGTGGTATCGGTGGATAGGCATACAAGAGTCCCATGTTCCACTTGAGTGGGAATGTGTCTTAGATAGAGAAAGGCTTGGAAACGCCAGTGCACAGAAGCGATGACATTGCACATTCTCAGCAGTGCCAAATAGATTGACCAATAGTTCTCCCTATGAGCGAAACAGGCCTTGCTCCACCTCCGGATGTAATTGCCACTCATAATCTGCTAGGCACCAATGGCTAAGTTTGTCTGCCCTTGGCTTCAAAGAGCCTGTCAGGTGGTTTACCACCTGGAAAATTCCCTGGTGCTCCAATAATTTCCATAGGTGCAGCGCCTCATGGCACAGGGATCAGGACCCCACCCTGCCCTGTTTGTTAGAATACCACACGGCGGTGGTGTTGTCAATGAGCACCTTAATCACCTTAACCTTTATGGACTGAAGGAAGGCTTTTAGCGCCAGTGGAGAGTCCCTAGCTCCAGAAGATTGATGTGGAGCCAGGTCTCCAACGGAATCCAGAGGCCTCTAATCTCCACATCTCTCACATAGCCGCCCCAATCATGAAGTAATGCATTGGTCACCACTGTTGGTTCTCAGTAGGGTAGAGAGAGGAGTGTGCTGTAGGCCCAATCACATTCCAGCAACCACCACGGCAGTCCAATGGAAGTGATGGGGTCCAAGCCACAATGAATCTTGAACTTGGCTGCATCATGACCGTCTTTAATCGCCTGAGTGAGACCAGGCTGGAGATTTTCGGGCACATCAGAGAGAACATGCGCCACAGAATCCCAAAGGGTGTGGGATTAGCTTACCAACAAGCCGCGGGCATTAACTAATTGGAGTGCCAGACTGTCTAGATTCCTTGTCAGGAGGAGTGGGAAAGAAGGTATTAGGGTTAGACCTGCTCGTGTAAGCTTGCACTACTAGACTTTTGGGGGAAGGGTGTGCTGAGAAAAAAGAAGCCCTACTGCAGAAGGGCGGTGGAGCTGAAGACCCCAATAAAGTATCCATCAGTACCTAATTAAATGGGAGAAGGGGCTCAGAAGATGTTTTCCCCGGTTCGAGGACTTCTGTTAATACAATGATTTGGATAATAATAAACATCTGTTAATCAGCGCCAAGATATCCATCTGGGTGAAAGTGCGCTTTACAAATACATGTTATGTTATGTAATGTTGATCTTATCTTCCAAGGTAAGTAGCTGGAGATCGAGCACTTTGGCCACCCTACCAATGCATGATCATGACGTAGGAAGTAGATTCCATTGTCACTGGCCCAGGGGATGGGAACAGGCCAGTTTCCCAGAAGGTATAGAGACCACTAGCCTACTGTAATCTCATTGTGCTCATTATCTTTCTGGTGGTGTTGAGCGATCTAGTCACCCAGATCATAGTCGATGTCTGAGTCTGTAAAAAAAAGAGAATGTAGTGTTTGCATTCTCCCTTATGGTAGTAATTCAGGTGGGGGAATTGGCACCTTAGGTGGTATTGGATGCAACTTTGGTTGAGGTTGGACCAGTGTCAATTCAGCAGTGGAGAGAACTCTCTGGACCTCCTCCTCGTGTGTCATGGCACTCAGCATCGGCCTCGAAGTGCCTGGAGCCAGCTTAGGTCGTGGTCCCAGAAGCAGTGTTGGAACTGGAGCCAGAGGCAAGAGGGGCACAGAGGGTCCAAATGGCACTCATGGCGATTCTGCTGGTGGTACTCTAGATCAGGGGCGTAACAAACACCCCCGCAGCCCCCGCGCCACAGTCTTCAGTGGTGAAGGGGGCCCCCTTAGCTCTTCAGTCGAGAGCTGTGAGGATTTCTCTAGTCTGCAGCCTGCTCTGAGCTCCTCGCACTGACCCAGGGCAGAACTAAAGAGAAACAAAGTAACATGTTACATTGTTTCTCTTCAGTCAGAGCCGCGAGCCAGGCCCCGAAAAAGGAAGGGGGTGGGGGCCTCAGAGAGAACATTCCCCACAGAGCACTGCTCCTCTGAGAAGAGGCAGCACAGAGCTGACAAGGCCAGGAGCAGGGACATTTTAAGGATTTTGGGGGCCCTGGGAAAAACTTATTTTGGGGGCTCCTGTTTGGAACAGCTTTGAATTTAGATCCAATTTCAGCACTTTCATGCACCCTTTGTCCAGGTCACTGACAGTGCACAAGCACATTAGTGCACATTCTAAATGTGTTTAAATCTAATATTAAGGGGTAGGGGCTTGTGCAAATGACCTCTGTGTCACGCTCCCATTTCTCGTATTTCAGGTCCTTTTGATCTAAAATAACCTTTTGTTATGGATTTTTCATGAAACATAAACACAACATTTCTCTGCAAACTGTCTGTAATAGACTTTCACACATCACCCACATTAAAAATAAATTAAAGAAAAATGGTATTTAAAACAAACTGTCTAAGCATTACTCAAGGTCACCAAGACAAGACACTGCAGAAAATAGCTAGCTCTATGAGGGGGCCCCCTGAAAGGCCGGGGCCCTGAGCCAGAGCCCACTTTGCCCATGCTTTAAAACCTCTCTGGCCAGGAAAAGGTTTGCAGCTCCAGGAATAGGACTCTGCTGGGATGCATTGGAAGGTAAGCAAGCATTGGAAATGCAATAGTCCTCACATTTGTTTGTGTTGGAGCTATTGGCATTGTAAATGGCAATGTTTTTACTTACTTGTTACAGAGTGTATGCATGTGGTTTGTTGTGGAATCATGTGGGTTGGATTGAATTAGTTGGTTCTGTAATTGTGTGGCTTGGAATTTTGTGGTGTGGAGTGAATTTGTGTATTGGAATTATGTGACATGGGTGCTGTGGAATTATGTGGATAGTAATTATGTGGTATTAAGTGTCCTGGAATTATCTGGAGTGGGATTGTGTCAAGCTACATACAAAAACTTTAACTGTCCTCGTGATATCTAGCACTTTTTGTTTTTAAAGAGATAGCTTTGGTATTTATCTGTGAATAATCTGCCATAAACATGGCGCAAAGTATTAACCTTTTCAAAACTAGGGTGTTGGAATTCCATCGCACGAGCAGCAGGAGGAGCAGGGGAGGCGGGGCTTTAGTAAGAAGCAATGCAGATAAGAGGAGGGACTATTACACGCTGTAACAGGAGGAAGCATGAAAGTACTGTCATGGCCAACAACATTGTTCTCTTAGTGAAATCGCCTGGGCATCAACCAAACACCCAGGGGTGGGACTTTGGAAAGCAGTCCACCTAAAGGGGGCCAGCTTTTCTGATTGGCACAGCAGCGAGTGAGTGGCAAGCACTCTGACTCTAAGCTTGACCTAAAAAGCAGAGATATGCTGCTACTTTTGGTCGAGGAAACCAGGTTAAAGCTTCAGAGTCAGACTTTTCATCCAGCATGCATAGTGCTGTTGGAAAACTCAGGGCAGGCTGAAAGTCAGTGACATGCTGACAGCTGAACACCTAGGAAAGCAGAACCTAGGGAGGAAGGGGTTGAGAGGGGCACAGCCTCTGCTACCCAATGTACACAGTGGATGCTGGGTGCCAAACATGAGTTGTTGGAGATGCCAAGATGGAACAGTAAAGCTTGACACAGGTACCAACACCCAAAGTGATGCCTGAAGGGGCCTTTTGTAATGGGGTCACTTTATAGCTGCTATGACCATAGCTTTCTACTATGTCTTCAGGGGACAGGAGATATACCACCCATATGTCATACTCGAAAAACAGGTCCTGTTAATGCAGGTAAATGTAAGGAGGAGAGTGGGGAGCAGGCTGAGATAGGCCCCAAAGGTCCTCTTCCTGCTGGCCTCTGTATATCCACAAGCATGTGTACACAAGAGGGATAGTTGCCCCTTTCCCCTTACCGGCTTGGTGTTAAACATGCAGGCTAACAACTACATGTGTAGTCTTCGTGTGAATTTGACCAATATAACAGTTCTATGTGTACAAGTCTCAGAGCCCCATGTGCAAATGTACATATGTCTTTTGCATTCATTGCTTTTGGGTACAACTCCCAGGGCCACAGATGAACCTGTGTAAACTAGGGATGACGACAGATGATTTTCTACATTCCAGTGTCCATGTTCATCCTCCTGGGTCCCAGTCTCATGCATGTGCACGTAGGCAGCTTGAAGGCTTTTTTCTACTCCGTGTAAAACCAGGAGCCTCCTGTTATATTCAATGCATTGATATATTGACATCAGAGACTCAGTTTAACCCCTTCTATCCTAGTGGTGTACAGTTGGAGAGGTACGGAAGGAAACAAAATAGTTTTTTTTAAAGGGGGTGTCTCCCAAGCAGTCATAATGTAATAATAAATGTAGTACTGGTTCAGACAGGCATCCCCTTTGGGTCCCTCTAGGTACACGCAGACACCGGAAGTTATTGTCGCCTTGGCTGAAGCACACGGTATCCATGACACTGTGGGGCTGCCGCCATGACAAGATGCCAATGCTCTCTTGCCTGAGGTGTCCCACATGTTCAGCTCTATCCGCTGCTACCTAATCTCAAAGCTCACGGAGTAGTTCTCAAAAACAGCAGGCACATAGTTCTGAAAGACGGAGGTGACAGCAGCTGCGAGTTAGTACACCACTTTGAATTTTACTTGTGTTGATGGAATATTATATTAATAATGTTAAAATGTAAATAGTTTGCCAACACATTAATCTTTTATGGTTCAGATCTTTTTATTGATTTATCCAGGAACAAATACTCTTACCTAAATCCAAAGGCTGACGAGGTAGAACAGCGGGAGAACAGAAGAAGGAGATAGAAGGTGAGGAAGGAAGGATACCAGGGGGACTGGGAAAGGTGAGAGTGAAGCGAGAAAATATCAGGGGTTTTCATTCAGGGAGAATAGCCACTCACGCCAGAATTAGCTCTTTCGCAACATATTCGGTGTCAGCAGGCTGGGTCTTTTAGTGCGTCATACCCACTGTGGTCAGTCTTTGTCTTGCTGATCAGGCATGCCCCCTCGTCCTGTTAGCTGGCATACTCATAAGTAAAGAGGACTAGTAAGTTCCCAAAAGTCCTGTACCAGAGATTGGATGCATGGGCCCCTCATTTTGTCAAAGTGTAGCAATTTGTTCTGCAGGGAAGCAGTAAGCTTTTCCATCCCTGTGAGGTAGCACAGTTTATGAAGCAAGTCAGAGTGAGACGACAATGTATCGGTGCCCCATTTGGTTTTGATGACATGTTTAGACCCACACAAAGCCAAAACCCATTATTATTGCCTTCACTTTGTTAGAGTGTAGAGGGTGTGTTGGGGCATTGGGGAGGCTCAGTAGGACGTAACTAGAAAGACGGGGTATATCTGTTGCAAACATTTTATTGATATCTTTCAGACGGCCTACCAGAAGTGTTTGAGCTTGGGACAGAACCAGAGGAGATGAGCCAGTGTGGCCGAAGATTTGTTAACAGCCATTAGGACTGTTGAGGTTCCATTTTACCTTCTAGCTGGATTGTTGTACCAATAGTGTGTCACTTTAAGCATTGCTTCTTTTCATGAGGCACAGAATCAGGTGTACACTTTGTGGAAGTTGTCAGTCCATTTATTTAGGATAAAGTGAAAGGTCAGCTCAGCTTCCGAGCTGTGGGGTTAGAATAGTTGCACAATTCCCATGTCTTGAATTGTGTACTCAGACCCACCTTATCCAGTCTTTTCCACAGAAAAAGGCCAGTGCACTCGATGGAAAGCCTTGTCTCACAATTGACAAGAGAAGTTATGTTTGTGACTGGTTGTCTTTGTCTTCATCGATTTAGAGAAATTTGGGGAAGTCACCTTGGAATGTTTCTGCAGGACAGTAGGTTGAAGAAAGAGGTCGGTCTTAGTTTTGGGCTGATGATCAATAAGGCAGGAGTTGGAGAAACTTGTGAGTCTTGAGTTGGTAGGTTGGGTGTTGGCTGGAGATCCTTGAGTTGTTCTCTGAACAGTAGCAGGTTGGATGGGTTTTGATGCTCTACAGGAAGTCTGTTACAAGGGCTGTTGTCAAACATTAAATGGATCAGCCCTCTGCAGAGTATTTTCAAGTGAGTTATTGGGAAGGCGATGTGGGGTTGGACCACAGCTTATTTTTTGGGGTGATTTTGTCCTTGATCGATAGTGGTGCTTATCAGTAAATGGCTTTGTGAGGTAGTGGCGTGGAGGTTGAAAAAGCAGCAAGAGCAAGTTGTTAGCATCCAGGAAATACAACAATGTGCTGTTTAAATACATCTGTCCAAGAATGGTAACAGACAGTTGCATGTGTTATAAACCTTAGCCCTGTCTGGTCTTTACAATGTATTATCAGAGTGTGAACACCAATGAATTAGCAAAATTAAAAGGCAGCAGGGAGAGATTCCAAGACCAGGTTTACTAATGAGGCAGCTGATGGAAAATGTTGATAAACATACTCTGACCATAAGAAAAGTGTACATCCCGTTTAAGCCAATGTGCTGACCTAATAGATGCACCTCATGCAATATACTCTTTTTTTACCTTTTCCTATGTTGGAATATGCCTGGAGGATTTGGGGAGTTGTGTCAATGTGGATGTCTCTGGGTATGAGGTATTGACCTGGTGGGGGATCTGATTCTTGTTTGCATAAGAATCCGCAACAACATTGCAATGTCACTGTACCGAATACAACGAGAATGTTGTATGAGTGATAAGGGAAGTGAAGGGGTTTGAACAAGGCTATTATACTTGGCCCAAAACAAAAAGTACTTGTGGTGGGTCAGAGGTAAAAATGTGTCCCCCACTCCAGCAAAATCCTCTCCTCCATCAGTGGCACTTTTGTATGTGTGTATGTAGATGGAGATAGAGACCGAGACACAGAGACAGAGACACAGAGACAAAGACACAGAGACAAAGAGAGAGAGAGAGAAAGATTGATTCAAACAATGTAATCAAACATCACCGATTTGCTACAAAAGGTAGTTGGACAATTTAATGTGTGTGGCAAGGTGCAGTGTCTGTTTTTTCTGTGTCGTCACCCAATACATTGAACAGCTGTGGTGGTGGGCTCTACGGGAGCCAGGACAAATAGTACTGGGGAACCGGCACAATCTGGCCTCTCTAGAGACACCAGTGAAGACTCTGGAGTAAACAAATACAACCTTTGAGGCTAGGGGTTCTGGGAGACTATGAGGAAGAAGAAGGGCAAAAGGTCTGTACAGTATTGATGAAGAGCATACTGATAGATAAGAATGCACTGGAAGCGCTAATCAAGGGACCCAGCGAGAAAGTATGAAGGAAAGAAATCACAAGGTGCTATAGGGACAAGGTCAGCTGGGGTATAAAAGAGGAAAAGAGAGGTAGGGAATGGAGAGGGTGAGAAAATGGACGAAGGGAATACAAAGCAGATAGCATAAAAAGAGCAGAGAAAGGGAGAGAAATACTGTACAGGAGATAGGAAAAGCATAGTGGAATGATTTTGATGGGATAGAAGTGAAAAAGTTGGAGATAAAAGTGATAGAGAATAGAAACAGGCTGGGGTGAGAATGAAGAAAAGATAGGATGCTCAGAAATAATGGAAAGGAAGAGATAGAAAGCCAGAGGGAGGAAGGAGGTGTGAAAGAGAAGGAACAGTGGATGCATTTTTGGCAAAACCGAACGAAGAGTGGGCCCAATGTTGCATATTCTGACAGACGTCTGCATTAGGAAACCCACCTAAAATATGGCAAACTTCCCCAGCGTACTGATGGCAGGGACCCTGTAGTGAATAAACCACCACCTATAATAGACTGCAGGCAGACTAAGCCCAACTGTTAACTCCACCATCCAGGGTTACTTATAACGGCCGTATTGGTATCAGTGGAGTAGCAATAACCCCTGCAGTATGGCGGGTTGCTGTCCTGAGAGATCTTGAGTGGCGCGGAGAATGGGGGGCCCATCCATGTACTTTCCAGGGGGGCCCCTCAAGTTTTGTTACGCCACTGCTCTAGATGCCGTTCTTGGGGCCCAAGATCATGCCAGAGGGAGTCGGTAAGGTTCCAAAAAACCAGGCCATAGCTGTGCAGAACTCTTCAATCTGACATGGCTCTGGAAACTTGCGATGTACCCAATGCTTAATTTATAAAAGAAAGAGTGCTGGTGCCTGAAGCTCTGCTCAGCAGCTATCAGCCGGTGCAATTGAAACTCAGCATGCAGAATAACAAGCCTGGTAATCTTAAATTAACCTCAGTGATCTTTAATCCACCACTAGACACTCCTTGCCCTTTTATCTCACTTTTACCCATTCCTGCTTCCTCCCTTGGTGAAGGTTTTGTCATTGTTCTCTCTTTTTTTTTTTTTTAAACAATTTTTATTAGTTTGTCCCCAACAACAGCATCGTGAGGTCCGCGTTACATACAGTAGGCCCGTGTCGGTTTTGTCATTGTTCTCTTATCCCGTCTTTCTGATCTGTGTGTTTTTCCTCTGTTGCACTGAGCGAATAGCTGATGCAGAAAAATAAATGCCGGTGCCCAAAGGGATGTGCTGATGGCCCTCACCGGCTTAAATTAAACACTGGTTGTGCCAAATCCAACTGTGGGATTGGCTCTAAAGTCGGATGACTTCAGGAGCAAGTTCTAGAGTTGTGCCACAGCCCCAGCAGCTGTTCAGGCAGGAAGCGGCGCAAGGGTCGGAACCCGCTTCAATTTCTTCTGCCTCTTTTTTGACTTACCAAACGATTTGGACCGTGAAGAAGACCAGCCTCTAGACCAGCTTTGAGAACAGGCCTAGGATTGACCTTTTGACATGGAGTGTGACTTGAAGCAGCCCCAGCCAGGTGTTTTCTTGCTAGGTGATATAAAGCTTTGCCTCGCAGTCCCTTATGTCCTTTGAGTTCATCAATGCACTATTCCTAGAGACCTTGGAGTCTTGATTCGACCCTCGACACCACAGGCACATCTGGTGGGGATCTGTCACTGACATTTGTTTGCGACAGTCCTTACACAGCCTAAAACTTGTTGAACGCCGAAGAAAGATTTTGTGTTAAATGTTTGTGAGAGACATGAAGGGAGCTCCGATCTGCGTCTGGAGGAGTGGAAAGAAAGGAATGAATGTTAGCACACCGGGGTGGTGTCCATTTAGGTTCCTCACGTCACTTCCTGAGTGAAATGGTGTCCCAGCAGAGCCCGATGGCACCACCTGATGGCATGCTGAGGTACTGCTGAAAAGTTTACGGATCCAGTCCGATGCCTGGGGAACTTTCAAAAGGTGAGACATATGTGGCTAGAAGTCTGTATCAGAAATTGGGTTATTAGTTGCAGGGGGGGCACTCAACTAATAAACACAATCCTTGTCAGTGTGAACCACAAAAGTCAATAAATAAATCTGTGTTTAACCGTCTTGTAGCTTGGCACAAAAGTAGTCAGGCTTAACTTTGTGTCTAAATTGTATTGTGCTTGCACTTTACCATTTAAGGCAATGTGTAGAGAAAATTAAATAAAACGACACCAAATTTACAAAAATGCAGTAAGTAGAACAAGAGATATGAATTTTTAACATTTGAAGTAAAAATAGCGCCAAAACGCACAGTGATTACCACAGTTATCTGGCTGTGCTAGACCGTGTCAAAGTCAAAAGTTAGGGCTTACCATGATAGAGAGCAGGTTGGATACAGGGAAATAGGTTTGTCCCGGGGGAAAGTTTACGTTTGCTCTTAGAAAACTTTTGGGGAGAAAAGTCATAGTTGATTAGGTCATCGACTGACGAGGCTGCAGACTGGACCTGTAAAGGGGCTCATTGGCGACGGATTGCTAAAGTCCTACTACTCAGTCAGAACTTCGCATTGGCAGGGTACAACAGGGCGGTTGTTGTCAGCGTGAAGAGCTCCCTGTGGGCGAAGACTGGAAGCTGTATCCGGGATGGTCTCGTCAACAGTCAAATACAGTTTTCCGATTGGCCTCTATGAATTCCATTCGCTAGGAAACTGGGGATTGTTGCTGTTCAGAAGAGGAACTCTGCACAGGTCATCTGGCCTAATGAGCTAGACTGGCGATTTGTTGACAGCAGCTGTGGTGTTAGTGGGGTTCCAGTATGAGCCTCTGGTTCTTTTGGGGAAGCTTTTCTGTATGTTCAGTTTTGCAGTCTTTGGACAAGATGAGTACACTCTTACCAGCCGAGGGTACAGGAACCTGTGGGGCACCACTTTGGGGTTAGGACAATCTCCAGTGGAGGCCAGTAGTAGGGTCCAAGGCAGTTCCGGTTGGAACTTGTCAGTAGGAAAAGCAGGAATGTTACAGAATATGGTCTCTGGAAGCTTGGTGTGTCCCTCTGCTCACAGGTCATCAGCTAACTCACCCTTGGAGTAATTTCTGGGGTCCTTGCTTCAAGAAAAGCTGGTCCATTCTTCTTCAGGCTTCAGACAGCTGGGTAGTCCTCCTTCTGAGTCTCCACAGGTCCAGGAGTCTTCTGATGAGAGGTTGTGGGGTTGCCCAGTGCCAGTCTGTTGTTGGGGGACACCCTCTTTGTGTAATTCTAAACTGGTTCTGGTCAGTTCTTCCCTTTATCCAGGGTCTGGCTTAAGCCTGGCTTGTGAAACAAGAAGCAGGCTGGCCTAGGTGTGAGCTATATTTGCCAGTGACAGACAGGGCAGACATCTTCTGAGATCAGGAAGGGGCTGGGTAGAGCACCCAGCCTACCCGTTGAAGCTCGAAAAAAGGCTGGGTACAACCACAAGGACGTCCTCAGGAGAGGAACACCCATCCCCACACCCAAGGCATTTTTGTCCACTGTCTGGAAGGAATATACATCACACCACAGGAGAACCATTAACAGTCTTGTGGCCCTGGACACTGGCAGAAAGACACATTTGCCTAAGGCAGAATAATGCCAACTTTAAAAAAAGAAATTTTCAAAATAGTAATTCAAAATCCGACTTTAACACTGGTTTTTCTTATTACATTTAATGAGTGGCAGATTCAGTATGGGAGCAGCTACAAAAATACTTTTTATACTTGTAATTTAAAATCCTCTTCAATGGTGGTCTATTGAAGAGCTAGCATTGCTATAGTGAAAATTGACTTTGTGGGTGTTTGACTGCCAGAACATGTAAAACATGAAATATACATGTCCTACTTTTAAAATACCTTGCCCACTCCGCTATGAGCTGCTAGGGCCTACTTACAGGTGACTGATGAGTATTAAAAGAAAAGGTTTAGGCTTTGGAAAAGATTTAAACCTGCACTACAAACTGCAGTGACAGGCCTGAGACATGTTGTACAGTGCTACATTAGTGGGTGGCACAATGAGGGCTGCAGCTCCCTTGTAGCATTTAATTTACAGGTCCTGGGTACATGTAGTACAAATAACAATGACTTATAAGTAAGTTAAAGGAGGTATAGGCTAATTTTACTGCGTTTTAGCGAGAAAGAACAAGCACTCTACCTCTAGATGGGAGGGGTAAAATGCGCTAAGTCTTAATACAACCAAAAAGGAGTGCACGAAAAACACGGTATCGAAGGCAAAATGTTTGGGAGACTACCACGCCAAGGATGTGATGTTATGTTAATAAAATTTCTAAATTGCTCAAATACCTGGAGGTGTCTTGGGGCTGACATTATAGGCAAAAGAAAAATCCCATGAAAAGGCCCACAGAGTGCTAAATAGCCACGTTTTCGGGGCTTTCCTAAATGCGAGAAGATTGGACGCCTCTTTGATGGGGAGAGGCAGTGCATTCCATGCCTTAGTGGCTCCCAGAATGAAGCTTCTGACACCCCAAGTGGTTCGCTTAAACCTGGGTACAACTAACAATTTTTCGCTGGCCGATCATAGGCTTCTGTTTGGGGTGTACCATTTAAAGCTGTATTTTTGAGAAAGTTTAGACCAGGATCATGAAGGGATTTGTAAGCTATACAAAGTGCTCTGAAAGTGACTCGTTGTCCGATGGGGAGCCAATGTAGTGTCTTTAGTGATTTAGAGACTGAATGGTATTTTGGGATTTTTAATAGAGGTCTGGCCGCCGCGTTTTGTAAGATTTGTAGTTTGTTTAATATGAATTGATGAGCAGTGAGAAACTAGCCATTGCAATAAACTAATTTAGCCATCACCAGAGAAGTGGCAAGAGTTTTCTGGAGATTGACGGGGATAAAAGGCAATTTTTTTTTTTTGATGGCCCCAAGTGTAATAAAGGCCGAGGTTATGACCACATTCACTTGATCAGTGAAGATTAACTTATCATCAATAAGCACTCCCAGGTTGTGGGCCTTTCTCACTGGTGTTGGTCCAGAAGGAGGATTGGGCTCCAAACAGTATGACTTCATTTTTACCTGAAATGAGTTTCAGACAATTTGTATCCATCCATGTATTGGTTGCCTGCATACACTTGCAGAATCTAGACCCTGTGCTGATCTTGCGTTTTCCAGAGATACAATGATTTAGGTGTCATCTGCTTATGAAGTCAAGGAAAAGCTGAAGGTCTTTATTAGGCTCTCTAAGGGAGTGACATAAATGTTAAAAAGTGTTGGGCTGAGCGAGGGCCCCTAAGGGACCCCGCAGGGAAGGGATAAAGGGTGAGAGACATAGTCGTCCAGTCGAACAGCCTCTTTTCGATCCAGGAGAAAGGATTTTAGCAAATCCCAGGCTAGGCCGGTAATCCCAACATTGGCCAACCATTCTAACAGTAATCGGTGGCTAACAGTATCAAAAGCAGCCGAGAGATCAACCGGGATGAAGGCAGACCCTCTGCCATGGTCTAATGCCTTTCTGATCTCTTCGGTTGCCTTGATCAGCGGTGTCTCAGTGCTATGACAACTGCGAAATCCAAATTGAGTAACATCTTAAGGTTACTGGATTGGATATGTTTCATGAGTCTGGTTGTTGAAAATGTTTTCAGCAATCTTCGCTGGCAAAGGGAGGTGGCTATTTTGAGCCTTTAGGATCTAAGGTGTTTTTTTTAGAAGTGGAAGCACAGAGTCTTTCTTCCATATCATTGGAAAAACGCCAGTCTTAAATATTATTTGAAAGATGGTCGTAAACTTAGCGCCAATAATCTCCGCTGCTGGCTTTGCCACAGTAGGAGGACAAGGATCCTGTGGGGATCCGGAAGTCAAGGATCTAAGTATTTTTGTGACTTCCTCAGAAGGGGGCACGGTGAACTCACTTAGTGTGTTCCGTTCCATAAGGGAAAAAAACATATATGTATCACTCGTGGTAGACAAGGTAGATGAGGAGAAATTATTATACATCAATTTTACTTTTTGTAGAAAAAAGTTTACCAAAGTATTAGAAGGTTTGACTTGCATCAGTACGTTTTTTGTGATGTTAGTTGTCAGTTTAGTTGCTGTACGAAAGAGCTCTTTGGTGGAATTTTTTGCTTCATCTATCTTCCTTGTGAATTAGGAGGTCTTTCCTCAATAATAAGAGATTTATAAGTTGCTAAGCAGAGCTTGTATTTTGCTTTTTCTTCCTCATTATAGTCAGCTCTCCATCTCTTCTCTGTCAAGCCTATACTAAATTAAATCAGTGCTGATGTGAAGACAGAAAGATACCTGATATTACATTCTAGTTACCATGCTCCTGTTGAGCATAGCAGGAAATCATATATTGGTGTTTTATTCTTTGTGCGTTGTACTGGGTATCTAAAGCAGTGTGCATCCACACCTGTTTAAGTAAAGCACATTGTCTAGACACTAAGGGGCCGATTCCGATTCCGTCCGCACAACGTACCGACCGACACGGACCCGGGACGGTGACCGACCGTAACGGACCGGCGCCGTACGACCCGTGCAGTACGATGCAACGCATGTGAATTACAACCGACACGTACGGAATACAAGCCGTACAACCAAGCCGTAGGGAAAACAGTGATTCGCCCTGAAAACCGACGCGATACACACCGACCGACACGTACCAGGAATGAACCGACACGTACCCGCGATGTCTGATCCGCGCAGTACGATGCAAGGTGTGTAAACCCAGACCGACTCGCATGGAGCCCAAGCTGCATGACCGACACGCACAGAAAACAGGGACCTCAAGCAATAGAGATATCCGCAACCGACTCGTATGAAACACAGAAGAAAGTCAGCGTGAATGACCCGGAGAAGCCTGCACGAGCCAACATCAGCGTCCGTCTCGGTCAGAAGAACGTCTCTTTCATGCCTAGAAAACCCAAAGGAAAAAAGACAAAAAAGGACCAAACAAGCAATGATGAAGTCAATAAATATCAGAAAAAAAAAACCTGGAACAAAGACACACCCACAAGTCCACCTATATAAAGGACATCAATCACTACCATGATCCTTTGGAAATAGGAGACAACAGCCAGCAGAAAAAAGCCTTCACACAGCAACCACAGACACACTCACAACTCACCCATCACACAACTTTCACACCATTAGCACCTGACCAAAAGCACCCACACATACAGCTAGCAAAACCAACACTAACCCACCCTCACTTGCACCCTCACACATACATCACTCACCACCACCACCCATCACCATGCCCCCAAAGAAGAGTCCAAAGTTCACAGATGATGAGTTAGAAGTGCTGGTAGACGAGATCATCAGAGTAGAGCCACATTTGTTTGGTACATTGGTCCAAAGGACCCCCATGTCACAGAAAACCAAGATGTGGGCGAGGATTGTGGACAAGGTGAACGCACAAGCACCAACGTTGCGCACAAAGGACGAAATCCAGAACAGGTGGTATGACGTGCGCAGGAGGGTCAAGAAACTCATCGAGAAAGATCACGCCTTGAGTCAGCGCACTGGCGGTGGCCCTCCTGCCAAACCCGTATACTTCAGGACCTGGGAGGAGAAGGTGCGGGACATCCTACCACCAGAGAGCGTCCATGGTCTAGCAGACATACCAGAGCCTGGTGAGTACACAAACAATATACTCAATATTTTGTGGCAAGGGGACAGTGAAACCATGCACCGTTAGCAAAGCCACAGTAACCAATAGATAATCATCCCCATATGTGTATGCTAGTCAGACAAACACAATACCTGCCATCTCATAGTGACTTGGAACTGTGTCATGACATGTACCAACCTACAAACAAATAGAGTAAGGCAGTGGCACAAAGCCAAATAAACACTGCCAGACAGTTTGCCACCACAAACACATACCTCACAGTGCAGCTGACTGACAGGAAGGAATAGCGGGTATGCAGGTGAAGTGAGTGTATCCAAAAGCATGATGGGGTTTGTAGTCACAGATAATGCTCCCCCTCTGAATTGGCCCATCAAGACCTCTCTGAGCCATGCCCACATCACAGGGAGTGGAAAATGACTGACAAGGTGGCTGACACTGCATCCTGCTGTGGGGAGCACAAGGCCCTGGTAGGGCTTGTGTGCCAATGAGAAGCAGGACTCCACTGACTTACATTCTGAAAGACAACTTGCACGCCCTCCAATGGAAGCACGTTTCATGGTGGGATGTCTGGCCTGGTGGGAAGGAGGACTGACAGCTCTGACCATACTTACCAGCATGTGGAGACACACACCCCCCTCAACACAAACTCCACACAACTCACCATGTAGAATGCATTGACTCACACCTTAGTGAAATATCAGCCAAAGAAACACCGTACTGGGTGCTGCTGTGTGAAGCACAGGGGCTCTCTTTGGACTTGTAGCCAAACAAACACAAGGACTTCACTGTCAGCCAGCTTGCCATTACTGTCACACCCCCTCACAGAGAAGCAGAGTCAAAAGGAAGGAAGTATGGGCATGCTGGGAAGGAGGGTGTAGCCAAGAGCATGATGGGAGTTGCAGTCACAGACATTCCCCACCCACCTACATGGCCCAGCAAGCAAACACTGAACCATGCTCGCCTCACAGGTATTGGGAATGGACTGACAAGATGTCTGACACTGGGCCTGAGAAATGATGTGGCTGACAATCACACATATGCACTGGCCAAATAAAATGCGGTCGCACACACAGCCATTGCAACCATATGTTCAAACTCATTGTCTGGGGATGCAGTGTCCTGGGGTGTCCCCTGGCCGGGCTAGGGAGGAGTGTCTTGCAGATGACAAGTGTGGAGTGCCATATATGGTACAGTACACAAAACACACAGGAACTCACATATACATCATTGACAGGGGACATCTGAGAGTGAATGGAAAGGACACATCAATATAGCTGACACCATAGTATGGTCTCATTCACACTCGGTGCTGTTGTGAGCTGAATTCCACTCCTACATCGTGCTGAAACATATGCATCCTTCACACAACACTCCACTCACTGACATAGACACTGTAGACACAAGGTCTAACCTGGACTGCATTGGACGAGACATGCTACTCACAGCAGCCAAACTGCAACACACACACCACCGGCCATCACTGTCATGAGCATTGAAAATCCAGAGTGCTACCTTGCCAAATCCATGTCACCATGGAGAATATTGACAAGTCAAATCACATATGCACATACAAAACTCAGCACCAGACTCATTAACAATGCTGACATTATCACTTGTATGAAATGAGATGGGAACTAGGAACACTGTAAAAAACCACTTCCTCCAAAGAGATCACAGGCATACCGGACTGTGACCATGTCGTACCAATACACCAATGTGGCACACAAAGACTAGCAAAATCTGCTACCACACATGCCCCAATCTTACAACATATCCCCAGTGGAATAGCATGTATGTCCTTGTTAAAGCTCACATGTGTACAGGGATGACACACCTGTGTCAGCAACGTGATGGCCCTTGAGTAGTAATGGTCATGTACAGACAAATCTATACATGAGCTGGGCATGCACACACTTCGACATGCACATTGAAATGTTTCATTTTGGCTGGGCAATATGCAACAACAATATCAATCTCTGTCCGTGACAACCCTGTACAAAGCAGTGTACAAGCAGGCATCCGGACATACAGTAGAAAATGTCATGTATGTGAACCATTGATGCCTGTAAAAACATAACTTACATTGTGTGTCTCTTCCAAACACAGGTGTTGCTGGGGACACAGCACCAAATGAACAGGAGTCCCTGTCCCAGACTCTGGTGGACCCTCAGCTCTCTGGTGTGGATCAGTCTCTGTCCTCTTCGGATGACGACGAACAACCTGGCACCTCCGGTGTGAGTCATCATGCAGCACCAGCAGCACCAACATCTGCACCCCCTGTACCCACGCCTCCAGCATCTGGAATAAGACAGGGCACCCCCGCCAACACGGACAGACCAAGGCCACAGAACACCGACAGCACAGGGACACAGGACCCCCAGGAAGCTACAGACAACATCTCCAACAACACCACCCAAGGGGTCCCAGTGTCACCTATGCGTGCCGCCGCAGGTCCTGCCCGTGTGGATACGGGTGCTGGGAGGGGTCGTCCCCCCCACAAGAAGAAGAGGGGTCGTCCAAAGAAGGACAAGTGAGATGCAGATGTCCCTGCACATCCCCCAGGGCCTCTAAACCTGTTCTGGACAATGTTCTTTGTGCGCAACACGTTCACCTTGTCGTATCTGACACAACTCGCCTACATGACATGGAGGGTTCATGTTGGTCCAATGTAGCGTCCAATGTAGCAAATGACTGTGGACTTTACTCTGGACATTTCAGCTACCAAAACTTCCAACTCTACTGTGAACTTTGAATTCAAAACCGAATGTACAGCACCCACCATCCTGTGCACTATCCTCACACATGTTTTTAAATAAACTCACCAGTACACCATACTTGCCTCTGTTGTGATTCCAACTTGTCATGTGTCATGGAGATGTTGATCTGCTAAACAACACAGTGCATGCCAAATACTACAACAATGTGACCACCGTTATGTGAGTCATGGTGATGTAACACATGTGAGGGAGACACACCACTATAGCACCACAACACATACTCACCATGTCCATGTAACTCATCACACACAATGATGTTGACATGAAATACATTGGTATGCACAGACAGAACACCTATCCACAGTCAGTGGTAACAAGTCCACAGGTGAGGTAAGCAAATGTCAGACAGGTGTGGGAAGACAGACAACGCACCTAACAAAGCATAGCACAGGTTCATTACACATTAGCAACATGTTTATTCCACAACAGTTGCAAGGTAATTGTACGTTACAGTGGACACACGGTCACAAAGTGTCAGAGAATTGAAGTCCAGGGGTGTGTGGCACATCACTTGATGGGAATTGACAACTCCCACACTGGTGTTGTATTCTGGGTGTTGGGGGTCAGTGTTGACCAAACAACAGGCAAAGTACCCTGGGAAGGACAGACACAAGACACAGTCAAAAGCACAGCAGAACAGGAGAGAAATGCAATACACATGCACAAAACATGTCACAAGAAACCTACACAGGAACAAGTTAGCAGTTCTACACTATTGTGGAGTACAGACCACCTGAATGGACACATCACTGCACGCATTCAGACAAGTGGCACACAGACACACTCAAACAGCAACAGAGCAGCCACATCACATTTCAGGCTAACTCCATACATTGGCATAACAACCCGGTAAACTCACATTCAGGTGAAGAAGTTGTTGATGAGCTGTGTGAGGACGTCACCCTCATCATCGTCATCACTGGCATTGTGTCCCAGGCCTGGATCCTCCACAGGTGGCGGAGGTAGGTCATCGTCAACCTGAATGAGAGGCAACTTCTTCCGCACTGCCATGTTGTGTAGCATGCAGCATACAAGGATAATTTTGCACACCGTTGCAGGCTCATATGGGAGGGCCCCTTCGGTCTTGTCCAGGCAGCAGAAGCGGCTTTTCAGGAGACCAAATGTCCGATCAATCACCCTCCTGCTCCGACCATGTGCCTCATTGTAGCACATCTCGGTTGGTGTCACAGGGTTCCTGAGGGGTGTCAGCAACCACGGCATGTTGGGGTATCCGGAGTCACCTACACACAAACAATTGAACAATTAGCAGAGTTTTGAAGCAGGGTGGAATACAACATTGCCAAACACACACAATGGTAAACAGTCAGTACACACCGACAAGCCAGGCACGCTGGTCTGGCATCTGTGACATCAGCGTTGCAATGCGACTACTCCTCATGATGTAGGCATCGTGCGCAGAACCAGGGAAACGTGCACACACATGTGTGATACACATGTCTGCAAGACATACCACCAGGGCATTGATGGAGTGGAAATGTTTCCTGTTCCGGTATGCCTGCTCATGTGCCTGTGGTGGTATCAGGGCCACATGTGTACCATCAATAGATCCGATGACGTTCGGCATCCTCCCCAGTGTATAAAAGGCATTCTTTATTTCAGTGAGTTGCGCGAGGCTAGGACACTTGATGTACAGATCAATGAAATGCAACATCCCCTCCAAGACATCGTGTAGCACACGACTAAACATAGTTTGCGACATACCACCAGCAGTAGCTACAGTGTACTGGAAGGTACCAGTAGCAAAGAAGTGCACGGCTGCCATCACCTTCACCTCTGGGGTCAGTGCTGTAGGGTATGTCCGGCCAGGTAGCAGATGTGGCGCCAACTGCTCTGCCAACTCCTCAATCAGTGGCCTGGTGAAGTGGTACAGTCGGATGCAGTCGCGTTCCTGCATGGTTTCAAGGTCTGGGAACCCATGTGGATATGACCAAGCAAAATATCACATGATACATCATGACAATACACAATGTACTGAGGTGTGTGCTGTTGGGCATGGACACACGTCACCTACATGCCCATCACCTCACATCTCAAGTCCACATGTCCACATAAGTCCCATGTAGAGCAATGGCCAATCATTGGGCTGTGTCACCCTACCTATGTACTGCTGTGACGTTACAAACACACACCACAGTGACAAGTGAGGCCTGATGTCTCCCAGGCATCACATATCTTTGCCATGCAGATACCCAGGGTCCCTATATTGGCACATGGAGACTGGCATGACATGGCGTATCATGTACACGCCACAAGGCAACCGCGAGTCCCACAGGTAGTGGCCACTGTTGTCTCTGCAGGCCCGACATGTACGTCTCGTAGACACACACAGAACATCAATGTTGATGCACAATCCACTTGGATGTGGAGACTGTCACCCATTGGGCACATTTGATCAGCCACATCTGAGACACAACATGCACACAGACTGTGGGTGTACATCAGAATTGTGGCTACAGGTCTCACTGTGACATACATGCCATCACCCCCAGGACTCAGGGTGTATGTGACATATCCTAAACATATCCAACATGAAACTGTGTCCATGACTCATGCCCATAACTGTACAGTTGCACATCGCAGTGGTAATGTGCACAACACACAAAGGATTCTGTCCCCATGCACACGTGCACAGCCTGGGAGTGGCTGCACAAAAGTGCCACACAACAAACCAAATGCTGCCCTCCCCAAACACACAGGGAATGCAGCCTTACATGCCATGGGACACTGTGTGGCCAATGCTGTAGTGTGGTAGGTGTGCACCTGAGTCCCTGGCAAGTAATTGTGTGTTGAAGCCATCAAATAGTCACACCAATGAGGTCCAACGCGGGTGACAATGCGTACGCATTGCACAGATCATGACTGAGCCGTGCGTACGCTTAGCCATTCACTGCAATGAGGTCTGACGTGGGTGACTATGCGTATGCATTGCACAGTTCAGGACCGAGCCGCGCGTACTCTTAGCCATTGTCTGCAATGAGGTCCGACGCAGGTGACTATCATGCATACGCATCGGGCAGGCATGGTCCGAGACCGGCGTACGCCTTGGCCAGTGAATCGTATGGAGACGGGTGCATGTGTATTTTCAAACTACGCGTTGTACAGTCAGTTGACCGTGCTGGGCGCACCCATTGGCTCTGGACTGTCATGGAGACAGATGCAGATTCAAAACTTGTACGAGTCGTGCGCTGGAAATTCATTTGGATGCCTACAACAGTGTTGCAATTACTAGGGTTTTATGAAGGTGAAGATTTGAACGATGCGGAAGACGTGTACGAGTCGTACATTTCCATGGATTGCCCAGATTCATAGAATGCAACCGTGTTGGACCTATCACTTGGGACACATGGCACAGAGTCTGCCTTCGCAGCACAGATATAGGGTCACTTGCCTGCACTACATGCTAGTGGACCACATCCCTGCTACCACTGCTGCTGTCTCTGCATCCGCTGGCTACTGCTATGGCACGTACTCTGGAGATGGCCCCAGCCTTCACTGATGGATGGGCTCCTTCCACAGTACAGCAAGCTGTATGGGAAACCTGGGGAGCAGGTGAGTGTGCAGTCCACTGCCTTCCTAATTGTCCATGTTGTCTGACTAGCAGTACCAGTGTGTACACCAGTGTCAAGCATACTCACTGAGTACTTTCATCCCCCAAAGTGTTTAGGTACATGTAATGAACAGGTGTTCTGCAGCTAAAGTGCATTTGTGCAAGTTTCAACTTCCCAGGCATTGTTAACATGTCAGACATGCTGGGCATTTGTCTTTTTCCATGGTTGCACTACCTGTATAACTCATTTTCCTTTGTGATAACGACATGTATATACAACTGTGTGCAGCTCAAACATGGGGCATGTGTGTTAATGGACATTTAACTTTGTCATCCTCACAGGTTGATGCCCACCAGAAGCAGGAGATATGGTTGACCATCGCCCGGGCAGTTTGATCGGTGGGGGTCTACAAGCTCCTGATACGCAACTGCCAGAAGAGGTGGCAGGACCTTCGGGGCTGGACCCAGAGGATCGCAAGGGTCCAGCTGAAGCTGTTGCATCCTCGCAGGAGGGGCAGACACCGGACCCTGACCCCCCACATGCACAGGATCCTGGCGGTGGTCTTCCCGGACCTGGATGGGCAGCTGAAGGCCAGACAGCAGCAAGGAGGGGGTAAGTCCATGCCTAATATGTGTACTATGTCTGACATGCTAATTGCAGTCTTTTAGGCCTGGTCACACTTCCACATTACGTAGGTCTTGTAGTCCAATACTCATGTCCCTCAATTGTGTGATGCACCCTCCTCATCTGATCCACAGGTGTGGACCCTACAGTCTGTTGCTTGTGTCAGGCGAGGAGTCGGAGGGACCCACGGAGGGCGAGTAGAGCCACACCGAGGAGTCCTCAGCACCATCCACCCCAGCTGAGGGCCACAGCAGCTCCGAGGATGACTCCCTTGTGGAGGCGGGTGTCAGCAGCCACCAAACCCCAGCTAGTGAGGCTGTCCCACCACCGCCCCCACCACCACCTTCATAACCCTCCCATTGGCTCCCATCCCAGAGATCCATGGATGCTCCTGTGTTCGGGAGCAGGTCTCCTTTGTGCCAGGCACCGCACCCCCTGCCCCTGTGTCCCGTGCTGCCCTGAGTGAGGAGTCTGTGGACTTGCTTTGACAGATCCATGTAGGGCAGACATCAATGCTGAGTGTCCTCCATGCACACACCAGTCTGTTGACACAACTGGTGTCGTTCATTGAGGGCATTTCATCGGGCATGTCTGCCCTACAGAGGACCAATTAGTCCGTGGTCTCCTCCCTGACGGCAGCAGTGTCCCTCCTCCAACAGGCCCGCACCCCTCCTACCCCTGCACCACCCACGATTCCCAGCACCCTACCTTTCCCAAGCTCACACACACCTGCACATTCTCACAAACCCACAAACACGGGCAGCACACAAACACCCAAACCAAGGTCTAGACGTGCACACAAGCAAGCTCAGGGGACTGATACCACACTCGCAGGGGATGGTTTGCAGACACACGCAGTCATCCACAACCACTCCGCAGTCCTCAGATACCTCTCCCTCCCAGCCCCCTTCCCTTGCCTCACCTGCAACCCCATCTCCACAGAAGCTTCCTCTGTAATCTTGGCCTCTTCCCCACTGACCCAGCAGATCCATCTTACAAGGGGAAGGGGAAGTCCCCACACACAGAGGGGAGTGCCCCTCACACCCGGACACCCTCCCACAGGTGCAGTCAGACTGAGGCCCCCACCCGCAAGTCCCCCCGGAGCTGGAACAGCAAGATCCCACCCAGCACCGCAGCTCCACGACGAAGTCTCAGTCCTCCATCCCCCAGGCCACCACTCCAGAGGTTCCCCTGCCACACCCTGCCCCAGGTTCCCCCACCCACAGATACACCATCCCCAAAATGCTAAGGCCCTCCCCCCCTACCACTTGCTCTTCCACCCCCGGTCAGACAGCTTGTGCCACTGAAGTGGGGACCGTGTCCCCCCTCTGTCCTGCCGACCTCACCTGAACCCCATTCCACTCCCATTGAGTTAGGCACTGCAGTGGAGTCCACGACCACCTCGTCTGACTTGGGCACTGCAGTGGGGACCCAGTCCACTCCATCTGACCTGCCCACTGCAGTTGTGCCCGCACACACCCCATTTGACTTGTGCCCCACAGTTGTGACTGCATCCACTACTTTAGTCAGCTCCACTGCAATTGCCAGTGACTTTCCTGCATCCACCACCCCTTCACTGCCTCCTTCTGCTGCGTCCTGATCCTGTCCCTGCGGTGCCTGGCCTGCCCCCATGTATGCCCCTCCGAGGGGATGTCCCCTGTCCTTACCAGTGCAGGCAAGCAACGTGTGACAGTCAAGTTAACTTTTTGTCATTTGGATATGGACTGGCCATTGGCCTTTGTTTTGAAAGGACTGTGCTTTTTAAAATTGCTGAATAAAGCTTTTTTCTTTCTCCTTGTGAATTTGATTTAGCTGTACATTATGTTGATGATGTTTAGCATGACCTTGCAGTTGTAATGCTGGATTTCAAATGCTGAATACTGAGGTGTTGATGTGAGGTACTCCATGAGATATGTATCCTATTCTGGTCGTTATCCATATCATCCTTTGCAGCTAAGTAGGTGTGTCATGATTAACAATTTGTGGGCATCTCTGTGAACATTTCATTTGCATGGTCACATCTGTGGCTTGCACACATGCACATATGATGTGCTTCCCATTGTCCAATTTGTCTATTTCCCTGACTGTGGGCGCATCTCCACTGGATATGTAAGTGTGGGCATCATTGGTGTAGGAGCAATTGGGCCCTCTGTGCAACTTGCTGGACATATGTATTGAGTATGTGCAGATGACTTAAGGGAGACTCCCGTACCCAGGCTGTTGTGACCAGAGCCTTCATTGTGTGGTAACTGATGGCTGACTGACCAAGTGTTCTGCTGACATGACTGAGAACTGCTGGGACTATGTTTGGCACAGCTGAGCTTCCACAGGTGTTGAGTCTCCTCAAGTAAGTGTGTTGTTCCGTGACATTGCCTGGGCCCATGTTGTGTGTTGTGTGGGCATGTGTGTGTGTGTCCACATCCCTTTTCATACACAGGCAGTGTTCCCTTGATATGTTCCTGTTGTTGATTGCTGAGTGGTACTGTGTTCATCCCACAACTTTGCCATGGGGTACCAGATGTGTGGGTGCATGACACACTACTGTTAATTGGTGTTTCATCATTCGGATTTGTCAGTTCTGAGTGGTGATGATGTGGTTAGACGCAGATGGGACACAGTCAGGGGTCCCCAAGGCACTTGTTTGTTCGCAATATCATGTAGTTGTCCCTAGGTGGTACCTTTCAGTGATTGAGACATGTGTATGTGTATGTGACTGATCCCACTTGTCCGGTTCAGGGCTGCAATATGTGCAGGTGTCAGCATGTGTGCCTTGTGGTTCTCCTTGGCTTCTGCATTGTCCTGGGACTGTGGCAGGTATTCGGAAGGTTGCAGGAGCTTTGACGTCATGGCCATGTACCGCATTCTGTGCAGTATGTCTGTCATTCACCAGGGTTGTAAACTGTCCTTGTGTGATGAGTCTGTGCACCTTAGTTCCTCCCAACGTTACTGTGTTTGTCATGGGTGCATGTGCAATGTCACCTGTCCATGTGTGCTTCACAGATGCACATTGTTGCAGTTCAGGGTGTGTGGTGTTGAGGGTGGACTAATGTAAATGTTTGCATGGATGGGCCCCTGGCTCCCATTTGTCCATGGATGACGGGCCATGCTGAGTGATTTGTGTTTGTGTAGGTGTGATGTACGTTTGTGGCACAGGACACATATCTGGGTTTCACAGTTTGTACGACATCTACCTTTGTCAGCACAATGGACGTGTCATGCATGCTTGTGTCACCCTAATGTCTGGTCCCTGGGGGTAGTGCTGTTGTGTGTCAGTCTCTTGCTGTGTTAGTTGCTGTTCATTCCAGCTTGTGTCACATGTGTCTGTTGTGCTCCCTCTCATCTCACAATGCCTGATTGCCCACTAAGTGGGGCCATTGATGGTTTACTTTTGTATGGCACGGTGTCCACATCTGTCTCACTGTGGTTCAGCCCCCCTCATGTGTTGTGTAGTTGCCTGGGGATACTGAGACACATACACACACACGTTGTGTCAGATGTGCTGTGTGAGGTTGCCTGTTTGTGCATCTGCACCAGTGCATTTGTATTGCTGTCGTGGGCCATTGTCTGGATGTTGTTTTTGTGATTTACCCTGCTGTAAATGTGAGTAATATCACATCATTCTGCACATTCATCCTGGTTGTTAGGTCCCATTGCTGGCATGGAATGGGAGTTTGTGACCTGACACCTACAGTCTACACAGGTTGTTTTGATTTCTGTGTCTATTTTCAGATGTGTGTATGCTTTGTGATGGTCACTTCTGCTTTTGTGTCATTGTACACTGTATGCATTGTCAGCCCCCATGGGTGGTGCTTGTCTGCACATGGCCGAGAGTATGTTAGGTTTTCACAGCACTGTTAGCCTCACCACATCTCTGTGGGTATGGGACACAACCACTATTTTGCCCCAAAGGTGTTTCATGTGTTGGGACCCGAAATCATACATGCTGTTTGGCATTTGCAGCTTTGACCATGATGACACTTACCTTTTGGTCACTGTGATGAGGGGGATTTTGGACCCCATCACCACAATGCTCAACATTTGCTGCAGTTTGGAACCACACACTTAACTTTTGTTCTACCCAATGAGGGGGTGTTATTTTTACATTGACACGGTGCTAGTGATGCTTGCCTTGTGTAGGCCACACTCAGTTTTTGATCACACATGTGATGGTAGTTACATTGTATGTTCGAAGTCATAATCACTTTTGTGGACATTTGTCACAGACTACACACTGTTATCATGATGTTAGGGGGTCATGTATTTTGCTGACATACCTAATGTTGGTGTATGATGGATGTGTGGCGCATCACCCATCCTATGAGTGGGGGTGGCAGTAGTGATGGGCAACATAAGTCCTATGGGTGGGGGTGACAGTAGTGATGGGCAACAAAAGCCCTATGGGTGGGGTGGCAGGAGTGCTGGGCAACAGGTCCCCTATGGGTGGGGGTGGCAGTAGTGCTGGGCAATAGGTCCCCTATGGGTGGGGGTGGCAGTAGTGATGGGCAACAGGTCCCCTATGGGTGGGGGTGGCAGGAGTGCTGGGCAACAGGTCCCCTATAGGTGGGGGTGGCAGGAGTGCTGGGCAACAGGTCCCCTATGGGTGGGGGTGGCAGTATTGATGGGCAACATAAGCCCTATGAGTGGCGGTGGCAGTTAGCGATGGGCAACATAAACCCTATGTGTGGGGGTGGCAGGAGTGATGGGCATCATAAGCCCTATGGGTGGGGGTGGCAGGAGTGATGGGCAACAGGTCCCCTATGGGTGGGGGTGGCAGGAGTGCTGGGCAACAGGTCCCCTACGGGTGGGGGTGGCAGGAGTGCTGGGCAACAGGTCCCCTATGAGTGGGGGTGACATGAGTGATGGGCAACATAAGCCCTATGGGTGGGGATGGAAGGAGTGATGGGCAACAGGTCCCCTATGGGTGGGGGTGGCAGGAGTGCTGGGCAACAGGTCCCCTATGGGTGGGGGTGGCAGGAGTGCTGGGCAACAGGTCCCCTATGGGTGGGGGTGGCAGGAATGCTGGGCAACAGGTCCCCTATGGTTGGGGGTGGCAGGAGTGCTGGGCAACAGGTCCCCTATGGGTGGGGGTGGCAGTAGTGATGGGCAACATAAGCCCTATGAGTGGGGGTGGCAGTAGTGATGGGCAACAGGTCCCCTATGGGTGGGGGTGGCAGGAGTGCTGGGCAACAGGTCCCCTATAGGTGGGGGTGGCAGGAGTGCTGGGCAACAGGTCCCCTATGGTTGGGGGTGCCAGTAGTGATGGGCAACATAAGCCCTATGAGTGGCGGTGGCAGTTAGCGCTGGGCAACATAAGCCCTATGGGTGGGGGTGGTAGGAGTGATGGGCAACAGGTCCCCTATGTGTGGGTTGGCAGGAGTGCTGGGCAACAGGTCCCCTATGGGTGGGGGTTGACAGTAGTGATGGGCAACAGGTCCCCTATGGGTGGGGGTGGCAGGAGTGCTGGGCAACAGGTCCCCTATGAGTGGGGGTGACATGAGTGATGGGCAACATAAGCCCTATGGGTGGGGGTGGAAGGAGTGATGGGCAACAGGTCCCCTATGGGTGGGGGTGGCAGGAGTGCTGGGCAACAGGTCCCCTATGGGTGGGGGTGGCAGGAGTGCTGGGCAACAGGTCCCCTATCAGTGGGGGTGGCAGGAATGCTGGGCAACAGGTCCACTATGGTTGGGGGTGGCAGGAGTGCTGGGCAACAGGTCCCCCATGGGTGGGAGTGGCAGTAGTGATGGGCAACATAAGCCCTATGAGTGGGGGTGGCAGTAGTGATGGGCAACATAAGCCCTATGGGTGGGGGTGGCAGGAGTGCTGGGCAACAGGGCCCCTATGGGTGGGGGTGGCATGGGTGCTGGGCAACAGGTCCCCTATGGGTGGGGGTGGGGGTGGCAGTAGTGATGGGCAACATAATCCCTATGGGTGGGGGTGGCAGGAGTGCAGGGCAACAGGTCCCCTATGGGTGGGGGTGGCAGGAGTGCTGGGCAACAGTAGTTCTCCTGTGGGTGGGGGTGGCAGGAGTGCTGGGCAACAGGTCCCCTATGGTTGTGGGTGGCAGGAGTGCTGGGCAACAGGTCCCCTATGGGTGGGGGTGGCAGTAGTGATGGGCAACATAACCCCTATGAGTGGGGGTGGCAGTAGTGATGGGCAATTTAAGCCCTATGGGTGGGGGTGGCAGGAGTGCTGGGCAACAGGTCCCCTATGGGTGGGGATGGCAGGAGTGCTGGGCAACAGGTCCCCTGTGGGTGGGGGTGGTAGGAGTGCTGGGCAACAGTTCCCCTATGGGTGGAGGTGGCAGTAGTGATGGGCAACATAAGCCCTATGAGTGGGGGTGGCAGTAGTGATGGGCAACATAAGCCCTATGGGTGGGGGTGGCAGGAGTGCTGAGCAACATAAGCCCTATGGGTGGGGGTGGCAGGAGTGCTGGGCAACAGGTCCCCTATAGGTGGGGGTGGCAGGAGTGCTGGGCAACAGGTCCCCTATGGGTGGGGATGGCAGTAGTGCTGGGCAACAGGGCCCCTATGGGTGGGGGTGGCATGGGTGCTGGGCAACAGGTCCCCTATGGGTGGGGGTGGGGGTGGCAGTAGTGATGGGCAACATAATCCCTATGGGTGGGGGTGGCAGGAGTGCAGGGCAACAGGTCCCCTATGGGTGGGGGTGGCAGGAGTGCTGGGCAACAGTAGTTCTCCTGTGGGTGGGGGTGGCAGGAGTGCTGGGCAACAGGTCCCCTATGGTTGTGGGTGGCAGGAGTGCTGGGCAACAGGTCCCCTATGGGTGGGAGTGGCAGTAGTGATGGGCAACATAACCCTTATGAGTGGGGGTGGCAGTAGTGATGGGCAATTTAAGCCCTATGGGTGGGGGTGGCAGGAGTGCTGGGCAACAGGTCCCCTATGGGTGGGGATGGCAGGAGTGCTGGGCAACAGGTCCCTTATGGGTGGGGGTGGTAGGAGTGCTGGGCAACAGGTCCCCTATGGGTGGAGGTGGCAGTAGTGATCGGCAACATAAGCCCTATGAGTGGGGGTGGCAGTAGTGATGGGCAACATAAGCCCTATGGGTGGGGGTGGCAGGAGTGCTGAGCAACATAAGCCCTATGGGTGGGGGTGGCAGGAGTGCTGGGCAACAGGTCCCCTATAGGTGGGGGTGGCAGGAGTGCTGGGCAACAGGGCCCCTATGGGTGGGGGTGGCATGGGTGCTGGGCAACAGGTCCCCTATGGGTGGGGGTGGCAGTAGTGATGGGCAACATAATCCCTATGGGTGGGGGTGGCAGGAGTGCAGGGCAACAGGTCCCCTATGGGTGGGGGTGGCAGGAGTGCTGGGCAACAGTAGTTCTCCTGTGGGTGGGGGTGGCAGGAGTGCTGGGCAACAGGTCCCCTATGGTTGTGGGTGGCAGGAGTGCTGGGCAACAGGTCCCCTATGGGTGGGGGTGGCAGTAGTGATGGGCAACATAACCCTTATGAGTGGGGGTGGCAGTAGTGATGGGCAATTTAAGCCCTATGAGTGGGGGTGGCAGTAGTGCTGGGCAACAGGTCCCCTATGGGTGGGGATGGCAGGAGTGCTGGGCAACAGGTCCCCTATGGGTGGGGGTGGTAGGAGTGCTGGGCAACAGGTCCCCTATGGGTGGAGGTGGCAGTAGTGATGGGCAACATAAGCCCTATGAGTGGGGGTGGCAGTAGTGATGGGCAACATAAGCCCTATTGGTGGGGGTGGCAGGAGTGCTGAGCAACATAAGCCCTATGGGTGGGGGTGGCAGGAGTGCTGGGCAACAGGTCCCCTATAGGTGGGGGTGGCAGGAGTGCTGGGCAACAGGTCCCCTATGGGTGGGGATGGCAGTAGTGATGGGCAACATAGGGCCTATGAGTGGGGGTGGTAGTGCTGCTGACCATGCAACCCCTATGGTGGCCTGTTGCTAGTAGCCAGGAGATGGATCTTCTGTGTGTGTGTGTGTGACATTTTGCGGGTATGTGTCGTATGTTTGTGTGGTGGGTGTCTGACTTACTGTCTGCACCGTCCGCATCTGTTCCTGATCCGGTCATAGATGTACAGTACTGGTATGACCTGCGCGATGGGATTCATGATGTGTTCGTCTCGTACACGCTGCTTGTTGCTCCGTTTCGTACCCATTGCAAGCTGGTCCATCTTGTAGCCGTGGATTGAGTTCTGGCGCGAATCGTACCTGATATGCTTCTTTTCCGGATGCTGTGACGTGCCATACGTGGTGACCCGTCCGGCGCGTATGATGTGAGCATCGTACTTGTCCGGCCGGAAACTGCTATGGATACTGCTTTAGGGCGACTCGGTTTGGCGTTCGGAGTTACGGCTCGGACGGAGAATGAAGCTTGAATCACAGCCTACGTGTCGGTCGGATTTTTGTCAGTTATGCGCACCGTACTTCATCGCCAGGACGGACCGGCTCAGGGTACAAGTCGGTCGCAAGGTAAGGCTACGAACAGCTCTCGGAGAGCTGTCCGACCCAGATCGGAATCGACCCCTGACTGTCTAGGTTCTACACAGTAAGATTTAAAAATATAATGTATGTAAGAAAATGCCATGTGCATGTATCCTGCGGTCTCTTCAGAATGCCTGTGTTGTCACTCAAAAAAATGCGGAACTTATAAATATGATTTGGTCCTGCCCATCTCTAATGGGGTATTGGGGGGAAGTCTCAGAGGGACTCGCTCACCTGACAGGAGTACATGCCTGGTCATAGTTAGACTGCTGCATATAGGGTTTGTCCCCAATGCCAAAAATGGCTAAGGTGATGCAACACTTTGTTGACCTCTCGTTACTGCTGGCAAATGATTAATAACACAACACTGGAAGTCGCCCCGAGCTCCTAGGGTGGGGTCCTGGGGAGAGAAGGTGCTGTGCTGGGCCTCTGCGGAAGGTGAGGCACTGCAACGTGATAAATATAGGGGGCTTTGCAAGAAACCAATTTAGTTGGATTGGGCTATACTGCTGGAACAGTTCTGTGTATATATATGTATATCTGAAGCATGAAGTATCTAGTAGAGCACCCATTATTGGATCCTAGATGTTATCTTTTTAGGCACTGAATTGCCTCGTATACCACATCGGCCCTTCAAGTACCCCCCTATTGATGGTAACCTCAACTACAACTAGAACACCCAAACTGGTTCTGGAGGGAGGGTTAGTAAGTTTTTTTTTGGTGGTGGGGATTGTTTCTCTTACCTTTTGTATGTTTATGCATACTTGCTTAAATTGGATATCTCATACGTTGCTTCCGTGGACTCTTATTTTCCTGTACTATATACTAGCACTTGTAAATGTATCAACAAAACATATGTCAACACAGATGTAACTAATCTTGTACTAGGGGCGCTAGGTGGCGCACAACCGGAATGGCCGCTCCTTTGTGAGGCTCCGGTAGCTCGGCTCAAAAATCCTGAATTTATCCCACTTTCCATGCCAGAAGGTGCCTAAAACAACACAGAAGCTGTGCAGTAAGATACATACGTGCCCCAGTGCCGATTTCAGCTTGATTGCAGCCTGGGAATCCCTCTTAGAGCGCTGCAGGCATCGCAGCGGGAGACTGATGGTGAGCTGGACAGCACTGAGTACGCCAGGGAGCGCGACGCAAGCTCCCTGCTTCCCACAAGGTGCTGGGCCTCAGTCCCGGGGAACGTCCTGGTGCCGAAACTCTGCGGGTACAACTCGGACCGTACGTCAACAGAGGCCTGTCTGTGCTGACCCCTACGTGAATTAATGGCAGATAAGCTGTGCTTCGGACATTAAGCCCTTCAGCAAAGGTGAGCACATCGGCGGAGGGATGTGTGGTCGTCAATACCCCCACAAGCCTACGATAGTGTCCCACACAGCGCACCACTCACACACACTGTGCTACTACAGAGCACAGACCCTGAGTACTCCTTCATGCTTTAGAACCGGAAAACTACTGTGACTGCAAGGCTGGGATATCAAGCACAAGCGACTATTTTGTGCACGGGGAGCTGCAAAGGCCTGGTTGAGACTACGGCAGCGGCGCCATGCGCTAGACCCAATTGAAGCAGGAGATCGAGTGCGCACCTGCCAGAGGTTGCTGTCACTGCCCAAAGAGAAGGCGCCCACCTGCTACACATCAGGGAGTCAACCCCCGAAGTGACGTCATCACATACCGGCTACCGCGAGGTGCTGCAGCTCCGATACGTGGGCTTGGACACTCATAGCGCCGGTTGCATCCCCTTGGTCACCCGAGCGCCTTGTGGCAGTGGGCAGCACAAATCCTGAGGGCCTGTGAGATGTCCCGCTGCTCTGGGCCCTCGTCGCCTCTGTGCCCACGCTCACTCTGAGACCCTACAACGCTGTGCCATAGGGGCGACACGCAGCGATCCTGGTGGGGGGTTGCACATTACTGCGTGAACGGGCAGTATTCATTGATCTGCTCACTGCTCAGGGAGTAACGGAACTGCCTACTGACAAAACCTCCACCTGTTTCGTTATCACAGGGGCCTCTGCTCATCATCTGTCGTTATCAAGTAATTCCATACCCCCTCACATCGAGGCAACACCCTGACATTGAATGGATTGGCCCCAGGGCGCTTTGCTGAACTCAATAATCTGCCATCCACTGCTGAGACTGGAGACCCATCCGGAGTAACATATGCCTTAGCCTGAAGCTCTGGGCCACTGTTGCTGGTCACTATATGCTATACAGCCGCCGACATCTCAGCAGTAAACTTAGTAGTGTGGACTACATCAGCCTCACGTTCACCAATGGGGAAGCCAGAGGGACGTCAATCTAGACTCACATTCGAGGTGAAAAAAGCAGTCACATGCTCCAGCACCGAGGAACAAACACAAAATATGGACGCCCCTTCTCAAGCACATTTCTCTTCCTCTGATGATGAATTTAAAGCACTCCTCCCGGCGATGCAGCAGAGTCTCACCTCCTTATCCGGCAAAATGGACATGATGAACAGTCGCCTAGACTTCCTGGTGCTGAAAGTGGACAAGCATGATGAACAGATCAAGGAGGTGGAACGACAGATCTCTGACTCGGAAGACGCTGCGGCTCGCATGCAAAAACAGGTGACGCAAATGGACAAAATCCTGAAAGTAATAGCCTCCAAGAATGAGGACCTAGAGGCTAGGATCCGCAGAAACGACATACGAGTCCTAGGCATATCAGAAACCACAAACATGGGTCGCATGGAGGACTACATCGAGCCCCTTCTGAGAGACACATTTGGGGCTGCCGCATTCTCCCCACACTTAACAGTAGAGAGTGCGTACCGATCTCTTGGGCCCCGGCCTCCTCCAGGCAGTGCCCCGTGTCCTATCATCGCCCGGATCCTTAATTACCGGGACACAGCAGTTCGCCTAGCCCGAGAACGTAAATCTCTGACATATGAGGGCATGAATTTTACCATCTATCTCGACTTTACTGTGGCGGTGCAGGTGGCTCGTCGAAAATTAATCACAGTGAAACAGCTCCGCAAGGCTCAAATTGACTTTGCTCTACTATATCCGGCGCGCCTCAGAATCACGCACCAAAGTAAACAAAAGATTTTTCTGAATCCGCATCAAGCAGAAGAGTTTCTCAAAAGCATCAACCGGCGATTGCCTCGACGGAACTCCGACGATCACTCCTCCCCGTCCTGCTCCCTGGAGCTGGAAGGAGACCCGTAAAGATGGAGAGATACAGCTTTCACTGCTCGAAATCTGTGGCCCTGAGTCTGTTGTTGGTCTCCTGACACATGTTCTGCGTCCCCTGAGGGCAATCGCTTGCACTTACAAACAATTGAACTCTTCGGCTGAATAGAGACTCTGGATGTGTCATACCAGTGTTGCAGAGGCGAGCAGCAAATTCATGTGTAACCGGTAAGAACTGGACAATGGTACCTTTCATCCTTGGCAGGAAGCCGAGCACTCTCCTGTCCCCACTCCTGCAGCCTCACCTGCTGCTCCTGCAGTCGGGTGTGAGCACCGGGAGCAGGGAAGTTAAACGTGCCCCACCAGTGATTCCCCCGCTATGGGTGATCCCCCACATGACTTTCTTCCACGTTGGTCTAAGTTGACCGCTTTGACAAGGTTTGGAAAAGATGGGTCTAGGGTGGAAAATGTCATTGAGGCACAATTGGGGTGCTGTTGTGGGAGGGTTGGGTTAGGGGGGAGTTGGTTTTCAGTTTAATGTGTTGATATCTTCTACACTGTATCATCACAGACAGGCAAATGGTATATCGATGACAGAGGCATATAGTACATGGGAGGCACGCTTTCAATTATCGCACACCTCACCTACTCATGGCTGACCCGGCGACACATCAGTGTCTTCAGATAATTACGTGGAGTGTGCGGGGACTCGGGGATCCGCGTAAATGTCGCCAGCTATTGGCATATTTAGATAGGCATCACATACACATTGCGTTAATCCAAGAAACACATGTTCATCCATTACATCCCACTACATTTGCTACGAAATGGGCAGATCATCGACTATTCTCCTCGTATTCCTCATATTCTAGAGGCACGGCAATACTTATTAAGAAACACACGCCGTTCACCCTGGCAGGCACGTTGTTAGATCATACCGGCAGGTACTCCATTGTGTGGGGGAGACTGGGTACGAATTCCGTCACATTGGTGAGCTGCTATGGCCCAAATATCGACAATCCTGAATTTTTCACTGTATTATGGGGCAAAATACTTGACATAGGTTCCACGCATATCATATGGGGAGGGGATTTTAATGTGGCTCTCATCCCTGCTGTCAACAGATCCAATCCCGCACCGCATCACTACAACAAGTCCTACCATGCTCTGCAGGGTATCACACTGGAGATGGGTCTATTAGATGCCTGGCGCCACTTACATCCAAATGAGAGGGAGGGCACACATTTCACAGTGCATGCTGCATCATGGGCACGGTTAGACTATCACCCATTATCTAGAGGACTGGGCCCACTGATAAATGATGTCACACACCTAGCTAGAACATACTCGGACCATTCCCCGGTCAAACTCACTGCTCCTCCTGGGTATAATAGACCACGTCGGACTTGGCGGCTGCAGCCCTTAATGCTCCTCGATGTGGTGTTCCATAGTGAATTGGAAGATGAAATTCACGATTTCTTTCAAAGGAATAAAGTGTCCGTGGATGACGTAGAAATTATCTGGGAAGCCTTTAAGGTGACAATACGGGGGTTCTGTATCTCTAAGGGTTTCGGCGTGCTGAGGGACATACAGAACACACTTAAAAGACTAGAAACAGAGCTCAAGGACCTGGAGAAGCAACTAGGGGAGAGTGGGGACAAAGGTGTTCAGCATGCATTCCGGGTAAAACTCTGAATATACAGAGGCCGCAGATCGTGAGATGACATTCCGGGGGAAATATTGGGTGGCCTGGAAATATGGGGAAGGTGAGTGACCTGGAAAGACGCTAGCCCAAATAATATGACGTCCACACTTCTCCAACTGTGTCTTGGAGATCATGGGGCCAGGAGAGGTACTGCAGCTTGACACCACTGACATACTTACCACCTTTACCTCACACTACTTGACATTATACACTTGGCAGCGTAAAGATCATTTTGAATTAGACAGCTTTCTAAATGACGTTGCTTTGGGTTGGCTGGGCGACACACAGAGGGCATTCCTCAGTGCTCCTTTTGAGCTAGATGAAATACAGGAGGCCATCATGCAGCTCCAATCTGGGAAGGCTCCTATAAAACCTATATCGATCTGATGGCCCCAATTTTAAAAGAACTATATGAGGAATCACTAGAAGCGGGCAGGCTTCCCCCGTTCATGAGGGAAGCTCTAATCACGTCACTTCTCAAACCCGGAAAGTCATCACTACAATGTGATTCTTACAGGCCGTTATCACTTATTAACTGCGACGCCAAAATACTGGCAAAGATAATCGCAAATAGTTTTGCCCTGCTGATGTAAAAATTAGTGCTCTCCAATCAAGCAGGGTTCTTTCCAGGCAAAGCAACCACACATAATTTACGCACCCTATTTTCTATATTGCAGATTTCGGCTCCGGAACTGCAGCTGGCGGCAATCTTCTTGGATGCCACGAAAGCATTCGATTCTGTGGAGTGGGATTATCTCTATGGAATATTGCAGCGCATGGGGTTCCCTGCCTTATTTCTGTCCTGGATACAGCTGCTTAATCGACTGCCAACGGCACGAGTATTAATTAATGGTCACCTATCTGACGCGTTTCCCATAACCAGGGGCAAGCGGCAGGGATGCCCGCTCTCACCCCTTCTTTTTGCGCTTGCAATTGAACCACTGGCATCGAAGTTGAGGCAGCATCACCAGGATAGGGCTCTAAGATTTAACCTGCGACAAATTCTCATATCCTTATATGCCGACGATATAACGCTTTATGTAAGGCATCCACAGGATAACCTAAACCCACTACTTAGAGAATTCCTAGTGTTTGGTAAACTTTCTGGAATACATATAAACTGGGGGAAGTCTCAAATATTCCCCTTGATCACTGCGGCCTTGCGTTTCCCCCTTGACTTCCCACTTGAATGGTGCGATTCAGATCTACAATATCTTGGGGTTGTACCCGCTAGAGATAGAGATGAGTTGATGCGCCTCAACTATTGCACTGTGATCCATAGGATTACGGAAAACGTCACTCGGTGGATTTCTTTGCCGCTGTCCCTGGCTGGGCGTGAGGCGCTGATTAAAATGGTGGTCCTGCCGCAAATTTTATATTTTTTTTTTTAAATATCCCTTACCATCCTGGGCGCCATTTCTTTCAAACATTACAGTCTGAAATGACGAGGCTAATATGGGGGGGTAAACAACCTCTCTTGAAATGGAAAGTCCTCATCCAACCGTATGCCCAAGGAGGGTTTTATGTGGCAGATTTTGAATTGTATTATATTTGTGCACAAGCCCACTATGCGTTCTACTGGTTCCATCCCCCTAGATACTTGCCACAAATTGCAGCTGAACACTGGTTGGCAGACCCAATACCTTTATATGGTATGTTATACACACTTCCCCATACACGCAACATTGAACCTACCACGGTTATCTGCACGGTGGACGCCTGGCGTTGTGTTTTGTCTCTCCTCCAACATCCGATGTTATACTCATGGCTCCTCTCACTCTCCTATCACCCACGCATGCCTCTCTTACAAGAAACAGGGGTTCCTCAAATTATGTGAGCGCACCAAAATCACCACATGGAGGGACCTCTACCGTGATGGGGCATTCCGTACATCTGAGAGCATTTTCCAAGGGTTACAAGCATCCTCACTGGATATATTCCATTATGTCAGGCTTCGCCAGGGTATACGCTCTATCACCCCAGACTATCCTCAGGAGCCCGCAACATTTACCCCTTTGCATATGCTGCTACGTGCCACATCACCTGGACATCTGGTGTTTCTGTACTTTATCATACTGTGCGCGCTCAGCAGCGAGAGATACTTGGCTCTTCCCGTGTCAAATGGAGTCAGGAGTTGGGGCAGGAGATAACTGATGCTCAGTGGTTATACTGCTGCCTACAAACAGAACAAATCTCTGCTAGCTCCAGGCTTCGCATCACACATTACAAATTCCTGCAACGTCTATATTACACCCCGGTCAAGTTGTTCCGATTTAACTTGAAAACCACGGACAGGTGTGATAGATGCGGTAGGCCTAGTGCTGATTTTTTACACCTGGCTTGGGAGTGTCCTGGGGTGAATGAATATTGGGCCCAAATCTTTGATGCCTTACGCCAGATGGTTCTTATTTCCCTAGAATGCACACCATTGATAGCACTGTTAGGCTATACTAAGCTTATCCCTAAATCCTGTCGTAAATTTATTGACTAAACGTACAGTGGTTTGTAGATGGAGTAGGGGGCGGGCACCAAAATTCAAGGAATGGCTGGACGACATGATATACTGCCAAGATCAATTGATTCAGTATGCTGAACTGTTACCTAGGGCCTCGAGGCCAAGAAATATGTGGAGTCCTCTACAGAGCTACCTGCTTACCCGAGCTGCAGAGTCACTGCCGGATGAATGAGTATTGTGTCTTCTTACCCACTAACGTTTCTGATGTGTTGCTGCAGCAGTGTCGCCTCCCCATGTGGCAACCAACCAATGGCCACATGTTTAGTGCTATCTATGTGCACTGGATTCCTAACTGACTTTGTCGGGTGTAATGAGTATACTGCTGGTGCTATTCTCCTGCGGTTCAGAGGAATATGTACTGTATACTATGCCTCCTTTTTTTTTTTTCTGTGATATCATTGATTGTATCTCAACGTGCCATACCTAATGACTGTCATTGTAATTTTTCATCCTTATTATTGCAATTGTACTGTATTGATGGAAAATAATAAAAATAAAGGTTTAAAAAAAAATAATTATCTTGAAACCAGCGTTAACAACATTTTTTTCTCCAAAAAATGTCTCTTTTTTGCATGATCGATCCTGCCCTCCCTCTCCCCAATTTTTGGGACTGATGCTGTTGGTTTTTAGACTCTGTACACTGGGACCCTGCTGACTAGGCACCCGGTGCATGTGCTTTGATACCTAAAAACGTGTCCAATTTGCTGGAAATCCTGATTGGCACGTTTAACTTAGCTATAAGTCCCTAGTATACGGTACCCAGTGTGCCCAGGGCCTGTAAATTAAATGTCACTATTAGACTGCCGCCCCTATTGTGCCACCACTATAGTGGCAAGACAAAGTATGTCTTCCCTTCAGGCCTACCCCTGCACCCTGAGTGGGCAGCATTAAAACGACCAAGCAAAATAAACCTTTTGATAGGCTTAAACCTTCCTTTTAATACTTGAAAGTCATCCCTAAGGTAGGCCCTAAATGCCCATAGAGCAGGGTGTATGGTATTAAAAATATAGAACATGTGTACTTAAGTTTTACATGCCCTGGCAGTGAAAAATCCTCAAAGTCTGGCTTCATCATAGAATAGTACTGGGTTGTGTTATAACACCTTACAATCCATAACTTCAGTTTGGGAATACCTGGAACCATGGTTCAAGGACTCAAATTAATAGTAATTTAAAATCCAATGCACTAAACACTTGGATTTTCAATCACTATATTGAACATGCCACTGATATAAAGTTAAAGTATACAAAAAGTGATGAATGGAATGCTTGAATTAATCTCAGCCACTGGTAAATACTTGGGGCAGCATCCTTAGTCTATTGTTATTTTCCACACCATGCAACCTCAGGTCAAGACTGAGTTACTGTGGCAGTTGCCGCCACACGTCCCAATATTGGGCGCACACCACAGCTGAAAAGGCTTCCAGTGTGTGCCTTTGGGAGCCAAGGAGAGCAGTCTAGTGTTTTGTTGACCTCACGCAGGCAGCCCGACCCCTACCCTCACAGCTCGGCTCCAGACGTGATTTAGGATGCACCTGTGAGCCGACACAGTTACCAGCAATTAAGGAAGTATTTGTGCAGGGCTTCTGTACACGTTTTCGGCATTTACGCTTTTTGGCTCATTCTGCACCATTTCCTAATATTTATGGAAACTTGATCCTTGATTTTAATTTATTGTCCCCTGTCCTTCCTGGAGAACAGAGGCTCAGATGGTGTTTTTTGTTGCAGAAACCAATACTTTTTGTTTGATTCTTTTTGGGGATTTCACTCACCCGATTCTCCCTGAGAAGGCTTTGCCTATCCATGGTATCCAGGAGAATATGCTTGTAGGTCCTGAATCGAACAACACAAAAAAAAAAAAAATTGAACAACAGCAAACTATTCAACTAATCTGGTAAGGTGCATGTTATTATAGTTAATAAAAGGAACTTACTGTTCTGAATGGACTAGTAACATCCCCAGTGGGTGTTAAGTCCTCCTCTAAGCATTGTTGCATTCAGTGGTTGGAAACCTACAAGGAGGAAAGATAAAAAAGAAGACTTTAATGTATATAGTTGTTCAGGGAAAGACTATGAAAGACATACACTTTGTATCAGAGACAATCTAAATCTGAATAACATGAACTATTGAATGAACTTTTGTAAAGTTCTCTTGAAACTTGATGAAGTTGGATAACAGGAAGGACGTATTTCTTGAATAAGACAAGACTCCTATTTGAAGGTATAACTTAAAGTGCGGGAGAGACGGGTCAAGCAGAATAGATATAAGCTTTTGTGGTAATTAATCCTGCCCTTTCTTCCTTTCAGGGGTTATGCTATATAAATTTGAGTTTAAAGGGAGTGCTGGGTATGGTTATATGTAGAAGTATAGTGATGCTAATGTATAAAAACGAGCTATTGTATCATTAAGGAGGGCATTAACAACAAATCTCTGTTTTTTCACCTAGATTGCAGAGGCCCTGGATGTGAGCTAGAGAGAGAGAGAGACAAAAAGAGGTTATGGGAAGAATCAAGTAGAAGAACCTGCTGTTTGATCATCTCTCTATCCCTTTCCCTTTGCCCCCTGGGGCCTGTTGTGATCATAGGGAAGAATATTTATATCCTCCTGATCATTGCAGGATTTGGGGAAATTCTGGAACACTAATTTCTAAAGACACATCTTCCCCCCGCCCCCCACTCCCACCCCCGCCAAATTCTACCCAGCCTGCTGTAGACAGTTTGAGTTCCAGATGTGACAATTGCATATTGCTGGGTCCAAACTGAGGTAGTATGGTGTGTAAAATAACGATGGATTGGGATGCTGTCAGGGATATTACCAGTGGCCGAGATTAATTCAAGTATTGTATTGTGCGCCCTGTGTCACTAGAACCAAGCTATGCCAGGCTGATGAGCCCATAACAAGGATGAGATCAGTCCTGGGTTGCTTGTGTTCTAGTTCAAGGAGGACCTGGCTTGGCAGTTTGGGCTGAATTGTTCCCATTGGAGCAGGGTCAAGACTGAATTGCATACAGCTTGGTCCAAACTGATGTGGCATGGTGTACAAAATAACAATGGAGTGGGATGAGACCCAAGTAATTACCAGTGACTGAGATCAATTCACACATTTATCTATCACTTTTTGTATACTTTTAGAAAGTTTGTGTTCTCCTTCCTAAAGCCTCTGGTAGCCTTTTCAGCGTTATTCCCCAACAGTCACCTGACACCCTCCTGGCCCTCTCCGTGGAAGAGTGAATGGCTCCCAGTAAAGGGAACTAAAGGGCCTTGGTTTGGAGGAGGTGTGACCCCCTGACATGATGGCCTGGGGGATGTGCCAACCAACTGCACAAGCTTCAAAGGGACATTCCCAGTCACAAGCAAATGTAACTCACACCAAGGCCTGCCATTGTTCAGTTAGCCAGAGTTGCACTAATCTCAAAATGGGGGACACTGTTTAGGAACTTGTTTGCAGTAGGAGTTCCTTATTTCCCTAGACACCTCAGGAGTGTGCCTGAAACTCTATCAAAATTCAACATGATTTCTTCTTATGGTCAAGGCAGGCACTGTGAGACTGTTTAGGGTCAAACCCCCTGGTAACAATGTAAAAGTGGGTAGGATTGCCCCTCAGAACCTTTTCCTTTTATTACAGGGAGGTTCATCTACTCACAAACTGTGACAGGCATAAGAGTGTCTCTGGACATGTGGAAAACAGAAGAAGGACCACACCTGCTGTTGAATCTGTGGAGAGTAAATCCAAGGGCTGAAACTGCACCTACTCATATTGAGGACTGAAACGTGAACTCCAAGGGCTGGTTGGCTAGCCTCCTGTTCAGCTGAACGAAAATAAAAGCTGCAAGAAGCCCAGGACTGCTGAGCCAACTGACTAGTTCTAACTGGATTTGCCCTGGACCTTGCTGGTGGCTTCTGTTATATTGAGCCCTAACCTCCAAGTAGTGCCCAAAAACTGCAAAAACTGACACTTAGGGGTCCTTTACGATGGTGGGCGGAATCGCAAGGGAGCCAGGGACCGACCGCCGAAGCTGCGGCGGTCCCACCATGTGAATTAGGATGCGCCTGCCACACTGGCGAGCGCATCCTGGCCCTTTAACATTGGGGGTGAATCGGCTGGCTGGAGACACGCTCGCAATGTTAAAGGACTGTGCACGGCATTGCCATGTATTACATGGCAGGCACCATGTGGTGCCTGACACGTAGTGCATGGCAATGAGGGGGGGTACCACAGGTACCCCATGTGCACCCCCAACAGCCTGGGGCCCGCAACTGGCCCCCAACAGAAGTACCCTCTTGCCTTTCCATGGCAGCAATGCCGCCATGGAAATGCCAATCACCGTCTGCATCATAATATGGATGGCGGTGTCTTGCAGACACTGCCACCATACTGTGCCCGGTTTCCGCCTGGACGACGAGTCGACAGGCGGAAAAGCGGTGGACGGTCTGCCCATCTGCCGCGGACCCCCCAGCCATCCTAATATGGCGGGGGTCAATCAGGCATGGATGGCAGGTGGATCGCTCCCACTGGGCCGGCAGTGGCTACCGCCAGCCCGGCGGGGGCAATCCGCCCGCCATCCTGATGGGCCCCATAGAAACGTTTTCCAAACTTTCTACAACAGAAAAACAAAACAAAGGCTACTACCGGACTGCCGCCAAGTCGGGGAGCTGATCAGATACAACTTGCCGTTTCACCCTGTTGAAAGGATCTTGACTTCCAGAAAAGTTTCTATGTCCAAATGCAGATGACTTAACCAGGACCCGCCGACTATAACATCTTCCTGGCCCGGATCGTCAGTCTTTGTCTGCTCAGAGTCTTCCCACTGTCGAAGTTGAGTGCCTCAAACTTCTTGCCAACGCTGAAGCACCCACCAAGATCCCGCATCACAGCCGGCCGCCGTTGACGACTCCCTTTATGACCCAGCTGGCAACCTGACCTCATCGATGAGGATTTTCTCCAGGAAAAAGACAAAATCAGAAGGTAAACTTTCCACCAGGAAGAACCATGTCCCTGTATGCGACCCGCGCTCCAGCACGGTCAGCCATAACTTTAGACTTTAACCCAGTCAAGGCTAACCAGATACCTGCATTTGGAGGTTTGCACTTTTGGCTTTAGAAACACCCAAAACATTGAAAAATTATATCTCCAGTCCCCTTCATCTAATTTTTTTGTCATTGTAGTGTCACTTTGTTTATTAAGTTCCACTCTATTTTTATAAATTGGAGTAGGATTTTTTGTGCGATGATTTCTACTTTTTTTTTTAACTGTTTTGATACTGATGAGTGCTTTACACATTTATCCTATGTTATATCTGTCTGTTCTTTGCTAGAGCTACCAATGGTTAAGCTGAGGTTTAAATTATTCAGACCTGACTGGGCCTAGTAAGGAATAGTGCTATTATTACTTGAAGAGACTACCATTCCCCTCCAGCTAATAATCCAATTTTTCACAATGTAGTTATGAATCTGAGGAACTGCCATCCCACTTTCCATTGCCAGAATCTGGAGAGGGTGGAAAGAGGTGGGAGATAAGTTTAGGAATACTCACTAACAAATAAGTTTGTGGGCTTTCTCGACCATCCATGGCAAACCACACCTTGGAATGCCTGTTTTCCCAACCCTTAAGCGAGATTTATGCCTGCAGAGATCTCTGCACTTGTCGCATGGGTCAATGCATGTGTAAATGGGTTTACACCTGCCAGGAATCTCTCTATGAATTTCTGGGAGACATAAAAAACGTAGTCAGTCATAAATGTATATTTTTGACAAAATTCACCTTCGTAACTATGACCCAATGTACAGAAGCATAGGGACGCATTCTACATCAAGCATTTAATGTCAGTGAATAATGACATTTTCATATAAATGCTTCACTTGCACCAAATTGCTTTATTGCAATGCTATAGGTTCGATACAGACTTCCAGCCTATTCGATGCACTTGGCACATTTGTCTTGAATAATGCATTTATAGTCCCGAAGTGAAACCCTTGGCCAGCCGAAGTTGCAGCTTCAGCTGGACTGCATGTACTTGTGAGTCGGCCAACCTAGGGTCTTGGTTCTCCTGAAATCCCAAAAGGAGACTATTTATTTTTTCAGGAGTTCCCAATGAATTTAATTAAATGACTTTTTTGTTCTATTTAATTTTTTTTTAATGATGTCACTTTTGTTAAACATCGTTAAATAAATGTCACATAGCTACGCACTGTAGAGGGTGTTCTGTGAGATGGCATTAAAAGGAACACAGAACAGTGGTAAGTCAGATAGAGAGAAGGCCGGTTTTCTAGTGTTTGAGAACAGGAAGATGAAAAAACATAAGTATAATTGAGCACTATGGATAACAGGAGAAGCAAGACTGGTCGAAGAAAACCAAACATGAGGACTATGAACAGAAACCAGGATAAAGAAATATGGTGGGTCTGACCATGAATAATTTTAAAAACAATAGAGAGACAATCAAACACGAATGTAAAGTGGAAAGAGGGCCGGCGTAGAATAAGCGGGTAGGCCGAGAAGTAGGAAATGAAACTCATTAAAGGCTCGAGAAGATAAAAGGATTAAAACTTTTGTGGAATGGAAGGTTGGGAATGTCCGTGTCTTGCAGATTTATGACTGATACCTTTAATAGTAGGCAACTGAAGAGAGATGGATGGAGAAAGAGTGACAGGAAATCAAAGTGTTTGACAAGACCTTGGAAATGGAATTAACATCTTAAAGTGTAGAGGTAGGCAAGATTACAATATCAGGTTATGCAGGATTAGGCAGCTATAAAACAGTTGGAGATTTTATTCGTTAATGCTGAAGTAGAAAGGAGAAACAACATATAAATAAAGAACTCGGCCTGAACTGGACAATGGAAATGAAAATGGATGATAATAGGTCAAAGTATAGGAAAGACGAGGGTGGTCTCTATATGTGGTTCCCAGTTGATGGAGTTGGGGGAATTTCTCCTTTGGAAATTAGTGCCCTCACACACTCTTGCGAGTGTCATGCTTCATCATCGGGCATTGCTCCTTGTGGTGGTGGCGCTGCTGTCCCCCACGGGCCCCACCGGCCCCGCGAGAGGGCTCTTTGTCGGAGATCTTTTCAGTTGTGCATGCGGGTGTGGAGAAACCCCCACCACCACTGTTCCAGAATTTCCCGCCCCACCCATTTCAACAACAACCGTACCCAGGTCAATGGGTGGGCCATCCACCCATGTGGAACACACCAGTAGGATACCCGTCACAGATGCTGCAATACCACCAGCTCCCGAACCCCCCTTTTCACAACAGTGGAAGGGGCAGAGGAAGAGAAAGAAGGAAAAGTGTCTCAAGGAACGTGCACTGGCAGGAACCAGAACAAATGGTATTGAGGAGCAAGGTGACAGGAACAAAACGCTAGTTGTCAACCTCTCCTCCAGGTCACTATCCAGGGAAGAATCCAACTTCTTGGAGAAGGGATTGGGTTTTGTCCCGACACCCTGTGAGGACCCTTTCAGATTGCACCAGGAACTCCATCAATTCTTCAGGAAGGTGAGATTGAAGGCCTTCTTCCAAGACAAACCTGAGACACCAATTACGGGCACCTGGCTGAAAAAGAAATCAAAATTTACTCCCACGGCAGCCATGACTCCTAACGAAGTGCCAACGTTTGAGCAAGGGGTCTTGAAGGTTATCACGAATCTCCCACACCGACGCTCCTTTGACAACCTGTCCAAAGACGAGAGACAAATTCTGAAAGGTATCACGGAAGACGCATCAATCGTCCTCAAACCAGCCGATAAAGGAGGTGCCATTGTGGTTCAGGACATAGGCACATATGATGCCGAGTGCCAGCGCCAACTCTCGGACACCAAAAACTACCTCCCCATTGAGGAAGACCCGACAACAATACTCACTATGAAGATTAGAAGCCTGGCCAAAGAGGTGGAAAGCGAGGATTGTTTTACAGCCCAGGAAGCAGCATTCTTGACCAATGAAAACCCCAGGATTCCCTACTACTATACTTTACCAAAGATACACAAGGGGACCAACCCTCCCCCAGGCCACCCGATAGTGTCTGGTATCGACTCATTGCTTGAGCCATTGAGCAAGTTTTGTGACTTTTTTCTACGCCCCATAGTCACACAAACACCAACTTATCTGAGGGACACCACAGAGGTCCTTAACCTAATTAAGAATTTCAATGAACCAGGATCTATCACTCTGTTGGCCACGTTGGACGTGGAGGCACTCTATACGAATATTCCCTAGGATGCCACACTAGAGGTCATGGAGACCATGCAACAGAATGTTGAACCATGGCCGTACGAAACACCAGTTTCTTTCATCTGCGAATGCGCAGCCGTGGCTCTCAAAGAGAACTTCTTTGCTTTTAAGAAACAACTGTACCATCAAATCCAGGGCACCAGCATGGAGAGCAGGTTCGCGCCAAGTCTAGCCTGTATGTACATGGCCAACTTCGAAGCCAAATTAATTCTGGACAAAACCAACCCCTACAAAGAGAACCTCCTGATATGACGACGCTATATCGACGACATTTTACTCTTCTGGAGAGGAGATGAGGATCGATGTACTAATTTTTGCGAATGGCTGAACACCCTAGATCCCTTTCTGAAATTTACAAGCACTATATCCAAAGAGAGCGTTGCTTTTCTGGATCTTTGGATCACCCTACAAGAAGGAACATTATTAACCACAATTATAAAAAAAACATGGACGAGAACAATATTTTGATGTACCAGAGCCATCATCCCAAGGCACTGAGGGACAATCTCCCAGTGGGACAATTTCTCCGGCTCTGGCGCAATTGCAATAACATCTGTGGATTTGAGAAACAATCTTCCATTCTGTCACACAATCTGGCGGCGCCCAACTACCCACAAAGCGCTATACGAAAAGCACACAAATGAGCCAGGAATAACCACAGGGAGGCATTGTTGAAAGTCAAGAAGAAACCCCAAAGTATTGCACTTACATGTGTAACTACGTTCACCCCGAACTCGAACAAAATCCAGAAACTGATTAGGAAACACTGGGGTATCTTGGAGACAGGAGCATTCAACCCAGGACCCACTCCATTGTTCTCATTTAAAAGAACACAAAATTTAAAGACCTCTTGGTACATACATGACCTTAACATACCATCAATACTCAACCCACATTGTGGGCTCTACCACCAGTTTAGGGTTATTATGCATGTGGGACCTGCTCCACTTGTCCACTGACGGAAGCATCCAAAACAACTGACCTAGGTCTGGCCAGACCATGAGTACAAAAACGCCATACAAACTGCAACACAAAAAACTGTATATATTTAATCACATGTCCATGTCAAAAATGATATGTGGGAATGACAACCAGACCTGTGAAACTACGAATAGGGGAACACAAAAGCACCGTAAGATGCAAAAAGACCAATACTAAGCTACAAAACCATTTCCTGGAGATGAATCATACTGCGAATAACTTAAAATGGACCATAATCGAAGCCAATTCCAACTGGACCACCACCACACTGTTTAGGCAAGAACAGCCTTGGGTGTTCCGGTTGGAAAGCAATACACAAGGACTAAACGATGACATCCCATGTGCAGAACTTGTGACCTAGTCTCAGAGAAGGACTAAACTGATACTGGCACACAAAGATGTACCACCCCAGAAATAGCTAGGCAGGGTCTACCTACCAACATGCAACCAGTCAATCTACAATACAGTGTACTTCCTTCCGATAAGGTATGAGATGAGCTTCATTTAAAAATACAGCGTATCACAATCTTTTGAGGAACACTAGTGATATGGCCAGAGATGGGAGACTAATACTAGACTAGCACGGGTCAAAGAATGCCACACAATATCACAGTATGACAGTAGAATGCACCGGGATAGAATCAACAGACCGCATTTTACATCTACAACCACGAGGAGGAGATGTACTGTTCATGGGAACCATCACTCTTTAGAGGTTGGCCCCCCCGTGACAATGTACAAGACATACAGGAGGCATATCAACAAGGGCTTTATCTCTGCTTTTTTGGCTTTAAAAGCCAAAAAAGCTGAGATAAAACTAGCGCCCTATCAGCAACAGGGTGCTAACACGCAAATTTGCATGTTAGCACCCTTTTACACTACGCTTCCTCTTGCATCTCTAATGAAATGCAAAGGGGGCATTCCAGAGTAAAATAATAGGAGAAATGTCGCTAAGCAACATTTCTCCTATTATCAAGGATATCGCTAACCCTGTTAGAGATTTTAAAAAAAGCAACGCTAACCGTGGTTGACGCTGATTTTTTACGTCTGGTATTTTTCTGACTTAGCCATGATATCCTATGTAAGGTGGATATCATGGCTAAGTGTGTCTATCCCTATCAGCAAGCTATCGCCAAACCTTGTGGGATTATCGCTGTATTTCCAGCGATAATCTCACAATTGGCAGCTTGCGCTCTGAATTTTATCGCTTTGGAGATAAGCGTTGCTGATAGCACGCTATCACCGCGATAAAATTCAGAGTTGGCCGGCGATAATTATCCTCACGCGAAGAGCGCTGAGCGATAATTATTGCCGGCCCTTGCTGATATGTCCCACAATCGTTAAGCGCAACAAGTTGCTGACAGTATGTCAGCATCACTATATGGAAAATACAGCGAGGCACAAAAAAAAATTTCTGCACGATTAGAACACACCTAATAATAGTACTATAGCCACTGTGTGTACAATTAAACTCACCCTGTGGCACATTAGTACATCATTCCCATCGCATTTAACATCAACAACACAATACAGGACACTTCAGTTCCTATGGAACCATTACAAGATGGCCGATGTTCCCAGCACTTCTAATCTACCACCCTCTAGCACAGGCTGCTATCTCTCTGAGGAGGTTGGCCCCCAGAGAAAAATGCACAAAATACACAATCATTAAGCGTAACAAATTGCAGACACTATGTCATCATTACTATATGGAAACACAGCGAGGTAAACAATTTGTTTCCCGCAAGATTAGAATACACTTAATATTAGTATCATAGCCAAGATGCTGATACCAAAACTCACTCTGTTGCATATGGGTACATCATTTCCATCGTATTCAAACATTAATGACACAATATAGGATATTTCAGGTCCTATGGAACCATTACAAGATGGCCGCTGTTCTCTGTAGTTCTAATCCATCGAGCACGGGCTACTGTTTGTATGACACGCCCCCCAGATCCCTGTCACTTCTGCCCGCAAGCACTCATAATCGGGTGGACGCCGACTTGTATTCCTCCGGCGGCCATTCAGCGGCAGGGCAGGTAACGGGCAAGAAACGAAGGGGCTTTAATGTAAGTATTGCTCCACTGCTTCAACACAACACAAACGGGTACGTTCAGTGTGCACGGGGCTCACTCTGACATTTTTGATCCACAGATATTCCCCCTTGAGACCGCGGGGACTGCCGAACGAATGTATGTCGTTACAATGAATTCCGTTGCAACACATACCTTTACCACGCATGCGTTACAACTGAATGATATTTCCACGCATAACCTTTACAACGAATATTCCTTTACCACGCATACTTGCATGGTAATGGAATACTCTTTGTAAAGGTTATACCCCTCCCCTGTACCCTTACGTGATTCCCCTTCCCCCAATACTTTTTTTAATTACCCCTGCCCATTACCCTCAATCCATATATATATATTTTAAATTTATATTCCCCTTACCTCTTCACGTCATCTCTTCGTTCTTCATTGGTGACGTTGTACGTCTTAAAGTGGAAGCGTCATTCCCTTTCACCTAAAACTATGTCGATTTCCTCCACTTCCTCACGTTATTTCAGGTTCTTTTTTTTGGGGGGGGGGGGGGAGCAGCCCCCTCCCAGCCCCCTTTATTTTCTCACTTTTTATTTTTTATCTTTGGGGGGAGACCCCCCAAGCCCCCTTTTTTTCTAATTTTTGCCTTTAACTCACGTCTTCGCCGCCACTAAAAAAGGACTTAATGTGACGAGGAAGAAGACGTTCCAGTCCAGCTTGCGTGCTATAGACGTTCGTGGAAGGAATACGCATTGTATTGCCGTTTACGTGGTAAGTGTACCGTTGTAAAGTTGTAAACGTAACACGTGGAAATGCCTTCGTGGTACAGGATGTTTCCCCTGCCGAACGAGGCACAACTTTTTCTTTTAAAGGGGTAATCAGTATGTGAATATTGAAAGAGTGTGTGCGAGTTTTGGAGAATATACCTCACATATTTGAAATCATTCCTCACTACCGTACGTGGGTATTAAACAGCCCGGTATTACGCGACATCCAATCGCGTGATACTGGATTCACTCATGAAGTGCGCTTTTGCATTAATGAGCACTGGTGGCCACCATGAATAAAAAAAGAGTGTTCTTGACACACCGCACTCGGTAAGGATCGGGCATGCACAGCAATCACACTGCTAGTGCATGAGTCCTCATCAATGATTGAAGACACAGACAGCTGATGCTGTCAGACGTGCACAAGTGGCAGTGAAAGTATGTCCTGGGCACTTTTTCCCCACAAAATGCCACAATGATATGCATGGCGGAAACAAAATACTACGATTAAGTTTATGGTGTATCTCCACTCGCCATTACTTATGTTTGTCTCTATATGTTTGTCTTTTGTTCCCGATGTTTCTCACCACTAGGTAACGACAGGAACACAAGAGAGGTGTTCCTCTGAGCGCAAATTACGCATTTACACCTGAATAGGGGTACCATAGGAAGATAGGGTGTCTTTTCCCTACTCCTATTTTTGTTTCACATCACACGGTCCTGACGAAGCGCACAGGGATCCACTAGGGACCCATTCCCAGCGCGAAACATGTTGACCAACACGCACATCCACAATCACTCACGGGCACTAGGAGCAGCAGAGTAATACCCTGACCTCTATGTCATTTGTTAATAGAGGTGCCACAATGCCCCTGTATAATTCTTTTAGCCTTATCTCCTGAACCAATGAATAAAAATTGACCTTACGGTACTGGCGAGGTAATTGTAATACACTTGCACCAACCTTTTTAGGCCCACACACTGCATGCACAACTGCGGCGTCTCCTGAAAAGATCTCCGACAAAGAGCCCTTTCACGGGGTCCGTGGGGGACAGCAGCGCCACCCCCACAAGGAGCTACGCCCGATGATGAAGCATGACACTCGCAAGAGTGTGTGAAGGCACTTAATTCCAAAGGAGAAATTACCCCACCTTCATCAACTGGGAACCACATATAGAGACCCTCATCTGTTTCTTTCTTTTTTCTCCATTTTCTCTCAAACGTAACGAAGTTGGTTATGGGTCTTTGCTTTAGGAACAGTTACACAGTGATTACATGTTAATACTTGGGAGCAACCATACTGGACCTAGTCTTCTTCCAAAACTGCTCCCTGTCCCCCCTTCTTAAGTGTTTTGCAAAGTATAGAAAAGACAGAGAAAGAAGGTAATGAGGGCAGACCCATAACAGCCATTGCGGCGAGTTGCCGTGGGTCAGTCAATTTACTGTCGAGGAGGTGCTGCCTGAGCTCGACGAAGCAGTTATTAGAGAGGTGCTCCCACACCATGAGATTAAAAAGTTGCTCGTAGGTCGTTTCGTGGCTTCCCTTGATCCAACCCTCGAAGGCTCGGCTGAAATAGTTGACATATTCCACCCAAGTTGTACCCGGGATCCGGGTGCAGTCTCGGAACCTCTGGCGGTACATTTCGGGTGTGAGCCCATATCGGGTGAGGAGGGCAGCCTTCATGTGGTCATTGGATGACATCAGATGGTCTGGGAGCTGTAACAGGGCATCGCGGCCTTCATTGACGAACCTCCCCCATAGACCGGCTCCCCAGTCACTTCGATCGATCCGGTGGGAGGTCATGGCGATCTCGTAGGCCTTGAACCACTGTTGTATGTCATCCTCTCGGACATACTCTCGAACGACATCCTTGGGGATGTGGACTTTCTTTTCTGTCGCTCCTGGGGTGCGCGGTTGCTCGGGAACCTCCAGTTCTTTGTTCTGCTTCCGTAGGTCTATTTCTGCCAGTTTGCGCTCGTGTTCGTACGCTAATCTCTTTTCTTCGAGCTCTCTCTGCCTCTGTTTTTCTTCCCGTTCTTCTTGGAGCCGCAGATGTTCTAGGTTCAGTTTTTGTTCGGCTAATTTTAGTTCACCGTCCATTTTGAGCCGTGCCATTTCTAACTCATGTAGTCTGTTTTTCTCTCTCTCTTGGATCTCTTCCTGCGAGAGGCCCGTTCTTCGCTCCTCGGGAGCCGTGGTGTTCCTCTCTGATGCTGCAATGTTTTTGTCCGGGGGTCTGGCGGCCCCGGTTTCTGCCCACGACTCAATGGCGTGCTTGAAATCGTCTTTAGTACTCAGACCGGTGGTAGCAATGCCTTGTTCAATGCAGAATTGTTTCAACTCACGATGGCTGTACTCTTCCAATTTCTCCATTTGGAATTTCTCGGTGGATCCGCTCTCTTTGGTTGTCATTGTGGTTTCGTCGTGGGGTGAGCTACTCTCTGTACGATTATGCGTTGATTCGGATCGCACCGCTGGCCACCAATGTTAGACGGACCGGGAGGGTCGGCCGAGGACAAGGGGAGAGGTCTCCAGCGATCGTACAGACGAGTAACTTCCCCCCCACAGATGTACACCACACAAGGATAAGGTTTAACGTTCTTTATAAGCGATCTCTTAGGTACGATAGAATGGTACAAGGAGGTCTGGACTCAGGGGTCCCCTCAATTCTAGTCTCTTGGTTGGGAAAGGGGGTAGCGGGACAGTCTGGTTACCAACCTGGTAGATGCGATGGTATGATGGATAGCTCACAATCCTCGAGCTCGGTGTTCTAGCTGGACGGGCCGCGGCAGCGCCAGCAGGTCCCGGTGAAGGTGGTCTTTACAACGGTCCGCGGCAGCGCCAGCAGGTCCCAACGAAGGTGGTAGTTACAACGGTCCGCGGCAGCGCCAGCAGGTCCCGACGAGGATGGAGGATGCAGAAGGCCGCGGCAGCGCCAGCAGGCAGGACGATAGTTCACAAGGCAGGGCTACGGCAGCGCCGGTAGTCCGTCAAGGATGAGTTCTTCGCGGTGTCTCTCGACTCCAGGATACAACTGCCTTCCTGCTCTGGAGCTGCCCCAGTTATAGGTCTGGCGCCCTTTGATGTCCGGACCCTCGCACTTGGAGGTCGGGAGGTCCGGGATGAGGGAGTCCAGACACCCAGCAGGGGGGTGGAGCCAGCGCCCGGGGGAGCTGGGGGGCGATCGGCACCTGGCGGGGGAGAGCCATCGACACTTCTTTCTCCCATTGACCTGCCAAGTGGTCCGTTCACCTCCTGGGTGGATGGTGGTGCCGGGATGTCGGGGCCTGGCCAGGCCCAGGGTTAGGGTCGAGCTGAGGCCACGCGGCCTCGTGGTGCAGTGTCCAAGATGGCGGCCGGGCCGGGCGAGGGGGCCGGTAGTGGTTCGGCCCCATGATACAGAGATGTCCGGGGGCAGGAGTCCCGTCTTGAGACGGGGTGCGGGTTGCTTCTGTGGGTAACACCTGGAGGGCCGGGGCTCGGGCCCTGTCATGCGGGGAGGGAGAAAGCCCTTCATGTGGCCTGTCCAACAGCCATCATTTGGGAACAAAATTGAATTAGAGTTCTGCCCTGCCCAGCAAACAAAACTGGTGCGGCCAGAAAGTGAAGACGGGCACCAAGGGCAGAACTAGACATCCTGAATAAAGACTACCTAGAACATAGGCTGCCGTGAGCGATTAGCCATGTATTATCAGAAAAAGGTTACAGAGGCAAACATAAGTTACAACCAGTGACAGAAACCGCAATGTTTAAAAACGCTCCTGCTTAACTTTACATTGTATTTCCGATAAAATACTACAACAGCTGCGAGGATAACATGATGAAACCAGCATTGGCAAAGCCAAGAGGCCTGGTGTTGGCTGACAGCCTTTTTTACTTTGGCAAATCTTGTTTTGCTGTGACATAGTTTTTTCAGAACGTTATTGTTGGGGTAGCTGCTGGACCCTCATCAATCTAAATAACATTGAGTAAAGGAAAAAAATATTTTTGGGGCTTCAAAAAGGTGTACCTTGCAAAAGCAGTCCTTTGCACTACTCTGTAAGAAGATTTTACTCCTTATGAAAGGGAAGCATGTTGTAACTCACAGTGAAGTCAGACTACGGTTTAAGTGGGCTGTGGGTGAAGAAAAGAAAGAAAGAAAGTGGGAAAGTAAAGAAAAGAAAAGGAAAAAAGAAGGGAAGAAAGAGGAAAAGAGGAAGGCAAGAAAGAAAGGAAAGAAGAAACGGCTTGTTGCGCATCTGTCCGCGATGCCCCAGGCTAGTTCTGTAGGCGCATTGCAGTGCTTCGGCACACAGATTGGATACCGCTGCTGTATGCCATAGTCGGTGGCAGCAAAATGTAAATGACACAAGAATAGCCCAATGGATGAACAGAGGAGGCAGACAGCCCCTTTACATAAGTATATTATACATATAACTTTGGTAAAATCAAAAAATATTGGCTACGCCAGACTTGAAAGAAGCAAAATCAACAATTGATGGACAGAATGCAGAACAATGTCATACATTCACCCCAGTACAGAGATCTGGGCCTAAATCCATCGTTTTTTCTCACAATGCCATTCCAGTTTGGACCCAGCCATATGCAAATCAGTCTTGACCCTGTGCCTCATGGAAACAGTCTAGCCCGAACTGCCAAGCCAGGTCCTCCCTGGACTGTAAACAAGCATCCTAGGACCTGTTTCGGGGTTTCACCCCTCTTCAGCCAGGATAGCTTGATTCCAGTGGCATGGAGAGCACGGGACCCACGTCTGAGCATACCCGTCCCACACGGGGTGACAAATGCAAAAACAACAATTGATGGACAGAACAATGTCAAGCATTCCGTCCATCAATTGTGTGTCTTTTGCTTTCTCGCCCTAAGTGCGCCAGGTATGCCCAGACTTGGGTTCTGGGTTCACTGTGCCACTGGAATCAAGCTATCCTGGCTGAAGAGGGGTGAAACCCCGAAACCGGTCCTAGGATGCTTGTTTCCGGTACAGGGAGGACCTGGCTTGGCAATTCGGGCTGGACTGTTCCCATGAGGCACAGGGTCAAGACTGATTTGCATATGGCCAGGTCTAAACTGGAGTGGCATGGTGAGCAAAAGAATGATGGATTTAACTCAGATCTCTTGACTGGGGGTGAATGTTTTGATTTGTTCTGCATTCCTTCCATCAAGTGTGTGTCTTTTGCTTTTTCGCCCTAAGTGCGCCAGGTATGCCCAGACGTGGGTCCTGGGCACACTGTGCCACTGGAATCAAGCTATCCTGGCTGAAGAGGGGTGAAACCCCGAAACCAGTCCTAGGATGCTTGTTTCTGGTCCAGGGAGGACCTGGCTTGGCAGTTCGGGCTGGACTGTTCCCATGAGGCACAGGGTCAAGACTGATTTGCATATGGCCAGGTCTAAACTGGAGTTGCATGGTGAGCAAAAGAATGATGGATTTAACCCAGATCTCTTGACTGGGGGTGAATGTTTTGATTTGTTCTGCATTCCGTCCATCAATTGTGTGTCTTAGACTTGAAAGAAGGCAGCTCCAAGAGGAACTTACAACATAATTTAGCAGGAGGCAGGGACTGCTATAGAAGGAATGTTCCCTGTACTGTGAAGAGAAAGTCTCCTGCTATCACATCAGGTACTAAACACAAAGACAGCACTAAAGTAATAATAAAGTACGGACAAAAACACAGGCACTGACGGGAACTACCTTTGGTGTGGGTGAGTTCCATGTGAAAGAGCAAAATGCAGTCACTCAAAGTGAAGCTAGCCAGTGGCGGAAGTATGCTGATCCACTGACCCTTTCTGTATGCTGTAGTGGGTACTTGATCAACAGATGCAGAGAGCTGCCTGAAAGCCCCTTTAACATACCTGCCAACATTTGAAAAACTGAAAACCAAGAGATTTAAAAACAAATTCGGAGATGCATTTCCCCTTAAACCTTCTATTAAAGCAGAGGCAATTTCAGGCAAGAGACAGTCAAAATAAAGCTATTTTTTTTTGCATAAAAAAAATCGGGAGTATCTCGACTGAATCGGGTCTGTTGGCGTTCAAGTAATTATATTATACATGTAACCTTTGTAAAGTCAAATGTCTTGGCCAACGCCAGACTTGAAGCGTTCCCAGCGCTCTGCACTGCTCGATATTTGTAGGCCTCCCTTGTGACCCAGCGTAGTCCTTCCTGACACATGAGGAGAGATTGAACCATAATGATAGGCCCGTCGTACAAAAGTAATCAGCTGCTGGTGTGAAGTAGTTTCGCACAGTGCGCTGCTTGCTGTCTGTCAGAATGCCACTTTACCTGTTCTGGGCGTTGTCAGAGTGCCACCTTACAGGGTTCCGCTTATCTCAACCAACCTGCGACGGACGCAAAACAGAAAGTGAAACATTCGCTGCTGCTCTCGCCAAGGTCCTGGGCAAAGTTCTCCTCACTCGGGACCTGGACCCAGCGGCCTGAGATGGCGCGTCGTCTGGCGTTGCTGCTCAGGGGGCGCTGGGGCACAGTTACCCTGGCACCCCTGGCGCTCTGCTATCTCGCCTTCTGTTTACCTTCTGCAGGTAAAATAATGTTTTTTTGCCCGGGCTTTTTGTAGGGCAGCGGGTGGGAGGGCGGGACTCTGGGTTCACAGAAGGAAACTATATGGTACATATTAACAGGTAAACAGGTTTACGAATGCAGCTTCATGCGCCGATGGATGTTCACAAAACCGAGAAGAAATGGATACAGTGTTTAGGTTGCCCTTGATGAAGGAGCGTCGGAAGCCTCTGTACTGTCCTCGATGAGACGGCATATATATGGAACAAGGAACTTCAGTCAGATTATGTGCTGAGTGCTGGCCTTATCGAGCTGTTAATGGGTGTTTTGGGGAGGGCATAGCAGAACCAGACAATTTGCCAGCACAAATTATGCGGCATGAAAGACTTTTGCCCAAGCCCGAGGTAGTGCACTGTTTTAATTTGCGTGTATGCTGTTTTTCATTTGTTTTTGTTTGGCCGTCTTTAATGTGCCCACCAAGGTGCCAGTGGCCGCTTGTCAAGTGTGATAATTGAAGCGAGTCTTGACTTTTTAATCTGCAGCACTCTGTATTGTGATCAGAGGAAGCAAAGCGCCTCTCGTCTTCGGTCTTTGTCAAGGGTGTTTGTATTGTGTCTTCTCTAGCCGCCACCAAATTTAGCATGTCCGTGTACACAGAAGGGGGGGGCATATTATCAAGCCAGGCGATAACATTATCGCCGCTTTAGCGACAGAAAACTGCCGCTAGAACGGCATGTTAGGATGTGAAGGACGTCTAACATGGGCTTCAATTGGAATTCCATAGAGCATATTATCTTTCACTTCACTTTCACTTTTGATAGCTTTATTTCGGTCAGTGACCATAAAAGCACAGATAAAATATGTACATACACGTAAAATGCATAAATAGTTCAGTATTTTGGATAAAAAGTTATTAAACAGCAGTTATCAAAGTGGGAACAAAGAACAATAAAATTCCATTTATATTAAAAGTTAATAGTTGGTTGATTAATCAGAGCTGACCTTCTTCTCCACATACCATATAAAAAACGGGAGACAGAAAACACAATTGGGGGGGAAGTGTCATAGCGTAAAATCCTGCAGGCTTGCGCACAGTGCTTTAATCCCAAGTTTCTGCACAATGGCACGAGCCAGGCTCTTCGTATTTTGTTGTAAGCGGAGCAGAAAAATAGAACATGGGCAAGGTCTTCTTTGGTTTTATTACAGACGGGACAAACCCCCACACCTCTTCCCGTCCACTTGCAAGTCAATTCCCCAATCGGGAGACAGCCGTATCTTAATTGGGTATATAACTTCTTTGCTCTGGGCGGCTGAATCAAGTCTAGGTACTCCTCCTTACTGGGGGTCAGTTTTACTTGTAGGAATTCCGTTGTCAACCTACCCATAGATGACAGGCGGTATAGTTGGTCCAGATTATGCTGTCTAATTATAGCTAACAACTCCGTTCTTTTTACCGCCAGACAGCCTTGCTCTGGGGTCTCACAAAGTTGGGGGAGGCCAATCTGGTATAGTGTGGCCTTTATATGGGATAGCCAAGGTATGTTTCTACTCTTCAGCTGATCCCAAATTGCAAGAAACTCAGCTCTGTAGTCGCCGAGCTCTGACGCTGTCCACAGCCTTCTCCAGTACAAGAGGGGTCTGCTCGCCAGAAGTTCAAAGATAGGCTCTAGATCTAAATCTAGTCTCAGGGGTATCAGCGGGGTGCTCTGAGGGAGCCCTATCAAATTTCTAATAAATGTATGTTCGACCTTGGAAAGGGGTGATACACGGGTATGGCCCCAGAATTCTGCACCGTACATTGCAGCAGGTCTAGCTTGGGCTTTATAAATCTCGAGACCAGGGGAGACCGGTTTAAATAGCGTTTTCCTTTGGAATTTGTTTATACCCCCCGCTATCTGTGTGAGCCTCAGGGCGGATTTGACCACCTGTGGGCCCCAGCCAAAATCTTCGGTCAGGGTAACACCCAGATAGACGAAGGTACCAACCCTTTCCAGTGGGATGCCATTTAGGACTGGGCAGGGGCGAGTGCGCTTCGGGGGGCCGAAGATCATGAACTTTGTCTTTTCTAAGTTGATCTCAAGCCCCCTCGAAGCACAGAATATTACAAAGCCATCCAATACCCTCTGGATGCCTGTAGAGGTTCGAGACAGCAATAAGGTGTCGTCTGCGAACATCAATGCAGGCACCCGTCCAGATGCCAGCCGGGGAACATCACCATTCTTAACCTTGTCCAACTCACCCACCAAACCATTGATGTAAAGGCTAAAGAGGGTGGGGGCCAGGGCACAGCCCTGGCGCACACCTCTGGTAACTGGGAAACGTTCTGAAAGCTCTCCATTTTTCCCGCAACGTACCTGAGCATAATTCTCTTTATGGAAATGCTTCAGAACTTCTAGGAGGTAAGGCGGGAGGTTTAGATCTTTCAGGACCTTCCATAAGCTTTCTCTGGGCACGAGGTCAAAAGCAGCCCGTAAGTCTACGAAGACCAGGTAGAGACTACCCCCTCCCAGAATTACGGTTTTCCAAAACAAGACCTGTAGTCTAAAGAGCTGATCCAGGGTCGAAATCCCTGCTCTGAACCCTGCCTGGTAGGTACTTAATATCTTGTTCTCCTCTGCCCACTCAAGTATTCTATCTAGTATGATCCGGCCCATAAGTTTCTGTGTAGTATCCAAGAGACTTATGGGCCTGTAATTCGAGGGAGCTAAAGGGCAACCTTTTTTGTAAATAGGAACAATTTCAGCCCCTGCCCAGGTATCTGGTAAATTAGCTCCTGTCAGGACTGCATTGAATAGTACAGCTAGATAGGGTCCCCAGATTTTAGGTTGTGAACGAAAGAGATCGCCTGGCACTTTATCTAGCCCTGGGGCTTTGTTAGAGGGTAGCCTGGTAATAGCAGATTCTACTTCTTTGATTGAGATAACCTCAATACTTCCAGTAGTCATCTGCTTCCTAGTTCTTAGGTGGCCAGAGTAGTTTCCACGGTCTGACGGCTCCTGAGGACAATGCTCATGTGTAGAATTTAGATCCAATGGAACACAGAGTTGGTCTTTTGGTTGCATTATCCGAGCTCTATTCAGTGGCTCCGGGGTGACCGAGGGGGAAGAATACAATGTGGCAAAGTGCGTTTCCCATACTGAGGGAGCAATGTTTGGCAGGAAAGATTCCCCACTGCCTCCTACAGAAGAACTCACTAGCTCCCAGAAGAGTTTGGCGTCCTTAGTCACCAAGGCATCCCTCAGCGCTTCCCACCTCTCTTCTTCCCATTCCAACCTACTCCTAGACAGCTCCTTCTTATACGCTTGTCTAGCATCTCGAGTGCTGGGTTTATTTTTTGATTTAATTGCTGCGAGAAGGTTCTTTTTTAGTTCCCTGCACCTAGTATTAAACCAAGGAAACGCTTTGGGCACATAGCTCTTTGCTCTAGCTATTGGATAGAAAACATCCCCCAGTTCCAATACTAGCTGTTTGTGTATTTCCACTACCTGCGTAGGCCCAGTTTCAGCAGCCATCCGAGTTATCCAGGGTATCGCGATTTGATAAATTTTCGCAAGTTGTAAAGGTGACGTTGCCAGACGAGGCCATTTCACCCTTCTACGGTTGTTAGAAAATACAAGAGGAGGAATTGCCACATTTAGTGTAGTCTCAGGGTTTTTTAACCCGAAGGACCCTGGCTTCAGAATTAAAGTCAGAGCATTGTGGTCACTATCCTGCCTTTTTTCAACTTTAAAATTCTTTATCTTGCTCCAATTTTTAGCTTCAATCATTATATAGTCAATTATGGAGACCCTGTCTGTCCGGTTAAACGTTCCTGCTGCTGGGCGGTCAGAGTCCATTCTCCCGTTACACGCCCGCAGAGACGTTGTAAGGCAGAAGGATTTTGCTTGTAATACCAGAGGTGTCCAAGCTCTGACTGGGGAAATATCCGGGTCTGGGATATGCCATAGCGCATCTACCTCATCCTGCTCACCCTGATCAACCCCACCCAATGGTTCAAACTGGCAGTTAAAGTCCCCGCCGAGGACTATAGAATTACAAGGATCTAGCCCTGAGATAAATGATGCCAGCTCACTCAGTGTGGTTGATTCTTTACCGTTTCTGATTGGCCTCGAATAAACATTGATTAGTGCTACTGGGGGGTTGTTTGGCGGTTGTAATAAAACACATTGGAAATCCAGCGATTTTGTTGGTATTTGTACGGCCTGGGTTCCCAAGTGTGTGGCTACCCATATCGATAGTCCCCCAGACGGGCGGCCTTTACCTAGTGATGTTGCGAGGATATTATAGGTAGCAAAAGTCGGGCTTCTACTATCCTCCAATGCCCAGGTCTCCTGCATTAGGCAAATGTCAAATTTAGTCATAAACGCAGTCCAATCTGGGGAGCCCAACTTGTTTTTTAGGCCAGCTATATTCCAAGAGACCAATTTTATGCAACCTTGTGTCGGATCATCAGGACTCTCAGTGTCCGAGCTATTTATATTAGTTTCCCTGTTTTGTGAGCTATTTATACAATCTGCTAACGGTGCTTCTCCCTCTATGGCCCTTGTCCAGCTGGTAGTTTTACTGGTGAGTTGTTGATCTAGTTTTCCACCCAAGCTAAGTCAATCCACCTCTTCCAGTACACTGAATCTATTCCAATGTGACTGTAGCGGGTAGAGAGGAGTACGAATAGGCCAGCCTTCTCTATGTATACCTCTATTTTCCAAATTGCAGGGTGGGAGATGATGCCCCCTATTAAAAATCCTGGCTCTAGAATAGTGCGGTTCCCAGCTAGGAGTAGGATAGAAATAGGAGAGATGTAGAGCAGATATTTGGGTGCTTTGTTTATAAGTGTCACTACTACATATATATTGTACAGCAGTGGCATCCCTAAAATTTAGAATTATTACATCTCCTGCTACAGTCTTTGGGTTCCTCCCAATCCAGCCCACTCTTCTAGCCAGCAATATTTCTCCTGAAATGTCTCTTGGTAGGGGCCTATTTACTGTGAGCCACTGAATGCACTTATTCTTTAACTCATCCTCGTTTTCTCTTTTGCCCTCTCTTAAAGGTGGAACACCCACCAGTGCAACGACAAAAGTTTGTGCTTCGGGTGGTAAATTTATTGTGGGCAAGTGCTGGGCATTAGATTCTGGTATCATATTAGCTTTTGCGGGAATGCTAGTATTGTTACTCAGCTGGCCTTGCTTTAACGTAGTCGGGACTTTATCAGGTTTACTTGCCAGAGTTTTAATGGGTTGGCTATATCTTTGCTGGGAACCATCGCTAAGAGTGTCTTGGGGTGGAAGGGATGTAGGTTTTTGGGCATCCATAATCAATCCCGTATTGGCAATCTGTGCCGGTTGGCTAGTAGTGTCAGGAACTAAAATGCAGGGAGCTTTATTTTGTTGGGCTTCCATACCAAGAGGGGCCGACGATCTTTGGGAGTTAGCTGCCTCAGTTTTCCCCCCGCCTCTGGAGTTCAACATGGAAATCAATTTATCTAGTTTTGATACCAGTGGCTTAAGCTGAATGAGAATTGTACGTTCCAAGGAAGTTTGTAGGTCCGTGACCATATTAGTAACCCAACACGGTATTCCTGGCGCTGCGTCACGCAGATTTTCGGATGGAGTCACCAGGTCATGGTTGGTGTGGATATTTTTTTTTAATTTAGTTGGGGCAGTGTTATTTTTGTTTTTATTTTTATTCCTCGGGCACGGCTTACATGTGTCCACCCTTTTCTTCACAGCAGGGGGAGAAGCCTGTATAGTGGATCTATCTCGGGGATCCTTAGAATTTTCTATTGGCACCTGACTGGAAGGTAGATCTATATAAGATGATGTCATAAAGGAGCTAACCTCCAGCGCCTCAGTCATAGTGACCGAAGTGTCTCTTTCCTGACTTGGAATGTACAGTGATGGTGTAATGGAGAGCCGTCTCTCGGTATTCTCTATAGCATTAGCCACAACCCCGATGGTCTGCTGGAGCATCTTATCGATAGCAGTCAATGTTGGTAGTGGCTGGGAACCTGCAGCTAGGGACTTAGTGTGTGACCGCGTTGCAGGGGCTTTGGCGTTTATTTTCCTTCCCCGTTTCATCATTTCCTAATTTTATCACGTAAGGCTAATACACACAATATGAAAATAAATCTGCCACAAGTTAACAGTAGATGGAAATAACAATCCAAACAGTTAATAGTCTCTGGTCCGTAAATGAGGGGTCTTGTGCTTCAGTGGGTAGTAAACTTATCCAGAAACATGTGCCTAGTACTAATCAAATGCAAATCAATAGCATAGAACACCGTGGTGACTCACAGTCTCAGGACGAAGGGGATATGGCCCAGCCCGGCCTCCTCCGGCCCCGGACGGCCACAGACGGTCCCGCCCTTGTCCCGGGCTTCTCCCGGCGCTGTCCGCGCGCTGTCCGCGTCGCGGGGGTCGAGGTCCGGTAAATAGCGCCTCCGGGCGCGCTGACGTCGATATCCGGGCCCCAGGGAATGCTGGGAAGTGTAGTCTTTCCCTGCGCTCCCCCCACACGGCGGTCACCTCTACAAGTGACGGCGGGAGGGAGACGGCGCGGCCACAGCGATCCTCAGGGTCCCCAAGAAAAGGCACCTCTCTCTGCTAGAGTTCAAGCCCACACACCTGCTTGCTGCGTCCCCCGCTCTGCCGGGGTCGAGGTCCGGTAAATAGCGCCTCCGGGCGCGCTGACGTCGATATCCGGGCCCCAGGGAATGCTGGGAAGTGTAGTCTTTCCCTGCGCTCCCCCCACACGGCGGTCACCTCTACAAGTGACGGCGGGAGGGAGACGGCGCGGCCACAGCGATCCTCAGGGTCCCCAAGAAAAGGCACCTCTCTCTGCTAGAGTTCAAGCCCACACACCTGCTTGCTGCGTCCCCCGCTCTGCCGGGGTCGAGGTCCGGTAAATAGCGCCTCCGGGCGCGCTGACGTCGATATCCGGGCCCCAGGGAATGCTGGGAAGTGTAGTCTTTCCCTGCGCTCCCCCCACACGGCGGTCACCTCTACAAGTGACGGCGGGAGGGAGACGGCGCGGCCACAGCGATCCTCAGGGTTCCCAAGAAAAGGCACCTCTCTCTGCTAGAGTTCAAGCCCACACACCTGCTTGCTGCGTCCCCCGCTCTGCCGGGGTCGAGGTCCGGTAAATAGCGCCTCCGGGCGCACTGACGTCGATATCCGGGCCCCAGGGAATGCTGGGAAGTGTAGTCTTTCCCTGCGCTCCCCCCACACGGCGGTCACCTCTACAAGTGACGGCGGGAGGGAGACGGCGCGGCCACAGCGATCCTCAGGGTCCCCAAGAAAAGGCACCTCTCTCTGCTAGAGTTCAAGCCCACACACCTGCTTGCTGCGTCCCCCGCTCTGCCGGGGTCGAGGTCCGGTAAATAGCGCCTCCGGGCGCGCTGACGTCGATATCCGGGCCCCAGGGAATGCTGGGAAGTGTAGTCTTTCCCTGCGCTCCCCCCACACGGCGGTCACCTCTACAAGTGACGGCGGGAGGGAGACGGCGCGGCCACAGCGATCCTCAGGGTCCCCAAGAAAAGGCACCTCTCTCTGCTAGAGTTCAAGCCCACACACCTGCTTGCTGCGTCCCCCGCTCTGCCGGGGTCGAGGTCCGGTAAATAGCGCCTCCGGGCGCGCTGACGTCGATATCCGGGCCCCAGGGAATGCTGGGAAGTGTAGTCTTTCCCTGCGCTCCCCCCACACGGCGGTCACCTCTACAAGTGACGGCGGGAGGGAGACGGCGCGGCCACAGCGATCCTCAGGGTCCCCAAGAAAAGGCACCTCTCTCTGCTAGAGTTCAAGCCCACACACCTGCTTGCTGCGTCCCCCGCTCTGCCGGGGTCGAGGTCCGGTAAATAGCGCCTCCGGGCGCGCTGACGTCGATATCCGGGCCCCAGGGAATGCTGGGAAGTGTAGTCTTTCCCTGCGCTCCCCCCACACGGCGGTCACCTCTACAAGTGACGGCGGGAGGGAGACGGCGCGGCCACAGCGATCCTCAGGGTCCCCAAGAAAAGGCACCTCTCTCTGCTAGAGTTCAAGCCCACACACCTGCTTGCTGCGTCCCCCGCTCTGCCGGGGTCGAGGTCCGGTAAATAGCGCCTCCGGGCGCGCTGACGTCGATATCCGGGCCCCAGGGAATGCTGGGAAGTGTAGTCTTTCCCTGCGCTCCCCCCACACGGCGGTCACCTCTACAAGTGACGGCGGGAGGGAGACGGCGCGGCCACAGCGATCCTCAGGGTCCCCAAGAAAAGGCACCTCTCTCTGCTAGAGTTCAAGCCCACACACCTGCTTGCTGCGTCCCCCCAAATTTAGCATGTCCGTGTACACAGAAGGGGGGGCATATTATCAAGCCAGGCGATAACATTATCGCCGCTTTAGCGACAGAAAACTGCCGCTAGAACGGCATGTTAGGATGTGAAGGACGTCTAACATGGGCTTCAATTGGAATTCCATAGAGCATATTATCAAGCCCATTATCGCCGTTCTAGCGGCAGTTTTCTGTCGCTAAAGCGGCGATAATTTTATCACCTGGCTTGATAATATGCCCCCAAGTTTTAATTGTGTCCAAAATGTGATTTATATATGTATATATATTTAGGTCGAGCCTAGAACAGCGCATGCGCTGTTGCTCGAATTTTGGTAAGGGGATTTTCAAAGTGCTGCAGCCGCTGGCCTAAAGCCTGCGTGCATGTGCGCGTGAACGCGCGCAGCAGCCGCCATATGTCTCCGTCAAGGGTACTGTACTTCATGAAGGCGCTACATCAAGATATGCCAAAAACAGTCCTCACCTGCCTCGTTTCACAGTCCAGTATCTCCACCTTCATTCTTTGCGTCTTCCTGTTATTCCCCTTTTTCCAGCCCATTCTTCTGCCATTTGTTTTACATATTCCCCCGTTCACTTCATATCCCCAATTTTTCCCATAAGAAGCTGTTTTATGTAATAGTTAACGGAGACTCATTTCTTTTTCTGTTATTGACATCACAAAATGTATGGATTCCCATCTCCTTAACATTGATGCTTCCCCAACGCTGTTTCCCCGTATCTGCCCACTTGTAGCAAGGTCGCCCACACCCGCCAATAACAAATTGTTGCCAGTAGGACAGAGCAGGCGTCCCTTCATTAACTTCAGAGCCTTCCCTGTCCAGAGTTCCACATTCCTCCGAGGCTGTCTCTCCTCGTCGATCCTCATTGTGTGGAATCTCCATCACTGAAAACTAGACAATGAATCTTCCATTTCGTTCACCACATCTGAAATGTGTCTCGCTCATAACCAGGGCCACTGGAATTATGCGGCATGAGAAAGCACAATTATGTGGCAGGGTTGAGTAAACTATGCAGCAAGAAAAGGCAAATTATGCCGCATAATGAGTAACAGAATCACTTCATTTTTTCATCATTTTTAAACTTGTTAATACTGTCTGAATATTCATTGCACCTCATTAGTACCTGTTTAACACCCAAATATATCAATAAGCAACAGAAAGCTGACCAGTCCAGCTTTGCAAATGGCCAGCCATGGTGCCGCAACACGTGTCACTGCATTTTTAGTAACTTTTGAACCGTTCGAACTAGAAACTATTTTTTTTTTAAAAATCTGCAGATTAGGTGGCCTGCACAATTTCATAATTCCAGTGGCCCTGCTCATAACTTAAAGAGCAACTGAAATGTATTTGAACAATGACTCCCCCAGGAGCCTTAGGTACCAGCCCTCAACGACTGAAAGCTTAACGTCACTCACCACTGCCTCTTTTTCACTTTGTCACTTTTTTGTTGTTCAGTTCCTGTCCTCAGTCTCAGGCCTAGTACTACTGCCAAAAAACTCTAGAACGACAATGCTCTGAATTTGACTTCCACATAGCCATCAAGTTTCCCCGGTCTATGCATGATATACTGCTCCAGTTCAGGTTTTTTATTAGGTCGAGCCTAGAACAGCGCATGCGCTGTTGCTCGAATTTTTGTAAGGGGATTTTCAAAGTGCTGCAGCCGCTGGCCTAAAGCCTGCGTGCATGTGCACGTGAACGCGCGCAGCCGCCATATGTCCCCATCACGGGTACTGTACTTCATGAAGGCGCTGCATCAAGATATGCCATGGCTTGTTGCTGCACACACTGGGCAGTCGCCTCTTTAGTGCATAGCAGCAGGGTGCCCGGAGCCAAGCACTTCAAAGCTTGCAGGCTTCTCCAATGTGTGCTCATGTTCTTAAAGAGGGTCGTGTTTATTATTGCCAATGTACAACCGCTGGCAGCAGCGACGGTCACATGCTTTTTATTTACCTTTCGCTGTGTAAGCTTTGTAAAAGAGTTACACCTGGATCACTCGACATAACTGAATGAGCAGGCACACTTTTCTTTATTCTCTACAGGTAGTGCGACTGTGGGATAGCTTAGAGGGTGAATGCATCTGTTGCTGAAATCTGCATTCAGCCTACAGGACATGGCTGTGAATCTGGCAGGTCTGGAAGGTATTTTCACCCTTCTAGAGTAATACTCTGAGGACCGGGCTTGCTGTGCACAACAAGCATTGGCAAAGCCAATAGGCCTTGCCTACGTGACAGCTGTAGGCTTTGTCAAAGCTGCTGCCAAATGTGTGTGCTGATGCTGTATGGACCCCAAAAGCAATTCCCAAAGCCAATAGGTCCCAAAGGAAAGACCTATTGGCTGAGCCAATGTTTGATATTACTTCTTTGTGCATATTAATGAAAGGCAGCCACACCCTTTTTTGCAAAAAGTGTGATTGCTGCAGAATGTTAGGGCAAGGAACATGCATCAAGGAGTAAGTCACTGCTGTGATTATACCATCTAATTCGAGCTATACGTGTGGGTTAAAGACCACACGCACCCTTCAAGAGGTCGTCGTTCTTTTACAGCCTGCCAAGCCAACCGTCCTTTATTGCAAGAAATGGTCAGCTGTTTCTTGGCTTTTGGGCTTGCCACACATACAGATAAACACCTAACAGATACACACATAAATACAAAGACTCCTCCACAGAAATGCAGATGCACGCAACAACATACACACACACATACATACTGTAACATCAATGCACTCTGACACACATAGGCATACTAAGAGGAAACCACTGCACAAAGCTAGAATAAAGTTCAGCACACCCATACAAATACAGACAAGTACACAAATCCATGTACAAGCCCACAAACAGACTCACCATACAAAGACCCTTACACTCAGACACATAAACACACAGACAGACAGACAGACAGACCAGGAAAAGGGCAGACACCCAGATGCATGCGGACATAGACACCAGTACAACCCGGATACAAACACACACACCCAATTACTAACAGAGACACATGGAGGCACTCAGAGGCATACACAGACCAACGCAGGCACTTATAACAATGGCTACACAAACACAGACTGATTCAAGCACATACAGGCACACACAGACATAGTAAATAAAGAAACCAATACAGATGCACAACCACACCATATAAATAATCGGACAGACAAACAGACACATAAAGAGGGCATACAAATACAGAAGAAAAATATCCAGATAAACACTCAGGCATTAACACACATTGGCAGCCTCATCGAAATGGACAGGTCTTCGTTGGTAGCTAAAAGGCAAGTCCTGCTGCCTTTGCCAATGCTTGCTTGCTTATAGAATGTGCTCTTGGTTTTCTGTCCAGACTTTTCTCTACTGGTATGTTGCATGTTTGTCTAGTTTGCACTATCCATCCTGACTCTGTGATGTGCACATAGCAAGTACTAGCGAGAATGGAGAGGTTCAGCTGGAAAGAGAATAATGTCCCTTACCAGTGGTGTCTCTACCGAGCAGATCCTTGCTTTGGGATTGCTGTGGGACTGCAATCGCCAAGCAAGGATTAACCAACTAGTCACCATGGAAAATTCTTTGCTGGGGAGGGAGAACTGCCCCCCTGGGCATGGGCAAGTGATCCCCACTGAACACAACAGTCTTTCTGTCCTCTCTGGGGAAAGATAGGTGGTGTTTACCCCCTATTTGCCTCTCAGGTGTGAAGGAAGTCCACTAGACATAAGGGATTTATCAGAACAAAAGAATTTAAAAACAAGCATTGGCATTGCCAATAGGTCTCGCCTTTGGGACCTTATAAGTGTCTCGCGGCCGCCGGTCTTGTTGGGATTTACTACAGTATGTCAGTTCTTCACGAATGCTGTAGGCTAAGCTGCACTGTGGTCTTGCCTAATCTGAACACCTTCACTGCTGTCTCGTGGAGTACCAAAACACTGCTGTGAATAGTCACAATATGTTCATGAGTAAGTCTTGCATGTTCCTCTGCTTGGCATGCCAGTTCAGGACCTAGCACTACTGTAGTCTTTCCACTTTGAACAATCTTACCTCTGTCTATTACTCTTCTGCCTCTGGTACTTATCTGATCAGTTAAAGCACTCCTGCCCATTTGTTAGCTGCTTTAAGTAACCATCAATGTCCTTCTTCGTCTTTATCCTCTCTTCATGCCGGTATTAACATACTTCTCAGTGCTATGCTGCCACCTCTAATGGCTGGAATACGGTGACTTTCACACCTTGTGCTGCTTCAACATGCAAAGTTACAAGACATCTCCGTTTTAATCTAATCTGAACACCTTCACTGCTGTCTCGTGTAGTACCGAAACACTGCTGTGAATAGTCACAATATGTTCGTGAGTAAGTCCTGCATGTTCGCTCTGCTTGGCATGCCAGTTCGGTGCCTAGCACTACTGTAGTAGTACTGTACTATAGTTTTTTCCTGTGTGCTTCCACCCGTTCCACGTTACTCTCTTTATCCCGTGTGCTTCTGTTCTCACGTGCTTCACGTTGCTCTCTCTCGCCTTTCTTGTCCAGCCGCCATCTGTGTTGCTTCTGACCCCATCCTCTGTGATCTTTCCTGCACCAGTACTCTCCGTGTTGCTTCTGAGCCCTGCTTTCGTTATTTCCCTCCACCTGCCTTAAAAAAAGAAAAAAAAGCTTTGGCACTTCTTTATTTACTAGTACAACTTGGATCAGTAAATACAAAAAATTAAAAAACTTCACACGTACGCGTAGGTGCGTTCATGTGGTGTGCTTTTACCTACAAAATGACACCACTGCTGTGACTGCATAATAACATCTTATTTTTTTTAATGGGGGGGTCCCTCTTTATCCATCGCCACTCCACCGCGCTCCATGTTACTCCCTCGCTCCCTCAGTGTTGTGCTTGCCCTTGTGTGTTTCACTTCCCATGCATTGCTTTTTTCCATGTGTGCTTCTACCCGTTCTACGTTGCTCTCTTTCTCCTGTGTGCTTCTGTTCTCACGTGCTCCACGTTGCTCTCTCTCGCCCTTCTTGTCCAGCCGCCATCTGTGTTGCTTCTGACCCCATCCTCTGTGATCTTTCCCGCACCAGTACTCTCCGTGTTGCTTCTGAGCCCTGCTTTCGTTATTTCCCTCCACCCGCCTTAAAAAAAAAAAAAACAACTTTGCCACTGCTTTATTTTTCTTTATTTACCAGTACAACTTGGATCCGTAAATAAAACAAGCATTTGCAGTGCAATAGGTCTCGTATTTGCGTGAGTTGGAGCTATTGGCATTGTAAATAAGAGTGCCTTTTATTAATTTATTTTGAAAACCTGCAAGCGGTGCATAAACACGTACTTTGTACGTATAGTCCTTACGAGAAGCAAGGCTGTCAGTAAAAGATACTGCCAGCTTTGCTTCTCATAAGCAAGGGCTATAAGTACAAAGTTCTTGTTTACACACAGCTTGCAGGTTTTCAAACGCATAAATATGAGGCATTGTCATTTACAATGCCAATAGCTCAAACTCTCACAAATGCGAGACCTATTGCATTGCAAATGCTTGGTTTTTTTTAGGGGAGAGGATGTGGCCTAACGGCTAGAGCGGTCTACCTCCAAGTTAGAGAACTTGGTTGAAATCTCGGCAGGAACGCTTAACACCCTGTGATTCTTGGCAAATCACTTAATCTCCCCGTGCCTAACAAAAAAACAATGTGTCCGTCCATCTGTAATGCAACGGGTGCTGATATAAAGCGCGCTGATGCCTTCAGGTCGAGTTCGCGCTGTATAAATCTTTGAAAAAAAAATATTCATTGAAAAAAAAAATATATATATATTATACTTACACACATATGTCATGGGTAAGCCTTCTTATTGAATATTTGCTGGTATTTCACACAAAAGCGGTCTAACTGAATTATTTTCCATAATTCACAGTGCTGAACTTTACAATGATGGTGCTCCTCTTAGACCAGTGGTTCTTAACCTTTTAACATCTGTGGACCCCCATTTAATCTTTACTGGAACCCGGTGACCACTGAATCATTACTGGATGCCGGGAACCCCAGCCTAACCAACTTCGATGATTTAAATTGTAAAACAATACATAAACAAACATTCATCATCAAATAAAAGATTAAATATTTTATTTAAATTGAACATAAAAAGGAAGTTTGGGGCTTTTCTGAATTGAATTGAGTCCACACTATATTATGTTTGATGCACTTGCACTGCTCCCACAAATCAGTCCAAGCATACTAACTTAATTTTTATTCTCCAAATTAAAATTTCTTCACGTTTACAGATCATTTATACATTTTCACTTGTACATTATGCTTTTTTTCATATACACTTTATTAATCTGTCAATACTATTTAATATTCTAACCAGTCATAGACCCTCTAAGTAGGCTTCGCAGAGTCTCAAGTGTCCATGGACCACAGGTTAAGAGCCACTGTCATAGACCATCAATCAGAACACCTGACAAGGTCACCCTTCCTATCCTTGACACAAGCATTTACCAATGAATCTTCTTTGGCGTAGTGAGCACGGGACCCACGTCTGGGCATACACATCCCATTTAGGGCGAAAAGCGTTACAACAACCAAACAGTGGTGGGCAAAAGAACGATGGATTTAACCCAGATCTCTTGACTGGGGGAGAATGTCTGCATTGTCAGCATTCCGTCCATCATTTGTTTGTTGTAACGCTTTTCGCCCTAAATGGGATGGGTATGCCCAGACGTGGGTCCCGTGCTCACTACGCCACTGGAGTCAAGCTATCCTGGCTGATGACGGCTGATAGCCAGAAACCGGTCCTAGGATGCTTGATTCCGGTCCAGGGAAGACATGGCTTGGCAGTTCGGGCTGGACTGTTCCCATGAGGCACAGGGTCAAGACTGATTTGCATATGGCCATGTCTGAACTGGGGTGGCGTAGTGGGCAAAAGAACGATGGATTTAACCCAGATCTCTTGACTGGGGGAGAATGTCTGCATTGTCAGCATTCCGTCCATCATTTGTTTGTTGTAACGAGAAGGCTCGGCATTAGTGGCTGTTCGGGGACAGGCGGGGAGCAGAGAAGAAAAAGGTCTCCGTATCTTGCTTCCTGCCCAGACAACACTAGGAAGGTGTCCGCTTCTACTCTGCCCCCCCCTCTTTCTTACTCTTATTCCCTCTCTGTCTGTCTAACTCCTCCTCACTTACCGAAAACCGTGACTCAAGAAATGGTTCTCACCCTCTTTTACTTCCTGACGTTCATTTGTTTCCCTGTGAAATGGATGCAAAAAAGAAAACCACTTTTGATGGAAATGCCGTTTTGACATTTTTCTATTCCAAAGTGCAGCCACGGAAATAAAAGGTTCAAAATATGAAAAATCAATAACTAAATAAAGCAAGACGGAGTGTTCTTAAAGTGGCCGGATCGGTTTTATTCAAACCCCAAAAACATTAGTGTCACTTTACCGAGTTTGCCAGTGAAGCGCTGTTTTCCCCCGGTGGGGAAGTGCACCAAACCTGGAGGTACAGTAATACCTAGTTGATGGGTGGATTGGAAAACAAAATGTGTACAGCGGCTTTGTGTTCACGTATGTGGTCTTTTTAAACAATACTGTTTACGTTTTGTAAGCATATAAGCAGTGGACATTGAAATGGGTCCTTTCTGGGCCCAGTAGTTTTCTGGCATAAGCACTCAGTGATTTCTGAATAGTGAGTGTAAAAGCGTTAAGTTCACCATGTTGTTCCTGCTTATATTTCATTATTTAATCTTTCATTTCCTATGAATGTTTGCTTTTTCCAGGGTGTTGTTACTATTTCCTTTAGGGAGCATATTGCTCTTGCCTAATTTCTATGGTTTTTAGAGTTTATAACTTATAAACTCTAAAAACCATAGAAATTCACAAGTTATAGTTATGTTAAGTAACTTGTGCCCTAAGGTAACTAAAACTCGCGCCCCCACCATGCACAGTTTTCTCATCAATAATTTCATTGCAAATTTTGCAGTGATATTATCAATGATGTCATAGAAGATGGCATGAGTGACCCTGCCTGCTCCCTGCTCCTGAAGGAGCGGGCATTCTCATTTAAAAAAAAATGTTAAATTGATGTGCCCCGGTGCCCACCTGGGGCACGCCACAACTAGTCCCACGGTGGGGGCTCTGGGGGGAGGCTCAGGGCCCGCAACCCTGCTGGCTGCCTGTTCTTGCAGGAGCTGGCATGTTTTTCTTTAAATGGGATGCCCTGGTGCCCATCTATGGAACAGCTAGTCCCATGCTGGAGGCTGGAAGGGGAGGCCCAGGGTCCCCCCTAGCCCCATTGGCTTCCAAATGCACTCATTGTGGGTGCAGCAGGATCCGGCATTGCTCAAACCCTGCTGGAGCAGTTTTCTTTTGCTCCTATGGGTTTGGAGCAATTCAGTGTATTTCCCTGCCCCTGTGCACAGGCAGGGAAATGTTTTATTCTACAAAGGGTTGGGGCTGCTTTCTGCTCCAGCCCTGTAGGAGAACACTGCAATTTGTCTGCCTACGCCCGCAGTAAGGGAAATAGACAGTATCTGGGGATTGGGAACCCTGGAACACAGTCAATGAGATAGCCACTCCACTTTATTTAAATTATCGCTCCCAGAGGATGGGGTCTCCAGGGCCTCTTATGGCTTGGGGAGAAGAGCCCCCCCCTCCTCTTTATTTAAATTATCAGCCCCAGGATGGGGTTCCTGGAGCCTTTTAGAGGCTTGAGGAAGAGCATTATGCACCCCCCCTAAAAAATGCATGCTGAAATATATGCTGTGCCTCACCCGCAGGCCCTGGTCCACCCAAGGGTTTTCTTTTGATAGAAACGGATGGGAGCCCGCCCTTTAAAAAAAAAAATTACAGCGGATTTGCGGATCCTCTGAAATTTGAGGCAAAAAAGTTTTTAGTCCCATGCGCCATACCTATCACCAGGCCTAGCGAGTCAGGGTATCCCTACCCTGCCCCTTATGTCATTTTTTCACTTTTGTTTGTCAGGACTTGGGGCTGAGATCTCGAGTCCTAAGATGGCTGCCACCACATCATTCTTGAATTGGTGGCAGCCTATCAGATCTCTCCAAGATATACTGAATGGATTTATACCAAATAACAATAAGCATTGGTAAATGCATTATGTTTCACCTATGTGATTACTAATGAGCTGTTTTTGTTGTAATTTGTAGCTTGTCGAGTAGTAGGACAATATAAACTACAGAGAGTCTGTTAAAGAAATATAACTTGTTTATCTACAAAAAGCAATATATTGTGCTGTCAGTAGTGGTATAGTTTGGGTAAGTAATATCAAAATTGTGAAAAATGAAATGAAAGTGGGAAATAAGAGAATTAACTGATGTAATAGCAATATTGTGTGTTTAGAGGAGTTCTGGCAATTTTTGGCCCAAGTCCCACTGCACATTCTTCACCATTCAAATCATACCCCTAGTGCCTGCAAGGTATCTGCACTTGTGACTGCCTATTTAATAGTTAAAGATAGCAATATTTGGTGTTAGAGGAGTTCTGACAATTTTTGGCCCTGGTGCCACTGCACCTGCTGCACCATTCAAATCATGACCCTATTACCTATAAGGTAAGTGCACTTCTGACTGCCTGTTTAGTAATAAAATAGTGCAATATTTGGTGTTTGGAGGGGTTCCTAGAGCTTTGGGCCCCGGTGCCACTGCCCCAGCAGCACCATTAAAATCATGGCCTTAGTGCCTGCTAGATAACTACACTTGTGACTGCATGTTTAGTAGTAAAATGTAGCAATATTCTGCGTTTAGTTCCTTTTAACTGCAAGAAAACTGCAATTGTGTCTGCCTGTATAGTAGTAAAATATAGCAATATTAGGTCTTTAGAGGAGTTCTGACCACTTTTTGGCCAAGTGCCACTCTACCCACTGCACCATTCAAATCATGACCTTGTTGTCTGCAAGGTAACTGCACTTGTGGTTGCCAGTTTAGGAATAAAATATAGCAATATTAGGTGTTAAGTGGTGTGCCTGGAGCTTTTGGTCCCAGTGCCACTGCACCTGCTGCACCATTCACATCATGTCCCTACTGTCTGAAAGATAACTGCAATTGTGACTGCCACTTTAGTGGAGTTATGACAATTTTTGGCCCCGGTGCCACTGCACTTGCTGCACCATTTAAATGAAGCCCCTTTCAACTACAAACTGAACTTGTGACTGCCTTCATAATAGTAACATATAGCAATTTTAGGGGTTTAGTGGGGTGCGTAGAGCTTTTGGTCCTGGTATAACTGCACCTCCTGCATCATTGAAATCATGAACCTGTTGTCTGTAAGGTAACTACACTTGTAACTGCCTGTTTAGTTTAAAACTTTAGCAATAATCTGGGTTTAGTGTGATCCCTAGAACTTTCGATTGCGGTGCCACTGCACCATTCAAATCAAGTCCCTTTTAACTGCAAGATAACTGCAATTGTGACTGCCTGTTTAGCAGTCAAATAAAGCAATATGATGTGTTTAGAGGAGTAGTAACGTTATTTTTAATGTGCAATGTTAATTACAACATTTAGAATTTGATCATAATGACCAAATAGATTAAGTTGAAAAAAATCAAACCAATAATGCTTACAAAGTGCAAAGACGTCTACTGAGGCCTCATTAGGGAATGCCACAAACGTTTTAAGGCTAAAGCATCTGCTTTACACAACTAAGAAATACAAATCAAGCATTCCAGCTTACTGTTAGAAGCTGTCTGCCTTATCTGTGTAAAGAGATCTTATCTTGACAATGAATGGGGCTTAAACAGTGTGAACTGCTTTCATAGAAGTATCATAAATGTGTGCAGCCAGGGGAAGTTAAGAATAAAAGTTCCATACAAAAGCGAATTAACACAGTAATTCGGCTATGGGAACTGATAGGAGCCCCCTTTTAAAATATATGAAATACAAGAGATTTCACAGGCATAGCATAAGCGCTGTGCAGGCGAAACCTAAAACACACTTTTTCTGGAACTAAGATCTAGCTTTCTGCCTAATTTGGTGTAAATCCGTTCAGTGGTTTGGGCTGTAGCCGTGTCTAAAGTTCCCAGGGAATGATTGATGGGGAACTGTTCATTTATTTATTCACTGAACAAACCAAAGGTTACAGGTAAGTTATAGTTAGTCTCAGATTATACCTGCACAAACTATAAAAATGTATCAGTTACCTGAGCTAACTATAACTTGCGCCCCTGCACTGCATATGACCTCACATATTACATCACTCATAACATGATCAGTGATATCACTGATGACATAATCAACAGAACCACTCATACATCCACTCACACACCAACACAACTACTCATGCCCACTCACATACCCATATAACCACTCACACACCCACTCACTCATTCATAGAGCCACCCACACACCCACTCACTTACTTACTCATACAGCTACTCACTTACCCATGCACCTAATCACACACCCACTCAACTCACTCACGCATATAGTCACTCACACTGCCACTCACTCACCATACACCCATTCATATACCCACAAGGCCTCTCAACAGTGCCACCCACATACCCACACAACCACTTACATACCCAGTCGTGCATCCATACAAACAATCACACATCCACTCACTAACCCATACAGCCACTCACAAAGACACTCACTCTCCAATACAGCCACTCACCACCCACTCAGTTAACCAAACACCCACTGAAACAGCCACTCACTCACACATATAGCCAATTGTACAACCAGTCACTCACCCATAGAGCCACTCACATAGCCATTCAGTCACTCATACAGCTACTTACACACCCATACAACCACTCACTCACTCACCTGTACAGCTACTCACCCACCCACTCACTCAACAATACAGTCACTCACTCACCCATACAGCTACTCACACACACACATATTCACCCATACAGCTATTCACACACCCAGTTATTCACTCACACAAGTCACTCACACACCCACACAGTCACTCACATACAGATACACACAGTCACATAGCCACTCACGTAATAGATGTTACAAATAGTATCACTCTTTAGTAATACACAAAGTATACTAATGTAATTTTTGTGGTACCTTAGTATATATGTTTAAAACTCATAACCGTTTAGAAAACACTCACAATCATGGGATGATGTCATCAGTGATGTCATTTGAGATGTCATCATTGATGTCATCAGTGATGTCACTGACCATGTCATGAGTGGACAATAACAGGAGCCAATTGAAAAGATTCGCGGAAAATGGGCAGAGTGTAAAGTCCATACCTGAAAACAGCATGTCTTCAAGAGCCAGCGCGAGCGCGGCCTAGGTGAGGCCTAAAATTCAACAGGAAGAAAAAACATTATTTAGAAAAGATCTCTCAGTACATTGATGGGCGCTCCTTTCTGGAGCAGTGAATAGTGGATGAGCAGCTGCTGCCCCTCCTTTATTACTATTATTCTTAATAAATATTTTTTTATGAGTCACCCTGTGTCCACATGGGCCACCCACAACGTTGCCAAAAATTGGGGCCATAGGGAGACCCCCAAAGCCCCCCACCAGCTCCCCGGGCCAGCACCAATAATGGGTGCCGAAAGATGCCGGCATTTTTTTTAAAAAGTGGGTTCCTCGGTGCCCACCCTGGCCCCGACAACACTCTCAAAAATTGGGGGCCGCAGATTGAATCCCCGGGTTTCCACAGACCCTGCTTGTTCCCCAGCCAGAACCGTGGCATGAGCCAGCCATTTTCTTTTAACTGTGGGTGCCTCAGTGACCACCCAGAACATCCACACTTCTTTTAATGTTGAAGGCAATGGAGGGGAGCCCCAAAGCCCCCTGGGCTCCAGCCAGCTCCCCAACCAGCTCTATTTGTGGTTGCCTGCGGAAACTTGCTGTTTCTTTGTTTCTGTGCAGGCAGTAGCAGCTTCTTCCTTAGCTTTATCCCAGGCAGGAGAAAAGTTGTGTTCCTTGCCTGGGAGAGAATCCTGCCACACTCTCCCTGGCTGAGTACCATAGTGTACTAGGGGATGGGTTCACTGGGACACTGGCTGGGTTGGTGAGTGGCTCCAATTGGCTGGCCCGATGCTCTTTCCCTAAATTTTGAACTCTGCCCCAGGGGATGGGGTCTCCAGGGCCTCTATAAGACACGAGGTGGGGGCTGAATGCCCCACTCCCCTACTTATATATACCCCAGGGGATGGGGTCTCAGGGTCCTTTTGGAGGCTCCGGAGTGGGGTGCTAGCTCCTCTCCCCAATACATTTTTTTTTACCTGCCCTCTGGGCCATGCCCACCCGAGGGAGCTTTTTGTTTTTTAAAAATGTCAGGAGTTTTCTATTTTATTTTACTGGGGATTCTCTGCAATTTTGAGGTAAAAATAAAAAAAAAATTAAAGTTATAAAAAAGCTGTAGAGATGTCTCTGGGTCCGCTCCAGCAGGCCTAGGTTCGCACAGTATCCATACCCTGCCCCCTTATGTATTTTCACTTATTTTCAGGACAGGAGACTGGATCTCTGAATCCTAAAATGGCTCCCACCACATCTTTGTTGATGTGGTGGCAGCCAATCAGATCTTCTTTTTGTATATTTCATGCCATGGAAGATCCATAGAGCTAACAGATCTAAATATTTTAAACCTTAATTTCCTCAAAAAATACTGAACGGATTTACATCACATCACAAAATGCACACTTTCTGGACCATGGTCTAGCTTTCTGCCAAATTTGGTTTAATTTCGTTCAGCCATTTGTGAGGTATACTGCTCAATTCTCCTATGGAAAATTACACGGGGAAAGCGTGTTTTGGGACCCCTCACTTTTTCTCGGCCCCACTTGATGGATCACCCTGAAAGTTTTCAGGAAGAAGCTGAGGTGGATGAACTTTTTTTTTTAGAAAGGGTTTTGAAGATTTGGCAAATGGTGATAAAGGCATGTGCAGACAAAAAAAATATTTTCCTATTGAAGCGAGGTCCTAATGATAACCAACCAGTATATACTATTTTAGGAACAGAAACTGTATTGACTCTGTAGTTACAGTTAGGTCAGACTTTCTTAGTAAGTTTGGTGCAATCTTCAACAAAACGTTCATCCAAGTGGATGTATGATGATACAACGCGAGTGTTTACAACGCGTGCCGTTACATCGCATTCGTTACAACGAACGGATGTAACCACCCTATGCCATTACAACGCAAGTCTTTACCTCGACTTGCACTAGATGGCGTGCTAACATTAGAAAAGTGTAATTTACTATTCCAACTCCAGTCCACTTAACAGTAGGGAAGGTGTTGGGATAGTAAACTACACTATTTGTAATGTTAGCACGCCATCTAGCGCAAGTCGATGTAAAGACTTGCGTTGTAATGGCATAGCGTGGTTACATCGCGTTCGTTGTAACGAATGCGATGTAACGGCACGCGTTGTACTAATCGCGTTGTAAAGGTTGTTCCCCATCCAAGTTGGTTTCAGCTTGGCAAGTAAAGTGCAGATTGGTCAAAAGGAAGGGGTAGTGCCTAAAAAGGGGGTGTCAAAAAGTGAGTTTTCCATTTTAATTCCCTGAATACTATGTGCTCTGTGATACAGAAAAAAAATGAATAGAATTACACAAAACTTGGCATGGAAGCAGAACTTCGCTCAAGAAAATGTCCTTATTTGATTTGGTGTAAATCAATTCAGCAGTTTTTAACAAATTAGCATTTATAAAACATTTTTTGGTTAGTTTGAAAGAATAAAACAAATTGCAGCCATTGAGACTTAGGGGTTGATTAGGATGGCGGGCGGATCGCCACCGCCGGGCCGGTGGTAGTGATCGTTCCGCCATCGTCATGAGATTTACCGCCACCACATTATGATGGCGGTGGGCACCACGGCAGAGGGAAAGTCCAGCTGCCGCTTTTCCACCGGTAGCAATCGGCACGATTGCCCGGCAGAGCGGTCAGCATGCTCACAATGGCAGCGGAGCCTAGCAAGCTCCGCTGGCACAATTATGATGCCGGCGGTAGCCAGCCTTTACGTGGCGGTTGACCCACCATTGAAATGCTGGCAGAGAATGTCTTCTGGGCCAGTTGTGGGCCCCCCTTGAGTTGGGGGGAGTTGCGGGTGCACTGGGGGTTACTCATGGTAGCCCCTTACATTCCACTGCACCAAGTGGCAGGCACAGTGGAGTGCCTGCCACATAGTGCAGTGAAATGCACAACATGCTCCTTTCAACATCGCGGCGGTGCTGCTGTCAGCAGCCACCGCCACAATGTTAAAGGTGCGGAATCCGACCGCAGCGGTCCCATCATTATTGGATAGGCAGATCCGCTGCACGCATTGCGGTCGTACACAATCACTGCTACGGTGGCGTATGGATCAAATCTGCCCGCCATCGTAATGAGCCCCTTATAGTCCAATTTCAATCCACCAAGTACTGCAACCTTCCCCTTCCACTTGTCTACCTCATCTGACATCCATTCAATACTAATACAAATTTATATTATACCTTGCTAGGCAGTGGATCAGTCCCCAAGTCAGACAAAATTCTTCTGTAGGTTTATGCTATCAAGGCAACATTTAAGCAAGTGTCTTGGGTGAAAATGACACACAAGAGGATGAGATGTCTAGATTTCGGCACTAGGTTACTATCTGTAAATGCAATCTATAAGCAAAGTAGGAGGTTTAATGGAAAAGTATCCTGAATCCTTCAATGCATTGGGCCTTTTTGGAAGTGGTATGGAGCTATAAAAACGCAGTATCCTCAACAACAGTCTAGCTTGAGTATCCGGGTCCCATATACAGAATGAAGAGGAACACATTAAATGAGCTTCCCTCCATGAGAAAGTAAATCAATCCCTCTAAATTAAGACAAACCATTCCAGACTCAAGAGCAGTCATTTTCTCTGAGGACATTTTGCTTACACAAGAATCTGAAACAGGCATTGTCAAGCCTTAGAGGCAATGAAATCTCTTTGATAAACTATAATGAGCACAAGAATCAAATACATATTTAACATCTTGACTGGAAGGATAATCATGCTGGAGGACCCCACTATAAGGTAGTGAGGACTTACAAATGCTATGAACTTCTTGTAATAACAAACCAAATGATTGAAATGTCAACATGACTTACCACATAAATTAATTGAAAGAATGCAGAATGCCTCTAGACTGTTTTCTTTTTTTTGTGGTTTTGTCAGCATTGCAGAGAAATCTTCTTGTGCAACAAACACTACCACTGCTGGTCATTCAGTATTCTACAGATGGAAAAGTCCACTGTTGTAAATATTCTGGTCCTGATAATGATAAATACACTGAGACAATATTTAAAACCTCATTTTTGTAAAACATTAATAGCTAACCATCATGATATCCGAAATATTGTGATAAACCACAGCTGACTGACAATCAAAATCTCAATTTGTGTTTTCATCCTATGCTACATCTCTCAATACCAATTCTCATTTCATACCACTCTACACAACTTTAGAACCTGTAGTAAGACATAGATCAAAAAGATCTTATCACCTGCCAACCGACAGAGTACATTTCTCACTGCAATCTTTTTATATTCTTGTATATTATGCTACCTGAATAGCAATTATTTCATGTGACAAGGTGAGAGATATAGCAATTTTCTTAGATAACAAGGTGAGAGAGGAGAGATTTTGGTTTAGTAATTGGGAATAAAAAAAATATGAATAAAACAAGTCAATGGTTTTTAGGCTGTTGATGACATTTCTTTCCTGTAGGCTAATATTGTTGGGGGTGTAGTATCTTTTTTCTTTCATGTGGGTTAAATCTTTGAGAACAAAGGGGGTCATTAGGATGGTGGACGTCCCGCCACTGCCAACCATGTGGTGGCGGGCCCTCTGCCAATTTCCCCCCGCCACATCACGATGGCGGTGGTAATCGTTCCGCAAAAACCACCCACCACGCTTCTGCCACAGGCAATCGTTAGGATTGCCTGGCGGAGCGGACAGGACCGGGGAAATGGTAGCTGTGCCTAGCCGGCACCATCTGCCAAATTACAGTGATGGCGTCAGCCAGCCTTTCCATGGTGATGAAACCACCATGGAAAGGCTGGCGGAGATTGGATTCGGAGGCCCGTTGTGGGCCCCCTCTGTGTTGGGGGTGCACTGGGGGGGGTACCCATGGTACTCCCCTACATTTCAGAGCACTACGTGGCAGGCACCGTGTGGTGCCTGCCACGTAGTGCTGTAAAATTCACAACATTGCATTTTAACATTGCAACAGGTGCTTCTGTCAGCAGCACCCGCCACAATGTTAAAATGCAGGATCCGTCCGCCATGGTGCAGGTCGCATACTGATCGGTTGTGTGCAGGATCGCCGCATGCATGGCGGATGGTCCCGGTTTACACCAGGATGGCGGATAAACTCCAGTCCGTCCGCCATCCTAATTGGCCCCTAAGTTCCCAAAGGTAAGATCATCCAGAAACATACTGCTAATGTGAGGAACGAAAGTTGACTGAGCTGACTAACTCTGCTTTGTGAGAGGTGCTTGCATCATTGGTAGAGAAGAGGAACTAGTTGGCAAAAGGATTTCTGAATCTCAGTCAGAAGATCTCAGTCAGAAGTTGAAAAAAGTTTGTTCTTTCTGCCACCACAAAGCAAAGGCCTCTGCTTAAAATTTGTGTTTTTGAGTTGGTCAGGGTGTGTTTTGACAGATTGAAAATGAGTACTGTCCGATCATCTATGGGCCACTATAGTTCCCACCTGTCATATTTCCTCCAGGTTTTGGTTCTGCTCCCTCCCCTCTCCGCTCTTGCTTTTACCACCTATGGACAAGAAACATTTCCCTGAGGCTTGATTACCTGAGTTTGAGCTTTCTTGCGGGTCAGAGCTGTCAGACCTAGCTAAGGACTCCGAAAAAGTTGCAGATTTGTTGTTCTTAAATCTGCCCTAGGGTTGACAAATATTGTAATTCTGACTCTGGGTGTAGAAATCTTCTTACAGGCACCTATATGTTTTCTCTTTATTATCTTTTCTTATGTCTTGCTGCACCTTTTCAGCCTTCCTTTTAATTTCTGAAGTATTCAATGCTTCAGTTTTATTCAACTTATCAAGCGTTTGTTAAGACGTTTCAGACGTGGAGACTTAAGGGAATAATGGCTTCTTTTAAAAACTCTTTAAGTATAGCGTGCCTGCATATAGCTCTGTTCTCACATACCTTTTTTTAAATTTTTCAAGTGTAGCACGTTTGGAATCTACACTGGCCAGTTTTTTAGCCAGCAGCAGTGAAATGCCACAAATAACCTTCATTATTTTTTTTTCTATGTAGGCGGAGCTCTCTTTTTTTCACTGTCTAGAGTAGGCACTAGGTCACAATGTTTAAAGCAAAAACAAGAAAGTCCTCCTCTCAGGAGGTAAGAGTATAGTAAGCTCCCACGTTTAAAGAATCCGCCCTTAGCATACTACATATGGCAGGAGCAGTCCTTATACCAGTATATACTCAAAACAATGGTTTACTTTGAATTCATTCATACGAACTTTGTAGATAACAAAATAAATATATTCTAAACATATAATTATTATACTAAAACCAGTATTACACTGTAGCCTTATGGGTGCTTTTAATTAAACCAGAAAATTATAGTATCTACATCTATAGTGTATTAATCTGCTGACCAGGTAGAAACTGAACAAATGTCACATATATGGTACAATGAGCAGATACATCAATGAATGTGTGCTGTGTCCCAAGGTGAAAAAAACACATGAACAATGTGACAATTTTATTTAGAGGCAACAACTTTCAATATGTGTTTATCAATGCACACATGTGAATCAATGAAAATTAAGAATTATTTTAAGCAAGTGATAATTGGTGTACTTTAGAGTCCATGACATTTCCAAATCTTCAAAATTTTCGAGCTCTCTTCAGGACAAGAAAGAGGAACACCTATGTGAGAAACCATAATTTCATTGGTTTATGAAGGAATTCCTATTTTTGGTAGGCTAGAGTAATAATAGAAATATTACCTGATTAAAGGGTAGTCACAAGTGTGTGGATTTGACAGATAAAGATATTTAGTGCATTGTCACAGAAGATGAACTATGGCTCGAGTTAACAGAACATTTAAGTAGCTAGCCAAAGGTTAATTGGACTTATGTTAATGTCCATACAAAGATATGACAGGAAATCAGATTATTTCATTCATTCATTGTTCTCAACATTTGCCTTAACAATGTACATCATACAACAATCAAATCCCAATAATATATTATAACAAGTTAAATAAATGCAGGCAAACACTAAGCCACAGTAAAATTGATGAAAACTCATCTATTCATCAACTAACAAGGATAAAAATAGAGTCCAATCCTAACTTTTGTGCATGAACAGTCAATCCTACATGACTAGCATTAATAATTACATAATGCGTAATACACTGTATCAATATTAAACACAGTTAAAAATATTAACTGACTAAGATCTGCCTGATTTCCCCGTATACTCTAACTTCCCAATTATGATGCAAGCACTCCAGATAAGCATGTAAACTGTCTAACAGATCACTGGGCAGTCCACCCTATAGCACAGGGCTAAAGCATCTGCCTCGTTCAATTTATTGTAAGCACCGAATTAGGGAGTAAGCCATTTCATAAAGGCAATCAATATTTTGGGTAGGGAGGCATAAAATGGGTCATGTTTTCTCTATTTCCCCTAGCACAGTCACATAATTCATCATTACCCTCAGCGTTGCTCCATCTCGCTACATATGTTTTTATTGGAAGTGTACCTAGATGAAATTTTACATATATCGAACGCCGTATCTCAGGGTAAATGTTATCCAGATACCGTTCAAAGCCAACATTAGCTTTATGCTTTAGGCATCCCTGTACTGGGGAACCACTCCTTCTAGAGTTATTTGCATTTTTAATTCTATTCCTACAATGGGCCTCATTAATCCGTGTGAGTGTATCACCCATAACGACAGAGGGAACCTCAAAAATAATCTCCAGTTTGAGTGATTTTTGAATGCTTTGGATATGATTATACTAAGGCATGCCACAGTGATAAACTAACTCTTTCATGGATTTCAGGTATATACCTGTACACAGATGGTTCACTGACAGAATATTGACACCTAAAAAATCCCCATACCACAATATCGAGTTTTAAATATCGATGTCAAAAATATTGGTAAATTAAAACATTAAACTATTTAAAAATCTTTAAACTTAAATTTTCCACTCCAGTGAGAGCAACAATAAGGAAAGTGTTGGCTAGCAGAGGGATAAAAATGACTATTCCCACTTCAATGAGTGTAACAGTAGGGTACGTGTTGGATAGTAGAGGGGTAAAAATTACTATTCCCACTCCAGTGCGTGCAACAGTAGGGAAAGTGTTGGATAGCATGGATTACAAATTACTATTCCCACTCCAGTCAATGCAACAGTAGGGAAAGCATTGGATAGCGGGAGGGTAAAAATTACTATTCCCACTCCAGTGAGTGTAACAGTAGGGAAAGTGTTGGATAGCGGAGGGGTAAAATTACTATTCCCACTCCAGTGAGTGCAACAGTAGGGAAAGTGTTGGATAGCGTAGAGGTAAAAATTAGTATTCCCACTCCAGTGAGTGCAACAATAAGGAAAGTGTTGTCTAGCGGAGGGGTAAAAATTACTATTCCCACTCCAATGAGTGTAACTGTAGGGTGAGTGTTGAATAGCGGAGGGGTACAAATTACTATTCCCACTCCAGAGAGCGCAACAGTAGGGAAAGTGTTGGATAACGTGGGATAAAAATTACTATTCTCACTCCAGTCAATGCAACAGTAGAGAAAGTGTTGGACAGCGGAGGGATAAAATTTACCATTGCCACTCCAGTCAATGCAACAGTAGGGAAAGTGTTGGATAGCGGAGGTGTAAAAATGACTGTTCCCACTCCAATGAGTGCAACAGTGGGGAAAGGCTTGTATAGCATAGGGGTAAAAATTACAATTCCCACTCCAATGAGTGCAACAGTTGGGAAAGTATTGAATAGCAGAGGGCTAAAAATTACTATTCCCACTCCAGTGAGTGCAACAGTAGAGTAAGTGTCAGATAGCGGGTGGATAAAATGTACTATTCCCATTCCAGTCAATGCTTCAGTAGGGAAAGTGTTGGATAGCGGAGGTGTAAACATTACTATTCCCACTCCAGTGAGTGCAACAATAAGGAAAGTGTTGGCTAGCAGGGGGGTAAAAATTACTATTCCCACTCCAATGAGTGTAACAGTAGGGTAAGTGTTGGATAGCGGAGGGGAAAAAATTACTATTCCCATTCCAGTGAGTGCAATAGTAGGGAAAGTGTTGGACAGCGGAGGGATAAAAATTACTATTCCCACTCCAGTCAATGCAACAGTAGGGAAAGTGTTGCATAGCGGAGGGATAAAATGTACCATTCCCACTCCAATCAATGCAACAGTAGGGAAAGTGTTGGATAGCGGAGGTGTAAAAATTACTGTTCCCACTCCAATGAGTGCAACAGTAGCGAAAGACTTGTATAGCGGAGGGGTAAAAATTACTAATCTCACTCCAATGAGAGTAACAGTAGGGAAAGTGTTGGATAGCGGAGGGATACAATTTACTATTCCCACTCCAGTCAGTGCAACAATAGGGAAAGTGTTGTATCGTGGAGGGGTAAAACTAAGTATTCCCACTCCAGTCAGTTCAAAATCATAAACAAAAAAATATCAATAAAAAAATAATTAAAAAACAAAATAAATAAAAAATATACAAATATGTTAAAAATTAAAATACAATATTTTTAATATTAAAATTTTAAAAAAATAAAACATATTATAATGTTAAATACATATGACAAATACCAACAAATATTATATTAATAAAATCAAAATAATAATTCTCAAATAAAAACCCACATCTAAATAAAAAAAAATTACTTCCATAGTCACCATAATTAATTATCAATAAAGAAATATTATTAATTAAAAAACAAATTAAAACACATACAAAATGTACTTCCCACTCTTTACTCCTATAATCTCCACAACCCACAGCTAAAATTAAACTGTAGAAAAATCAATTACACAATTAAAATATATTTACAATTAAAAAAACGAACACTATTTAACAACTAATTATAAAGTAAGCAAAATTAATTTACTCCCCGCCCTTACCCCATAAAACGAAAACGCAGCCAGAAAAATAAACAATTACCCTAATTAATGATTAATTAATTAATATTAATAATCAACTAAACATTAATTCAACACACATTACTTCCCACCCATTACCCCTATATACCCCACAACCCACACCTAAAAATAATTACAGAATTCCCATATTTATTTTTCAATTAATTAATTTATATATTAATTAACAACTAATTATTAATTATTAAACATACATTACTTCCCAACCGTTACCCCTATAAACCCCACAACCTGCAACTAAAATTAATTAGACAATTTCTGTATTTAATTTTCAAATATTTCATTAATATTAATTACTAACTAATTATTAATTTAAAAAAATTACTTCCCACCCTTTACCCCTATAATCCCTACAACCTGCTCCTAAAATTAATTACACAATTTCCATATTTAATTTTCAAATAATAAATATCAACAACCAATTAATAATGAATTAATAATAAATTACTTCCCACAATTAACACTATAAAATATTAATTCACCTATAAACCCACAACCGCTATGGAACTAAAAAAGGCAACATTTAATTAAAATAAAATTGATAACTACTAAAAATTTAACACATAGATTATAAAACGTAAACAATTGTTATATAAAAAATACATCACATACATTTAAAATATATACTAAAATACATAACACTTATAATTTTTTTTAAACAACTATATTTTTACAAACGATATTAATGACTTCTGTATTTTAAAAAACGATATTTCTTACCCTAAAATCAATATTGTTGACCACAATATTCTTGCTGTCGATATTTCTGTGTCACGATATTTACAACTCAATATTTGGTCAACATTTCGAACTCAGGGGCAGATTTACAAGGTCTGGCGCATCTCTGCAAATCAGCAGGGATGCGCCAGAACACTTGCGACCCGCAAAACCACCCGTGCGCCACCACTGATGCGCCGCACTCCGTGGCGCATGGATGGGCAAATGCGTCTTGCATCCCCTGGCGGAAATGCGGTGCATTGCTGGAGTTGCAACACGGCTCCAGCAAGGCTCGGGGTGCCCTATGCCTAACATGCTGCGTCAATCCTTACGCCTGCTTCAAGCAGGCGCAGGGTTTTGACGCAGCATGGCCGTAAAAGTGACTCCGTGAAATCTCGTAGATTTCACTGCGTCACTTTTACGAGGCGTACCTGCGAGGGAACGCCCACCCTGCGCTGGAACGCACACATGAAACCTGACACAGGTTTCATGTGGTGCAGGGGTTTACAATGTGACGCATCTCCCTAGATGCGTCACGTTGTAAATACGGCGCAACATGGCGCATGATTTACGACGCCGCTGCATCACAGAAGTGACGCAATGGCGGCGTAAATGTGTCGCAAGGGGCTTGTAAATCTGCCCCTCACTATTTTGTCTAAATACCTACACAGATTCTGTGTAGCCAAACGCAATAAAATATCAGAAAGTGGGTAATGATGTCCAAAATTGTTTCAATACCAAACTCCAGATAAAAGGCAGCTAGCGGCTCACCCTGCCCCGGGGACAGTATTGATCTTAGAAACATGTTCTCAATTTTCTGGATTATGGAAACTTCTATATAGCCCCAGATTTCTGCTCCACATATCACTATATATATATAATGCGTATGCTGCCTTTGTTCTGTATACATGTAATAGCATGTTAAATGACCGTCCCCTAACCTTTGCTTACATCTAATAACTGCAGCAGCAGCTTGATTTAATGTAGCTGCTGCCTTTTCCCTGTGATGGCTCCAAGTATGTTTGGATTCATAACATAGGCCAAGGTATTCAAATCTGGTTACCCTATACATTGTCTGGTTAACAGAGAAGAAGCATCCTAGCACAGTATTTGGTTTCATTATCATGAGTTCAGGTTATCTAAGTATGTTTATGAGATTTATAAAGCGCTCAAATACCCCTGGGTGTCTCGGCGCTAAGTATGAACCTACATCAGTCAGTAACAGTGAGAAAAGCAAGGGTTCCAGAACACACCCTTGGCACACACCTGTGGTAATCGGGAAACTCTCTGTACTTTTCCTCTTAGTTGCATAACGTACCTGAGGTGTTGTATCTTTAAGTAGGCTTTGCGAGGCTATTAACAGGCGCTGATCCAATCCTTGTTGCTGCAATGCCCGCCATAACACTTCTCTATGGAATTGGAACAAGATCTCCGACGACCAGCCTGCAACCTCCCTCAGCAGCTCCGCTCCCACCTCCACAGACAATGACCCCCCCACCGTCACCCATACCCTACACAACTGGATCACCACCTGTGCCGACCCCATTGCCCCCCTCTAGAAAACTTCCAATCCTCATGCCAAGAAAGCCAGCTGGTTCTCCAAAAAAGCTATGGAGGAACTCCAAAACCCCAGCAGACTTAGACAACTTCAAAGCAGCCACCACCGCCCACCACAAACTCATCAGATACTCAAGGAAGAAAGCACTCCAGGACAGAATCTCGACCCACGCACAAAACAGCAAGGAATTTTTCGGCATCATCAAAGAGCTCGCACAGCCCAACAGTGAGACTACCGACATCCCACCCTCCCAGGACCTCTGCGACAAACTCAGCACCTTCTTCCATCACAAAATCAAGACCATCTATGAACAACCTTCATGAGAAACCCACCCTCACCGTTTCCCACACCACGCAGCCGACACTGGACATATGGACCACCCTTAGCATCGAAGATACCCTAAAGACCATGATTACCACCCACTCCGGGGCCCCCAATGACCTCTACTCCACCGCATCTACCACAGAGCATCGCCCACGAGCTGTGACAAATCATCAACCACTCCATCGAGACCGCCTCCTTCCCCGATGACTGGAAACACGCAGAGATCAACCCTCTCCTAAAAGAACATTCGGCGGACCCCACCGACCTCAAGAACTTCAGACCGACATCCTTACTCCCATCCCCGGCGAAAGTCATAGAAAAAGATGTTAACAGTCAACTTGCCTCATTCGTAGTAGAAAACAACATCCTCGACTCCTCCAAATTAGGCTTCGGGAAGAACCACAACATCAAAGCGGCCTTACTCGCTGCAACATCAACATCCGCTCCCTACTCGACAGAGAGACTGTGGCCCTCATCCTCCTGGACCACTCCACTATCTTCGACATTCGACACAGTGTCACATCGTACTCTAGCCTGCAGACTCTATGACGCAAAAATCAGGAACAAGGCCCTTTAATGGATCTGCCCATTCTTCTCAAGCAGAACACGGCGGGTCAGACGCCCTCATCCTCTCCGAACCCACAATGACCACCTACGGAGTCCCCCAAGGATCCTCCATCAGCCCCACCCTGTTCAATGTCTACATGGCCCTGCTCACATCCATTGCCAGATCACACAGATTCAAATTGTATCGTATGCAGACGACACCCAACTCATCCTCTCCCTCTCCAACGAACCCATCTCCAAAAATAACTTTCAACAAGGAATGGAAGCAGTGGCCAGGTGGATGAAGAACTGCTGCCTTCAACTCAACACGGACAAAACCAAAGTACTCATCACAGGCCCACACCACAATGCCTGGGATGACACCTATAGGCCCCCTGCCTTCGGGAACCCTCCCTCCCCCACGGACCATGCACGCAACCTCAGAATCATCCTAGACTCCGACCTCAAAATGGACCGCCAGATCAACACATTCCACCTCTTCCTGCTACCACACCCTCTGCCTACTCCATAAAACCTTCAACTGGATACCCCTCGAACACAGGAAAACCGTCACCCAGGCCCTTATCAGCAGCAGACTGGACTACGGCAGCACACTCTATGTCGGGATCAACATGAACCTCATTCGCAAACTCCAGAACGTCCAGAACGCCACCACCAGACTAGTCCTCAACCTACTGTGCCACTACCACATCAGCCAACACCTACCAACACTACACTTGCTCCCCATCGAGAAGAGAATCACTTTCAAGCTTCTCACCCATGCCCACAAGGCCCTCCACAACACCGGACCCACCTACATGAACCAACACCTCTTGCTCCACACACCCCAAAGATCCCTCTGCTCAGCCCAGCTCTCCCTTGCAATGGTACCACACATCAAGAACACTAGAACAGGATGCTCCTTCTCCCTCCTCGCAGACAAGGCATGTAACTCCCTCCCTCTTCACCTATGACAGACACCAACACTCCCCAAGTTCTTGAAGGACCTCAAGACCTGGCTCTTTGACAAAACACCGTGAACCCCTAAGAGCTGCACGCCCCTTTAACCCCCAAGGCCTGGAGACCCTTTTGGGTGAGTAGTCGCGCTTTACCAATCCCCTGATTAATTGATATTGACTAAGTCAAAGGCTACCTGTTGGAGACTGTTTCCAGACTTATCAGTGGCATAAAGCTTAGATATATGTGAAACTTACTCCCTACACTGATTTTACAGTGACCAAACATTTTTCGTTTTTATCACAAGCAACTTGTTTCAACCTTTCCCAAGTCTTAAGCGCATCTCAAGCTTCTTTTTCCAAGTTAGCTCTTTATAAGTTGAACTTTGTTTAATGTTTGTTGATGTTTACTAGACTAGGAGGAATGTCTCTTTGCCTAATATACTTTATGCAAATTGAGTATAGGCACAAGGCCTGATCAATTGTTTCAGTACCCCTCCTAAAGTCTGCTTGATTATCTGGTAGTATTTTCTTAGTTTCACCTAATCTTGCATGCGGTTAGAAAGTGTGCTTCCATAAATCTTACCTGCACCATCTAATAATGATAATGGGCAATAATTTGGGAGATCCGTTCTGAATTTTTCTTAAAATTGGAACAATCAGGGGGCGTGACCTGGACGGCCAAGATGGCGGTTGAGCTTTAGAACTGCTCCCATCACCTGCTGACCATCAGCTGCCATTCTACCTGACTACTCTGACCGTCTTGCTTGGTGGGGCACCGGGACTCATCACGGTGCCCAGCAGTGACAAAGGGGCCTCTTCTAGGCCCGTCAGGTGCATCTGGTTGGGCGAGCTGCGGCACAGGGACCTGCCAGAGAGTCAAGCCAATGGAATGGTGCACAGTGACGCACCGAGCTCTGCGGTGCCGCTGGCCCACCTCCTGGAGGTGCGGGGAAGCCTTTTGACCTGCTCTGTTGATGGGAGGGCAGAGGAGTGGAAATCAGCCTGGGAGCAAGCCCTGCCCTCCCGGTCCCTGACAAGGCCTGGCCTTTGACAAGGCTTGGTCTCAGACAAGGCTCTGACAACTAGCCGCTCGGGGCTGGCTGCTGCCACACTTAGAGGGTTCCCGAATGCTGAGGCCTGGTCCTGTTGAGGCAGGCCTTTCCCCTTGTCCAACCACTGATGGAGGCTCCTGAATCCACCCTGTGGTGCCCACAGTGCTCCTTGCTGTGGCCGGGCCCGGGGTGGAGGGGCACTCTGCTGGAGCCCAGGAGGTGAGGGCCGGCCTGCAATTCGGCTGGGCGGAGGGACTCCCCTTTCTAGGCTCTTTCTTCTCTCCAGGGTCCTGAAGGTACGGGGGCTGCTGTTGTGTGGCTGGTGCGGTGGACAGATGAGGATTGAATGCGAAGGAGGCAGTGGCAGTCTACCTGGCATGGCCCTCAGAGCTGAGGCATGCCTCTACTTTGGCTAACAATGGAGAGAACTTGAGAGTCGGAGGCAGGGAGAGCCATTGGTGACTGTGGTGGTGCCCAGCGGGGTGCCCAAATAACATTCCTGGGAGATGGGGCAGGTGTCAGTGGCCTACCTGGTTGGAACTGGTGCAGTGGTGGTGATCTCACTGGAATTTTGGTGTAGCTCCCAGGGGCCCTTATCTGCAGCGTCCCCGCCAGACCCTTGTTGGTGGGGTCCAAGGGGGTGTGGACTGGTCTCCCGTCTACACAGCGGGTAGAAACCCTCCGGGGTTGTACCCGGGCACTGAAGGACAGCAAAGGATTGAGATTTTCCACCCGAGTGCCTTGGGGTAATGCAGTGCCCCTGTGGGCCGTGGTGGGGGCTGGGGCATGGGACGCCCTTTTTGAGATCCTTACTTGTGCTCAACATCTTGTCCTCCCCTCCCCTGCTTGCTTACTGGAGACTTGCTGACTGCTGGGTCTTGTTTTGCTGTTGCCTCCCCCCCTGAGCCCTGGCTTGGTACCGCTCTTTTCTTCCCTCCCTTCCAGACACCTGGATTCCTGGCCCTGAAGAATTGGACGGAGGAAAGTTCCGCCGCAAACTCTGGTCCAGATAAAAATGGACCAATATATAGCCCCACCGACTGCCCCTCCAATGAGACGGTGGAGGGCCCGGACGAAGCGGAAGAAGCGGAGTTAGATGTGGGCCTTAAGGCCATACAAGACTCCAAAGATGCAGTGAAGTCTAAGGTGGACTGCCTCAGTGTGGATTTCTCCCTGTTGTGCCAGGATCTCCGAAATGTGGTGGACAGAACTACGGAGGTGGAGGCACAAGTATCTAGTGCTTAAGACGAGATCACCTCCCTTAACAGCCAGATATCTAAGCTGTCTGCTTCAGTGGCTTCGCTCATGGACAGAGCGGAGGATGACAAAAATAGATTGCGGCATAATATTCTCCACCTTATTGATCTGTCTGAGTCCTTGGAGCAGCAGGCCGCACTAGGGTAATTGAGCACTGGTTTAAGAGATGGATGTCTGAAAACAAACTGCTTTCTTCGTCATTGAAGAGCACACCACTCCCTAGCACCAAGGCCCCCGCCGGGGGCTCCTCTGCGGCCTGTGATTCTGAGGGTTTCAAAGATCAAGACTATATCCTGCAGGAGGCCCATGCCAGCCCAGACCTGTGGTTTGACAATTCTAAGGTTCTCCTGTTTCCTGACTATACGAGGCAGTGCAGCAGCAGCGGCGCTCCTTTGATGAAGTGAAGCAGAAACTCTGAGCACTTGATCTACACTACATGCTTCAGTTTCCTGCTCATCCTAAGGTCTTCTTCCATTCCAGTACTCTCTTTTTTGACACACCAGAACAGGCCTGGGATTGGGCAACAGAGTGGCGGTAGCCGCAAGACCGCCTCTTGAACTGCATCAGTCGGGTGGCGCAGTTGAGCGTGCCCAGTTGCTGCCTCAACGCCAACGGAGGGGTGGCTGGTCCCACTCTTGGAAATCCCAGATTGAGCGGGGGCTGATGTGGAGGGCTCTGACTCCAGAGGATACTGCCTCGCCCTTGGCTTTGCCAACAGCAGCCGAGAGCCTTTTGAATACTCCCATGATCTTTCATTCTGTTGAGGTGGACGTAGGTTCTTCCTCTCAGCTTTCTGCGACACCATGACTCAACTATTACATATTTTCTATGGTTGCTTTTTTTGTTGTAGGACGTTGGCTGAGTGAATTTGACTGTCGTGCTGGCTGATATCTCCTCCACCTTCGGGGGGGCATAGTGACTGCGGCCCTGTCTTGGCCCTCTGAGTTACTTCCATTCTGTTCCTCACTGCATTGTCACTTGCATATATTGAAATGCAATGAAACATGTTCTCATGTACTAGATCCTCACATGGGCGCTATCTTTTTGGACCAATCTGTGTGCATTCTCACACTGAGAATTTCCAATCATGCTCCACTTTTATTGTCTTGTGGAGCCCAGCCCGCCGTCCAAAGCACCGCTTGGAGGCTCAATGCCTAGCACCTACAAAGTGCGAGTGTGCTTCATTTGTTGAAGAGGAGCTGCAGGAGTTCTTTGTAGGTTTGGTTTCACGGCAGCGGCGCTCTGGGTATCTAGTAAGCCGTCTTAAAAGGCTTTGTTCGTCAGGCTTAGGCACACCGTATGGCATGGCTGACTGAACGTGATGATCAAATACTGAGCCTAGAAGCCGCCTTGCGTCATTGGGACACCGAGAGCACTCGTTGGGTCCTGGCTATAGCTCATACAGAACTGACACAGGTTTCCCTAGAATAGGTCAAACACTGTTGGATGGTCTCTATGCAGAGGGTGTATGCGCATGGTGATAAGTCGTGTAAATTACTGTATTGGCCTGTGACTCAAGGTTTTTCTGACCTGATGGTCCCGGTGATTCAGGTTTCATCAGGCTGTCTCCATCAAGAACCCACAGCTATTGCTCAGGCGGTCGCTGATTTTTACCAGGGGTTGTACCCACGGCATCCCCTGCCACCCTCAGAGGTCACAAACCCGCTTCTGGATTGCACACCGCTGCCATCCATACCCACTGCTTTGGCCCACGCTAGAGGAGGTGAATTCTACGGTCTCAGGACAACAGGCCGGGAAGATGGCTGGCCCGATGGGTATCCAATTGAATATTACAAACACTTTCGTGACATCCTATGTCCCCATCTTCTGAATTTATTTGCAGCTGCACTGCAACAAGGGTCCTTTCCACATGACGTAAACAGCACCACATTTGTGGTCTTGCCTAAGGAGGATCTCCTCTAGAGACCAGTTTTCCAAATATCGTCTAGTTTCCCTAATTAACTGCATCATCAAGATCTAAGCAAAATGGCTGGTGACACAGTTGGTTCGGGCTTTACCGTATTTGATCCATTCGGATCAATTTGGATTCAAGACGGATTGTTGCACGTGTCATTGTATTAGGAGGGTCCATGCGGTGCTATACCCAGCAAAGGATCTTGACAGCATCCTGGCCCTCTTATCAGTCGATTTCACCACGCTTTGATACAGTGTCATGGGATTTTATAGATAGGGTGCTTCAGTGGGTTGGGATAGGAGAGGGGTTCTGCCGTATGATCCATCTTCTCTACCCTGCCCCAACCACTTGGGTCCGTGTTAATGAGGTATCAATCTTCTGCATTTCCTATTGAATATGGCATGTGCCAGGGGTGTCCGCTATTCCCATTGCTCTTCGTCTGGTAATAGAGCCCCTGGTGCGACTTATGCACTGTGACACACAGATCTGGGGTTGGCTGTGGGGGATTGGCTTTGAGGACCGCAAAGCGTTGTATGCGGATGACATCCTTCTGTTTCTGAAGGATCCACAGCGTTCCAGCCCCCGTTGTCTGTCACTTCTTTGCCATACGGTGAGGCGTCCGGACTCCGGATTAATGAAGGCAAGTCTTGCCTGGTTGGGTGGGGGGAAACGCTTTGGGGTGAATTTGGTGTCCCAAAATTCCTATCCCGCACAATTCTTTCAAGTATTTAGGGGTTCATGTGTCACCCCTCCCTGATCTGGCATGGACCTTAATTTCCAGGGGCTAGACCTCATGCTTGACAGAGACTCCGGATTAATGAAGGCAAGTCTTGCCTGGTTGGGGTGCAGGGAAATGCTCTGGGGTGAATTTGGTGTCCCAATCTTCCTATCTGACACAATTCTTTCAATATTTAGGGGTTCATGTTTCCCCCCGTCCCTGGTCTGGCATGGGCCCATAATTTCTAAGGGTTGGACCTCATGCTTGACCGAGACCAAGGCCAGCATGACATTGAACCCAATGGGGCGTATCGCCCTCTGTAAGATGGTGTGCCTACCGTGTTATGTGTATATTCTGGGCAACTATCCAAACCCCATTCACTGCAAATAGTTTGACTCCCTGACTGCCAGGATTACTACTTTTGTGTGGGCGGGTGGCAGGCACAAGGTAGCGTTTCAATCACTGCACACTTTCAATGTTGGTTTTGGACTATCAGACATTTATCTATAGTACCCCGCAGCCCACTTGGTACAGATTAATGACTGTTTCACAGGCGGGTGGGATGATTCAGTGTACCATCTGGTTATTTACTTGCTAGGTCTGGATGGTTTGCTCGATCTTCTTTATGGAACACATCTGCCCACCACATTACCTTCTTGTATGCAGGTGTCCCTTACCTGCTGGAGGGTGGCTCTTTGGCTAATTGGCTGGGACTGCTGTCTCATGGAGAAGACCCCCCTTATGACGGGGAACTTGGCTTAGTCAACTCTCATCCTTGGAAAGCTTTGTCCACTAGAACCATATTGGGATTTCCTATTTGGCGGATGTCTACAGGGGAGGTAGCATTGTGACCTTCCAGGACTTAAAGACTAGATATACCCTGTCCAATTTGAAGTTCTTCTGTTAATTCCAATTGCGCCATGCTCTGCAGGCTCAAGGTATCCCAGAAGACTTGTTACCCATGTTTAGTCCGCTGGAAGCAAAGGTTTTCTTTGGGCGTTTGGGTAAGGAGGCAACCCCTGCGATCTATCGCTTGTTGGTAATCCATCCCCTTGATGGCCTTGAGTGGGCTACGCAGAGGTCGGAGGCCTGTTTGGGGGAACTAGAGGAAGAGGAGTGGAAGAGCCCGAGTAGGCAATTCTGTTGCAGTTGCGTATGGTTCAATTCAATTACTTACATGCGACGTATCACACTTCACTGCGCTTGCAGCACTTACTACTCGTTGTTAAGGCAATATGCATGCGCTGCACACTTCCAGCAGCAGATTTCTTTCATGTGGCCTTGGAGTGTCCAGCGCTGAGGCCCTTTTGGGAGTGGGTTGGTCGAGTGGTCTCTTCTGTCCTGGTCCGCACCCTGGAACGTTCACCTCGTGTTGTGCTGTTGAGATTGATGGAGGAGATTTGTGGCCCCAGGGCTGAGCGTACCTTCCTCTTTGGTTGCCAGATGGGATGTAGCCTGCGCCTGGAAGCAGCAAAAACCACTGACTGTCAGAAGCTGGGACAGGGGGGTGGATTGGTGCGCTCACCAGGAGAAACTGATTTTTGAGGCTCATGGTTGTCCCCAGAAGCATAGCCGAATATGGGGGAAATGGTGTAGCTACTATGGTTTGTCGATTTGACCCTGTAATGTTATGTAATGAGAATGTCTGGGCTTGCTGTACTAATGTTCATGTACATCCAACTTTCCAAACTGTGGTGATATGTGTCTTGCCGCAAAACCTTTAATAAAGTTGGTTATAAAAAAGATATATTACATCAGTCGTTGCTGTGTGCCATGATATGGGGGTTTTCCAGATCTCAAAATTGCATTAATAACTCTGACAAAAATTGGAACCCATAATAAAGGATCAGCCCTAAAGAAGTCTATGGGTACAAAATCAGGGCCCGGGGATTTCGTTGTCTATTTTTGTAGAAGGGCCTCTTCTACTACTGCATCTGAGAAGTCCTATCTGCCCTCAGACTATGTCTGAGTAGAAATAGTTGTAGACTGTTTGGGACTGTTTCCCGACATATTAGAAGTTTTAGCACTTGGTGCTTGTTTTGCCCTTTCCCAAGTATTGAGGCACATCTCAAGCTTCTTTTCCCAAATCAGCTCTTTATAATTTCGAATTAGTTTTGTAAAGATCTCTTCAGAAAGCAGTGATTTCATGGTGTTTCACAAAGGCCTATGACAGCGTCTTCTTCCTAATCCAGCATTCATGGTCAAACCCGTTACCAGTGCGATTGTTACAGCTCATATAATCTATGGTCATATTGTTAACTGGCCCTGGTGAGGTCGATGATAATAGGGCGTTAGTCCTCTTTAAACAAACTATTGTGAACATATCCCAATGTTTGATGACCTCTATTTGCTCTATAATAGGGTGTGGATTACATTCCTCAAATCCTGGACAAAGCGCTTGTATTTTCGAGATTCCACCTCACAGCCCTTCTAATGCCTTGCTGGGATGCTAAGGTGTCACTTTCTTTCACACCTTCATCAAATATAGAGGATTTCAAACTTTTTCCAGTACAAAGAAATGCAATGGGTGGGGGGTTATGATCACTATCTGAGCAAGGTACTATCCACATATCCCTGACTATTGCCCAGGCTTTATTGTTTACCAGAATAAAATAAATGAAGAAGGAAACCCTATTATGACAGTAAGTCATACTTGCTGGACCAATAAGGCGTCATAATTCACAGGTCAACATCACAGACCTGAACCTTTCCCATGGATACTTACTCTCCCTACTGCCACCCATAACAGCTTCAGGTACTCCCCATGAAAGATATTCCTCGGGAAGAGTGCATTCCCATGTACATCACGTCAAAGGGAAATATTAAAGTCCTCACATTCTAATATAGTGTGAGGAGGTATTTCGCTAAAATCAGATCTAATCTTTAAAATTAATTCCTCAAGGACATAAAATATATATTAACCTCTATCCTCTCTACCTATAAGGACCTAGACCTTCAATCTGTCCATGACACCCGCCATAGTAAAATGTACACCCATTCTAATATGCAAAATTTTTGTTTGCATGCTTAGTACGACCAGGGAGCTGTTAGACCTGGCACCTTGGCGTGAGTCTCCCTTTCATTTTTTGCTGTTGCCTTATATGTTTTTGCTGGTTAGTTGCTCAGGGCACTGTGCCACTGCTGTCCAGTGCCACAGTGCAAGTGCTCCCTACTGTAAATTGTTGAATGAATTTGTGATTCCATGATTGGTTGGTTTGGTTTACCTGTCAGACCCTAGTACAGTGCACCAGGAGTGCCCAGGGCTTGTAAATCCAAGTACTGCTGGTGGGCTTGCAGCACTGGTTGTGCCACCCACAGAAGCAGCCTGTAAAAGTGTGTCTAAGGTCTGCCATTGCAGTGCCTGCGTGCAGTCTGGTACTGTCATGCTGAATGGGCAAGTGCACCCACTTGCCAGTCTCTAAACCTTCCATTTTCTTCATATCAGACACCCCCATGGTAGGCGCAAGGGCAGGGTGCATTGTAAGGATAAGGTAGGACATGCTCTGGTGTGTGTGGCATGTTCTAATAGTGAATTACAGCCATTTTCGTTTTTCACTATTGCAAGGCTACCTGTTCTCCATAGGCCAGAATGGGCAGTTTGGTTATTACATCTTATAATCTTAACTGACTCAGAGAACATGGTAGAAATTCGAATTTAGTATGCCTGACCTTAGAATGATAAAATACATCTTTTAGTGAAGTTGGTTTTAACATTCTGTGTTTGAAAATACCACTTTTAGAAAGTAGATATTTTCTTGCCTAACCATTCAAACCTGCCTCTGCTAGGCTGTGTATTCCCTTTCTGGAGTTTGAGTGACAGGGTTGGGGAATTCCAGGAGACAGGGTGAGGTGTCTCAGTGGTAAATGGAGAGATCTGCATCTAGATGGGTGGGAGGAGTTGCACAAGGGACCTGAATAGGGCTGTGCCTTCCCTCCACAATGCTGGCTCCACCTCCTGTGGTGCGTCTTATGTCTCTGCCCTGCACTCTGAAAGGAAAGAAGGAGTCAGGTAAACAAAGCGCTCTAGGACTGACCAGAACCGGTTTGAACAAGGCAAAGGCCCCTCTGCCTTCAGAGGACAAAGGATTTTTGGGTATAAGTATTGGGGCCCTGATCCCAAGAATTTAGATCACTTTGGGAAACAAGAGGAAATTCAGCTGAGGAGAGGAACCAAGAAGAAACTGAGGAGAGACTATCCCTGAAACTGGGGGATTGGCCTGCAGGGGTTGCCTACTGCCAAAGAGAGGAGAAAGGAACAGTGTGTACTTTTGCTCAACTTGTGAAGGACCTCCAAGCGCTTGGAAAAGAGCTTGCCTCCTACTGAAGTCTCAGGAACAACAGAATTGTCACTTGATTACTGTATGTGTTCACAAATGCTTTACACACTGCCTCTGAGATAAGCCTGTCTGCTCGTGCCAAGCTACCAAGGGGGTGAGCAGGGGTTATCTTAGGAGTGTACCCCTTTTCCCTGACTAGAGGCGAGGGTCCCTATTTGTCACAAGTGCATACCTGTGCCGACTAGAGACCCCCAAGTCTAACAGGGGCTGAGAAATGTTGAAAGTTTGACACTCAGATCACTAGGCTGCCTGATCGTCGACCCACTTTTTTTCCTGATTGCAGGAGTATAATACATGCTATAGCCCCCCATGTTAATTTCTGTAATGGCCTACGTCTCCTGGAAACAGAAAATAATGTTTGCCACTCTAGATCCTATTTGTTGGACCTGGCTGTCTTTCCACTGTTCTCCCCAAACTTTTTGACTTCTTTCTCATGTTTTTCAGACCTTCTTTTATCTAGCTATAGGACTCTGGGCACTTTACCACGGCTGACCAGTGCTAAAGTGCATATGCTCTCTCCTCTAAAACATGGTATGATTTGTTTCTCCATGATTGGCATATTTGATTTACAAGTGAGTCCTTAGATTAGTGCATCAGGCGTGCTCGGGACTGTACATCAAATGCTACTAGTGGGCCGGCAGCACTGATTGTGCCACCCACGTGAGTAGCCCTGCAAACATGTCTCAGGCTGCCACTGGATTGTCAATGTGTGCAGTTTTAGATTGCCATTTCGACCTGGCAAGTGCACCCACTTGCCAGGCCCAAACCTTCCCTTTTGTTACATGTAAGGTACCCCTAAGGTATGCCCAAGGTAGCCCCAAGGGCATGGTGCAGTGTATTTGAAAGGCAGGACATGTACTGTTGTGTTTTACATGTCCTTGTAGTAAAATCCTCCTAATTTAGTTTTTCACTACATTAAGGCCTATGTCTCCCATAAGTTAGCATTGGCATGGCCTTGTAACATCTCACAAGTGTATCTTCCAATTGGGAGCTGACAAAAAGTTTGAGTTTGGTGTCTCTGGATTTGCAATTTAAAAATACATCTTTTAGTGAAGTTGTTTTTTAATTTGCAGGTCTGAAAATGGCACTTAAAGAAAGCTGTCATTTTCTTACTTTAACCATTCTGTGCTTCTGAATACATATATGGGTCAGGATGGCAGTTGGGCTGTTTGTGCACTCAATCAAGACAGTCACATAAAGGGAGCTGAGGTATTCCCTGCATATCCTGATAGCTCATCACCAGGATGTTGGGTCCTTCTAAGCTAGAGTGGTGGGAGGAGTTGACACTGACACCTGAATAGGGCTGTGCCTGTCCTCACACAAAGAAGTCTCCACCCTATGTAGTGTGTCTGGAGCAAGGGCCGGAAAGGAGAGAGTCTTGTGCTCTACAAAGACTTTCCTTTCAAGTTTGCCTCTTCAAAGGCTGAAATGGGTAGAGGTACTGTACCTCTGACACCATATAATCAGAACTCTTCTGGGTTGAGGACATTCTGCCAGAAAGAAGAACTGGATTGCTGTCAGGATAGACTGCCACTTTGCTGTTTGCTTTTCTACGTTAGCCTGCTGTTTGCTGCTTCTGTCCTGGGAGTAAAATGACTGGACTTTGCTTTCTACATACTGCTTCCTAGGTTCTCGTAGGGCTTGAGTTGAGCTTGCCCCCTGTTGAGAAGTCTCAGGGTCATCAAAGACTTCTTCTGCAATCACATGGACTCTGCTGCTGTGAGTCCTACTCTGCCAAGTGGTGCCAAATCCAGTTCCTGGGCCCTTGGAAGTGAGTTCTGGTGATACAAAGAAGAAAATCCACCAATGGGGTGAGCAGCGGTTATCTTAGGTGTGTAGCTTACTTACCCTGACTAGAGGGAGAGTCCCTACTTGGACCGGGTGGAAACCACTGCCAACTAGAGACCACATTTCTAACACTATACTTTGACAGACAGCCCAAATAAGTTCCAGCTAACAATTGTCAAGGTGTTTAGATCCCATCCCCATCTAGCCCCGCTTGACTGAATCTCCCTTTCACAAGTAGCCTAGCTAGGGGTATCGTGCTAAACCCTCACTCTACTCTCTGGAATGATAGTTGCCCTGGTTGCATTTGTTAAGACTGCTTGTGTTAGAAATGGGGTTTCTGGTTGGCTAAGGTATACAATCAGGCCAGACAGAACCCACCACTCTAGTCAGGGTAAGCAAGATAAACAATCAAGATAACCTGTACTTAACCTCTCATAGCTTATCACAGAGCAGTCAAGCTTATCAAAAGAGGCAATGTGTAAACTATTTGTGCAACACGCGCACACAGTAACACAATGAATACACCACAAAAAGACTCTACACAGGTTTATACAAATAGGTTGTTGTATTATAAACAAGACCAAAACGACAAAAATACAATGTATACTTGTCTAATTATCACATTAAATACCCATGGTAATCAAAGGGCTAAAATAAACAGGTTTTGCAGTCATTAAGTTAAACCATATACTAGTAGCACGTATGATTGTGTGGTTACTGAGAACTATTACTACATCGCAGTGGTGGATGAAAGCAGTGTGTAAACAGCACCAGAGGTTCATTGATATACGAGCCCCTCGGGACCAAGAAAATTCAACGAAAGGCGAACTGCCTGTGAACGTGCGGGTCGGTGACTGGAACCTCGGGGTCCAACTCCTCAGTACTGTACCTTTCAATCAAGCTGTCAGGAGTGGGGCCCGCATTGTCAGCTGATATATGTCACCGTAGCATGCACATCGACGGCTGATGAACCTCACGCCCTTGGACATGCCCGTGGTCACCCCGTCAACATATCGCAGTAGAGCCACGCTGGAAGGTGTTGCAGCCACTGTGGTTGCAGAGGTGACTTAGAACAGTACAAGCACAGCTGGAACAAGTTAAGCCTCATAGACAACGCTGGTTGTAGAAAAGTAGAGCACTAAGTCCTTGGCAAAGGGGAATCGCTGGTCTTTGTGCTAAGATCAAGGCGGTGATCAGCTCACAAGCTGATCCGTGTCAAAAACCACTTGCCGGACTCACTAGCCTAGCGATGGGGGGTAAATCAGCCCTTTTTGTAGGGACAAAACACTACCTAGTCATGTGAAGTGTTAGCTCCTCCCCTCCCTCTTGCCCAGGAAGACACATCACTATGCAGATGAATGCAGATGCAGTTGAGAGCCCTTTGTTGTGGCTGTCTAGAGGGAATGCATTAATGTAGTTGTCACCCAGCCCAGATGTGTACTAGAGACAGGCTGTCAGGCAGCCAGAGAAGTAAGTGCAGGGAAATGTCCACTTTCTAAAAGTGGTATTTCAAAAATAGTTAAGGTAAATCCAACATCACCAGTAGGTAGGATTTATCACTACCATTCTAAACATATGAAACATGAAAAAGCTACACCTCTCCGCTAAAGAATTATAGCTTAAAACATTATTAGGGAGTTCCTAATGCTACCCTGTGAGAGGGGTAGGCCTGACAGTAGTGAAATACCTAAATAGGCAGTTTGTGACTACCAGGATATGCAACACATAAAAGTACCTGTCACACCTTTTCTCACATAGCACCCTAGCCTTAGAACTGCCTAGAGCCTACCTTAGGGATGATTTATATGTAATAAATTGGAGCTTATGGCTTTGCAAGTAAGTTTTAAATGCCAAGTCCAAGTGGCAGTAAGATCCACACACAGGCCCTGTAATGGCAGGCCTGAGATTGGTTTGAAAGGCTACTTCTGTGGATGGCACAACCAGTGCTGCAAGCCCACTAGTAGCATTTAACTTACAAGCCCTGGGTACATGGGGTACCACTTTACAAGGGACTTACATGTAAACTAAATGTCAATCACAAACATGTTTAGGGAAGAAGCACATGTACTTTAGCACTTGTTAGCACTGGTAAAGGGCTAGGAGTCCTAAGGCTAACAAAAAGATTCAGCAAAAAGAGGAGGAGGAAGGCAAAAAGTTTGGTATGACCCTTCAGAGAGGGCCATTTTCCAGCAGCTGGTAACGTGGCATCTGTATTATTTCCATGTTAATCAAACACATTTTGTCTATCACTTTGTCTCCTTCTGGATCAATCATACATTTCCCTCTCATCCTTTGTCGTCATGACCCCCAACTGGTTAGCATCACTCTTAATTATTTGAGATAGGGTATGTTGGACTGTTGCCCGTAGTCACCAAGGCCATCGCTTGTCTCTGGATATAACGGTACTACATCAATCCCCTTTCTTTGCAAACCCTCTACATTGTCTATAATCCTTTTGCCAATTGTGTAGATCTGTATTCCACACAGTTAAAGTAATGATCATATTTTGAATTTGGTATCATGGGACGAAAATCAAGTTACTGGAAGTAAGCAATCATAATGTTGAGATCAGGAAGAAGATGTCTAGAATATGTGATCGAATTTTAGGTAGTCTAGTGAATACATCAGACAATAAATTCTTAAAAATTAGATTCATTTGTTCAATTCTTCCCATGAGCGAATGCTGCATAAAGAGGGCCTCTCCAGGTCTTCTTCTCAGATCTGTTACCCATTCTGCTCAAGTGGATGAAATGACCTTGCTATCAGGTTTAATTTATCAAATGACCGTGCGACAACTGATGCAGATAAAGGGGTGGAGAGCATGGAAGAGGGAGAGAAGGTAGGATGAATTAAATCTTTTGTTTTTCCCAGAGCTCAAAGGCAAATGTCTCCTGTTGGTGTTAGATCATTACCCATAACCACATCACCCTCGTTTTCCAGTAGTACTTGCATGCAATTGAACCTTACCATATGCGTCCACTTTATAGGGAACCATCTCCTTCCAAGCTTACCCCTAACAGAGTTCTCATTAGCTGAGAAACTAGCAGTAGATTATTTCTTGCAGGCAAATATGAGATACACATTTATTACTGTAGAATCAGATACGGTTGTACTTGATAAGGTAGAAGGATCTCTGCAGGATGTACTCAGGTCACCTGTTACTTTAACATTCCCATCTTGCTTTTTAAACAGTTGATTCAATGAGTAGACTACACAAATGTGTACTTCCTCTTTTTAGTTCCTTTAGTGATACTGCATTTTTTCCATTTTATGATGGGGCTTCGAGACTCTTTACAATTTGTGGCAATACAATTTGAATCTATGACATCAATCTTCTTCTGCTCAGGATCTGGCTTTCTATCATTGTTGGTCTTTGCTTGCAAGTATCGGACTTGATGGTAATTCATCAAGTTTGGTAACCTCAGTTAGTGTAGGTGTTTGAACAATATGTACTCCATATGTTTGGATAATTGTCTCTTTGTTGTAGCACATTTACGCTAACATTTTTAGACAGAATCAGTAATATCTCCATCATTATCAAAGAGGCATGGCCTCTACCCTCGACAAATGTCTCTACTAAGGAAGGAAGAATTAAGTGGGTTCAAAGTCATGGGTTTTGTCCCTTCACTACTTCAATCAATCAATCAATCAATCAGTCAATCAATCAGGGGTTTATAAAGCACGCTACTCACCCGTGAGGGTCTCAAGGTGTTGGGGGAGGGTGGGTTCAGCTCCGGATCAGTCGAAGAGCCAGGTCTTGAGTGCAGTGTGGGGTAGCATCTGATGTTGACTGGGAGCTCATTCCAGGTCTTTGCTGTGACGTAGGAGAAGGCTCTTCTGCCTGCTCTGGTTATGCGGATGCGTGGGGTCTCTTCCATGGTGAAGTCGGCGGAGCGGAGGTTCCTTTTGGGTACGTGGAAGGACACTCTTTCGCTGGGGTATTTGGGTCCGATGTTGTGGAGGGATTTGTAGGCGTGGTTGAGTAGCTTGAAGGTTACTCTCTTCTCGATGGGTAGCCAGTGGAGGTCTCGTAGGTGCTGGGTCATGTGCTCGTGTCATGGGGTTCCGAGGATGAGTCTGGCTGAGGTGTTCTGGGTGGTTTGGAGCTTGTGTAGCAGGGTTTTGTTGATTCTGGCGTAGAGGACATTGCCGAAGTCCAGTCTGCTGCTTATCAGTGCATGGGTGACGGTCTTTCTACATTTGGGGGGGATCCACTTAAAGGTCTTGCGGAAGATGCAGAGGGAGTTGAAGCAGGTGGAGGTGATGGCGTTGATCTGGTGGGCTAAGGTGAGAGAGGAGTCTAGAATGATGCCGAGGTCCAGGTGTGGTCTGTCGGGTGGGTGGGTTTCCGAGGGCAGGGGGCCACCAGGAGCTGTCCCACGCAGTGGGGGAAGGTCCGAGGATGAGGACCTCTGTCTTCTCCGAGTTCAGTTTTAGGCAGCTGTCACTCATCCAGGCTGCAACGTTTTTCATTACTTCTTGGAAACTGAGTCTGGTGTCTTCGGGGTCCTTTGTGAGAGAGAGTATGAGTTGGGTATCGTCGGCGTAAGATAGTATGCTGAGCCCATGCTGTCGAGGGGGGCCATGTAGATGTTGAAGAGCTTGGGGCTGAGCGAGGATCCTTGTGGTATGCCACAGTTGATCTCTGTAGGTTTGGAGAGGAAGGGAGGGAGTCTGATCCTTTGGGTTCTGCCAGAGGGAAAGGAGCTGATCCAGTCGAGGGCAGTTCCTCCTATACCGGTGTCATGGAGTCAGGCTGTGAGAGTGCTGTGTGAGATGGTTTCAAAGGCTGCCGAGAGGTGTAGTGGAATGAGGGCTGCAGTGTGGCCCTTGTCGAGTAGCATTCGGATGTCATTGGTGGCCGCGAGGAGTTCGGTCTCGGTGCTGTGGTTGCTGCGAAATCCATTCTGGGAAGAGTCAAGGATGGCGTTCTCTTCGATGAAGGTGGGCAGCTGGGCATAGATGAATTTCTCGGTGACTTTGGCTGCGAAGGGAAGGCGAGAGATGGGCCGGTAGTTTTTCAGGTCCATCGGGTCGGCCGAGGGTTTCTTGAGGAGGGACTTGACCTCTGCCCACTTCCAGTCGTCGGGGAAGATTCCGGATTCGAGGGAGTCGTTGATGGTCAGGCCTAGTTCGGGTGTTATGGTGGCGGCGGCTCTGTGGTAGATGTGCTGTGGGCAGGGGTCAGTGGGGTCTCCTGAGTGGGTGTTCTTCATGGTTGTGGCGGTGTCTCGGCTGGTTGTCGGTGGTGGAGAGGGGGGTGGTGTCAGGAGTCTGTTCGCTGAAGTTGTTGTAGAGGGCCTTGATTTTCAGCTGGAAATAGGAGCTGAGCTTGTTGCAGAGTTCCTGAGATGGTGAGACGTCCGTGGCTTCGATGGGGGATTTGGTGAACTGCTGTATGATGTTGAAGAGTTTTTTGCGTTACTTGCGTTGGTGTGGATTTTGTTCTTGATAAAGGTCCGCCTGGTGGTTCTTATGCGCTGGTGATATTCATTCATGGCGTTCCTGTAGTTGTTCTGGTCTTCAATAGTTTTCCTGTTCCGCCAGAGTTTCTCGAGGCGTCTGCAGGAGCACCTGGCTTATTGGAGGTCGGTGGTGGACCAGTGGCCTTCATGGGGCGCTGTTTGACAGGGTGGGGGAGGGGAGCAAGCTTGTCACCGCAGCCAGCGATCCAGTGTTGTAGTTCTTTGGATGCGGAGTTGGCGTTGGTTGTGGCAGAGGGGGGTCATGGAGGAGGGTGGTGTTGAGGTGTTCCTCTGTGATCTTGCTTTAGTTCCTTCGTGCCGGGCGCGGGGCAGGTTTGGGTGCGGTGGTGGTGAAGGTGAAGTGTACACAGTGGTGGTCTGTCCAGAGGGTCTGCGTGGTGTGGCTGAAGAAGATGTTAGCCCCTTCTGCGAAGATGGGGTCGAGGGTGTGTCAGGCTCTGTGGGTGGGGGTGGTAACAAGCTGCTTCAATCTGAAGTTGGCGGGGTTGTCAAGGACGGTGGTGGAGTTGGGGTCACTGCAGTTGTCGAGGTGGAAGTTCAGGTCTCCGATGAGAATATAGTCCATGGAGGCAATGGCATGGGGTGCGACGAGGTCGGCAATGGTGGTGACGGAGGAGGCATGAGGGCCAGGGGGTCTGTAGACGAGGGTTCAGCGCTGCATGGTTCTGGGGCTGGTTTGGATCTGGAAGTGGAGGTGCTCTGTGCTGGAGAGGGGAGTTATTTGTGCTGGGGGTGGAGAGTCGGAGGGAGCTCTTGTGTGCGATGGCGAGTCCTCCTCCTGGGCGCACTTCCCACAAAGTATTGGACAGCCCAGTGAATGAGGGATTAAACATAATCAACCCAACTGTTATGATCTCATACACACATTTCTCAGAGTTTTGCAATTGGCTTTCGGAGGATATAAAAATTCGCCATGAATGAACATTCGGCGAATCACCCGAGACCTCTGCGTCTTGATTGCAGAGGGGGATCGCAGATGGTTTGCTTTTTAAATGGTGGGAAACTGGTCGCATATCCCCTCATTTCAACAGGAGATCTACTTCAGAGCATTTTTTGAACTTGAACAAAAGATCCCCATGACCCTTTGGTTGGCTCTCAATTTATTGAATGGGTCTGGGAGCGCCTTGGTATTGCGGAGCATGCACATTGTTTCTGAATGTCACATTGCTCATCTCCACTCCCCGCACTAAGCTCCTCGCCCTTCCTCTTGGCTCCAAGCCACTTTTCAGTGCCAACTGGCTGAAGTCAGGGCGAGGGTGTAGCTCCTGTTCCTCATGCAGGTCCCTTACTGTACTTTGTCGCAATCCATCTCAGAAGGGGAAGGGAGAAAAACTACACACAACAGGGTTAGTAAAAATGTCCCCACATTGGCAGCAGCCATAAGCAACCACAACTTCTGCTGTGCCCGCGGGAGAGACAAGCTGCAGCACAGGCAGGACGGGAAAGAGTGAGGTCTGTGGTACGCTCAGATGATCCGGTAGACAAGAAAGACCCAAGAGGACCTCGCTCCCTGCACTGAACATGCGCGAGTCAATGCGTCTGCCTTCACTGTCCACTGACGTACGTTAGTAACGTCAATAACGCACAATAACAGCCAGCCACGCACGTCAACCGCTCAACACTTAAATGTATGTTGAAAAAACACAGCAGGAAATCCCCAGGATTCTGCATTCCCTGCTGCTTCAATGTTTCCTTGTTCCTTCAGCGGCAAGGAGATCTACTGGAAGCAATGGTTCAGTGATGATACTTTTATGCTGCCTAAATTGGATGCCATTATTTGGTTGATTCAGATTGGAGTAGGGGAGATAGCATGGGTACTGATATACCTTGCGGCATTAGGCTAAATATGAGATGGGACCTAGAGCAGTGTGGTAATAACTACCAAGGACTGGGCACTTTGTTGGGTTGGATGCTTTTTGGTGGACACAACTCTGGTACCGTGAGTGCAGCACTAACCGAGGGGCTAGGAACAGTTGGGCCAAGTGTAGCATGAGATCTGAAGATACTTGTTAAAATTAGGGTAATTTATCCGGTCTTTGCCATTGGTTCATTGAATAGGTGAGGTCTTTTTTGTTGCATTGAAATGTTGATGGTATGGTCAGATTAGCAGAGCTCAGCTTTTTGATGGAGTAATGGTTTTGTCACCGTAAGCAAATTGTGTTTCTGCTTCTGGGTGAACTTCATAATCCTATTAAGGAGGTAACCATCTGGTAGGCAAACTTTTGCTGAGTCCGAGTTTGGGCAGCCTAGGGTAGACATACCCACAACATGGTGTTCAGTGAGACCAAAGACGCCTGGATTGTGGATGCACCCAGAGAGACTGGGAAGGAGGAGAAGGAACCTGTAGAAGGTAAATGGATATGTTTGATATCTTAGCAGTCGGGGCAGGTTGTGTAGCCCAAACTCTTTTTCAGACCCTAAAAGGATGAAACAGAGAAAAGACCTTAGGGCGATGCCTTTAAACTAAGATGCTTTTAACTTTTTCCCATTTTACCTAGATGCCATGTACCTGGATGTCCTGGATCGAAAGTATAGTAAAGGGAGCAGCGGTGGGAATCCTACTCATAAAGCCAGTAGGCAAATCAAAGGGTACCTGGGATCTCTGTGGAGGGAGTGAGGTTTGGAAACAAGGCACTAGGGAAAAAACAAGGCCAAATGCATCAACATATTAATGGCACACAATGATGACAATACTTAGTTCGGTGCACACATTACGATGTCAGTCGAACAAGCAAACAACCAACATTGTAGCAGAAACAAGACCGTCCATCAAGGAGTCGACGGTCCCGCTTCCACTATTACAATACGACCGCATTCATGGCGGTCGGAAAGTGTATTTTTACTATTGTGGCTTGTGCTGCCGGCTGCAGCACTAGCAGCAATAGTGAAAATACACTTTTAAAACATTCATGCACCGTGTGGCAGGCACCATGCGGTTCCCACCACATGCTGCATGTATGTTTGGGGGGCACCACTAGGTAGTCCTGCTAGGGGCCGCAAAGTCACTTTCCGACAACCTTTTGATGTCAGAAAGGCAGACAGGGTAAGGTTGTGGCAAACAAACATCATAATCCCGGCGGCAGTGCCTGAGCAGGCACCCCCGCCATTTGGGGATTATCTGTCCCACCGACGCCCCGTCGGGCTCCTTGGGTCCTTCGGAAGCGCAGCAGAATTCCCCCATGGGTTTCCCTCCGACTACCAGTATCATAATACGGCAATCGGACGGAAACCTATGATGTCAGGCAGAATGCCTCCGACGAGCTGTCGGATGGCTTTCCGCCCAACATCATAATCTGGCCCATTGGGCCTTACTATTTTAATTTGTGAAAATTAAGTTACATTTTTGCCTGCAGTTCGCAGAGTTACTATTTTGCTGGTAATGTGAGCAGCAGAGCAGGTCAGAGGTGGCACATAGGGGGTTATCACACTTGCATGCGAATTTCCCTAACACATTAGATTTTCTTTTTTATTTAGCATCCCCTCTGCCCGTCCCCAACCAGCAGACCCCCAGTTTTCATGCTTGGCTAAACTCTTACTATGTAACCTACTGGCACAGATGGCACCTTTAACCTGTATGTTTACTTGTAAATTTTTTGCCAGGCTCGTTTACTAAGGTGCCCAATTGCTTTGATTTTAATTATATGTATTTCCTTCAGCACATTCATTTTAACTTCTTATTTAAATTATTGTCAGTATAATTGGTGCCTAGGGAGCTAGATACAGACACCTGAAACTGCTGGGATTCATTAGATACCACCTCTCCCCCTATTTTTGTGTTTAGCAAAATGTTTACTGCATTGCCAGGCAACCTATTGGACACTCCCACTGGCACACCAAAGGATGGCCATGTAGTGGTGCTGGGCACACAGACGTGCAGTAGGCAAGTGCACCAGCCATGCCAAAGGCTAGGCCATTTGCATCCATCCATATGCATTACCATCTATGCTGGGACATTTGATCTTACAAATCTATCAGGGACCTAAAGTTAAGCGGCCCATGCCTGAACTATTCCAGTGAACACCTCCTTGCACTGACTTCTGTTTCATTTCATGACTACTCTTCCTTCATTGTTCTCCCATACAGCGGGCTTCCTACCCAGGCCACTTCTACGTTCTGAGTCAGTAGAGGGGCGGACTCAAAGACTGTCTCTTTACCCCCACTCGGTCACCTAAATCTAAAAACGTGACTGCCTACGCCAATTAAGGCTGCACTAATTAATGTTCTCTCAATATGCACACACACCCTGAAATTTTATAGAAACTGTTGAAGGACAAACAATGTCTTTCTCAATCTTTCACCATGCCTCCGCCACTTCAGCCAAGAAATGCACATGGTTCAAACTCACCCCTGGTTCCATTCAGGTTGCATTACCAAAGTCACACCACTGCTTCCTGATCTCTCTTTGTTGGATTCTGATATAATGTTTTTAACTTATCGGTCAACAATGCGCTGGACACAGCTCTTCTCCTTACTATCCGCCACTGTAATTGGTCTCTTCCCATGGCTCTGTTGCATAATTCCACCTTCAGGGATGCCAAACTCAACTGTGAAAAATTGGAGCAGGCTTAGAGATGTAACTATCTTTCTGAGAAGCAACCTGATCTTAAAAGCTGTCCTATAAACAGGAAGTGCAAATACTCCAGCTAATTTTTATGCAATAAAAACTCCTCCAAAGATCTTTTGACAATAGTGAATTCTTTCTCTCACCCTGAATGTTCGACTTCAACGATATAGCCCTAACAAGTCCTGTGTGATGAGCTATATGATTTTTTCCACAATAAAATTAATGCTGCTTGCAAAAATGTCCCCGGTACTCAACCAAAAATACTTCTGGAGCCAGGTCCTGCTTTAATGACCATTCTTTCTACAGGTCCAGCTCTTACAGAATTCACTTCATTCATAATTGCGCACTTGATTGATCTTGCCTCTTTTTGCACGATCACCTTTATTTTATTTGACTGATGCTGCTGTTTGTTTTACTGTCTACACTGGCACTCTGCAAACCAGACACAAGTACATATGGTTTGAGCCCTAAAACATGTTGAAATTGGCTGTACTCCTAATAGGCATATTTAACTTACCTGTAAGCCCCTAGGATATTTCCTAAGTGTGCCCAGGGCATGTAAGTTGAATATTACTAGTGGACTGTAGCACACATTGTGCACCTCTAGAATAACGGGATACAAAAGTCGTCCTTCTGTCATGTTTTGCACTGTCTAATTAGTTTTAAAACTGCAAATTCGATGTCCTGTCAAACGAACCCTTTTTGACTGACATAAAGCATCCTATTAAATAATAATGTCACCCCTAAGTCGACCTTAAAGCCCAATAAGGCAGGATGCATGGTATTTTAAAAAATGATGTGTAAAATGTTAACGTAAAACCTATTCTTACAGTGAGAAGGCCCCCATAAGGCGTGTATTATATACTAGCACTTGGGCACAGGTAAGACTAGATTCTCGTACTACAGTTTCAAGGAAAATATACATGAGTAACGGCCTGAAACAAGGATGTATCCTTGCCCCATTCCTACTTAATTTGTACTTAGCAGAACTGTCAATAAATCTTTGGGGTAAACTCGCACACCCCAACACGTCCCCGTTTTAAATGCCTCCCGCATGTTGTATACCAACAACATAGCACTGATAAGTTACATGAAGGTTGGCCTGCAGAGACTAATAAAAGCCACTGCAACTTACGAGGCAGAACATAGGCTCCAAGTCAATCTTACGGAAAAACAAATCAATGCTAGTGAGCACAAGAAGAAGCCCATTAACAACTTTCCACCTGGAATGCCCAACCCTGGAATCGATGATAGAGTATAAATATCTGGTGGTAATCTTTGATTCGAGAGGCTCCTTCAAAATGCGCAGTCACTCGATACTAAGAAAAAGTAATACCCTTATGTCTGCCTTTTGCTCCTTAAGGAACACACTAAAAGGTTTGTCTCTCCAACCATTACTAAAGTTATGGCTGTAAGATTCACCCCTTCAGTATTGATGGAGCGGAAGCTCTCATGAGGAGAGTGGACAAAGTAATTGATAACGCTTCTATTGGCACTTATTGGCAGGTGTTCAGCCTTCCACGTCACACCTCTCCAGCCCAAATTTGGGCCCCTGAGGCAGAACCTATCCAGTTTTGGAACCTACTTAAAAACCTGCTACGAGTTAAAAAAACAGAGCAAGGAGGCAAACGAAGCAATGTCTTGTGCAGCGCCATATCTGATCCAGTTAATGCCTGTGCAAATTAATATATGCATTTGGCCCTAAAAACCTTACAAGCTGAGCCGCTATGGGCTCTTTAACCCTTATTAAGGCTACTTTTAACAGAGCAATCAATTCAGCAGCCAAGAATCTTTCTTCCCTCACTCAAAAAGCCATGATGGGTAAAAGATCATTCACTTGGATGACAGTTGGCACATACAGTCTCCTGAAGCCACAATCATACCTAGGAGAACTGTTTAGGTTCAGGGCAAAGCTCAAGTTGCTGAATTATGGGCTGAGTAGTTGACACAAACCACTGTGACCTCATGCCGATTGGGGCAGCACGCAAAGGAAGACATCAGCCATGTTGTTTGCACATGCCCTGCTGACAGAGAGAAAAGGAAAGGACCTTTGAATTCCCCCTATCTAAGGAAAGGAATCCGCATGAGCCACCAGGCAGTAATATCCTGTCATCAAGGAGCCGATTTTGTGCTCTGTGTGTGGGAAAGTTTTAAAATTTTTGTCACCGGCAGAAACAAAACTGGCTAAACAAAATCTGAAGTGTCAGGAAATAACTCTTACGGACTATGGTCTGAATGCATTTGTCCATTTTTAACTTAGCACATTGTAATATGCTCTCGCACTTAGCCTTTTTGACTTAGTGCGCCTCTAAAACCATGGAAACAATTCTCATTGACTACGTTCTTTGATTGCACTTCGTCCACTTTAATCCAGTACTTACTGTAACCTGCTAATGCACTGAATACTTTACTTAATGAGCCGCTAAGATCCTGGACGCAGTCGGTATCGACTACGCTCTTTGATTGCACCTTGCTCGCTTTAGCCTAGTACTGTAACCTGCTAATGCACCAAGCACTTTAATTTAGTTAGCCTTTAAGATCACGACTATAACTGTCATCGACTAGGCTTTTGATTTACACTTTGTCCACTTTAATTTAACACTGTAACCTGTTGAAGCACTAAGAGGTCCATAAGGATGGCGGTGGTGATCCGCCCTACATCCTAATGGACCCCAAAGCTTTTATATTCAGTGACCCTTTTAGATCAGAGACGCAATTGCTATCAACAACTCGACTACGCTCTTTGTTTGCAATTTGTTAATTTTAGCCTAGTTCTGTAACCTGCTAATGTGCTAAGCACTTTAATTCAGTGAGCATTTAAGATCATGGTTACAATCGTTATTGATTATCCTTTTAAACTGCACTTTGTCCCCTCATACCGCATATTGCAAACCTGCTAATGCACTGAGCAACTTATTCCGCAAACCTGATAATGCACTATGCACTTTAATTTATGAACCATCAAGATTATGGCCCTATTTTACTCCCCACTCATCTCATGTTTACTTCTTGATGTAATAATGGTACAAAATAAAAAAAAATTATAATGTGGTCTTAACTAATGTAGTGCTTTATTTTACCTTTTTTTTAATTGTAAGTTTTAATGAACTGAACAATAAAATGAATAATTCATGTGGTAATCATGCCATTTTTACTGCATCAGGATTAGCTGTTCCATAGGAAAGCATTAGGATATAATATTAAAAGCAAATAATGTTATTTCGTTTAGCAAACAGCTAAATGTTCATTTTTGGACTTTGGTAAAATTAGATATGTACTAAATATTTTACAAATGAATTGGATTTGTAAAACATATTTTGAAAAGTTACTTTAAATAAGTAATCTTTTACCTGCCTAACACATCTAGAAACCTGTTTGCATGAGCTTCCAACTGTCATCTAGGAGCTGAATAGCACCCTTCGATGAGGTGCAAACCTGCTTCCAGAGCTGAGACAAAGGCCTTGGGTGTGGGGATGTGTTCTGTTCTTCTGACATGAATGCCATCTGTGCAGTGCCTAGGAACTTAGGTAACTTCAAAAGGGCCAACCTTATCACCGGCAGAGGTGGCTAACACCTGGGCCTGCTCCTTCTTTGCGCATCTAGTCACCTCGACACCAATCTCAGTGGGAAGCTTCCCGCAGAGCAGTTTTGAGTGACCACCAAAGAGGGAGATTGCTCATTTCCACCCCTCACGGGAATGCCCAGGAGCTCTGCCCATGGAAAGAAAGGCTCATGTTAGATATAGGCAAAGAGGGGCACCATGGGATTGTTTGCAGTAGGGCACATAGGAACTGCTGCAACCCCCTGAGAATGTTTCCCTTTTGGAAAGGGAGGGGCCAGGAGTCACCCTCATAAATAGGCTAGTGCCAGGCATAAATGTGGCTCCCCAGAGCACCCTCTTCAGCACACTACTGGACCTTAGAAAGACAGAAGGACTGCACATACTATTGCGATTCATGAGGATAAACCTAAGTGCTGGACTGGCTCCCACTTTTAACCAGGACAAAGAAGTGTACTCCAGGGGTTAGCTGGCTGACCTTCTGTTAAGTTACAGGGACACCAGCTGCTTTAAGCCTACTTCTCTAGAAGCGCCCACCTGACCGGGTTTAACTGGACCTGCCCTGGACCCTGTTGGTGGCTTTTGTTGGAGAGATTCCTGACCCACAAGTGCTATTCCCGAGTTCCTGGAACCCTTTGCTCTTGTTAGTGTACTCCTCCTGTCTAAATCTAAAAACCCGTGACTCAGAAAATTTGCATAGAGAACTGTCACCAACCTGCCACCCAATCCGCCAAGGGTGCATCACCAGTGGATCTGACTTTGCCGCAGTGTCTTCCACTTTCTTCTCCTCAGAGGCAAATCTGTTTCAGCGAGATCGTCATCAGATAATGTCAAAAAGGACTCTTTTCTGGAAGTCGGATTATATCAGTGTGCAAAGATGTAGTCTAAGTCTGAATGTAGACAGCCTCAGTGGTCCCGATTGAGCAGTCTCTGATCGGCACCAGCAGCTTCCTGGGTAAAAACTCTGCACTTTTCCCACTTGTAGCTTTTCCCACCTTCTTCAACCGCTTCACTGAGACCTCATCCTTTGTCAACCTGTCATTGACGGGCATATCTTCGTGTCCAGCCTGCAGTTTTGCCTCACTGACTCTCCCTTCTCTGAAATATGTGTGACGTTGACTTTCCCACTGGGACAAATCCCACCCTTGTGCTCCATCATAGGCAACCTGGGAATATTCAAGTGCAACCAGATGACTGCTATTGGCAATCAATGCTTTTTGGTGCTATCTTTTTTTTTCTTTTAAACAGAATTTATTGGTCAATTTGCATATATATCGCAGGGCTCTGTACTCCAGAGTCATCTGCCAAAGCAAACAAAAGATAAGCATTGCAGCAAATGACTTTTTTCCCCCTCCCCCAAGAACAACGATGCAAAACATAGTAGGATTTGACGATATTGCCCTACCCCCCAAACTCCCTCCACCCATTCCCCCCCCAAAAGGTCACATTAGTCCATACCCCCCCTACTGCAGCATCACAGGAACACTCCACAGGTCCCAACTCAAGCCCGCCACCCCCCTTCTCCTGCCCTCTCCTCCCCGTATGCCAACCTCCCGACTTAAACCGATGGCGAAGGCTCCTCCATTACCGGAGGTTCCAGCCAGAGGCCCCGGTACTCCGCTCATCTCTTCCATATTTTATAATGTTTACGCGGGCACCCCCTGGCCACGAAGATGGGCTGTTCCAGACCCATGCAGAAGTCTAGACCATTTTTCCAGGCCGCCACAGAGGGAGCCCTCGTCGCCTTCCATGCCCTGGCAATATCTCGTTTCGCCAAGGTTAGGCCTAGGAGCAGGAGATGACGTTTATATATATTTCCCCCCACCCCTCCATAACATGCAGCAGCGCCAGCTTTAGTGCTCGGATAAGCTCCCATCCCAGAACCTCTGCTTTTTGGTGCTATCTTTATTGTTTATTGTTGATTTGGTGTCATTTTGTTCATTTAAATAATCTCTAATTTTATAAATTGGAGTGGGATTTTTATTGTGTTGTGCTTTGTACTTTTATAACTGTTTTGGTACTTCTAAAAGCATTACACGTTTTTTTCAATTAAACCTGTCTGTTCTGTGCCATAGCTAGCAAGGGTTGAGCCCAGGTTTAAATTACTGAAACCTTTACTGGCCCTAACAGGAATAGTGATATTATTCCTTCTGGTGGACTACTAGCCACTCCAACTAACAAGCATAATATGGGGAGGGCAAGGGTCAAACGGGGAGCATGAAAGCAATTGAAGACTGCGGGAAAATGGATAAAGGATTCTCCAGTTCTGAGTCACGCTCTTCTGTCTATCTTCAACAGGTCCTTCGTTTTATCTTTGGTCCCAGAGGTTTGGAATCGGGTTCTTGTTATCTCCCTCCTGAAAAGCCCACAGCTGATTTGGGCATCTTTAGCAACTTTAGTCCTATTCCTCTACTTCCTTTTCTTGTGATACTTCCTCAAAAAATTAGTAATTAACAGCTTTCACACTTTAAATGTTTTTATTTAAATCTTTTACAGTATTACATCAACACGTTACGATATGCAATCACATTGGCTGGATACAGTACAGACAACAGGAATATGTGCATTTTAGATACATTATTGACTTTCCAAGGACTGTCCCAACCTTCTCCCAAAACAGGTCAAACCTAAACAAGAGCAAACCAGCTCAAGATTCAGCAAATCTAATTATCATCGCTTCCTTCCGGCTTCCCAGTTTCCTTTCCCGGAAGATATTGCTGATATAGCCCCAAAAAAGCCCTTAGGTCGATTCTGCTAGTACCCAGCTGTGCTTTCTCTGCAGCGATGGCAAGCCGTCGAGTTTCGCAGTCCATACCGACACAGTCTCTCTGGTATGTAATATACCCTGTTGAGGAATTTAAAATGAATGAGGCAGTGTCTTCCGTTTAGTGAGATGTGTTTGGTCATTTCACAGCAATACCGCAAAGTGCTGTAATCTATAATTATGCATAGGTCGCCTTGCCGATTTAGTCTAGGATTGATTGAGCTCGTCCTCTCAATCTTCTGCATCATGTTATAAATGTCAGTTACTGTCTTAGATGGAGAGGTGGAGCGTAGGAGGAAAAAGAGGGCTAGTAATTCCAGGGGCTCTTGCATGTCACCCCCAAGCAACGCATTGGGGGTGACATGCAGGAGCCCCTGGAATTTCATGCAACACATGTCTGAACCTATAGAAGTGATATTGTGTAAGAGTCGAGGAGTCGTGTCCTTCGGTGACAATGTCAGCCCACTTACGGACCACTCCTTCCTGAAACAGATCTTCCACCTTAGTGATGTTTAGTTTCTTTAATGCTAGTATAACTTCCTTCTCCCTCCTAACTGTGAGCCAGTGACACCAGTCTAAAGGCATCAAGGGAGAGTACATGAGAGTGGCTGCCTGTCTGTTTAATAAGTCATGCCAAGCATGAACCGTAGAGTTAATGGAGTCTAGTGTGCCAGGTCTCCTAGAGGGGGCCTGAAACAGTTTCTGCGAAAAGTGTAAGGATCTGCTGCCACCCCCTAAATTTGCAAGTTCGGAAGATTCTGTGGGCTGTGAATCCAGTAGTGTGCATGGGAACACAGTGCTGTTCTATGATATAACTCTAGGTCTGGTGCGTTGAGGCCACCCATGGAATAGCATCGGAGTGTTTAGAAACAGGAATAAAAATCTAGGAAGAACTATAATTTTCATAAGAGAAATACGTCCCATCAATGATAATGATAAACAAATTTACCGATCAACATCATCTTCAAGCTTGGAGATAGCTTTCCCATAATTCTCATTAAGCACCAATTACGATTCCGTGTGCACTTGAATGCCTAAATAGCGAACCGGTTCCATGGACCATTGCAATGGGAAGTCCAACTCAATAGGTAACATGGAAGGGGTCAGGGGAAAAATAATGGATTTAGCCCAATTGACTTTAGGCCATAGCATCGAATCGCACACCTCGGTGAGCACTGGAGTGAGATTTGTTATCGGCTCTTGGACGTACACAAGCATATTGTCAGCATGCGCAGATATAATAAGACGATACTTAGGCAAGCGAATTCCTCTATGTCCATGGTATTCTCTCAGTGCACATGTCAATGGCTCTGCCACAATGGTGTATAATAACGTGGACAATGGGCAACCTTACCGAGCGCCTCTCGTGATTGCAATAGGAGATGTGACTGTATCGCCCATCCTAATTCTGGCAACTGGGGAGTTATATAAGACTGTCACTAGTCTGAGAAAGATATCACTCATACTGACTCGTCGTAGCACTACTTTCATAAATGCCCACACCACTGAATCAAAAGCCTTGTCTGTGTCGAGGAAGACTGCAGCAGCTCTGACCTACGGATTTATATGTTGCATGGTCCCAAATACAGTTCTAAGGTTATATGTTAAATTGCGCCCCGGGACAAAGTCCGCTTGCTCAGGGCCAATTAGTAACAGGACTAATGGAGCAAGCTAATTCGCTAAGAATTTTGCGAAAATCTTGGTGTCGACATTCCAAAGAGACAAGGGCCTATAGGAGGATCATTCACTCTGAGGTTTTCCCGGTTTCAGCAAGGTTACTATCAAGGCTTCTCTCATTGAGGGAGGCATCACATCTGTTTCAACCATCTCCTCAAATAGCTCTACTAAATGTGGAATGAGTAACTCCTTAACTGCTTTATAAAAGGACACCATAAGTCCATCTTCCAGGAGCACTGCCGTCATGCATAGGGTTAAGTGCTGAGCCGATCTTGGCAGGGTCAAGTGGGCCAATCATATGCTCCTGTGCTCATTATTGAGCCATGTCATTTGTATGTGCTCTAGGTAGTCCTTCATAGCTGCCTCGTTAAAGACCACCCTGGAGCTATAAAGTAGTATCTGCAAATTCTATTGGCATTCGTTGAGGGCTCATGTAGCGGACTACCATCCTTGGCTCGTAACTCCGCTATTGAGCTGGCCTTCCTTCTGCAATGCTGCATGGCAGCAAGAATGAATCTGGGATGCTCGCCCTATGTCCTAGCTGTAGCATATTTGTCCATGTATTTCGCTTCACTATCCACCACCCCCGATACTCCTCTAGAACCTTTTTCAGATCTTCAAGGACTTAAGTATCCCCCCCTGTAGGTGAGCCTGTTCCAACCGATTCAGCTGTCCCTCAAAAGTCGTCAGCCTGTTACGTAACAAACTAAGTACTCCCACATGCTTATAGATGGCCACTCCTCTAATAAATGCCTTAGGAGGAACATCAATGTCTAGTAGTACCAGGGAGTGAACAGAGAACATGCGGGGGAGCGTATTTCAAGCGACAACTTGGTAAAAGAGCGATCTAGAGATCAGCCAGTAATCAATTCTGGTGTGGATATCGTGAGGGGCAGAATAGTGGGTGAACCCTTCTGTGCTAGGGGATCTCATGCACCAATCATCCACGAGGCCCAGCTGTCCACTAATGTCCACTATAACTCTAGCAGCTGCCGAGGGGCGGTGAGGAGGGCCCTTAGAGTGGTCTAGGGGTGGGTCAAGGACACAGTTAAAATTACCCCCCAAAACCTGCAGGTGAGCTAATAATGTATGGGAAAAAAAGTGGATCATCATAGTTAGGGCTGTAAACGTTGATTAGGTGAATATTCAGTCCTTCCTTGTAGCACCTGGAGACCGCACATCTACCATTAGGGTCTATGTCCAATTCTTCCAAGGTGATACCCGATCTTGGGTTAACCCACGTGAGGACTCCCCTCGCATGTGTGGTGAACCCCACCACCCTGTAATGCCCCTGCAAACTCTTACGAGTAAGCATGCTGCTATTGGGGGGTAGATGTGTTTCCTGTATTAATGCAACATCCACTTTATGTTGTTTAAAATATGCTAAAACTTTGCGCAGCTTCCTGAAATCGTTGATACTCCTAACATTCAAGGTAAAAAATCTGAGTCTGTTGTGAATGCCGTGTGTTGTTGTGCTAGAAGCCATACCATTCGCTATGGGGCAACAGGCATCCCCTCTCCCACTGCAACGTTAGTCAGAATTGAGCACTATGCACATATCGCATGTATACTGTAAATTTGCAAACAATAACCCCCCCACCCACACTATGCAGCCCCCAACTTAGCATAGACTGCACATTACCCACTCTCCTATAACTAAACATTACCATGGTTAGTGTGACTACAAACAACAGTTTATAATGTGAGTAACACACAGAGGCGGATGTTGCCCGAGCAACGGAACTTCTTTTCTAAGACATTTTGAATGATCTAAACACATTTTCCAGCCAGAACAAGATCACAGAATAGCTTGAAACCACTAAAGAGATCACAACTACGGCCCAATACCCAGAGTTCAAGTCCATGTATCTGGGGCAAGGAGCCTGGGGAGAAAACAGATAAGTTCTCACCAGTGACTGTCTATGACCATGATTGTCATATCACCAGTACATCATCACAAGCATCAGACCAGATCGTGCAGTAAGGCAACATCGAGTACTCCCACTAAATCATCAGCTACCTCAGACCATGTACCATGTTACCTTACCGGTAGGCAGTTTAATGGCTATTGGGTCACCATATTTTGTGGTCAGGCAGTGTGCCCGTGTCACAACAGTGCTGAGAATCTTTAGATTAGTTCAATGGACAAGGTTACCAGATGGAGTTATTGTTCATCGCTGTCCGGATCAGTTCCCCCGTGGGACGCAGGAGAGTTAGGGGTTTCCTTGCGAGGTTTATCATTCTCCCTTTTCTGTAAGAAATGGAGTACCTGCTTTGGGTCCGTGAATATGCGCTTTTCATTTGACAAGGATGGGTAATTTAGCAGGATACATTATGATATAGTCTAAATTTAGATCCCGGTGCTTGCTCTTAATCTGTAGAAACTGGCGGTGGGCCTCCTGCTGCGTGAAGTCGGGGTACAGAGATATGTCCATGCCTTTATAACGCAGCGACTGTAGCTCTCTAGCTTTGTGCAGGGCAGCGTCACAATCCTTAACAGTAAGTCGTTTGGCTATAATGGGCCTTGGGGGTGCCCCGGGAACTGGTCTGGGGCCAACAATCTAAGGGTCCGTTCAACAATAAACACTGCTGAAAAGGTATCTCTGCCAAACAGGGTGACTAGCAGATGTTCTATGAAGAGGACCATATTCAGAATATTGGTGGATTCCGCAATGCCACTCAACCTAATGTTATTGCGCCTACAGCACGCCTCCAAATCCTCTGCTTTGGCTTGTACGAACTGTACTACCTTGTGCATTTTCGGATGGGCGAGAGATCCCGAGGCTACGGCGCCTTCTGTTGCCGAGACCCTTTTTTCTACAGCATCAAGCCTTTCTGTATGTTTGTCTAGGCGCTCAGACATTCTATCCATTCGAAATGATAAGGTGTCGATCTTGCCATCAATTTTGGTCAGGCTGCGCTGCATCGCTGCCAGAATTTGTTTAAGGTCCGGATCCACTGTAGGGTTGGCCGTCTCCGAGAAGGATTCCGAGGCATTTTTATCCATATCTTGCTGTCTTGGTGTCTTGCGAGGCTCGAAGTGCAACCTTGTCTGCGATTTGTCTGTTCTCCCCATGTTAAAGGCGATCTAAGCTCCTCGTTCGTGGAACACAGCAACAAGGGAGTAGCAAGGACGAACTAAGCCATTTAATTTCAATACCTGGAGCCCTCTAGCAAAGCAATCCCACCAGGCGTTAGTGAAGACAAGCCTCTTGTAAAGCAACAGTAATCCAGGCTTAACTTCATTAAGGGGCTTATGCAGCCAAGATGGACCAGGCTGAGCAGTCACCCCCAAGGCAATATCGTTGCTCTCCCCACGATACCTACGCAACTCCTGCGTGGGGAGAGGAGGCTTGCGAAGACCTGAGATCTATAACCAGTCCCCAAAAGGGGTAAAGCAATCTCTCCATCTTGTTGCCGGGAAGTCCCCCAGAGCACCAGTTTAGACCAAGAAAGAAGGATTCTTGCGGTGCGTAGTGCAAACTGCGCTCTTCAGGACAGGCACTCTAATTGTCTCCCAGACTTTTGTTTCCCTCCCCATGACATCTTTTTTCCTTTTTTTGATGTTTTTCCCCCTCTGTACGCAGCTCTGTAAATTAAGGCTTCACCTTTAATGTCTGGGTGTAGCACCAGAGGCCTCAGTATTAGCGCTGCGAGCTTCTGCCTTTCCAAGTCTGGTGCCCGTAGCAGAGGTAGGCTGCAGTCCGTGGGCCCCCACTGACCAAAGCGGCCGGCAGAGAGGGGTCACTTAGGAGGGGTGCAAGGCAGATCCGTGCATCCCTCCTCCTCCTCAGCTGATCGAGCTGAGTACAGCCCTCAGACGCTCGTCGTGAGCCCGCAGCCCCCGCTGTCTCTACAGCGTCACAGCACCCTGGTCCATTAATTATCACACTCCCCTCTCGTGGCCGCCAAAACAGTCGGGGCGTCACGGATCAGTCGGAATTCTAGGCCCTCTTATGGACAGGTAGGTCCTTCACCGGCCACCAATGACACGGCCTGCACAGATTCAGTAAGGAGGGCGGGTTTGACGGTCTTGCCACCCTCAGTGAGCTCCGCAGGATGATAACCCACACTGCCGTTCAGCTTCTCCTTGCCTCACAACACATAGGCCGCATGTAGGGCTGCGAACGGGACTTAGCATCAGGACCCATCGGACCCCAGATCGTCGGAGAAAGTGGCTGCCACGGCGTAATATTCCTTGAATGCACCCAGGGAGGAATTAAGAGCAAGTGCGCGGCTGGAAAGTAGGATCGTGAAGGATAATTCGCCGGGCTCATAGAGCTCCCTTTAGCTGCGGCCATCTTGGAGCCAGGCAAGCTCCGCCCCCCAACTTACTGGAAACCTATTCTTTGCTCAAAACTTTTCAATCTTGATTCTGTCTTTTAAATAGTATGGAATTAGCACTGGTTTTCGTTCCTAATGCTCTCCGGATGTTGATGGACAACTACCAAGCTTCTTCCTTGGTCCTATTGGATTTGTTTGCTGCATTCAACCGTGTCTCACGATTGACTACTAGCACTGTTTTTTGACATGGGAATTTAGTGCTCTGCCCTATTCTAGATTAAGGAGCATCTCCTTAACAAATCTCAGGCGGTATACCTTGCACCTTTCAAATCTGAGTTTAATTTCCTCAGGTGTCCCTCAGGGAGATAACTGAAGCTGCACCATTTTTACCATAGACCCAATCTTATTGCCTAACAGTAGTCAATGAGTTATGCCCATTAATACCAAAATTATGCCTGCCTGAACACCATTGAGCAACTGAATTTCCAGAAATGCATTACTGCTGTGAACTCAAACCAAACATTAAAAAGACAAAGTTTCTGATTGTCTCCAGCATCAATTCGCCTCCACTTCCTCTTAGTCAATGGCCTTCAGAATTGAGATTGTTCCTGTGAACACTGTGCCCAATCTGGGCTTCATTTGGAACCATATGATTTTCTTTCTTGAGCCATGTCAGCAATTTATCCATCACATGCTTCTTCATGATAAAACCTTTGCACAAAATATGTCCCTGCCTTCCTGTTCTCACCCGCCTGATTTATGGCATAATCCTAAACCACTGGAATTACTGCATTTCCCTCTTTATAGGATCCCTGCGCTACATCCTTCATCGACTGGAGGTGATCTAGAATGCCGCAGTGCGAATAGCTTTGCAACTCTGTCATCGCTCCTCCTGGGGTGCCGCACTATCCAAGTTACACTGACCACCTATCTCAAAGGGTATCATCTTTAGATCCACATGATTGGCTTTTCGGTCTTTCCATCACCTCGGCCCCATCTATCTGCAAGATAAATTTAAGCCGAATTGTCCAGCTCACCTCTCCATTCGTCGGAGGCATGACTCCCCTCCCCTCATTCATAGAATCTTTTGATCTACGTCCTTCTGGCGTCCAGCTTTCTCTGTGATAGTGGCCAAGATCTGGAGATTGCTCCTTGTTCACATCCAATAGCTAGATTACTTTCTTCCATTCCATGAAGCTCTACAAACCTGGCCCTTCTTGCCCTAATAACCATTTAATCTATTCTTACTTTGCCAGGATACGTTTTGGTATTTGTCACGCTTTACAAATAATATTTGCATTAAATTACATTACTAAGATGTGAGTGGCTGTTCAGGATAACTTTGACTAGTTTTGATAGGTGGGCAGCCCAAACATCAAGACTTATGAGGCCAGGAGGCCAATGAAGCCTAAGTGGGAGCTCTGATGATGGAACTATAGTTTGGAGAGGCGGAGCATGGAGGAAATACAAAACTCAATTTAAAATAAAATAAAAACAAATAGTCAATCCAGTGAAATGCAGTACGTAATCAAATAGTGAATTTTTTAAACAGATGCTAAAGGTTTAGCAGTTTCGTTGTTTAGAACTAGGGACAATCATTTGATTTAAGCAAGTGATCAAATTAAACTCTTGCTAGATGATTTACAGGATTCCTGTCTTGCTTTCCTGGTAATTTATACCAAATATACATGGGGTTTGCCCAAGTAATCCTCCACTCTCTGGGCTGTAAATATGCCCACAAAAAAAACGTGATGTGGAGGAACACATATCCTAAAGGTTCATAATAGGATACATTCAATTACTCCTATACATTGGTTCAAGGTCCCATCAAATTCACATTTATTTCAAAAAGGTCAAATCCCACGCTCATTCAGGTCATAACCACAATTTATTTCTTTTACTTTTTATCTGGTAAGGACCAATAATCATTTTATATGTCAACTTAGATAACAAAATCAAATAAAACTCATATGCACAATATCTATTTACAAAAACATACAGAATTACAAAAAAACAAAAATAGTCCTTTCCTAACCCCCAAATTTACAAAGAAAGTGTCAGTTCCTCAAGTACAATGCGATCCACTGTGAGGTAATCCTTTACACATTAGAGGTACCCTATCCACCTCTAAAAAACTTTCTCAGTCTGCATGTCCATTATTAGGTTTAATTAAATATTCAATGGATTCCTCCTTCTCCATTTTTGTTTTGTGTAATTCTGTTATTGGAGAGGTCCCAAAAGTGGAAAAAAGTGCTGATCCCCATGTTAATTTCCTTAGGGCAAATGTTGTCGCAGCTGCAGAAAAATTGCTGGTTCGATGTTCATCAACTCATGATCCCTTTATTGTTTGATGGAAATCCGTTCAAATTTGTTTGCCATTTTTTTTGTCAAAACCAAAGGGTTAAAGGACACCCAGAAATATACAGCTATCATGACAATATGATCGCCATATTAGATTTGCAAAGTCGATAAATTAAAAAATGAAATATGAAAGAATCTGATTGGATGAGGGAACTTTTTCTCTTGTTTTAAGGTTGTGTGCTGCTGGTTTGATGAGATGAAGCCTGAACTGAGGCCCAGTGCCCAGGGCCGGATTGGAATAGCTGGCATCAGACGTTCCCCAGGAGGCTTGAAGGGTGGGGGCCAGATTTGCAGCAGTGGGGGCTGGTTTTGTCACTTAGTGCCGGTTTTGGATCAGTGCTGCAATATCGGCCCCCAATAACAAAAGTAGCCTTGCGTGACACTTGCACCCCTCCGTCCACCATGGGACTGGTCTGGCAAAATTGCCAGGGCTGCTTTGGGCTTCCAGTCCTGTCCTGCCAGTGCTTGGGAAGAGGGCCATGTGTATCTGGGCTGGGTTGGATAGGAATGCCACAGGACCTGGCTGTAGGCCTGGTCCTTGTGTCCAGAGACTGCTGTGCATTGGCAATGGCCATGTACAACTGGGTTAGGCGGGATTTAGTGTGGGCACAGGACCAGGTAGTAGGCTACGTCCAGCACTAAGCCACCATGTGGAAATAATCCACTGTGGTTGTTCTTCAGACACACGCAACCACCTCAATTTTATTCTAATTTTCCCCTAACATTATGGGTCTACACAACTGAACATGTACAGTGGTGTCTGGGTGCAGGGGCAGTGCCTACCCCCATTCTGCCAAGACCGTAAATTGTTTGTAATCTCATCAGTGATGTCATGCGTGATGTCATTTGAGATGTCATCAAGGCTTACATAAAAGCTTGAGAAAGGGGAAGTGATAAAGCACAGGAGTTAAAGGCTTAAAAACACAAAGTGGTGGCCAATGCAAAGCAGAGGTGGGAACACAAAAGCTCAACATTTCTGTGAAAACAGAGCACATGGGCCTGATAATGTAAAAATATTCTGGGTTAGGGCATAATTAATCACAAGGGTGTGGTTGTAGGGACGGAAATGGGGGACAGGAGAAGTGGAGGAGGAGAGGCATACATCTGTGGGGAGGGGGATTAATACAAAGGCCAAGGGACAAAATCTCACAGAACAAAGTAATCTGCTCTGTCATAGTGTTCATCAGATGGAAAGAAAAAAGGAGGTCATTAGAGGGGCCTTCCAAAAGTAACTGGCTGTTGTGGTCACATGACAACCTGTGGTTAGCGTAAGTGGGGGTATGACTATCGTAGGAGATAGGTAATCATAACAAGGATGGTGAAAAAAATGAGTTACAGAACAAAAGGAAGCAATGGCGTTGGATGGCCACAGAAGCCCTCGATGGGTCAGTAATAAAGTTCAGGGGGCTTTAGGGTAAAAATACTCAAGATGGGGAAAAATGAAAAGATTGAGGAAGAGCTGATCAGTTAACGATGAATGAAAAATAAAGCACGTTGACTTCTGAGGCACAAAATCTGTCACGCGAAAACGAAAATTGAAGGCATAACAAGTCTGGATCAAAAGCTTAGAAAGGGCACTGGGAGACACTGAAAACTTTAAGTGGGCACACATTCAAAGCACCAGAGACTGAAAGCACCAAAACCCGGAAGTAAGTGCAAGAAATAAGCATGTTAGTTTTATGGCACAAGAACTCAAAGTAGGGCAGAAACACCGGACATGAAGGTGAGGGGCCCTAAAAACACGAGGTGAGATAAAAGCAATTCACAATGGTGGGTGTGGCACAAAACTTTGAGCGAAGGACAAAAGCAGAAGGTGTGGGTGGCACTAAAAGTAAAGAATTGGAAAAAATGAAGCAAAAGATTGGCAAAATTAAGCATAGAGTTTTAGGGGCACATTTACTCAAGGTGGGGACATAACATAGCTTGGGGCGTGGTGTTCGCTTGCGTCATGAGTGACTGGCTGGTAACTTTAGGATGATTGTTGGCAAGCAGAGTAAATGTGGTAGTTTTCTGTCAATCTTCATTTTTATTTCTTGGAATAATATTGTGAATATTTCTTGAAATTTTGGTTCACACTTTGAAAGAATATCTGTTTCTAATGAATTTTATTCTTTTATTTAAGAATCCCAGGAGTTGAAGATATTGGATGCGGAACCAATTAAAGTATTGGTGAATGAAAACGTTACCATACCATGTAAATTCGGCGCTCTGGTCAGGGATTTGAAAATAATAGGAATTATCTGGTACTTCAGACAGAAGGAAGAAGAAAAAGCAATATGTCAATTTGATGGAGAGAGGGGAGTACAAACAGCAACAAGACCTGGATCAACAATGTCAATAGAGGAAATCAGAAAAGGGAATGCAGCTCTTCAGCTTCCACATATACAATTTAATGAAGAAGGAAAATATAAGTGCGTGGTCTTTGTTACTCCATCTAAAGCAGAAAGGACATTTTTATTGGAAGTATCTGGTAAGCCACATGTTTATCATCTAAAGGGGCTTATTAAGTTTATGAATTCAAATAGAATCTCAAATGTCAAAGACGTATTGCTGGGGATCCGCTGAAATATTTCATAGTGCAAACATTCACACATCATCATACTACCTTGATGGCCATGCCGATCGGAAATATGTGTGCAATGATACATGTTAATTGACTTTCAAAGTCATTCATTGTTTCATAAAATATGTTACTGCAAAATATCCTTTTACTGCATGGGTAAACACAAATAACAGCACTTCAAATCCAGTTAAGTAATACCAGATATCCTCCCCGATATGTTGTTAATAGATTTGTATTATTCAAGAATTACATAGATATTCCAATCCATATGGGTAAGTTCCAAATTGCAAACCATGCTCTAATGTGCAAAATACAAAAAATGTTGCAAAAAAATATCCTTAGGTTTAAAAAATTGATGAACTTTTAACCTCCACGTGTTGTAGAATGTTCTAGAAAGTGTGTTGATAGAATACGTTGCATTTCTGACTTCGATGTGTACTTGAATATTAAAAAAACTATTTATATGGAAAAGTAGAAAGACAGTAATAGAGAGAATTTTTGAAAGCTAAAAGAATCAAGGAACTATTGTAATTTGTTCTTGATTATCTACTGGTGGTCACCAGTAGGTAGTTATCACTGTTAACGGTCTGAAAGTGTGGTGTTGCTCAGAGTGGCATGGTGGTGATATGATATGGTGCTACACTCGGGTATGAAACGAGAGTCTAAACTGTGAGGTCATTGCTGAAAAGGGATGTGGTCTGGTGTTTGTAGCATACGTGTGCAAGTAGTGTTAGTAGGCGTTTATACCATACAGGGAGTGGGAAGCGAACTACTGACCGTTATTGTGTGTTGATAGTATACTGGAAGCGGGAAGAGAAGTAGTTACGCCTACCGGTGTAAAGACTGGGGGATGAAACCGAGCTGATTGCTGTAAAGTGATGGGCTCTGGGCGGTGTAGGATATTAGCCGCTGTACTATAAGTGTCTAAGTAGTGTTAGTATGCGTTTATAGTATATAGGGAGTGGGAAGCGAACTACTCATCCCTACTGGTGTGAAGACTCGGGGATTAAACTGTGAGCCTAAATTGTGAGCTCATTGCTGTAAAGTGATGTGCTCTGAGCGCTGTAGCATACTTGTGGAAGAAGTGTTAGTTTATGTTTATACAATATAGGGAGTGGGAAGCGAAAGTCTTACCCCTACCGGTGTTAAGACTCGTGGATGAAACTATGAGCTCATTGCTGTAAAGTCATGTGCTCTGCGTAGGATTCCATTGTAGGTCATAGTAGAATGTTAGTATGTAATTCTACTAGAATCTATGGGGCATATTATCAAGAAACGGCGTTAAAATTATCGCCGCTTCGGCGGCACGAAACTGCTGCTAAAACGGCGATAATAGGCTTGATAATATGCCGTAGAGAATTCCAATAGAAGCCCATGTTAACACCGGAACATGGGCTTCTATTGGAATTCTCTACGGCATATTATCAAGCCCATTATCGCCGTTTTAGCGGCAGTTTCCTGCCGCTAAAGCAGAGATCATTTTAACGCCGTTCCTTGATAATATGGCCCTCAGTATGTAATGTTAGAATGTAGGGCTGTCATGAGGGGAACCTTGCCGAGTTTGTACACGGTGCTGGATTAGACGGTTGCGGGGTCTCACCCGTTCTTTTAAATGAGGACCCTGGTGGATGGGTAATGTTCCGTGGCCAATCCAATTATAATATTGAGGGGTCTCTGTAGGACTGGAGATCTTAATATCACATGTAAATTAGGCACGGAAGGGCACAGAGACGTTTTTACAGCCTAGGGGAGCGCCACCTTCCCGGGTATTGTTTACTAATTGTTCGGGGGGTTTGAGGCCAACTGAAGTCCGTGGATCGCCACACTCGGGTCTTTATTTAAATATGCAGGGTGGGCCTCGGTAGTCCCTGAAGCCTCGGTGGTCCTAGGCAGTGCCTTATTTGTTCTGTAATCACACGGGCAGTACTTATGGTGTTATAAAGTGATACACTCATAGAACTGTTGCAGTTGTACAGTTACCCAGGCTTCATTTGTCTAATAGTCAGTTAGATTATGTTTGGTAGGTGCACTCTAATATTAAATAATGTTGTCCTTAAACTCTCCTATAAACAGATGATTTTCACAATAAACAATAGACAAGTGTCGTCAGAAAAAGAAGACCTATACACTCAGTTATTTATTTGAAAAAATAAGTAACCTTTATTAAAACAGAAATAAATAGAAATGTAACTGTAATAGAACAGTATAATAAAAAAAACGTGGGTTGGACTCCAGTGGAAGCAGCATAGGAAACCTGCAAGACAAAAATGAAACATGATTATGTGTGATATGTGGAAAAGGTAAAGAAAGGTAGTCCGAATGAATGGACCATAGTGAGAATGGAAGAGAGGGGGAGTGGGTGGAAGGGAGAAGGGGAGAGAGAGTCAAAAGAAGAGAGGGAGGAGGAGACAGAGCGTCGGCCTATTGTACCCAGCCCTTAGTGTTTACCCTCTGTCACCTGTTTGTCTAGGATGCTGGGGTCTGCGAGAAAGAGTGTGGTTCAGCAAGTCCTTAAAATTAAATACATGAGGCCAGAGATTATGGGCCATATTATGAAGGAAGGGCGATAACATTATCGCCGCTTTAGCGGCAGGAAACTGCCACTAAAGCGGAGATAAGGGGTTGATAATATGCCCTTGTGAATTCCCTTAGAAGCCCAGGTTCTGGTGTGAACCTGGGCTTCTATGGGAATTTACAAGGGCATATTATCAACCCCATATCGTCACTTTAGCGGCAATTTCCTGTCGCTAAAGTGGTGATAATGTTATTGCCGTTGTTTGATAATATAGTTCTACATTATTAGCTACGGGAAAATCGCTTGCATGCACCTGTGCACCTAGGGTGCTGCACCCCAACCCCTTCCCCCACGCTGTGCTCAATTGTAGGTCTTGCACACCAAGGCTTCACTGCTCACCCGCCATCACTGGTGTATCCCACGACGTGTTGGTGCAAGCTCCTAGTCCAGGGGGCCTCTCTCAGGGTGGCACAGCAGGTCCCCGGTCTGGGACGGTGTCTTGATACCACGATGGAAGATGTCAGAATGCCCAGGGCATCATCACGGGCTGAGCACCTTCTGCACGCATTTTGGTGCAACTAACTCAGTGTCTGAATAGAGAGAAATAATATAATGTTGGAAACGTCTTGAGGTAAATGAAGGTTTATTTCAAGCTTAATAGAGAACACCAGTTGAGTTCATCCTTCCTTCTTGAAGTACAATCTACCAACTGTTAGTGGTAATCGTGGTTCAAAGAGGAGTTGGAGTGCAAGAGAATACACAAGGTTAAATAATAATATGTTATGCCAACGTTCACATACAAAGGAACAGACCGCATACTAGAAGCATAATGTGCGCGTGTAATGCAGTGGCGGGAGCCTGTGTGCATGTACACTTAGTAAGGAGCTCACTACAGTGTCCTAAAAGCCAACACCACGTGTCCGCTGTCTCAGGCCTACAGTACGGACAAGCAGGTCCTTAAAATTAGACAGATGTGACTGAATGAGGTCAGAGATCACATCATTACGCACGGCAACAACGCTTTTTCGCACATGCGCACTCAGGGTGATGCACCCCATCCCTCTCGCAGAACCGCCCTCAACAGGTGTCTGTAGGGCAGCGCTGCCCGTAGGCTCAGGCCTACCTTATGGTAAAGCAGGTCTTTAAAATGAGACAGAGATGTGACTGAATGAAGTCAAAGATCACATCATAACACATGGCAATATCGCTTATTCGCACGTGCGCAGTCTGGCTGATGCATCCCATCCCTGCGCTGAAGAGGTGTCTGTAGGGCAGCGCTGCCCGCTGGCTTAGGCCTACAGTACAGTCCTGCAGGTCTTTAAAATGAGACAGAGATGTGACTGAATGACGTCAAAGTTCACATCATAACACATGGCAATATCATTTGTTCGGACCTGCGTAGCTAGGCTGAAGCACCCCACCCCTCTCACCGCAGCGCGCTCAATTGGAGGCCCTGCGCACCCAGGCCGCTCTGCTTACCTGCTGTCATTGTTGTGTGAGCAAACACTACGGGCAGCAGTGCTCACAATTTAGAGCCCGTGTTGATTGCCAGGATGGAGTACACCTCATGGATCCATTTCTTTTTTTTATTGCGCATTGTGATATGCGAGGTGGATGCGGCAAATCATTTGAGGTAGTGTGGAAGAAGAGGGACGTGTGGCATCGTGGTTATCCTATTTATAAGTACGCAAAGTGGGCTGGGCTTGTGTACGCCACGCCAGCGTAGGGGTGTGAATAATTATTCCGGGGACTTGGGCGTTGTTCAGTTCCTGTCTGGCCAGGAAGTGTACTTCTTTTGTAGTTTTCACCTCGCAGAGTGTGCAATTTAGATTAGTGTAGCATGTGTTGGGAGGGCGGAAACTATTGTTAATGAGATGGCATGTGATCTAGGATGGGCAGTCTGCCCGTGGCTGGTGATGCGCCTTAGAGCCAGCAATACCCAGGCCGAAAGGCAGCACAATAATGTGCAGATACACACACCAGGGGCATCGTGTAACACATATTTGTTTTTTGATGGAACGTTTGAGATGCATGGCAATCACACGTGGAAGGCTAATGTACAGAGCATGAATATTGATCAAGATGATCGTTGCATGTTGTGTGTAGTATAAGATATGTGTAAACAGGAAAACACTTTTCAAAAAAGCTTTCTAAGCAGAAGAGGTGTCTCTCATCAAACGCTGTAGAGAGAATGAGTAAAATGGGTGGGGTCGTACAACTGTTACAATGGGAAATGTTATGAACCAATCAAATGCTTTTTATTAAGGTCACATGGCAATCGCGCACCAAGCGCGCAAGGAGGCCATACCCGACGCGATTTTCAGAAAATATATTCATCATAATATAAGTTTATTACAGTTAGAAATATATAAATGTTTAAAATAATTTAGATTTTCGCGTGCTCTCATATACTGTTTAAAGTAATTTAGATATACTTTTGAGAAGAAAAAAAAAAGGGAGTGGCCTACCCGGCGCGATACTATACGTCTGTGACGTTACACAGTGCCTGGAAGCGTGTACTCGTCGAATACGCAATGCGCAGCAGGTGCGACCCCATACGTACATGACGTAACACGTGGCTTGGTACTGCGTACCCGTCGGATACCAAAGTAGTACCTGGGGTGACTTCATGCGTATATGATGTTACGCGGGACGCGGTGCCATGAACTTGTTGGATACGAAATGTGCATCATTTACGAGTTTAGCAATATGGCAGATAGGATTCATGTGGTGATGGAGCTTGGTACGCTACCGGTATGGGAGTGCAGTTTTCTCCCTCCCCCAAAAAAAATATACATATTTTTGGGGGAAGATATAAAACATTACATGATTTTTAAAGTTAAAAACAAGAAGTATAATAAAGTTCCAAAATATTTAAAAATATAATAGAAAAAATATAGGTTTTATAAACATTAAAATATTAAATGAACATTTAAAAAAACATAAGAATTTCACTGAAAAAACCATAGGTTTTACAGACGTTATAGTTAGGAATTAGCATATAAAAAACCTTAGAAATTCACAAAAAAAACCATAGGTTTCAGAGACGTTATAGTTAGTTGAACATTTGACTCATATAAAACCAGCGAAATTCACCTGTTATAGTTAGTTGAGCTAACTATAACTCGCGTGCCCGCAATGCACTGCTGATGGTGTCACATATTACATCACTCATGACATGGTCAGTGATATCACTGATGACATCACTCATGACATCACTCATGACATCATCCTCGTGACAATCTGATGCACTTTCTGATGCTCTAATATAAACTTTGATACACCCATTCTAAAATGCTGGCTACTATTTTACAAACCATACACAGAAAAATGCCAAATACTACATAGCACTCACTATTTCCTAGGTCTACACACACATCCAGTCACTTATACATGTAGTTACTCATCAATAGAGGACTATAATATGCACTCATACATCTATTCATGCAGTCACACGCTGCCACTCATCCATAGAGTTACTCACACGCCTAGTCAGTAATGCAAATAATGAATCACATACCCATTTAATCATGTATACAGTTATACACACCAACTTCGTTATTTTTAGACATACCACATAACTTATTTATACAGATACTAACACATATTTACTGTCTTAAAAAATCACTGATAGAAGCAGACACTTATGTATACACCCACTCTTGAAATAACTTAGTCTCACGTATACTCATTTATATACTCCAACACTCACATATAGTGGCTTAAAACATATGTAGTTAGTCACAGATGTACCACTGAGACATGTATTCACTCACCAACACACCCATAGACACACTAACTCACCCATACAGCCCTTTCCAGATGCACTTTTTAATCCATACAACCACTGAATCACCTACTCGGACATCTATGCACAAACTCATACACCCACCCACCCACACAGACACTCAGGGACCCATACAGATACTCAGACAATAAATCAATAACCTATATAGACACTCATGTAGGTATTCAGCAACCCATGCAGTTGCTTACACATCAATGGAGAAACTAATACAGACTTTTACACAGTTTAGTCACTAACCCATGCATTCAGTAAGACACGTTCAATCACTCACTTATACAGTCAGTCACACACATATTAAATAATTCATTTAGGCGCTTGTAAATGCATTCATTCTTCAATACACCTTGGCATATATATATATAAAACATATTTACATTTTATAGAAACACACATTCACTGGATGATGTCATGATTGATGTCATCAATGATGTCATTTGAGATGTCATCAGTGATGTCATCAGTGATGTCACTAACCATGTCATGAGTGATGTAATATGTGACACCATCAGCAGTGCATTGCGGGCGCCCGAGTTATAGTTTGCTCAACTAACTATAACAGGCGAATTTCTCTGGTTTTATGAGTCAAATGTTCAACTAACTATAACGTCCCTGAAACCTATTTTTTTTTGTGAATAGATATATATATATATCACCTACTGGCGGTCGCGAGTAGGTAGTTATAGTTAGGATCTAGTTTCCATAGGAGAAGCGTTTTTTGATTTGCCAATAACTTTGGCGCCGTTTGACGAATTTTCACGAAATTTTCAAAAATAGTGGCACGCTCTGGTCAGATCCTGTCTTGAAAGTTTCAGGGTGACTCGTCAAGCTGGGGCCGAGAAAAAAGGGTGTCCCAAAATATGTTTTCCCCATGTTAATTTCCTTTTTTTTTTAATTTTATTTATTTCCACAAAGATTCCGGTGACAATACAGATTAGATTCATACCATTGATACAAGTTAATTAAAAATAACATTCAAATTCATACATTTAAGACACTTATGGAAACACAAGAAAAAACATCTTTAAGGGACAGTTGAATAAACCGCAGACATTTAAAAATTAAAGTAGAATAATAAATGCTGCGGGGCTCATCATGCCCCCAGATAGTCTGTGAGAGCACCCCAAGTTAACAATCCAATTTGTTTCTTTCTAGCCCCCTTCAAAGCATATAGACTCCATTCTAATTCATAAATATTATAAAGCTTAGCTCTCCAAAATTCAAGTTTCGGAGCCTCAGGGAATAACCATTCCGTTGCGATACATAAACGCGCAACAGTCAAAGCAAGAAATAAAAAATATTTGTGCTCACGTAATGTAGGATAGTTAGATACATTTTGTCCTACTCCCAATAACATAAATGCTGATGAGATCTTAAACGGGCAATGCAGCACCTTTGATATAAATACCTCAATACTGGTCAAAAAATGCGACAATTTGGTACAATTAAAAAAGATATGCAGCATATCAGCATCCAAGTCCCCACATCGAAAACATTTCCCATCATATTTATTGCCCCAAGTTGCCATCCGCTTGGGAGTGTAATATAACCTAAAAACCGTCTTATAAATTTGAGCTTTTAAATTTGTAGCCAAACATATCTCCTTAGACATACACAAAGTAGCCTGAATATCCAGTTCAGGCTCTCCTAACTGATTTTGCCAATAAAGGTTATATTTTTGCATATCATCCTCTCTAAACTCCATCAAAATCAAGTATAGCGAACCAATCCTTTTTTTAAGGCGAATCCCTTCCACTAATATATTGGGAGAGAACTTGATATGTTTTTTTAAACAAAAATCTTGAATTTGGAGATATTTAAAAAAAGAACAATGGGGCAACTGATATTTATCCAGAAGTTTTGCATATGTAACAAATATTCCATTTACATCGTATAAATCTCCAATTCTACATACGCCATTTCTTGACCAGCTTTTTGCCACATTGTCCCAGAATACGGAAGGGAGCATTTTATCAGCACAAAAGGGAGTATAAATGTATTATTTTCCTGACACTTCTCCATACTTTAAAGGCAGAGTCCAGTACCTTGAAGCGGGTATGCTTATAGTTATTACCCTCAAATTCCTTTAATAAACATCCTTTTGCCTGTTCTCCTAATAACAAAAAGAATATCGAGGGTGCTTCCGCTTCATCCTCCACAGGCTCACCTGTCAACATACACCTCATTCTTTGTAAGAAGCAAACATAATAATAAAGCAAAAAATCCGGTATACCACGTCCACCCCTTTCTTCCGGTAGCGTCAACCATTTCATAGCTCGTCGCACTTTTCCCGGGGCCCCAAAAAATTCCCCACAAATAGACTGAAGTTGCAATATATATTTAAGTGGAAATTCCAGTGGAATACTCCGAAATAAATATAATATCTTAGCAAGAACATTCATCTTAATGATGTTCCCTCTTCCTATTATAGATAATTGCAATCGGCCCAATCTCTCTAATGATTGCTTAACTTGTGATGTTATCTCTACCCAGTTAGTATCTACTATCTCTTGCATTTGAGTTTTAATTTTCATACCTAAATATTTAACCTCATTTGTAACCCTTGGATCCTTAAATTGAATATTTTGTGTACACAAAACTTGAGTTTTTGCTGAATTTAATTTATAACCAGACATAGCACCAAAGTCTCTGGCTAATTGTTCAATCTCGCCAAGAGACTCTCCATGATCAGTCGTTATTATCGCGATAACGTCCGCATATGCAAAAACTGAATATGCAATATCTTTTACTAAAAATGGTTTAATATAGGGTGAGTTTTGAAGACTAATAATAAAAGGATTGATATATAAAGCAAAAAGCAAAGGGGAGCACGGACAACCTTGCCGTGTCCCTCTCGTTATGATAATCTTTTCAGATTTTAAGCCCATAGCAGTTATTCTAGCGTTGGGTATTTTATATTAAACCTGAATTGTAGTCAAAAAAGCCTTCCCGAATCCCATCCTTCTCATCACTTTCCACAGATATGACCACTCCACCCGATCGAAAGCTTTCTCAGCATCAAGTAATATCAACGCTAGATCCCTTTTTTCCACCTCTGCAATATCAATAACCCTATTAATATGTGTAACAGTGCCTCTTTTTGGAATAAAACCATGTTGATTTATTGCCACAAGCGGTGTTATGACCTTAGATAGTTGATTCGCAATCATTTTTGAATAAAGCTTGCTATCGCAATTAAGCAAAGATATTGGACGATAAGATCCGGGTAACTCCGTCGGCTTCCCTTTTTTACTAAATACCACAATTGAAGCATCATTCCATGTATTTGGGGCAATCCCCCTTTGTGCCATTCTAAAAGTCTCCAGCATAACCTTTTTCAAAGACTCAAAAAAACATTTGTAAACTTCTCCCGGAATAAAATCAGGGCCTGCCGCCTTACCATTCGGTATACTTCTAACTGCCACCTCTAATTCTTCCATGGAGAAGGGGCTATCCAAAAATTCCGAATCACTATCATTTAATTTACTAAACATGCCCTCTTCCCATTCCTGACCTACAACAGAATTTGGCTGGTAAGTATATAATTCCGTATAGAACTGCTGAAATATATCTAATATTTCCCCCGGCTCCTCATGAATCACCCCAAACTGATCCTGTAATTTTAGGATTGAACGAGAGGTCGCCTTCATTTTTAATCTTAAAGCCAAGGACCGACCAATGGTTTCTCCATATTCATGAATATGCCGTTTATTTACTAAATATTTCTGCGCTATATCATGGGTCCAGACCCCGGTTATATTTGCCCGACACCGTGCTACTTTAACCTCAAACTCACTTATATTCAATAAATTATCCTTTTTCCCAATTTCTTTAATCAACTCTTCTTCCGCGATCCTTACACTGTTATACAACTCCCGCATTTGAGAACCTAATTTGTTTTGATTATACAGCCCGTAACTTATCGCCTCCCCTCTAAAACAGGCCTTAAATGTGTCCCATACCTTTTCGATATTAGCCGATCCAAGATTAATATAATTAATATAAAAAAATTCTACTATCCCCAGCGCGCTACTTCCGCGCCGCCTGTTCTGGGACGGGAGGCCACGTATTGCCCTGGCTAACCTGACGCTCCCATGGTATGACGGGGGGATTGCCCTCCCGGATATTAAAAGGTATTATTGGGCCTCCCAGCTAGCTGCGATTAATCAGGGCCTATATGGGCCCGCCTTAAACCCGGCGTTTGAAATGGATAGGATGCTACTTCCAGGTGGTGACCATAATCGAGCGCTCTACTCTAGCGCGCCCGACGCTCGCCTAACGGGCCCCATGCGTGTCATGGTGCGAGTGTGGCACGCGGCCAATGCAGCTATGGGGTGGAAGGACCGTTTGACCCGGGCGTCACCACTATACGCGTCTGAGCGGTTGGGCTCCTTGTGGACCTCGAAGGGCTTTGAGAAGTGGGACTTAATAAGCATCAGCAAAGTGGGGGATCTCTGGACGAGGGGAGGATTTAAAACGTTCGAGATGCTGCAGACGGAATTTCGGTTGCAGGGCAGCGAGTACTTTCGGTATTTGCAGGTCCGGCATGCGCTGGGCTCCGTCTTTCCGGACGTTGCCTCCATCCCGGAGTGTCCCCCCCTGGAGGATAGAGTGCTGGATGGACACGTCCCTGACAGCACGATCTCACTGATCTACAAAAAACTGATCAACGACCGCTCAGACTTGTTGACTGCCCTTCGTGAGGCTTGGGTAGCCGATGGGCTGGAGCTGGACGACGAGGACTGGATCTCCGCGGTGGCCTCCCCGAAAGAGGTGGCCATACCGGCTCGCCTTCGTTTCGTCCAGCTCAAGATACTCCACAGGGTCTACATGACGGGGCCAAAGCTCCTGCGTATGGGCTATGCTGAGGACGGTTTGTGTAAGCGTGAGTGTGGTGCGCTGGGGACTTTTCTGCATATCTTGTGGGAGTGCCCGGAGGTGGAGGGGTTCTGGCGTGGTGTGCATGAGGTGCTGCGAGTGGTCACGCATGTGGCGCTGTTGCCCGAAGTGAGGAGATGCCTGTTGAATGTGTGGGAGCCTACCGATTATTCGGTGCCGCAGACGTGGTGGGTGACTCTGGGGTATATGGTTGCCAAGCGTGATATTGCCCAACTGTGGGGATCCCAGAGGCCCCCAACTGTCTCGGCCCGGAAGGAACATATGGATTGGTGCATGTTTCAGGAAAAGGTGGTGTATGTGGCGAGAGGTAAGCCTGCGACATGGGTGAAAGTATGGGGCCCCTGGAACGCCTACCGCGGGGGAATCTGTGCTCCACCGTTATTGCCCCATCCGTCGCCGGCCCCGTCCCCTTAGCCAACTCATCCCCCCGGTACCTGGGCATTAGGTGTACCCAGCCCTAGTTCTGATCTCTCCCCCCTCTTGAGATTCCTATGGATGGCTAGGATCCCCCCTCTAGGGGAGCACGTGTTGCTATTTCCGATTGAGGATTGCCTTGTGGGTTTGTTTGTATTTGTTGTTCTTTAAGTTTAAAATGGAACCGTATAGTGGGGTCTGGATAGTGTGGCTCGCAACGATGTTACCTCCTGTGCATGCTCGGCCGCAGCACCATGTGTTTTATAAATGTATATCGTATGCTCCTTTCATTGCTAGCGGCCGGCCGGAAGGTTGTAGGCCCATATTTGTATATTTTTGAGTCTTGTAATAAACGGTTTCAAAAAAAAAAATAAAAAAAATTCTACTATCCATTTATTCATATGTGCTCTATATTGTTCATCAAAACAAAGCTTCCTATCATATAAAAAGCTTCTTAAACTATGTATCTCTTTTGAGATTGAACACTCTGTTAAAATTGAAGAATGATCCGATGATACTCTGGGGAATATCTGGATCTTAGTCCCACAATGTATGGATGTAGAGATTAAAAAATAGTCCAACCGGACAAATTTCTTATGTGGAGCGGAATAGAAAGTATATCCTGGGAGTGTCGGATGGTTTTTACTCCAAATGTCTACCAGGCCGTGATCAGTAACCAAATGATATAAGGCTTTAAAAACTCGTGGTTTACGGACCCTATCATTTTCTAAGCCTGCAGCCAGCTCCGAAATATTTAAATTAATATTCAGATCTCCACATATAATTAAAGGAGATCTCCAATTAGCGAGTTCTGTATTTAACCATTCCAAAACCTCAGCCTCATCTATGTTAGACCCATAAACTGAGCATATTGTAAAGAATCCACCTCCCACTTTTATTCTAATATTGCCCATCTACCCCACTTATCTGTTAGACTACGAACAGCATCACAGTAACCTGGTCTGGACAAAATCATAACCCCTCTAGTTTTATTAGTTTGTTGGGAGGCAGCAATTAAAGTGTAGCCTAAATCTGCTATAAGCTTCCTTTTATCCCATGCCAAGTGGGTTTCCTGTAAACAGAGAATATCTGGTTGAATAAAACGAATTTCAGCAGCAATTCTCCTCCTTTTATTAGAATGGTTGAGCCCAGATACGTTAAATGAACATATTTTAGTATTTCGTAACATACAATGTTAATATCAAAATCCTCAAATCATAATTAATTCTACCTAAACATCTATATGTTAAATTAATTTTTTTGCTTGAAATGATGCCCCAATACCAGAAATATATTTCCTTTTCATTATTGCCACCCGAAATCGCCGTGGAATTTTCCCCTTTAACCCTCTCTTCCCCCTGTACCCTCCACCACCTCACTCCCCTCCTACCCCTCCCCTCTTCCCCACCCTCAAAGAACTCCCCCCAACCCCCCTTATCCGAGGCTTTAGGACTCATGGTCCAATCGATGGTAGCGAGCTGCATAGCCCCTCTAACGTTTCCCCACAAGGCTATCCAAAAAAAAAAAAAAAAACAGCGCTTTTCTTTTTTTTTCTTTCCCTTTCCCCTTTCTATTCTTTTCCTACCTTCCCTTTAAACATCCTACTTCTGACTTTTTCTACCAGACCACATGCTCTTACAATGCCTGAATCATAAGACTGAGAGGCGGAGCTAGCAATAACAGTAAAATAAATCTAATAACTCAAGAAAAGCAATTCTAACTCATCTCTTCCAGTTGAATGAACCTGGAAAATTAAGAGTCATTCGTAAACTGCAGGTAATCTTTTGCTGCCGCGACGTTAGTGAAGAATCGAGTTTTCTCCTTGTAGATCACTTTGAGTTTCGCCGGATTCATAATATAAGCTTGAGCGCCCTTTATTTGAAATAGATTCACCAACTGACGCAGTTGCCAGCGATTGTCCATTGAATATTTGGAATAATCAGGTGTGGCAAAAAAAGAGAAACCATCCGCCATAGATTTCCTATTTGGTTGAGTATTCAAATATACATCTTCTCTGGCACGAAAATTATTAAAGGCAACAAGAAAAGGTCTAGGCTTAGTTGGATTCTGTCCAGATCGAAGATGAATATTAAAAGGGTATCTATGGGCACGCTCAATCTCCCGTTCCCAGTCCCATTTGTTCAAGCTCGGAAAAGCCTGCTGAAATAATTCCATTATAAATTTACGCGGATCTTGTCCTTCTTTACCTTCAGGAATTTGCATCAGTCTTAAATTAATACGGCGAGCGCAATTTTCGAAATCGGCCATTTTCCATAATAAGTCCTCTTTATTACCACTCAGAGTCTCTGTGACCGATTTCTGTTTTACCAACTCATCCTCAATATTAGAAATTCTAGTTTCCACCTCCGTAAACCTTTCTCCAAAATCTGATTGTGCTTTAACTAACCTCCGAATAGAGCCTTGCAATTTTCGGCAGGAGTTCTGAATTTTATGACTTTCTAATGCAGTTTTGTCCATATGGCTCAAAATGGTCTGATATATCGTGGTCAGAGTAATATTATCCGTCGAACCTTCGACCACTACGTCTATCCTGGACATATCACTCCCACCTCTGACTGTAACGGAACTTTCCTCTTCGATAAGATCGCCCAGTTCATTATCATCATCAAGTTTTCAAAAATAGTGGCACGCTCCGGTCAGATCCTGTCTTGAAAGTTTCAGGGTGACTCGTCAAGCTGGGGCTGAAAAAAAAGGGTGTCCCAAAACACGTTTTCCCCATGTTAATTTCCATAGGAAGCTTTAGACAAAGCTACAGCCCGAACTGCTGAGCGGAATTACACCAAATTTGGCAAAAATGTAGGTCTTGGTACAGAAAGAGTCCCTTTTTTTACATGGTGTAAATCCGTTCAGTAATTTTTTAAATACTAAAGGAAAAAGAAAGGAAAAAAATATCGATATCTGAGCAGAGACTAATAACACATCTCATCCTGACTTCTGATTGGCTGCCAACACTCCAAACCAGGAAGTGTTGGCAGCCATCTTGTGACTCAGTAACCGAGTCACAAAAAAAAGTACAAAAAAAGGTCAAAAACAAGAAAAGGGGGCATGGTAGAAACACCCTGACCCCCTAGGCCTGCTCAGGGGATCCTACAAGGACCCCCAGGCCCAAAAAAAGCATTTAAGCCCCCGGCCTGTCAGTCGCTGACAGCAGTGTTATCAGGGCTTGGAGCGGGCGAGTCTTTGTAACAGAGCTTCAGACCGGTGAGTCATGCCTTGTGCCTCTCCCTGTTTCATATCCTTCTAATACTCTGCCTGCTGTTCTATTCATTTGCCATGGAAATCTATAAAATAAAAATAACAATGCCGACGCCAGGCTTTTTCAAGGCGTAGCACTTCGGTTACAAAAGTGTACGAGTTATTATTCAGGCAGCGCCTGCAACAGGAATCTAATAACCGCAGCAGGTGAGCCGAGGACTGTTTGTTTGTGGCAATTACACATGAAAGAGCGAAAACTAAGCACCGGGCACACAAAGGTGCCGATCACGATCCGGTAAAAAATTTCCCCGTACGACTCGTATCCGGTCTTTTTACCGTACGAATCGTACAAGTGCCGTACAAACTGCCAATCACGATTCGCATGGGAAAAAGTCCATACGAACCGCATTGGGAATTATTCCCCACACGCCCTCGGGTCGGAAATTGTGTCCGACACGTCCTCGGACGATTTACCGTACAAATGTGAAAAGTGAAGTCCGACCGCGGAATCACGATCCATCCCGTGCATCCGATGTTACAACCGTATGGAAAAAACACCGTCCGCACCGAACTCCCATAGCAACCATGGAGACATTTGCCCGCATACGCGCCCAACACCCCCCCAGCCCTCCTATGTACGAGTCGAATCCCCACCCGTGTATGTACACCTGTGTACGTACGAGTCGAACCCCCACCCGTGTATGTACACCCGTGCATGTACGAGACGTACCCCCACCCCTGAATGTACACCCGTGTACGTACACCCGTGTATGTACACCCATGTATGTACGACCCGTACCCCCACCCCAACCGTGTATGTACGACCCGTACCCTCACCCGCGTACGTATGGAGCGTGCCCCCACCCCAACCGTGTATGTACGTACCGTACCCCCACCCCAACCGTGTATGTACGACCCGTACCCTCACCCGCGTACGTATGGAGCGTACCCCCACCCCAACCGTGTATGTACAACCCGTACCCTCACCCGCGTACGTATGGAGCGTACCCCCACCCCAACCGTGTATGTATGTACCGTACCCCCACCCCAACCGTGTATGTACGACCCATACCCTCACCCGCGTACGTATGGAGCGTACCCCCACCCCAACCGTGTATGTACGTACCGTACCCCCACCCCAACTGTGTATGTACGACCTGTACCCTCACCCGCGTACGTATGGAGCGTACCCCCACCCCAACCGTTTATGTACGTACCGTACCCCCACCCCAACCGTGTATGTACAACCCGTACCCTCACCCGCGTACGTATGGAGTGTACCCCCACCCCAACCGTGTATGTACATACCGTACCCCCACCCCAACCGTGTATGTACGACCCGTACCCTCACCCGCGTATGTATGGAGCGTACCCCCACCCCAACCGTGTATGTACGTACCGTACCCCCACCCCAACCGTGTATGTACGACCCGTACCCTCACCCGCGTACGTATGTAGCGTACCCCCACCCCAACCGTGTATGTACGTACCGTACCCCCACCCCAACCGTGTATGTACAACCCGTACCCTCACCCGCGTACGTATGGAGCGTACCCCCACCCCAACCGTGTATGTACGACCCGTACCCTCACCCGCGTACGTATGGAGCGTACCCCCACACCAACCGTGTATGTACAACCCGTACCCCCACCCCAACCGTGTATGTACGACCCGTACCCTCACCCGCATACGTATGGAGCGTACCCCCACCCCAACCGTGTATGTACGTACCGTACCCCCACCCCAACCGTGTATGCGACCCGTACCCTCACCCGCGTACGTATGGAGCGTACCCCCACCCCAACATTCTAAGTACGGAGCGCACCCCAGGCCCCAACACCACCACCTTCACACAACATCGCGCATGTACGAGTCGTACCAAGCCAGACACAAGGACAGCACTGTACAACAAAATGGCCAAAGTACACATCGTACACACGTTAAAAACGCACGTACACAACCAGGACAAAGCAAAACAACGCAAGAATACAACATTCGAATGGCACAAAGCCACAAAACATGTCCAACAAGCACAAAAACAACACATTCACTGACCTGCAACTGCCAAAATCCCAAACAGAGGCCCAAAACACAACCACTCCTTATAACACACCCACCCAAACTTCAAACACAGCCACACCCACCAATGGACCAATAAAAAGGGCCCACACACACAAACCATGAGCCTTTGCAACAGACTCACTGCTGCCAGACCCCACAGACAACCTACAGCACCATACTAGAACCTTTACTACACCTTACACTTGCACACCTTCACACAACCACCTTCACAAACACCCCCTCATCACATTCACACACACACCTGCACAACCACTCCCACACACCCACAACCATCCACACACACACCCCCCCACCATCCACACCCACACCCCTCACCATGCCCACTAACAAGAATCCAAAGTTCACTAGCCGAGAGTTGGAGGTCCTTGTCGATGAAATCCTCAGAGTCGAGCCACACCTCTTTGGAACATTGGTCAGACAGACCAGCATTTCTGAAAAAACAGCCATGTGGCAGACGATTGTCGATGCTGTGAATGCTGTTGCGGACACCAGAAGGACCAGGCATGAATGCCAAGCCAGGTGGTACGATCTGCGGAGGAGGGTCCGAGCCACAATGACCGACGATCACAACCAGGCCAACGTCACTGGAGGAGGGCCGCCCCGCAGACCCGTACACTACCATCCCTGGGAGGAGAGGGTGATGGCCATACTGCCGGTGGTGGCAGTGGACGGATTAGAAGGACTCCGAGACCCGGGTGAGTACACAAACAACTCACCTAACATGGGGGGAACGTCATCCACAACCAAACTCACAAACAGGCACGCAACCACCCCAAGCCATCGCATGACTCAACCACACTCCATGAACACGCACATGCCACTGGCGCCACCATGCCCCATGCACCCAGCTGGACAATGCCAAGTCACAGGCCACAGAAAACACCAACACAAGACACGGTAAGCCGGATGGCGGGAGTGTGGGCCCCAAAAATCACATAGTGCAACTCAGAAGCAGACAACAATGCCCCCTGCCCATATGGCCTAGGTCACAGCCAGACAAACAGTGTGTCCCCACACAGGAAAGTCTTGCAAGCAAATGGCGGACGCCTTGCATTAACACATGGGGGTGACGGCACGTTCTTGCACATGACAGCAGCTAATGAACAGCCAACACTGTGAAAGAGTGGCAGCACACACCACCACAGCAGCAGCGCAGACACAGACACTACACCCAATGGGTGCCTGGAGATCAGAAACAAACTCACATGAACAAGCCAAGGGCCATTCAAAGATCTGCAAAAAGTGTGTGCCTAGGAAGCTGGGCTGAGGTAACAGAGGGTGACACACAGAGGGAGGGAGAGGGGGAGAGAGAGGGAGGGAGACACAGGGAGACGGACAGAGGGAGGAGGCTGACACACAGAGGGAGGGAGAGGGGTACAGAGAGGGAGCGAGAAAGGGACACACAGGGAGAGCAAAGCAGCCTTGGGCGGTGTGGGAATGTCTGCTCGTCAGCAGGTGGACTGCGTGCATGTAGACAAGGGTGGCCAGTGCCAGAACCCCCCCTCTTCTCCATGGCAAAACACAGGGCCATGTCACAACCTGTGCATGAGCACAATGACAGCTACCTGCATTATCTAAGTGTGTGGAACCACTCCATGTGCCCACGTACAGTGCAACACGGAAGGCGCCTATGCACGGCTCGCCACACCTACCCACTCCACTGCTGACTGCAGTCACAATTGACGCAGCAAGTAAGACTGTGCCACACATAGGTAAAGTCGCAAAAGCTGTGGCCAAGGGACATACCCATGCACAAGTGCACTGTGAGTGGAATGCAAGACATATCCAAATTCCCAGAGGAAATGTGCCAACTTAGAAACCAATGAAACATGGATGTTGCATGGAACAAAATTAACATTGTCTCTCTCACACACAGGTCAACGTCGTGGATCACCCCCCAACACTGGGGGGGAAGACTCACAGGACCCGGCTCGGCGGGATGACGGACCCACCGGCAGCGACGACTCTCACCACTCTGTGGATGAACCCGACCCGACCAACCTGGCCCCTCTGGTGTCCAACGACCTGCAGCACCTGCGTCAGGTACAACTGGGCCAACCACCACCCCCACTCCTGCCACATCCCAGGAGACACCCAGGATCCCTGCCCCACCACCACAATGCAGCCAGGCTGGCCAGGAGGGACACGGTGTACCGGGCACCCAGCAGGAGGCAGGCAACAACGCCAATGCCACCCCTCAGGGGTCCCGGAGACCCGATGTGGCCACAAGGGCAGGCCAGGCGCAAGTGGGCAGGGGTGGTGGGAGTGGAGGACGGCGGAGGCGCGAGCCTGACCAGTTGGCTGGGGAACCGGTATATTCCCATGTCCGAAACATCCTGGACACATACCGGCAGGACACCACGGGCATGGCCCAGGTTGTGTCCACCCTCAACGAGATGAAGGGGACCCTCGATTAGATCAAGACCCAGCAGGCCCAGCAACATGCGGAGCAACATGCCTGTCTACTGCGACACCAACGGCGGATGGAGGACAGACAGGCTGAGCTTGTGACGGTGTTCACGGGAATTCACAGTACACTCCGTCGGATGGCCGACAACATGGGCAACCCTCCCTGTGCCACCAGGCGTAGAACATCACCACCCACAGGGAGGGATGAGGAGGAGGAGGAGACATCCGGCGGAGCATCCCAAACATCGTCACGGCCTGCTTCTGAGGGTCCCCGCAGGAGGGCGGGTCGTCCACGGAAAAGACCGTGAGGGTCGGCGCAACAGCACCATCTCCCAGGACACCTGGCCTGGCACCTGGCCCACTGGAGCAACAGCAGCACAGCAGCAAAAGACATTCTCTGCCACATGGACTTGCTGGTCACTGTCTGACCAATGTTGACAAAGACTGTGGCATGGACTCTGAGGATTTCAAATGGCAAGGGCACCAACTCCCCTAGTGAACTTTGGATTCCACACACCCGGAAAGCCCCTCATGTCATTCCCCCCCCCCCCGGTACCCCAACCAAAATAAAAAGTTACACCATAAAGAGAAGATGCCTACCTTTAGCATTATTACCTTACATGTGTCTTGTAAAGTCTAACCATGCCTGAGTTCCCATTTGACTTCAACCATCCACACCCTGGGGCCTGAGTCTGGCACAGGACACACATGGGTCACATTGTATTAGGCAACACAGACATGGACACCATACACACCCGTGATGGGCCCAACCAGCTGAGGGGGTGGCCGCACAACCGTGCCGACAGACATTTTGAGTACAGCGACAGCCATGCACAGAGGTCAGGGATCATGTGGAGTGTCCTGGGGGACACCCAGGTATGTGTGGACAGGTGGCAGAACCATGTTCTGCAAGCTTGAGTCAGGTGGATGCAGAGAATGGTGGCCTGGCCAACGTTGGATGCATGGGGATGGCACATGTCACAATACCCACACAGTCATGGACATCATGCACAATACATAGTCTAATCCCACACAAACAGCTTGCATCTTGCCACTCTACACATAGACACATAGCCACTGTCACGGAAAACCATGCCAGACATGCCGGATGCACCGTGGCAACACACCAGCATTGACTGAGAATAGGCACCTTGGAGGCATAGGGACACCTTAATTAGTCATGTATTCGGGATTGCAGAGGCAACTCGGAGTACACATGAACGGGTCATGTGTAGTAACATGTGGGTCCAACACTGGAACCCCCCTTCTGCAGCACAAATGCGTGATAGCCATGGAACTGGCACACAAGTGTCGGCTAACAGCTAAACACCCCCTGCTGCTCACGGAGAGACTGCCATACACCATTGATCCACTGATGTGGAAGTCCCACACCATGTCAAGCCAATGCAAACCGTATGTGTCCGAGGGCAGTGTAACACACATTGATGCCATCATCACATTCCACAATCCCATCACTGATGACTGTCAACAAGTCTGACCATCTATTCAGGTGTACCCAGCAGCATGTCATGTGTACCATGGTAATGCGACATGTCTGCAGAGGAACCAAACATCGACAGGGGCAGTGTGCATACATCGTAAACAACTGCCACACCCAATACACCCCTGATGCATCCCTTACCCTAAGGAGACTTCCAAACTTGTCCGTGCATGTAACGCTGAGTCAGCACACGATGACGTGTCCATGAGGAATAGCAGTGCCACAACAATGCAAGCAGCAGACGGCATGCGCAAGTACCTGGGGAAGAGAGACACACAAGAAGTCAGCCACAAAAAGCACAGCCACTTGCATGTGCATGTACTCGACACATGTATGGATGGCAACATGCTAGGTCACAATTATGACTGGGGAAATACACATCACTGGCACCATCACTCCAGTGACACATCCACACACACCTCTGACTCAGGTGCCATACATGCAGATGGACACACACATCGCAACACATGCCACACGGGGACCAATGCGTGCACACACAGACACTGGTACTCACCACTAAGCAAAGAAGTCGCGTATGAGCCGAGTCCGGATGTCCTCTTGCGGAACCACATCCTCCACATCACTAGCCCCATTGCCAAGACCTTGGTCCTCCACGGGTGGATGGTCCTGATCATCTTGATCCAGGATGAGTGGCACAGCTTTCTCAACTGCCATGTTGTGCAGCATGCAGCAGACCATGAAAATTTTGCAGACCTTCGCCGGGGCATATGGGAGGGCACCGCCGGTCTTGTGGAGGCATCGGAATTGGCTCTTCAGGAGGCCAAATGTCCTCTCTATCACTCGCCTTGTCCGGCCATGGGCGGTGTTGTAGCGGAGCTGGGCCGGCGTGATGGGGTTGCGGAGAGGTGTGATCAGCCATGGCATGTTGGGATAGCCAGCGTCCCCTACATGGAAAGCACATGGACATAAGTAGGACAGGAGAAGCGGTTGTGCTGGAAGTCTACGCAAAATACAGGACAGACAGAGTGTACCCACCAACAACACATGCTCGTTCGTTGCGCAGCTGCGTCATCATTTCAGGCACCCTGCTACGCCTCATGATGTAGGCATCGTGTGCTGATCCTGGAAAACGAGCATAGACATGTGAAATCACCATGTTGGACAGACACACCACAAGGGCAGTGATGGAGTGGTAGTGTTTGCGATTCCTGTACGCTACCTCCTGTGCCTGTGGTGGTACCAAAGCCACATGTGTCCCATCTATGGACCCAATGACATGGGGCATCCCTCCCAGGGCATAGAATCCACGCTTGACACCAGTCAACATTTCAGGGGTTGGGAAATGGATGAACTCATCCAGGTGAAGCAACATGGCCTCTAAGAAATCATGCAGCACACGGCAGAACATGCTCTGGGACATGCCACCAACATGAGCAATGGTATTTTGAAAGGTACCCGTGGCAAGAAAATGTAGGGCTGCCATTACCTTCAGCTTGGGTGTCAGTGCCGTAGGATACCTGTGCAGCGGTTGCAGGTGTGGTGCCAGCCTCGCCGTCAACTCCAGAATCAACGGTTGGGGGAAGCGGTAGCACCAGATACAGTCATTCTCCCGCATGTCAGCCAAGTCCGGAATTGCTCGGGGAAGACGCGGCGCTCTGCAGTAATTTGGAAGTGACAAGGAAGAGTTAGTGCACTACTACAACAATTTTTGGGTGCTGAGCACATGTTAATCTGTCAATACACATATGCGACATACGGAGTGAGGTATGTGCCACATGCCCTGGACACGTATGGCTGCCAGGTGACACTCCTACCAAGACCCAGCTACACACGGAGATTGTGAACCTCCACATGCCATGGCATGGGATTAGCTGTGTCCCAGTGTAAGTGAACAGCCAGATGCAACACAGGAGTGACATACATCTACACATCAGCAGAAGTTGGATGTCGATTGCAGAGACTGGTAGCGGAACACTAGAGCCACAGGTCACATGACATTACACTAGGACAGCCCACACACCTTGCCAATAAGGTGTACATGTAATGACTCACCACACATTCATAGAGAGGATGCAGACATGTCCTTGTTACGCTACTCCGTGTCCCATGCATACATACGCACCTCACATCCGATACCACATGTGGCCTGGTGTGCGGAACAGTGTGCCATGTCCATCTACACACAGACACATGTTGGTTGCTGCAACAGCTGATGCTTTTGAGGGAGCTCCAACATCAAGAAAATGGCCACCCCCCACACATACATGACATAGTCACATCGTGCACCGTGGGTAGTCACATTTCTGGTGTGGTAACCCCAGTAGCGGGCATCAGGGGACACTTGCGTGTGTTGTTGACTGTCCCATGCCAGTGACGCTCATCCCAAGTGTGCAGTACGACATGCACACATGTCAAAGGAGTTAAGGCCATGCTTGGCACACATTGCACCGTCACACATAACATCTGTACACATCTCATCATACATTTGGTGCCTTCTCCACTCAGGAGTAATGTGCCACATCACAGCCTTTCACACCTGTGCCCCACACATGTAGTACTGCCCAGACAATGCCTCGATGTCCATCCATGGACAAGTATGTCAGCCCTATTCCTTCCTGTGTGCTACCTGTCACCACTGTGATGTGTGAAAGGCACCGTACTTTCGCTCAGAGGGCCTGTGTACGTTCCCTATCACCATGGGAGTGCTGCCGTATGTGTACCCATAGTGATAGTGAGCGTACAGGCGTGTGTACGGTCCGTCTCACTATGGGTGTTCTCGCGTATGCGTACTCATAGTGGTACGGACCGTACACACGCCTGTACGCTCACTATCACTATGGGTGTGCTCGCGTATGCGTACTCATAGTGATAGTGAGCGTACTGGCGTGTGTACGGTCCGTACCACTATGAGTACGCATACGCGAGAACACCCATAGTGATAGTGAGCGTACAGGCGTGTGTACGGTCCGTACCACTATGAGTACGCATACGTGAGAACACCCATAGTGATACGGACCTTACACACGCGTGTACGCTCACTGTCACTATGGGTGTTCTCGCGTATGCGTACCCATAGTGGTACGGACCGTACACACGCCTGTACGGGCCGTTGCTATGCATTTGTGGTGCCCTAGGGCCCCGGTACGCACCGTACCTGTGTGTGAAACTCCAAATTACATAGGGCACACATGAGGGACAAGTATAAAGGCCTACATGCATGCTGGTTATCATGGAGACCAAGTTTAAAGTTTGAATTTTTTTAAGCAGGTGCACAGCAGTAGTCAGTTTGAATGAATCTACTTTGTTGCAATGTGGTTCTGGAGTTGACATCATGCTCAAGAAAAAAACACAATAAGAACCCACTGACTGTGCTAGGTGCGAAGGGATTGGAGGAAACATAGGATGCAAATGTGAGTGACCAATCACTCTGTACTCCTGTGCATGAAACAGGCCAGCAAGGCAGATATAAGGCAGCCAGGTCCCATGAGGGAGCACTTGCCTGCACATCTTTGTATTCGACGACCCAGCTGCTGCTACTGATTCCCTGGAACCATGTCAAGGTCTGTGGAGAGGTCACAGCCTTTCACCCTGGAGGAGAACCTGGCTTTGCTGGATGTGATCCTCCCACAGTACCTCCTGCTGTATGGCCGACCAGGGTATCAGGTGAGTGCAGAGTCTACTAGCACAGACTGTGTCCCTTGTTTGTGACTGTGACTTCTGGCATTGTGTCCAGGTGTGGCACACATGCTATGTACTGTAGGGGGGGTTCCGGGGGGGGAATGCCTGATGTCTCCCAGCCAGTGCATGCTGTGGTGCATGTCTGCCGTCCTCACTTGCATTGTGTTTACTGTGACAATCACTGCATGGTGCATTCCACATTCTGCCTGTCTTGTCCTCCTGGGAATGTAGCCTCTACAGTCCTCATTTTATGATGTGGTCAGCCCAGTGTGACAGGTGACTGTACCCACAGATGTGTGTTAGTTCTGTGTACCTGTGCTGAGAGTGTCCACATGATGTGTTCGTACCCTGGACATCGGTGTGTGTGTAAGTCCCCTGCCATGTGGGTGGGTGCATATGTGGAGTGTGGCACCCGGGCTGCATGAGGGATGGATATACCCTGCCCATCTGATGTGAGCAGGGAGCAATGCTGTGTGTCTGATGTGCAGGGCCAGCCCCACACCTGTGAGCCCCCCGTCTAGTGGCACATGTGCAGAGTGAGGTTTGTCACTGCATGTGGCAATGGCAGGTGCATGTCCTGTGCCTGTGTGTGTCTGTGTACTCTGCTGCGGTAGCGTCAGTGGCCTGTGGCATGTGACTGCTTAGAGGTGCTGCACATTATCCTGGTGTAGCTTGTGATGCACAGTGTGAGCCTGGATCATTGATTGTGTCGTTGCCCTCATTCCACCTGTGTACTTTCAATGGCACGTACTGCTTTTGCTCTTCCCCAGAGGATCATGTCCCTATGACAAAGGTGCAATGCGTTGGATGCATACTATGCCTTGTTGTAAACAGCAAATTTGTTCCAATATGTCTCTCTGTGACATGTGCCTGGTGTATTGATGTAGTGTCACTTGTTCATCCTCACAGGTAGGCACCTCTGCCAACAAGCAGATATGGTTGACCGCCGTCAGTGCTGTGAGGAGTGCGGATGGTCGCAAGCGGCGCCTGGCCCAGGTGAGGAAACGCTGGCAGGATATCCGGTGCTGGACGCGGAGGATCGCACGGGTCCTGCTGGGGGACTCACCTGAGACCCATAAGAACCGCGGGCGCCGCCATCTGACCCACATCCACAAGCGTGTGCTAGCGGTGGTATTTCCAGACTTGGACAGGCGCTTACAGGAGAAGCAGCAGCAGGAAGGGGGTAGGTACATGTGTGTTTGTTGTGTGTCACCAGCATTTGTAAGTGCACAGTTGCATGGATACACTGCCAGGGTTTAAAGGTCCTGTGCAGATCCAGTTACCCACAGTATAGCGGTGCTCTCCTGCCTCCCTTCCCCTCCTTGCAATGGGTTCCCTGGTCTGTGTGTAGTCACTCCTTCACAAGGTAATGTAGGCTGGCGCTTTCTCCACGTGAACTATGCCTGTAGCATCATGTGTGGGGGTGGTGTGTAACAGGTTTTGGGACCTTGCCTGTGCCCTGTCCAGTTCAGTACATGTGGGTTCCATGTAAGTTGGCACTGATGCTGAGTCCAGACATGGGAGTTAGTCTCTCAAGTGTCATGCCTCACAGCATGCATGTCCTATGTTGTGGCCTGTGACATGATGTGCATGAGTGTGCGATACGCATAGTGCAGGGATGGTGGCGTGTGTTGCAGTCATTCCCATTCAGGACCATGGAGTTGTGTGGCCACTACTGTCCCCTGGGGCATGTTTTCATAGGTGTCATGTGTGTCATCACAAAACGTGGACACTCTCAGTGTCTACAGCATAGGTTGTGCTCTGTGCCATTGTCCCCTGGCACCATGTATATTGACGTAAAATGTAGTACAAGTGTCCACTGTACAGCCTGACCTGAATTTCCTTGTTCATACTCACGGTGGCCAGTGCCTGTGTGTCTTGTTACAATCATCTGATGATGGCCATTTGTACATGATTATTTGGACAGGCGCACCTTGGGTATTTGGCGTCCAATCTTGCATTTATGCAGCCCCTGTGTATTTCACCCAGACTAAGAGATGTAAGTGCCACCTGTGTCTCAACAAATTGTCTCATGTAGGGGGTGGTTGGTGCGGGCAAAGCCTACATGTCAAAACCAGAATTCTCCTTTCTAGGTCTTGCCAGTGTGTGATGTTTGTCTGGACATACACTCAAGGTGCAGTGAGCCTGTCATGGTGGGCATGTTTTCAGTATTACCTATGCAGCATGTGCCTCAAGTTCATGGATATGGTCCCTGCTCATCCCTATTTTCGGGAACGCTGTGTGGTGCAGATGCAGTGCTGGATTGTCCCCAGGGCCTGGCTCCTATGTCAAACTCCATTTCATGTCATTTGCTATTGTGTCATGCTCTCCATGGATCTTCAGTGGCACGGTGGGTCAACCAACTGTGTGTTGCATGCCCTACATCTGTACCTAGTTTTGTAGATGTTACTGATCTTTCTTTTCAGGCTATGCACTGTAACCTATGTAGATTGGACTCATGTGACATATGTATACAGGTGTGTGATTAATTGCTGTCTCTTCACCTTGCCCACAGCATCGTCGGGGGACACGGAGGGAGACATGAGCACAGACGGAGCGGAGGGACCGAGCACCAGTGCCAGCGTTGACATCGTGGCTGGCACATTGAGTGGAACTGAGGCGGAGGAGAGTGAGGCTGAGGACCTGTCCACTGGCACGACAGAATATGAGGCTGACGAGTGCGAGGATGATCTCTCCGAGTGGGCGGAGGCTGCACCAGCAGCTGACAGCGGCACTACATCTCACCCCGCCCCCTCCATTGCCACCAGCCGCCTCCCACTTGCTCGTGTCCCTTCCCAGCGTGCCCGGTCACCACATGTCTCCTTCCTGCCAGGCACCGCACCCCCTGCCCCTGTCTCCACTGCTGCCGCCAATGCCGAGTCTGTGGACATCCAGCGGCAGTTGCAGGTTGGTCAGGCTGCGATGCTTAATGTCCTCCATGGCCACAGCCAAGTGCTGAACAACATGGAGGCATACTTGGAGGGCATTTTTTCATCGCAGGCTGACCAACGCAACTTGCTGAGGTCCATTGAGTCGACACTGACTGCAGCAGTGGGTCTCCTGCAGCGCTACGTCCAACCCCCTACCCCTGACCCATCCACACTTCCCACTCCCATGCCTGTCCCACGTACACCCAGACGTCAGCATGCACCCACCACAACAGACACAGGCACCACACCAGCAGGGAAGGTCATATGCACACCTCCTGGCACGCACACACAGGGTGAAGTAGGCACACCCACTGGGTCGGGGGGCAAACGTAAGTCACGCAGCCATAGTGGGAGTCCGCATTCCACCAAATCCACTCCCTCCAAATCTCCTCCCCTCAGCCCTCCTGGCCACATATCCGGCAAGGACTCCTTCATGGCCGCTCTGTCCCTGAGCCCCACTGTGACACCACCCCGCAAGCGGTCAAGGGAGTCCCCGGTCAGGGTGGTTGAGTCCCCCCCCTGTCCACACCCTCCACCAGTGGCGCTGCGACCCATCCCTCTGACCCCCCCCTCCTTGGGGCCTGTGGTTCCTTCGGGTGCAGGGGAGACGCTGGAGGACCTTGCTAAGGTGTGCAGCGCCATCCTGGCCTCCGCCTTTGGCCCTGCCCTACCCCCCTGTGGTGGAGTCCTCCATCCCTGCACCCACGACGCCTACCCTTCACCCTCATGTCCCTGCGGTGCCTGGTCCTTCCCCCCCACATGATGCCCTCCCCGCTGTGGAAGACGAAGGGGTCTGACTGTGCAGGCAAGCTAGGGGACACGCGTCCCACTGTGTCCCCATCCAGCTGTGACTCATGGACTGCCCTATGGGCTTTGTAAATATTGAACTTTATCCACACACACTTTATTTGGAAATGCTGAATAAAGCCTTTTTTTTCCTTAGAACACTACTGCTTTTGTGGTTTTGCTGTTGGTGGGGCTGCTACATGATTTTGGGTGGTGATCATGTGTTGGGTGTGTGGGAAATGTAGTAGTGTGCTGGTCATAGGGGGTACCCTGGTATCTGTGTGCCATCACAAGTTGTTAGCTAGGTTTCTCTGTTCATGTAAGCAGTTCCTGCATGGTGAAATTGTCCCAAGGTGTGTTCCTTCCTCTGTGTACCCTGACATCTTCCCTGCAGGGTGTTCCCAATATTTAGCGCTGAGCTGTGTCTACATTAGCTGGGTGTGTGACGGACCCCTTCAACTTTGGCCATGCATGCAGAGCGATGTCTCCACCTGCATCATTCGTGGCATCCTTGGTGATCACTGTACTTGTGTATGTAGTCTGTTGACATGACTTCATGTGGACATGTTCCCTTTTAGGCTGTAGGCATGTGTGTACTCCCAGCCTCGCACACATGTGTTACATGTACTGCAGGGTCTTTGTGCACCTGACTGACAATTGTGGCAATTGGATCTGTGGGTACTCCACCCTTTTTTTTCCATGGGCACTGCTGGGGGCCTCTGCACCCACCCCTCCTGTCTCTGGGCACTGCTGGGAGGACTCTGCACCCACCCCTCCTGCATCTGGGCACTGCTGGGAGGACTCTGAACACACCCCTCCTGTGTCTGGGCACTGCTGGGAGTGATAGGCACACACCCCTCCTGTCTCTGGGCACTGCTGGGAGGACTCTGCACACACCCCTCCTGTGCCTGGGCACTGCTGGGAGGACTCTGCACCCACCCCTCCTGTCTCTGAGCACTGCTGGGAGGACTCTGCACACACCCCTCCTGTGTCTGGGCACTGCTGGGAGGACTCTGCACCCACCCCTCCTGTCTCTGGGCACTGCTGGGAGTGATAGGCACCCACCCCTCCTGTGTCTGGGCACTGCTGGGAGGACTCTGCACACACCCCTCCTGTCTCTGGGCACTGCTGGGAGTGATAGGCACACACCCCTCCTGTCTCTGGGCACTGCTGGGAGGACTCTGCGCCCACCCCTCCTGTCTCTGGGCACTGCTGGGAGGACTCTGCACCCACCCCTCCTGTGTCTGGGCACTGCTGGGAGGACTCTGCTCCCACCCCTCCTGTCTCTGGGCACTGCTGGGAGTGATAGGCACACACCCCCCCTGTGTCTGGGCACTGCTGGGAGGACTCTGCACCCACCCCTCCTGTGTCTGGGCACTGCTGGGAGTGATAGGCACCCACCCCTCCTGTCTCTGGGCACTGCTGGGAGGACTCTGCACCCACCCCTCCTATTTCAGGATATGTACGCTTAAAACATACACGGGTGTGGATTCGCTCCACGCATACGAGGTGGGGGTACGGTCCGTACGTACACTGTTGGCATGGGGGGTACGCTCCATGCATACGCTGGTGAGGGTACGGGTCGTACTTACACTGTTGGGGTGGGGGTACGCTCCATACATACGCGGGTGAGGGTACGGGTCGTACATACACTGTTGGGGTGGGGGTACGCTCCATACGTACGCGGGTGAGGGTACGGTTCGTACTTACACTGTTGGGGTGGGGGTATGCTCCATACGTCCGCGGGTGAGGGTACGGGTCGTACTTACACTGTTGGGGTGGGGGTACGCTCCATACGTCCGCGGGTGAGGGTACGGGTCGTACTTACACTGTTGGGGTGGGGGTACGCTCCATACGTCCGTGGGTGAGGGTACGGGTCGTACTTACACTGTTGCGGTTGGGGGTACGCTCCATGCATACGGGGGTGGGGGTACGGTCTGTACATATGCGTCCCCACGCTACGTGATGCTTGTGCGGCCTGTACCCAGGCCTTTGCCACGTGGGTACAGCCGTCCCGCCATTGTTGGGATGACGTAGGTGTGGGCGGGGTACGACTCGTACCCACGCTCTTAAGGCGTGGGTACGGGACGTACCTATATTGTTGTGTTGCCGGTTCGCGTCGTCAAGCACTTCCGTTGTTGCGGACGCTGGCTTTGCTGGACACGCCCCCACCCCCTCGTAGTGACCAGGGCCTGGGGGTCAGGTATGTCCAGGGCATGTGTGCTGTGTGACTTTGGTGGGGGTTTTGTGGCCTGCCCCTGGTCCTGCCCCCCCCCCCTTTCCCCCCTCCCTTTGTTGTTCTGACCTTCTGCGGCGTCTGCGTCCGAACCTGTAGAGGAGGTCGACTGCTATGAGGGCCGGGATGACACGTAGGTTCGGGTCCATGTCTGTCCGTCGCGTACAGGTACTCCTTGTTCGCGTCGTCCTGATTTCCCGGCAGTTTTTGGCTGCCGGAAAATATTCACCGTGCAGGATGACGTCGGTGCGAATCGTGATTCCTGGTTCGTGAATGGCAGGCTGCGTGCGTCCCGACGTCACGTCGGCGCTTTCCCGGATCACATTTGTATGTTTATTTTCGTCGGTCGGGGTTTTGTACGATTCGTACGGAAATGGTGTTTCCGTGCGAATCGTAATTCCATGTTAGTATATTTTTAAGACCGGGCACGCGTCGGACGGAGAATATGCTCCGTCCGACGGTTCGTACCCGGTTTTTACCGGATCGTGATCGGCACCAAAGTGTGTCATTGCAAAGCAGGAGCAAGCGAGGCGACTCTGGGCAGGCGCAGGAAATGTACAAAACAGACAGCGCCCGGATCAAATCATGCAGCGCGAAGGAGAAACCGTCTGGAAAATGGTCCCGGGGAGCTGCAGAAAGGGACTTTTTTTTATCTCTGACAATATGTGTCCCAGAGAAACTATCTTGAAGATAATTGAAATGATTGCACGTGGCTGCGGCATATACTCTGAATGCGAGCAGTCCAATGAGCGGAAGGCAGCATGGCGTTACAGTGCGCCTTGAGTGTGCACCCGCCTCCCGTTCGTAATCCGACACTTTATTTTTTTATTTATTTTTTTGAAAAACTTTATTGTGCAGAAAGCAATAGTACAAACGTGGGCCTACAACCACCAGGGCCGGCCGCTAGCACATGCATGTCAATTACGAAACGTCACAAAGCAGCGACTGGTCCCCAGAGGCGCAGCAGGATTGCAAAGTTATGCTCGGCAACGCAGAAATTAGGCAGAATACTGACATTTTAAATTTTGAAAAAAGAAAACGAATAAAAAGGAAAAACAAAACTCAAGGCGAGAAACAATCTAAACAGTGTCAAGCGCCGATGGGGGGACCCCGCCCCACCAGGTAAAGAATCAGCAGGTCAATAAAGATGACCGGGGGAGGGGGGGAGGCAGCGGGGAGGCCAGAACAATCAGCGTAAAGAGTGCAGTACTCAGGGAACCCCAGGATCAGGGGGACAGGGAAATATCAGAAGTATCTTCAAAAGGGGGCGTACAAATGTTTCCTCGGTAGGCGTTCCACTGACCCCAAATTCTACCCCACGCCCCAGGCTTGCCCCGCACCAGATATACCGTCTTCTCCCTGAACATACACCAGTCCATGTTCTCCTTCCACACTGACACGGTGGGAGGCCGTTGGGAGCCCCAAAGCTGTGCGATATCCCTCTTTGCGATCATGTTCCCAAGTGCCGCCCACCGGGCCTGGGCAACGTTGTAATCATTCGGCTCCCATACATTCAACAAACATCGACGAGCCTCAGGCAACAGAGCAACCCCAGTGACACACTCCATTACTGCATGCACACGGCGCCAATAAGCCGCAACCTCGCGACACTCCCAAAGGATATGAAGGAAGGTGGCACTCATACCACAGCCGCGCTTACAAAGCCCATCCAAAGAAAAACCCATTGCAACCAAACGAGGACCCGTCACATACACACGGTGAAGAATTTTAAGCTGGACAAGACAGAGACGGGCCGGAATGGCGACCTCTTTCGGGGAAGACACTGCAGACTGCCAGTCCTCGTCATCCAACTCCAACCCGTCTCCGGTCCAGGCCTCCCGAAGATGCCCCAGGAGGTCCACCCTACTGTTGATTAACTTCTTATAAATCAAAGAAATCGTACTATCGGGCAGATGACCATCAAGTATACGGTCCTCGAGTGGTGAAGCTACGGGGATCGTGGTACCAGCCTTGAAAACCGACAGCAAAGCGTGGCGAACCTGTGCGTACCAGAAGAACTCCCTCTCACTCAGGTCATACTCACTCTGAAGCGCCGAAAAGGACTTGACAGAACCTTTCACCCAGAGATCACCCACTCTGCTAATACCAATCATATCCCAGTTCTCAAAACCTTTCGTCGTCCAGAGGCAACCCAATACGTCCGACGCAAACAGAGGGGTCGCTCGTGTCAGGCGATCATTCGAACGCATGGCCACATTAGCATCCCTCCACGCACGCACTGCAATCTTAGTGGGTCCCGTTAGGTTCCTCCCCGCCGTCCGAGAATAGAGCGCTCTATTGAAGTTGCCACCAGGCAACTGATATCTATCCATCTCGAAAGCCGGATTTGGGCCGGGGGCATACGTAGCATGGTGGACAGCGGACAGCTGGGAGGCCCAATAGTACCTCCTGATGTCCGGGAGCGCGATGCCCCCATCATACCAGGGGAGAGTCAGTTTTGCGAGAGCGATACGAGCGCGACCGTCCCAAATAAGTCTCCTCTGTAGACCCTCCACCTCCCGGAAGTAGGCCGCCGGAATAATATCAAAGGAGTTCTGGAGTGCATAAAGAAATCGGGGCAGGGACATCATTTTAAAAAGTGCCGCTCGACCGAGTGGCGACAACGGCAACCTACGCCAACGAGCCATGTCCAACTTAAGTCGCCGGAGAGGAGGAAGGAGATTATGCTCATGGCGGATCGCCGGGTTCAGCGATACGTAGATCCCCAAGTACTTGAAACTGGATTGCGAAATTTGGATGGGAAACCTATTCGGCAAGGGGGGAAGGGCACCGGAAATAACATACACACAGGATTTGGACCAGTTGATGATCAGCCCAGAGTTTTTCCCGAAAGAAGTGAGGACGTCAAAAAGGACATTAAGTGATTCACGCGGGGAGATGAGATACAAAAGAATATCGTTGGCGTACAACGAGACTCGGTCCTCAAAGCCAGGGGCCCACTGAATGCCCTTCATCGACGGTTCCCATCGGAGCCAGGCTGCGAGTGGTTCTAAAGCAAGAGCAAAGAGCAGGGGGGACAGCGGACACCCCTGCCTAGTACCCCTCCCGAGAGCGAAGGGCTGGGACACCCTCCCATTGACAACAACCTGAGCCAGCGGATCTGTATATAACAGTCTGACCCAACTAATAAATCCCGGCCCGAAACCGAACTTCGCTTGAGTGGCCCAAAGGTATGACCATTCTATCGTATCAAAGGCCATCGTGGCGTCCAAGGAAGCCAAGATGGCCGGCTCGGAAAGAAACTCCGCCCTGGCGAGAACGCCATGCAAACGCCGTAGGTTGAGAGCGGTGTTCCGGTGCGGAATGAACCCAGATTGATCCGGATGAATCAGGTCACAGATAACAGCGAGTAGGCGATTAGCGAGGACCTTGGCGAGGATCTTTGGTTCATCATTCAGTAGGGAAATGGGCCTGTATGAGGCACAACGATCACGAGGCTTACCCTCCTTGGGAATCACAACTTTGGTGGCCAGCCATTGGTCACTAGGGAGGGAGCCAAGCTCACGCGACTCCAAAAACATATCACGGAGAAAAGGCGCGACTTTATCCGGACACAATTTGTACAGTTCAACGGGCAGTCCGTTGGGGCCCATAGCCTTACCAGTACGGAGGGAACGAATCGCGATAGCAATCTCGTCGGCTGACAACGATGCCTCCATGCACTCTCGATCCTCGTCAGACAGGCAAGGCAGCGCAATGTCCCTCAACAAGGAACGAGAGTCAACCTCATCTCTGTCGGACACCGGGGAGTAAACCACACGAAAGTAATCAGCAAAACACTCCACAATCTCGCCAGGGTCAGTCACACGCACACCACCAGAATCCTGGAGCACAGGGACCACACGGTCCACTCTCTACTTCTTATCGAGCCACGCAATCAGTTTACCCGCCTTATCCCCCACATCATACAGTCTACCTTGCTGTTCCCTGTAAAGTGTCTTGGCAGCGTCAGTAACAAGGGATTTGTATTCGAACTGCTTCAAGCCAAGGGCGTGGAGCCCCACCTGGGTGACACCCGAATCTAGCCCAGCCTCCAACTCCAGTATTTCAGCCTCCAGCCTCACAACCTCCCCATTCCGTGCTTTCTTGGTCTCCGCTATTAAAGAGAGGGCCTGTCCACGAATAACAGTTTTGAAAGCTTCCCACAGGGACACGGAGGACAGGACAGACCCCTCGTTCTCCAGGAAGTAGCGGTCAAGCGACTTAATGAGGCCATCGCGAGTCCTGGGGTTGCGCAGATGCCAAGGGTTAATAGGGGCGATCCGCCCCGCGGCTTGCGTCCCCGTGTCAAAAAGCAGCCACACAGGGGAGTGGTCTGAAATGCCCCGGGCCAAGTGCCGAACCTCCCCAACATGGGTGGACTGGGCCGCGGGCATGAGGAAGTAATCAAGCCTAGAGAGACTCCCATGAGCCCCGGAGTGGAAGGTGTATTGACATTGCGTCGGGTGCATTAACCTCCAGCAATCCACCAGACCGAAGGTGTCCAAGAACCCACCGAGCCATGATTGGGAAACGGGAAGGGCCCTGGGGGGGTGACGATCCAGATCGCCGGATAGCACCGAATTAAAGTCCCCACCCATGAGGAGAAGACTATCGGGGAGTTCCAACAACAGCCGGCCGACATCTGAAAAAGTAGAGGTCTGGATGCCTGGGGGTACATAGATCGTGACCAAGGAAAGGGTCTTGCCCTCCCACCTCCCAGTTAGGGCAGCGTAACGCCCTCTGTCGTCAAGGATGACCTTATCAATCTCTAGTGGGAGGGAAGACCGGACAAGAATACCAACCCCTCTGGAACCAGTGGTGAACCCAGAGTGTGCAACCAATCGGTATCCCCACCTGTTCAGAGCATGGCACACATTGCCAACCAAATGCGTCTCCTGCAGGAGTACGACATCCGGAGTCAAACGACGCAAATATTGCAGTACAACACTCCGTTTGATACGATCCCCCAATCCATTGACGTTCCAAGATATCAACCTCAACCCACTACCCCCCATCTCCACAAAAGTAGCAGGAGTCTCCCCACAGAGAGCAGGACACCAGAAGAAAAGAAAGAACCAATATGTCGCCTTGAGAAAGAAAAAAAACAAACACAAACCCCCCAACCAAAACCCATTACAACTCCCCCCTCCCTGCACCCCTGCAAACAACAAAACCACCCCAAAATGCAGTGTGCCTGTCGCCCTGACAATCCCATTCTACAAAAAGACCCCGGAGGAGGAGAGAGGCCCGTCTCCACCCGCCACCCAAACACGAACTACCATAAGACAAAATATACAGAAAAGGTTGAACCCCAACTGAGCAATGTCCGATTATCAAGGTTAGGGACCGAAAGATCACTTCTGTGGAGGCTCACCACCATCGGCCCCGCCAGGGTGCCCCGCTCGATCGCCCCGGCCAGGCAGGGAATCCAACCAGTCACTCACATTTTCCGGTCGTTCAAAAAAGAAGGTCCGTTCTTCATGTTCCACTCGAAGCCTGGTAGGGAAAAGCATAGCATACTTCAAGCCCAGGTCCCGAAGACATCGCTTAACCCCCTGGATGCCCATCCTCTGTCTCTGCACGAGTTGAGTGAAGTCCGGGAAAAAATTGACAGAGGAGTTTTCAAATTTCACCGGGCCGTGCACCCTCGAGGCCTGCAAGATCGCATCACGGTCCCTGAAATGAAAGAGTTTGGCAATGATAGGCCTCGGGGGAGCGCCAGGCTTGGGCTTGCCGCCCGGAACACGATGTGCACGCTCCACAGCGAAGAACTTGCTGAGTCCAGAAGGGGCGAGATGAGTGAGGATAAGATCCTCAACCAGGAGGTCAACAGAACGGGTCTCGGAATTCTCCGGAACACCTATGACGCGGATGTTGTTGCGTCTTGCCCGGTTCTCAAAATCGTCCAGCCGATGAGACATCAAGTCGTTGGCCGATTTCAGAGCGCCAAGGTCTGTTAAAAGTCCCGACACATCGGCCGTGAGGCTGGAGGTCTTCAAATCCAATGACTTCACTTCTCATTAGTTTTGGACAGGTCAGCCCTGATTAGAGTGACGTTGATAGCGACCGTGTCAATTTTACGAGCCAGGGCCTCATACTGCTGGCCGATGGTCTCCTTCATACCGGTGATGGCGCCCATAATGTCCTGCAGGGACAAGTCAGCAGGGGCAGACAGGTCTTCTCTGGCATCCTCCGGGGTACTGCTGGAAGGCCCGGGGGATCCCTTGGCTTGAGTATAGCGGTCCATAACATTTGTCTGGAACTGTCCGCCACGAAGAGACATCTTGGTCTTCCGCTTTTCGGGTTCACCCCTGCCAGCCATGGTGGAAGATGCACCCCGGAGGGGCCCACAGGACCGAGTGAAAATGGCCAAGAAGCCGGCTCGTGGGGTCCGGAAAGAGGCGCGACTCGACCCAGTACGCTGTGATGAGAAGGCAGCGATGTCGACAGAAGGAGGCTGGATTGGTCCCCGGCCGAGCGAAACAAGCCCTCGATCAGACCACGCCAGAAACCGAAAGCGAAACCGAAAGTGGGGACACGGCCACTGACGAGGTCCCAATGCCGTTGTTGTTCAACTACGCCCCGGCTCCAGCGATCACCAAGTCCCCGGCACGGCCTCAAGGAGGGACTCAAAAGTTCAAAGTGCCATAATTTCGGTAGCCCAAGTCCGATTCAAATTCTAAAAAGAGTTATGGACTCAGTCGAGGTTCGCCTTCAAAAGTCTGTCCAAGAAATCAGGATGTTTTCAGGATAAGTTGCGAGGAGCAGCGAGGGTCCGGGGAGCCCTGTGCTCACGCGACCATCTTGGATGCGCGCTAAGCTCCTCCTCCATCCGACACTTTATTGCTGTACTATTTACCGCCGCACGATCTGCCGCACTGTGCACCTTGCACTGCCGCCCGAGATTCTCCGCGGATCTTCGGTGTCCCCTAAAGCTGACCCTATCACTCCCCTGCCAGATGTGAGTGCTGTGTGGGAGCGTGACTGTGTGGGGTAGGTGTGGTGGGTGGCACTCCCCTCTTCCGCATACAGCCTGACGCACGGTGGTCCAAGGGTCTGGCCACTGCTCACCACTCTCCCTCAAAGTTTACAACACTCGCGCAAATGGAAGGAGAGGCCCTCTCTTGTAGGATGCCAAGGTCATGTGCGTTTTAGTACGTACGCCCCCCCCATCAAGACACTGTCAATCAGTCAATCAGGGTTCTTGTAAAGTGTGATTAAGGGTATCAAGGCCTCTGTCTGTCTGTCTGTCTGTCTGTCTGTCTGTCTGTCTGTCTGTCTGTCTGTCTGTCTGTCTCTCTATCTATCTATCTATCTATCTATCTATCTATCTATCTATCTATCTATCTATCTATCTATCTATCTATCTATCTATCTATCTATCTATCTATCTATCTATCTATCTATCTATCTATCTATCTATCTATCTTATCCATCCATCCATCCATCCATCTATCTATCTATTTATCTATCTCCATGTCCCCAGCAATGCTAAACATCCATCCAGCCATCAATCCGTCTATGAATCATCCAGCCACACTAATGGATCACATCAATCCACCAGAACACTTCCACCCAGTCATTCCTCATGCAATGCATAGTCAACAACAGTCCATCCGCCCATCCATCCCTACACACAGACATCCACACATTCATTCATCAGTCCAGCCACCCCCCACCCATGCCACCCCTCCCTCTCTTAAGCCAGCCATTCATCCATCCACCAATCAATCCATCCATTCAAGCACCCGCCGTATAGAGCAGCATTCTTTACTATTGTTGGAATAGTCTTAGGTGCTGTTCCACTGAGGGCTCCCAGGCTGGCAAACACCAAGGGCTGTAGAGACACCCCTGGCCGCTCAGCCATACAGTGCATTGTTTATACAGAGCCCAGAGGCCTGACTTTTCTTTACCTTTACCCTGAGAGGTGCCCTCAAGTCCATCTACGATGTATGTAAAAAATGCCATATGGTAATTGTCTTGCTTCAGATCTGCTCTTAATTATGCTTTAATTAAAGCTGGTCTAAGCCATGGGAACCCATGAAGGGCAGTAATTACAAATTACAGCACCCACCCAGCAGCTGGAGCCTCGTGCTGCTGGGAACCAGGCAGGGCGGCAACCATGGATGGAACTTTGCAAGACATTAATCCTCCCTGCCTTGAGAACAGAAGCACATTTCGGATTCTTCGGGCTCCAGCCAGGATTTAAGTTCTCTGTCATGATTGTTTTCATATTCCTTTCACATCTATAGATTCGGAGGCAGCTGCGAGGTTTTGTCACAGGAGAGAGGAGCAGTCACAATGTATTAGTCTGATGGCATAACTCACACATGGGCAGGGAGGGCCAGACATGGCATACAAGCACGTAACCGCGGCAGGGCTGGCGACAACACCGCCCGCCAAGTGCATTTTTAATAAATGGGCCACCACCAGGGCGGGGGAGGGGGCGCTCCAAATTACAGCACTTAGTCTGGAGCCAGGGTGCGGGGTCCCAAACTGCCTCCTCGCTCCCCGCTGAGAGTGGGAGGAACCCTGGTCCGAAATAGAAGGAGGACACCGCGAGCGCAGGGCCTGAAACACCACTCTGAAGCTCGGGTCTTCCGGTCTGTTAACAACTGTTATTGACTGTCTTGTTTTTAATGGAAATGGGCACACGATGCTACACATTATACAGTAATCTACAAGACAGGCTATGTGTTGTAAATGCCGGAGAACAGGGTGAACAAACGCGATAACTGACCTTTGACACAGGGGACACCCTACCCCATGTGTATAAAACAGTGAATTCACCTATAGGTGAATACAATACATCATGTTAACTATAGCTTCTTATGCCCGTCACCTTTTGTTTTGTGAGATATATATTAATCGCGTATGCAGCAATACGAATCAAGGCGATAATTTTGATGCCGGATGCTTAAAGGTGCTTGGAAAGTAAACGTTTTATGTTAATCTGGTGAGGCGTACCTTTGACACGGCACTCTTGTTCTCCTGGACCTTCTCAAACCACCTCGAGTTTGCTCGTCGTCACTCTGTTCAGATTCAGATGTTTCAGAAACTGGGGCAAGATCTCTTTCAGGCGCCAACCTCAGGTTTAGCTGTCTCTGACTCACAGGCCAAACCTCTTCTGCTTCTGTGGCACTTCTGCCCTTCCTTTGGGTACCCTGTGCACTGCTTCCTCTTTCAGCAGAATTTGACTCTACTCCACACACAGCAATATTTTCATCATCCGAGTCAAATTCGGGGCTCTGATTTGCACAACCCCTTTTAGCTCGATCAAGTGCACAACCAACTGCATCAGCAACCCTCACAGCTTGACTTGCCCTCTCAGATGGCCCTGCCACCTTAGCTGGATTTTCATTCACGAGAGGGGCTGTATCTTCCAAGGGTGCTGGAACTCTGTGGGTATGGGATTCATGCACCCAGTTCGGCAGTCCCCCACACTTTACTGACGTATTCGTGACCAGTATTACCTGGTACGGTCCACCAACGAACATCCAGGCAACTCTTCCTCACGTGCTTGCGGACAAGCACCCAATCTCGCGGGCACAAGTCGTGGCACAGGTCACTTGCGGCTGGTACAGTTGCTGCTTGTACGTGCTGGGACACAGAACAGACTACGTGAGCCAGTCCCTTACAGTAGTCGAGAATTAAGTCATCAGTGATGTTAATCAGAGCAGTAGCAGGTATCACTGGTAATCGCATTGCCCTCCCCATCAGGATCTCGTGAGGTGGCAACCCCGTTCTCCTATTAGGAACACTACGGAGGCTCATGAGGACCAAGGGCAGTGTGTCAGGCCATTTCAGGGATGCCGAAGAACACACTTTTGCCATCCACGCTTTCAAAGTCCCATTAACTTGTTCCACAATCCCAGAAGTCTCTGGCCGATAACTGAAATGTAATCTCTAATCCACATTCAAGGTAGCACAGAGAAATGTCATGATCTCACTGTGGAAGTGTGTCCCTCTGTCCGACTCCAAAGAGGTTGGAAATCCGAACCTAGGGATACGTTCCCTCAACAACAGCTTAGCTACAGTGAGTGTGTTGCACCTACGTGTTGGGTAAGCCTCCACGCACCTTGAAAAGACACACACCACAACTAAGATGTACCTCAACCCATTACACTTTGGCATCTCGATAAAATCCAATTGCATTCTATTGAAAGGCCCTCCTGACCTCCCAATGTGACTCAAAGTTACAGCAGTCTTCTTTCCTGCATTCATCTGCTGACATGTAACACACCTCTGACATGCAGCTTCAGCAACAGCACGAAACTTCGGATTGTACCATGTCTGTCTGAACACTCGCATCATTGCGTCTCTACCAAGATGTACTGCACCATGTATCAATCTTGCCATTGGATTCAACAGACTTTCCGGTAGCACAGCTCGTCCATCACTCGAAACCCACACATCCACATCTCCCTTCTCACATCCCGCTTGTATCCAGCTATCTCGTTCTTGGTCAGTAACCTCATCCTGCAATCATTTTAGTTCCTCCCATGTATCGGCCATGGCTAACATCATGCTGAGCTCGGTTCTTTCTTGGCTTTCTCCAGTGTACCCTCCTGTAAATATACATCATTGTTCTGCACAGAACCGGGCAACTTCATCCGCGTAATTATTTCCCAGCGAAACAAAGTCACTCCCTTTACTGTGGGCAGAACACTTGACAACCGCTATTTCCTTAGGACACTGTAATGCTTCCAACAATTGTCTCACATATTCCCCATTTCTAATGGGCGAACCTGAAAATGTCATGAATCCTCTCTGTGACCACAACTGTCCAAAATCGTGAACCACACCAAACCCGTACTGACTGTCAGTGTAAATCGTTATCCGTATCTGATCAGCAGCCAAACAGGGACGGGTCAAAGCAATGATTTCAGCTACCTGTGCGGAGTGTACTCCCTCTAAACACGCAGCTTCAACCACTCCTGTGATGGTACATACAGCAAATGCTGCTCTTAATCGACCAACATCGTCTCTTAGACATGAACCGCCCACAAAGAAAATTTTATCAGGGTCAGGGAGCGGTTCATCAACAATGTCTGGTCTCGGTTTGGTGCATAGTTTGGTCACATCGAGACAATCGTGATCCTCACAATCTTCACCATCTGTATTTGGAATAGGCATCAATGTTGCGGGATTCAAAACAGAACACCTCTTCAAAGTCACATTTTCTGCAGCAAGTATAACTTGCTCATAGCGTGTTAATCGATTGTTCGTGAGGTGCTGTGTTTTGGTCCTCGTCATTAACAGTTCAACAGAGTGTGGCACATAAACTGTAAGTGGATGTCCCATTACAATACTCTCACCTCTTTCAATGCTGACACCTGTTGCAACAACGGATTTCAGACATCCGGGCAACGCAGAAGCTACTGGATCTAAAGTAGCTGAAAAGTTGGCAACTGGTCTACGGACACCTCCATGATTCTGAGTTAGAACTGACAATGCACAACCTTCTCTCTCGCAACACAACAATGTGAATGCCTTGTTGTAATCAGGCATTCCCAAAGCTGGAGCGCGACACATGGCTTCTCTCTGCCTTAAAAATGACATTAAGCAATCATTGTCCCATGGTACCGGATCACTCACATCCTTATGCGTCAGCTGTTGTAAGGGCTTCGCTTCAAAGGAGAAGTTGGGAATCCATTGGCAACAGTAGCCAACCATCCCCAAGAACATTCTGACCTCTCTCTGTGTAGTGGGCACGGGCATATTCATAATAGCCTCAACACGATCTGGTGACACCTTTCCCTTGCCCTTCTCAATTCTGTGACCCAGATACTGCACTTCGCTCAAACAGTCCTGTAGTTTATTTGGGGACACCTTGTGTCCATTCTCGGCCAAATGATTCAGTAAAGCAATGGTATCAATTCTGCAAGCATCTTCTGTTTCTGAGGCAATGAGCAAATCATCAATGTATTGCACCAGAACCGAGTTCTACGGCAACACGAGACTCTCAAGATTCTTCTTCAAGATCTGATTTAAAATCGATGGACTCGCCGTATACCCCTGTGGGATACGACACCACATTAACACACGATTCTCCAGCCGGAAAGCAAAAAGAAATTGGCTTTCCTCATGGAGTGAGATCGAAAAGAATGCTTGGCACAAATCAATCACCGTAAACCACTCAGCTTCGCATGGAATTTGAAACAGGATCACAGATGGATTCGGTACCACCGGACAACATGGAACAACTATCACATTGACCTTTCGCAGGTCTTGCACTATCCTGAATTTCCCACTCTGCTTCTGTAGTCCCATGATAGGTGAATTACATGGGCTACCCATGATCTCTTTCAGAATTCCCTGCTTGATCATAGACTCGATCACAGGCTTAATTCCTGCAATAGTCTCAGGTGACAAATTATACTGGGGCGTCCTAGGGAATTCTACGTTTGGCTTGACCTGAATCTTCACTGGCTCTACACCTTTGATCGATCCGATCTCCTCTCTACTGAAGTCCCACACATCAAGTGACACAGAGTCCCTCAAATCAAGTGGAAGTTCCTCCACTGTCAGCGCTGGGTACATTTCTATGCACACATACTGATTTGCAACCTTAAAGGTCGCATCATCATCCCCTATCTGTACTTCAACTCCCTTCAGTGTACAATAAATGGTGCAATTCAGCTTGCGCAACAAATCTCTTCCTAACAGGCAAACTGGACTTGAGTCGCACACCACAAACTGGTGTCAGTCCCGGAAAGTTCCTATTCTCACAGGAATTGGCTCTGTCAATGGACTGGTCAATTTCTTATTTGCTACACCTACAACTTGGATTGATTGTCCCGAGAGGGGTAGGTTAGGGACTCCTGCTGATCTCACAGTAGAACGAGTAGCACCAGTGTCAACCAAAAAGGTGGTAGGGTGACCATCAACATTTGCTTCTACAAACGGTCCCCTCTGGTCTACCTCCAAGACTGCTCCAAGTGTGCAGTCCTCCTCTCCCCTCAGGCACCGTCATGCCAACGGGTCTGGACCGAACTCCTCATACCCTTCGAACAAGGGCAACTGTTGATAAGTTCGAGCTCCCTGCTGAACACTCTGAACTGTAGGTGGCTGGGGGACTTGCACCTGCGGACTAATAGTGCCCCCTTTCACCATCCTAGGTCTAGTCACTGTGGGGACTACTTCAGGTACAGGTACCTGAGCTATCTCTACTTTTTGCTGCACCTGATTTATTGGGTTCAAGGGACACTCGCGTTTTCAGTGTCCAGTCTGGTGACAAAGATGACACGCAGTAGTCTTCTTCAATGTCGCCACATCCATTCCTGTCTTAGGATCAACTGACTTTGGTCTTCCCTGGCTCTGGGTATTCTGATTCCCTCCTTGGTGATTTCCCTGCCTCCTTCCTAGCGTCCCTCCGCTAGGCTGGACTTGAACCGTTTGCATCTGGACCAGCATCAACTTATCCTTCAATTTTCTGTGCTTCGATTCTATCTCATCACTACAGTACCTAGCATACCGTAAGATCTCATCTACAGGCTTATTCTGCCAGCAAATCAGATGTTGCTGTATCATGAGACTAACCTCTGGTCTCAACCCCAACACAAACTTTGAAACAAACTGTCCCATATCTTTGGTCTCTAAAGCATCTAATCCGCTGTACTGCTTGAAGGCCTGTAAGTGTCTTTCATAATACTTGTGCACCGTCTCTTTTGGTTCCTGCACTGTCCGATCTATCTTAACCCAATCAATATCCTGGGGTGAACTTTTCGACTTTAGCCACGTAATCACTTGCTCAAAGTTCTTCATAACTATGGGTGATGAACCATTTGAAACAGGGTCTCTTTCTGGCTCCGAGGTCAGCCATTCAACAGCAATTTTACATGCAGACCATAAATCACCTGGAACCACAATGTCAAACAACGTATTCAAATCAATCCACAACACTTTCGAGATCTTAACAAACCGATCAACTTGCTTATACCACTCGGCGGGCTTCTCCCGCGAACGAGGGAAATCGTTCGTAAATGCAGCCAAATCACCCCTACTCCAAGGTACATGCACGTATCCTCCATTCTGTACCTCTCGTAAAGGGAAATTTCCTACATCCACCATCCCCCCACCTGGAGGTGGCGTCTCTCCTATCGTCTTTTTAGAACTCTTCTTCTTGGACCACCTTTCTTCCCATTTGTCAAGCATTATCCAGGCACGCATTGCTATAATCAGATCCTTGATATGGGTCCCCAATCCCATGACCCTTTTCTCTTCCAATTCTTGGTCGCTATACTGCAATCTATGGCTTCCCTGCAATGATTTCATTTTGGACAGATCCACTTCATACCGTTTGGCCAATACTGACAATTACTCATGTGCAGTTCTTGCCTTGCGAGTCACATCTTACGCTACAGAAAGTAATTCATCTTGTTCATACACGTATATCCTTTCGAGGGGAAAATTTCCACTTATTATTTCATCTACTTCTGCTTTCAACCTTACTACATCTAACATCCTCCCTTTCAGGGCCCCCTTCAATATTTCTCGACAAGCTGCCCCATTCCGTTCATCGTATTCGCAGTCCTGATCTCGAGGTCTACTTTCCTCTGTCATATTCCTAGAAACTGATTGATGTCCTAAAGTACCTTGCTCTTCACTCTCGACAATTCTCTCACACAGATTCTGATTCCTTGCAGGAGATACCCACATTCTCAGATCAGTGTACAGTGTACATTATCCACAGTGAAGAAGAGAGAAAGCGCCGTGGGCATACCCTATAGGAAGGTGCACCAGGAAAAAAGTCCACTTCCAATGTAGATTTTCAAAATTATTCTTTATTAATATCCTTCAAGATAAACATTAAAATCCAGAAAGAGTGGTGGGTGCAACTTGTTATGAATGGATTGCATTGGCCTTAGATATTAGTTTATTGCGCGACGACTATCACATTTACTGTATTCTCTAATGTTGATCCGGTGTCTGCGATGGTATGAAGTATCAGATCAAGCTTCCCAATTGGAGGTGATGGGTCCCCCCCGCCCCGGGGAGGGGTGCACTGGCATCAGGTGCGTTCCCCAGGATGAATCGCCCAAGTATTCATGGGATGCAGCAGGAACTCCGGACACAGCAGGAGTCTGCCAGCACTCTCTTTTCCCCACTATGCCAATGAGGTGTGTAACCAAGGCTTCTGAAGGATGAAGGTAGCTCGAGAGTGGTGCACTTGTTAGTACGAGGATTACCTGTGTAGCTCAGCTGGCTGATGACACCGCCACTGTAGGCAGCCAAGAAATCCAGGTTTGATACCCACCTTTCCCCATGGAAAAGATCCTAGATAGAGTAGGGGAGGAATGACAGTTCTCAGCCACCACTGTCGACCTCATGCCACATTATGAGTACTGTTTTAGATGTGTAGCCAGCCGAGTATGGCAGCTGTGCCCCAGAGCGGAGGGAAAAGATTAGAGGCAGGAAGTTGCTGGGTTCTTGTGGGCCTTAGGAATTCCTGCTCTGCTGCAAGTTAGTATCTGGGGCTGTAGAGGTGGTCATCCAGTTCCCAGTCCCAGGCCAGTGAAAGGCCTCAAACATCTGGCTGAGTTCTTGTAGGCAGGCATAGTCCATTGCCCCACAAAAGCTCACAGGAGGGCAAAAGCGAGAAGGACAGGCCAATGCCGGGGGGCCATGCATCGGTTCCTGAGTGGAATGGTTGGTCAGTGCACACCACTCCGCAGGCAGCAATGGCACCCCAGCCCCCCTATTAACTTTTGTGGCTGGACCTGGCAGGAGCCACAGGATTGTCAAGTAGCAGTTCACACCACTCTCCTCTCTCAATCAACGATGGTATTGTTGCCTTCCTTTGGAGCGCAGCTGACTCAACGCTTCAGTGCCACTCTCAGCAGACCCCGAGGGCAGGTTGTGGCGATGGCAATGTTCAGAGTAATTCTGTGGCTAATATCCCTAAGGGAGGCCGCCAGCGATCATGCCGGCATCAGGACAGCAGTGCGGGGTATATTAGCTCGGAAAAATGCCTGCATTTGCTCAGAATTCTGTAGGATTATATAGGCCGGCCAGGAGCTCACAGACCAGGCGTCCACCATCTTATCGCACCACCCCACGCCCTGATAATGTTATTTTTTTTAACGACTTGTATGTGATCTCTCTGTAGATCAGTTATTGGTTGGTAGTGGGAAGGTTTTTCAACATTTTCTGCTTTCCTAATGCCAACAGAGAAGTACTGTGTAATCATCTAGTGTAGATGTTTAATGCTTCCTATTTTATTATGAATGGAGTTGTTTCTGAATTTATTTTAATGAATTCCTGTATTCTAATCAATTCTTGTGTATTTAATTCTTAGATAGTGTATGTCGTCCTCTTGTTTTAGGAGTATCTTTTAGAGAGTCCAGGAGCCTTACTCTCCCGGCTCTACAGCAAGAGACTGGCCAAGAGAGTGCCACATGCCCCCTGTTGGCTGCCTGCTGTTCCCGCAAGGAGAGGAGGGGATGTAAAACCCCCGCAAAGAGCCCCAAGAAGCCGCCCCAGCCAAGAGAGCTGCCAAGAGTCAATTAAAAGCCAAGACCGTGGAGCAACCAGTAGCCAAGATAACTCCAGCCAAGATAAAAACGTCAAAATGCAGCCAGACCAACTAGTCAGCCTGCAGGCCCACGTAAAGCACAGGGAACACAGTTCGCTGTACGCATGCCCCCAGTGGCTGGCTGATGTCACAGCAAGTGAGAAGATAGCGCCGCACGCCCCCAGTGGTGAACAGCCACCACCGCAAGAGAGAGGAACAGGCACGCAATGGCACCATTAGAGGGCGCCCACAAAGAGACCGTCTACTAGCCCCACCGCTGCCTGACAGGGCACCAGCTCACAAGAATACTCCCCGCAAATGGTAAGAGACCAAGTGCCCGAAAGCAGAGGTGCGCAGAGGGCCGCACCTGGGAATCTGACAGCAATGGCAGGAGCCATAGAAAGAGAGAGCCCTCTGAGAGTGAGAAATAATGCTGCACGAAAGAGGCCACACAAGTTGACCACTCCAGCACCAAATGGCCACCGTTGGCCCATCATTGCGAATGCCACATAGTGACCAACCTTACCAAGCACACATGAACTTAGGCACGACCAAGTGACGAGACGGCGCATCCTCGAGGCGTAAGCACTAGGCCCTTGAGCGAAGGCTGAAGGAAATTGACCCTCCTTCCAGGGGCAGAGCACCAAGAATATCCTTGAGAAAGGGACAGGACTTGAAGAAATCCACGAGGAGTAAAGAGTCACGTCCTATTGACAGGACAGGACCTACAAGAGGTTCACTAGGAGAGAAGAGTAATGGCTACGAACAGGAGAGGGGCTGTGAGAGGTCCACGGTGAAAGAAGATACACCGTCCTCTGAACAGGGCACGACCAGCAAGAGGTCCATGTGAAGTGAACATGCGACACATGGCAGGATGCCACATCACAGTGAGAGACCTGGTCAAAGGAGAGAAGAATGTGGCATGACGGCACATTACCAAAGAGAGTTGGAAAGGAGAAGAGAGTGCCAAGACTCCACATTTCGACGAAGCAGAGAAGAGGAGAGAAAAGTGTGTGACAGACCTGTCACACGGAAGATCCAAACAACCACAGTTGTGTAGGAGAAAGGGGTTAATGTGACAAGACCGAGGACTCATGACACTACTGGAGAGTGCACCTACAGTCACAAGCCAGCCACCGTGGTGCAGCGACATCATTGGAGATAGCCCAGCGGGGGTACCGAATGTAAGCCGCCTGAAGGCACGAACCCTGTATCTGCCCCACACTTCACAGTGCGACCGTCCAGCCACCAATCACTGGCTACTTGAGGTTGATGACATCCCAGCTCACAACCGCACATGCCAAGGAAGAAATACTGCAACAATGATATAACCAGTCAAGTGGCCACAAAGTCCCTTAAATCATCCACACTCCAAGCAAGTCATGGCCACCTGTTGGACAGGTTGTCAAATGGAGCAACGTCCTCATTACCATGTGCATCACCCCGACAACTAAGGGGCATATCACCACCAGAGTGGAGCCTTACGCCTGTGACACATCAGGAGACTTATGAGGCACTCCTTGCGCCATGTAGGACCAAACACCCAGAGGCTATCTGTTAGAACCCATGTGCACTTTAGTCCTGCTGACAAGACACCCAACCATAATTCCTCTTACCTTGTGGTTGCACAAGCACCTTGGCTGTGGCCCTGTTGGCAGTGATTACTTCACATGACCTACACGTGGCTCTGCACAGCCCCACGCGGTCCTGTGGAAGCCCAGCGAAAAGGGCCAAAAAGGAGTTTCTACATGATAGAGTCCCGGCACGAAAGCTGTGCTAAAGCTGCTCCATCGACAAGTACCGGGAGGCACTGGGCCTCGAGGGAAGACGTCCGAACACTGTCAATGTTGTTCCAGCTTTTGCGGGTTTGCCTTTCACGGAGCCAGGGCACCTCAAAGGAAACCTCTGCAGCAGACTCCACCAACGCTCCTGATGTATCCCCCCAGTTTAAACTGTGTAAGTCAACTCCAATACGACGAGAGCAGGGGGGACAAACAATGTCACATAGGTGGACTGTAATCCCATGGACATGTGGTCAAGAGATCCAGACTCCATCCACACCGCATTTGTGCCCAGAGTCATCTAGCAAAACTACTGATGCATGCAGTGATGCTGAATGCTCCCAACTGCTCCTGTCTGACTATCCTGCGTATTGCCTGAAGAGACTCTATAGTGTTTTTGTTTTATTGTTTATTCATTCCCACAGGCTGGACTCATTTGCTTTTTTTAATGAAGTTTAGGAGGGATGTAGAGTCCTGCTGGACGGGTTCTAGTATTTGCCCAGTGCTGTGTACCAGCCACCCCCCAAGGGCTAGATCTCCCACTCATACCACCACAGGTGACGTGGTGCCTGACAATAAAAGGGGCCGGACACACGCGCCCGGGGCCAGTTTTGTGATCATATCTATGTGCCCATGTTGTCTTTATTCCGGTGTGCGGGCCTAGAGCCCACGACAATAAAGTATCACTCTGGAATTAAGAATAATACTAGAAAGAAATCTTTGCTCGAACACAGATGATGCGGTTTAAAACATAACTGGAATAATTAGCCATTTTATGTTGACAGTGCCACACATCTAGCAAATCTAATGACACCACTAGAGTGGGCTTAGACATATACATAGATATAGAAAAACAGTTACTCCACTTTCTTTAGTGCACGGATAATTCATTTGCCCATAACAAAATCATTAAACTCTCCATGCTCCACTTGTTTTTACCATTTTATTATTGGAATTTGATATACACTACATTACGCATTATACATATACATCACATAACTGGAGCTTTGGCATCGGGCTAATAATCACATTGCGGCACATGCCATTACTTTGCTAGAACTGTGCATTATCGTTATATACTTAACATTTCAGTACAAATAATCAATCATAGCACATATTACAATTGTCATGGGGATGTAAACAATCCTGCCTCTGAGCAGCCAATCATTCACTCCTATGTGCCCATTTAGGTTATTTCCATTGTATTTCTGTCGTATTTTGTCATCCATGGTTCAATTTATCTATTCTGTAAACTAAAGGAACTTAGTGCAAAACTTTTAGCGGTTGTTTACAGTAAGGGCATAGCGCAGTAGCACCTCAGTATTATCATTATTATTTTACGATTTCAGATGGGCTGGTAATATGTTATCAGCTGTCTTGTTTCTGTCTCATCCTTCAATTATGATCCCAGTAACTCTGGTCGGGAGGAGAGTAAACCTGTGGGGTTCTCCATTAAATTGTCCAATACCAGGGAACCTATACTGCTAGTTAAAATAAGCACCCTCCTGTGGGCCCGCATAGGTGAGTCTCAACTAGGGCATAGTTTTCTGTCCCCTCCCCCGCCTGCCCCACCAGTCAGCATGCTCTCCTGTTAACCATGGTCACCATCAGTCTGTGGGGGAGCGTGAGTGTTGCATCTGTTGTGAGGAGGTTGTTATTGGGTGTGTTAGCTGAATAGCCAGTTGAGTGCTCGGTCGTCTGTATTTTCACTTGCATTATGCCCCATGTCTCTAAGTCTCTTTCAGCATTTTCATCTGTACATACCATGCGCAGGCGGCACTCCTCTGCGACCTCCACACTCACACATATCATCCTTCCATTTAGGGGTCACGGACCGCATCCAATTTATGGCAATTCGGCTCCTGGCTAACATCAACTCTAGAGTGGTAAATTAATGCTGCATGCGAGTCTTAGCCTTGGGGATGGCAGGACGCCCAAGAGGCAGTGCTTGATCGTCATTTCGCAATATTCTCACTATCTTTGTCCAGTAGGGGTGAAGGCAAGGACAGTCCCAGGTCATGTGTACAAAATGGGCTGGCCTTGTTCCACATTGAGGACATGTTTGTGTGCGCGTTGGGTCAATTTGCGATAATCTAAGAGGGGTCAGGTACAGTGTAGATAATTAAATTGGGTGAGTTTAAATTGTGCGTTACTGGCCACCTCCTGTACCTGTGCAAATGCTCTTTTCCCTTCACCCTCCGTTAGAAGTGTCAGCAGGTCATCCAACCATCTATTCTGAACCCTAGATATATCTACTCTTCGGTCTGCTTTCAAAGATTTATAAAACCGGGATATCAGTCCCGTAAAGATGCCTGGGTCCAAGATTGTCATAAGGGTGTGGGACTCAACCGGCTCCTCGGGGAGTTCATTCCATATTCACATACTGTGTGCGTTAATTCAGCGTATTGTAGAAAGTGACCTTATGGGACTTGATAACATTCTCTTGCACCCACAAATGAAAGAACAGTTCCATTTAAGTATAAGTCACCTGCCATGACACAGCCACCCCCGAACCAACTGGACTGGTCCATCAATGTCTGTACATGGTGAAAACTATGAAGACAAATCAAGGGTAGTGACCGGGCAAATGGGGCCTTTTGCAGTACAAAGGTGACCGCACATTCCCACGCCCAGGCAACCTTACTAACTGTGAATAGGCAATCCTGAGGTGTCCTTGAGCCCATCGTCAGGTATCGTGGTAGGTCTCCATGCTCCACTTCAATGCATTTTAGTCACTACATTGCCCATCTTGAGGGAAAAAGGATCTGCATTGCAATAGCATCGTTGCTCGCTCACTGGACACTGCGTGCTCCCTCTCCATCTTTTTCCAGTCCCTGCTGCTTTCCCGCTTTTCACTTTCTGTTTGGCTTGACCAGCTAGAATGTTTTTTCTGGTCTCCAGCTTTTTAGGTCTCGCGCCGAGCGGTGCACTGCGCAGCAGTGCTTGCGCAGCGAGAGTCCTTTGGTCTGGGGTTCAGAAATGGACCCTGGAATCGTACACGCTTGTGCGTGTGTTTTTTGTTTTGTCTTCTATTATTGGGCTTTTAGTGGCTGTATTTTTTAGACAGAGCACGCAATAGGCCAAAGGCGGGCGCATCATCCACCCACGGCCTATTGGTGTCTGTTACGCGCACTAAAGCCTATCTGGTTTCAATTATCGTGCCCAGACACGGGCGCGATAATTGAAAGCATATGGCTGTCTGTGGCGCGCACGCACCATTGGCAGCTGTCTCTGCTTCCAAAAGCGATTGCTTTCGGTTTCGCGATCGCTTTACTTGTGGCTTTGCGGCTGTAATACAGTTTGTTGCTTAATTGGGAGGAATGCGTTGCTAATCTTTACGTGGTTACAAGGTAAAATAAATGAAGGCGGTTACAAGGCAAAGTAAATGAAAATGCGCTGCAAATATTTACTTTGTTACAAAGTAAAATAAATGAAGGCGGTTACAAGGTAAAAAAATGAAAAATGCGCGGCAAAAATTTACGCGGTTACAAGGTAAGCAGTGCGTGCCTAATAATTGCATTATACTTCTCTTTTTCTAATGTCGCGTCAGGCTTACTGAAATGATTGACTGTATCTGCTTAGCTACAAAACAAGGACTCGCTGGGGCTAAGTCCTACTTTCTGACTGGACTGAAAACGTGTGATTTTGGATAGAGTTCTTTCTCTTTCCATTACCCGATTCCCTTAAGTTGTGTGTGGTTGTGTGTGTGTGTGTGTGTGTGTGCGCTTGTGGTTGTGTGTGTGTGGTTGTGTGTGTGTGTGTGTGGTTGTGTGTGTGTGGCTGGGTGTGGTTGTGTGATTACACATCACATAATTGCACTGTATTCAATACAACATAAATACACTCCACATACATCTCAGTACTACATAATTGAACGTCACATAATTACTCTCTACTTAATGCAAGATAAATACACTCCACACAATATCACTCTGTGTCACATAATAACACAACACATAATTACACTGTACTCAATGCAACATAAATACACACCTTTCACTCAAGTTTGTGCTATATAAAAAAAAAATTAAAAATTGCAATGCAATAGGTCTCACATTACTGAATCTTTGAGCTGCTATTGGTGTTGCATTATTATTAGCAATGCCAGCAGCTCAAACTTTAATAATGCGAGACCTATTGCATTGAAAGTGCTTGTTTTCCTTTCCTGATGCATTTATTTTCTCGAGTATTGCTGGACTTCTAGTTATAAACCTAGCGTCTGTTTCTGCCTGTGGATATAGAAAGTGTAGAACTACGAAGATCAGCTCTTTAAAAAAAAAAATCTTTATTAGGGTACCTAGGATACCACAAACATGTCTGTGAAAAATGAGTACAGTACTCCCCATTTCAGACTCTGCTTGGTTCATTTTATTCTGCACAGTCTGTGCCACTAGTTACCATCCTTTGCAGTAGCAGGCAGTGTAGTTACCTCTGCTTACAGTAAAATTCTTACCACATATCCTACCAATTCATCCCAAAAGGCATACTCTAGCATGAAGAAACCAGATCCAATGTGACAATTCAGTGGAGGACAGGGTTCACTGATAAAACATCGATGACACAAATATTGATGTTAAAAATATTGAATAAAAATTATAGACTACAAAAATATCGACTACCATACATAAACAGGTAGTACAAAAATATAGAATCAAAAATATCGATGTAAAAATATAGTTGTAAAAAATATCAATTTATATTGATTTAAATATATATATAAAATAACATAATATATATTAAATATATTGATATTATTTTAACAAAATAAATTACCTTTAATTTACATTTTAGAAAAATATTACAAATAAACTTAATTAAAAAAAGATAAACACACAAACATAATAATATATACACAAAAATATATTTACTTTAAAATAATTAATAAACTATCTTTAATTTATTGTAAAAGTTTAAAATTATATAAAAATAATAGATATACATATCAATAATTTAAAATATTTTTTTTAAAACAATCTATAATAAATTAAACATTAAAGTAATAAAAAAATATTTAAACTTACATTTCCCAACACAGTTAGTGCAAAAGTAGGGAAAGTGTTGGATAGCGGAGGAATTAAATTAACTATTCCAACTCCAGTAAGTGCAACAGTAGGGAAAGTGTTGGATAGCGGAAGGATACAAATTACTATTCCCACTCCAGTGAGAGTAACAACAGGGAAAGTGTTGGATAGCGGAGGAGGACAAATTACTATTCCCACTCCAAAGAGTGCAACAGTAGGGAAAGTGTTGGATAGCAGAGGGGTAAAAATCACTATACCCACTCCAGTGAGTGTAACAGTAGGATAAGTGTTGGATAGCGGAGGAGTAAAAATTACTAATCCTACTCCAGTGAGTGCAACAGTAGGGAAAGTGTTGGATAGCAGAGGAGTAAAAATGTATATTGCAACTCCAGTGAGTGCAACAATAGGGAAAGTGTTGGATAGCAAAGCGGTAAAATTTACTATTCCCACTCGAGTGAGAGCATCAGTAGAGAAAGTGTTGGATAGCGAAGGGGTAAAAATTACTATTCCCACCCTAAAGAGTGCAACAGTAGGGAATGTGTTAGATAGCGGAGTGGTAAAAATTACTATTCCCACTCCAATGAATGCAACAGTAGGATAAATGTTGCATAGTGGATGGCTAAGAATTACTATTCCTACTCCAGTGAGTGCAACAGTAGGGAAAGTGTTGGATAGCGGAGGGGTGAAAATTACGTTTCCCACTCCAGTGAGTGCAACAGTAGAGAAAGTGATGGATAGTGGAGGGATACAAATTACTATCCCCACTCTAAAGAATGCAGCAGTAGGGAAAGTGTTGGATAGCGGAGGGGTAAAAATCACTATTCCCACTCCAAAGAGTGCAACAGTAGGGAAAGTGTTGGATAGAGGAGGGGTCAAAATTACTATTCCCACTCTAGTCAGTGCAACAGTAGGGAAAGTGTTGGATAGCAGAGGAGTAAAAATTAATATTCTAACTCCAGTGAGTGCAACAATAGGGAAAGTACTGGATTGCAAAGCTGTAAAATTTACTATACCCACTCGAGTGAGAGCAATAGTAGAGAAAGTGTTGGATAGCAAAGGGGCAAATACTACTATTCCCACCCCAAAGAGTGCAACAGTAGGGAAAGTGTTAGATAGCGGAGAGGTAAAAATTACTATACCCACTCCAATTAATGCAACAGAAGAATAAGTGTTGGACAGAGGAGGGGTAAAAAAATGTATTCCCACTCCATTGAATGCCACAGTAAGCAAAGTGTTGGATAGGGGAGGGGTAAAAACTACTATTCCCACTCTAGCCAGTGCAACAGCAGAGAACGTGTTGCATAGTGGATGGCTAAGAATTACTATTCCCACTCCAGTGAGTGCAACAGTAGGGAAAGTGTTGGATAGCGGAGGGGTGAAAATTACGTTTCCTTCTAAAGTGAGTGCAACAGTAGAGAAAGTGATGGTTAGCGGAGGGATACAAATTACTATCCCCACTCTAAAGAATGCAGCAGTAGGGAAAGTGTTGGATAGCGGAGGGGTAAAAATCACTATTCCCACTCCAAAGAGTGCAACAGTAGGGAAAGTGTTGGATAGAGGCGGGGTAAAAATTACTATTCCCACTCCAGTGAGTGCAACAGTAGGTAAAGTGTTGGATAGCGGAGGGGTGAAAATTACATTTCCCATTCCAGTGAGTGCAGCGGTAGAGAAAGTGTTGGATAGCGGAGGGGTGAAAATTACTATTCCAACTCCAGTGAGTGCAACAGTAGGGAAAGTGTTGGATAGCGGAGGGGTAAAAATTACTATTTCCACTCAAGTGAGTGCAACAGTAGGGAAAGTGTTGGATAGCGAAGAGACAAAAATTACTATTCACACTCAAACAGTTAAAACAAAAATTAAAACAAATCATAACAATAAATAAACAATATTTAGAAATGAAAAATCGAATATATAAAAAGAAAACATATTATAATATTAATTACATATAAAAAACTACAAATACTATATCAAAAAAATAATACATACATTTATAAAAAATAATTCTTTTAAACTAGAAAATATTTACAAACACATAAATTAATTAATACATAAATGCATTTATTTTATTTCCTACCCTATAACACCACACTAATAACAAAACACTTCAACATTTTTAATTTACTTTCTCCATAATTAACAAACTTAATAATCAATTAAAAAAAAAATTCAAATAACAAATAATAATAAACATTCATTGACTACACACACTTTAACACCATGATATCCACAACACACACCTAAATTAAGCTATAAAAAAATAAAACACAATTAAAACTTATTTTTAAATTAAAAACTATTACTATTAACAACTAATTATAAAATAATTAAATTGTATTTAATACCCATCCTTTAAGAGTAAAAACAACACAAACAAAAATAAACAATTACTCAAAATAAATATCAAATAATTAACATTAAATAACAACTATGGTGTCGATTCCGATCCGTTAGAAATATTCCCCGTACGACTCGTATCCGGATTTTTTTCCGTACGAATCGTACAAGTCCCGTACAAACTGGCAAGTACGATTTGTATGTTAAAAAATCCATACGACTCGCATTGGGAAAATTCCCCGACAATCCCTCGGGTCGGAAAAAGTGTCCGACACGTCCCCGGACAGTTTCACGTACGAATCGGGAAACTGAAGTCCGAGCGCGCAAGTACGATCCGTCCCGTCCGTCCGAATGCACAACCGTATGGAAAAAACACCGTAAAGACCGAACTCCCATACCAACCATGGAGACGTCCAAACATGTGCCCGCATACATGCCGAACACCCCCCAGCCTAACTCCCACATGTCCGCACCGTACCCCCATGCCCCCATGTCCGCACCTGACCCCCACCCCACCCCGTAGGTACGGAGCGAACCCACACCCCACCCCGTAGGTACGGTGCGGACCCCCACCCCGTGTAGGTACGGAGCATACCCACAGCCCACCCCGTAGGTAAGGTGCGGACCCCCACCCTATGTAGGTACGGAGCGTACCCACAGCCCACCCGTAGGTACGGTGCAGCGGGCTGGGGGTCCGCACCATACCTATGGGGTGGGCTGTGGGTACGCTCCGTACCTACACGGGGTGGGGGTCCGCACCATACCTACGGGGTGGGCTGTGGGTACGCTCCGTACCTACACAGGGTGGGGGTCCGCACCGTACCTATGGGGTGGGCTGTGGGTACGCTCCGTACCTACACGGGGTGGGGGTCCGCACCGTACCTACGGGGTGGGCTGTGGGTCCGCACCGTTCCTACACGGGGTGGGGGTCCGCACCGTACCTATGGGGTGGGCTGTGGGTACGCTCCATACCTACACGGGGTGGGGGTCCGCACCGTACCTACGGGGTGGGCTGTGGGTACGCTCCGTACCTACACGGGGTGGGGGTCCGCACCGTACCTACGGGTTGGGCTATGGGTCCGCACCATACCTACACGGGGTGGGGGTCCGCACCGTACCTACGGGCTGGGCTGTGGGTCCGCACCGTACCTACACGGGGTGGGGGTCCGCACCGTACCCCCAACACCCCATATGTAGGCGCCGTACCTTTGTGTCCCGTATGTACGGCATGTACCCCCAGGCCCCTACACCCTGCCCCGTACGCACCCGACCCCAGGCCCCTACACCAGCACCCTCACCCAACATTGCGCATGTACGAGTCGCACCAAGCCACAGCAAATGTGAGCACTGTACAACAACATGGCTGATGTACGCACCTTACAGACGCCAAAAACACACGTACTGAACCAGGACACTGCTAAACACCACAAGGAGAGTCCATTTGAATCAAACAACACCACAAAACACGTCCAGCAAGCCAAAATACATCCAATACACTGACCTGCAACAGCCAAACAGGGAAACAGAGGCCCAAAACACAACCACTCCTTATAACACACCCACCCAAAGTTCAAACACAGCCACACCCACAAAAGGACCAATAAAAAGGTCCCAAACACACAAACCATGAGCCTTTGCAACAGACCCACTGCTGCCAGACCCCACAGACAACCCACAGCAGCAGACTTGACCCTGACTACACCTTACACTTGCACACCTTCACAAAACCACCTTCACAAACATCCCCTCATCACATTCACACACACACACCTTCACAACCACACACCCACACCCACAACCATCCACACCCACACCCCACACCATACCCACAGACAAGAATCCAAAGTTCACAACAGTGGAGCTGGAGATCCTAGTCGATGAAGTCATCAGAGTCGAGCCACAGCTCTTTGGAACAGCGGTCAGACAGACCAGCATAGCAGCAAAATCAGCCATGTGGCAGAGGATCGTTGACAGGGTGAATGCTGTTGCGCCCATCAGAAGGACCAGGCATGAATGCCAAGCCAGGTGGTACGATCTGCGGAGGACGGTCAAGAGAAAAATGAATGAAGAACACGCCCAGAGCAACATCACTGGAGGTGGCCTGCCCCGCAGACCCGTACACTACCATCCCTGGGAGGAGAAGGTGATGCGCACGCTGCCGCCGTTGGGAGTCCACGGACTAGAAGGAGTCAACGAGCCTGGTGAGTACACAAACAACTCACCTCACATGGGGGGAACCGCATCAAAAACCCAACTCCCAATAATGCACGCAACTACCCCAAAGCCATCACTGGTCACAACCACACACCAAAAACATGCACATGCCACCAGTGGCTCCATGCCCCATGCACCAAGCAAGGCCATGCCAAGTCACAGGGCACACAAAACACCAACACAAGACAGGATGTCCGTGATGCCGGGAGGGTGGGCCTCCGAAAATACATTGTGCAACTCAGAAGCAGACACCAATGCCCTCAGCCCATATGGCCTAGCCTAGGGCAGAGCCATACAAACAGTGCGTCCCGACACTGTACAGTGTCACCTGCACATGGTGGCTGTGTCGCAGGATGACATGGGAATGAAGGCCCAATTTGCACATAACAGCAGCTAATGAAGAGGCATCACTGTGAGAGTGTCAGCACACACCGCCGCAGCAGCGCCAGAGACACACTGCCCAATGGGTGCCGGGAAATACGAAACAAAGCCACATGAACAAGCCAATGGCCTTTGAAAGACCTGCAAAGTGTGTGTGCCCAGGAAGCTGGGCTGAGGTGACAGAGGGTGACAGACAGACGGAGGGAGAGGGAGAGGGAGAGAGAGGGAGGGAGAGAGGGTGACAGAGGGCGACAGAAGGAGACAGACAGAGGGAGGAGGGTGACAGAGGGAGGGCGACAGAGGGCGACAGAGGGAGACAGACAGAGGGAGGAGGGTGACAGAGGGAGGGCGACAGAGGGAGACAGACAGAGGGAGGAGGGTGACAGAGGGAGGGCGACAGAGGGCGATAGAGGGAGACAGACAGAGGGAGGAGGGTGACAGAGGGAGGGCAATAGAGGGAGACAGACAGAGGGAGGAGGGTGACAGAGGGAGGGCGACAGAGGGCGACAGAGGGAGACAGACAGAGGGAGGAGGGTGACAGAGGGAGGGCGACAGAGGGCGACAGAGGGAGACAGACAGAGGGAGGAGGGTGACAGAGGGAGGGAGGGAGGGCAACAGAGGGAGACAGACAGAGGGCGGAGGGTGACAGAGGGAGGGAGAGAGGGTGACAGAGGGAGACAAAACACCCTTGGGTGGTGTGGCCATGTCGGCTCGTCAGCAGGTGGACTGTGTGCATGTTGACAAGGTCTGGCAGTGCGTCAAACACCCCTTTTACGTTTGGAAATCACTGGGCCATGTGTCAAACTGTGCATGAGTAGATCCTTGCTGCAGGCACAAACCTAACCCTACACCCAGTATACCTACTCACTGTGTTCGTTAGAACCCTGTCACAAATGCATAAGTTGCCTACATGCATTCTCCAATAGAAATGAAAAAGCACCAATTGACCACGTACAGTGCAACACGTAAGCATGTTCTGCATCGCTCGCTACGCATGCTCGCTACACTGCTCACTGCAAACACAAATGATGCAACAAAGAGTGTGTCACACATAGGAAAAGTGATGAAAGCTGTGGCCAAGGGACACACCCATGCACCATGCACAATGCACAGGGACTCTCCAAGTACAGACACGGTACATGACACTCGGCCCTGCTGTAGACAGCACAAGCCAATCCTGTGACCACTGTACACTCAAATACAAACTCCACATGCCACCTACCTACCACAGGAACTTACATTCATTGTCATGCCAGCATGCACCATGAGGGGATAGACACATCACCTGGTAGACCCAATGACAAATCACACCACACCCAACAGCATGCCCGGTCACACACACACCCCCTCACACAAGCACACCCCCCTGGGGCAGCCAACGCAAATTGCCACTCCCACAATGGATATGTGACACAACAAGACCAATCCATAGCCAAATAAGCATCCCAACACCCATTAGACAGGCCAAATTACCAGGAGTACATATCAATCTGTCCCCTGCAACATACCCATCCACAAGTGCACTGTGAGAGGTATGCTAGACATATCCAACTACCCAGAGGAACTGTGCCAACCTAAATATGCATGAAACATGGATGTCGCATGAAACACAATTAACATTCTCTCTCCTTCACACACAGGGCAACGTCGGCGATCTCCCCCCAACAATGGGGGGGAAGAGTCACAGGACCAGGATCGGCATGACGAGGACACCACCGGCAGCGACGACTCTCACCACCCCGTGGACAACCCCGACCAACCTGGCCCCTCTGGTGTCCCACAACCTCCAGCACCTGCGTCAGGTACAACTGTGCCAACCACCACCCCCACTCCTGCCACATCCCAGGATACACACCGGAGCCCTGCTCACACACAACAACGCAGCCAGTCTGCCCAGGAGGGACAAGGTACTCCGGGCACCCAGGAGGAGGCAGGCGACCCCGCAAAGCCATCCCTCAGGGGTCCCGGAGAGCTGATGTGCCCACAAGGGCAGGCCAGGCACATGTGGGCAGGGGTGGCGGGAGTGGAGGCGCGAACCTGACCAGACAGCTGAGGAACCGGCCTTGACACAGGTCCGCAACATCTTGGACACATACCGGCGTGACACCAGGGGCATCAGCCAGGTAGTGGAGACCCTCACAGGGATGCAGGAGACCCTCACAGGGATGCAGGGAACCCACGATGAGATTAAGAACCTGCTGGTCGAGCATCATGCCAGTCATCAACAACACCAAGGACGGATGTAGGCAAGACTGGCTGAGCTCCTGGCGGTGCACAGGGACGTGAGCCAATCACTCTGTCAGATCGCCCAAAGCCTGGCAAACCCTCCCTGTGCCACCAGGCGTAGACCACCACCAGACACAGGGAGGGAGGAGGAGGAGGATTCATCTGACGGAGCATCCCCAGCATCGTCCAGGCCTGCATCTGAGGGTCCCCGGAGGAAGGTGGGTCGTCCACGAAAAAGACCGTGAGAGTCAGCGGACCATCACCATCTCCCAGGTCACCTGGCCTGGCACCTGGCCCTCTGGCGCAACAGCAGCACCTCATACAATCACATTCTCTGCCACATGGACTTGCTGGTCCCATTCTGACCAATGTTGACGAAGACTGTGGCATGGACTCTGAGGACTTCCAATGGCAAGGATCCCATCTCCCCTTGTGAACTTTGGATTCTATTCCCCCGGTAGAGCACCTGATGTCACCTACCAAGACACGTACACCACCGCAAATAAATACATCTTTTTTGATCTTGAGACGTTGCTGTCATTTTGCATCATTCAACAACACATGTGTGTGTAAATGTCAAACCATGCCTGAGTGTTGAAGTAACTCCAGCCATCCATACCCTGGGATCTGAGTCTGGTACAGGACACACATGGGTCACAAGGTATCATCCAATACAGACATGGCGCACCATAATCACCCGTGATGGGCACAACCAGTTGAGGGGGTTCCTGCACAACTGTGCGTACAGACCTATTTCGAAGAGCAACAGTCATGCGCAGAGGTCAGGGATCATGTGGAGTGTCCTGGGGTGGGAGTCCCAGGTATGTGTAGCCAGGTGGGAGAACTAGGTCCTGCATGCTGGAGTCAGGTGGATGTGGAGAATGGTTGCCAGGTCAAGGTTGGATGCATGGAGATGGCACAATGGGGCCTTGGATGACAGTGCCACAAGGTTGTGATGGTGTCGTGGTGGTGGGCTGCATCCTGAGTGTGGGCGTGGCTTGTGAAGGTCATCATGCAGCTGACAGTGATCCATTGCAGCTATCTCTGTTGGACGGTGATGTGGCTGTGTCGCCGGATGTTGAAGCAGAGCTGTGCAGATGCACCCTGGATGTGGACAAGTATCATGGGAGTAGTAACGTACTTCTCCGTAGAGTGAAGGTTAGGATTACACACGGATGTTGTAGTTGACCTGGGGGATGGTCTGTCTTGCCTTGAGGTGGGTCGAACTGTGGATCTTGTGCATAATGCAGAGTGTGCTGAAGCCTCAGGTACATATGCTGGTGATCAGCATAGCACATGTGAGCAAGCAAACCATGATGCACACCAGCTCGTGTGTGTGGACACTTTCTGCCTGTGCAGGGCCCTTGCAGGTGGGACACAAGCAGTTGACCCAGCTGTAAGGGGACAATCCGCAGATGAACACCTCAGTCATGTACAAGTTCAGCATCAGGTGGCCGATGTCCAGCCATCTGCCAATAGACACCATGCATTATTCAACATGAGAACTGGCAAGGACTGCGTCTTTGGGGAGTGTGAGGAGCACCTGGCTGGCAATGGGACACCAGATGATGTTGAGATGCAGTGTGCATGCCATGGTGAAGAGGGGGATCCTGGACACATTGTAGACTGACACGCTGAGACATGATACCTGTGCCATGTGTCCCACAACAACACCATACTACATGCAGGGCCTTGTTGGGGCACAGAGGCGGTGGGGAGTAGGAGGGACATGACCTGGTTGGAGTGACAGGGCCTGGAAGGCGTGCCAGCGCTGTGTAGGCAGTTGGAGTTGCACACTCAGCATGCACATGTGTCGTGTGTGTGCTTAGGGTGTGTCTGACAGCAGGGGGTAGATTTTCGGATGGACATTGCTAGTAGTGCGTCTGCTACATCAGACTGTAGTGTGTTGTGGGTTATGCAAGGACATGAGGGTCGTGCAATGTGCACGTTGCATGTGCAGACGTTCCAGCCTTTGACACCGCAACAGTGTCACACACAAGCAGATTACAACAAACTGAATGGGTGGAGGGAGGAAGGGGGGTGCGTCCTAGAGGCGTGTGTGTGAGTGCAAATATAGAAACTCTTTGTGCCCTTGCTGCAGGGCCTGCAGCAGCATACGCCATGTCCTGAATACCATGCCACAAGTTGCACACAAACACAAGCATGTCAGTAAGGACCACTGCAAAAGGTGTATGAAAAGGAAGGAGTGTCTGGTTCTACATGGCACACACACAGACAATGGATGCACATGCAGCAAAGTGGCCGTTGTGGGGACTGACATGCCAAAATACCCACACAGACATGTACATCATGCACAATACATATCATAATCCCTGACACACAGTTTGCATCTTGCTACTCTACACATAGACTCATATGCACAATCTGTGATAACTATGCCAGACATGCCGCATGCACAGTGGCAAGAGACCTGCATTGACAGAGATGAGGCACATTGGAGGCTGAGGGACACCTTTATTGGACATGTGTGCCGGAAGGCAAATGCATCCATATTGACAGATGCACAGGTCATGTGGATGAACATGTGAGATTTACACTGGCACCCCCCTTTGCACCACAGATGCAGGAGATCCATTGCACTGGCACACAAGTGACGGGTGTGAGGCAAACACCCCGTGCTGCTCACGGAGAGGCTGCTATTCACCATTGAGCCTCTACTGGGGATGTACCACACCATGTCAACCCGGTGCATCCCGTATGTTTCCGAGGGCAGTGTTACACACATTGATGCCTTCATCACAATCCCCAATCACATGACAGATGACTGTCACCAAGTGTGACTATCACTTCAGGTGAATCCAGCTCCATGTCATGTGCCCCATGTTGATTCGACATGTATGCAAAGTAACCAAACATGAACAGGAGCAGTGCATACACATTCCAAACATATAGCACACCCAAAAAGCCTTGGTGCATCCCTTACCCTAAGGAGATTTTTCTACATGTCCGTGCATGTTACGCTGATTGAGCACACGTCGCTGTATTCATGAGGAATAGCAGGAGCACAACAATGCCACCAGCAGACAGCATGCGCAAAGACCTGTGGATGAGAGACACACAAGAAGTGAGCCAAAAGAAGAACATCCGCGTGCATGGGCATGTACGCGACACGTATGAGGTTGTCAACATGCTAGGTGAAAATAGTGTCTCTGGAAAGACATTCGTACATTACACCATCACTGGAGTGACACATCCAAACACACCTCTGACTCACTTGCCATACATGCAGATGGACACACACATTGCAACACATGTCACACAAGGCTCAATGCGTGCACACTCAGACACTGCAACTCACCACTAAGCAAAGAAGTTGCGTATGAGCCGACTCCGGATGTCCTCTTCCTCCTCCTCCTCAACATCACTTGCCTCATCACCAAGCCCCTGATCCTCCACGGGTGGATCTTCCTGCTCATCCGGATCCAGGATGAGTGGCACAGCTTTCTCCACTGCCATGATGTGCAGCATGCAGCACACGAGGAAAATTTTGCAGACCTTCACCGGGGCATATGGGAGCGCGCTGCCGGTCTTGTGGAGGCACCGGAATCGGCTTTTCAGGAGGCCAAAGGTCCTCTCTATCACTCGCCTGGCCCGCCCATGGGCGTTGTTGTACCGGTGATCGGCAGGCGTTCTGGGGTTGCGGAGCGGCGTGATCAGCCATGGCATGTTGGGATAGCCAGAGTCCCCTACATGGAAACATCATGGACACAAGTGGGTCAGGAGAAGTAGTAAGACAGAAAGATGACGCTAAATACAGGAGTAGCAGAGTATACCCACCAACAAGACATGCTCGTTCGTTGCGCAGCTGCAGCATCATTTCAGGCACCCTGCTACGCCTCATGATGTAGGCATCGTGTGCTGATCCTGGAAAACAGGCACAGACATGGGAAATCTCCATGTTAGCAAGACACACCACAAGGGCATTAATGGAGTGGTAATGTTTTCTGTTGCAAAAGGCTACCTCTTGTGCCTGTGGTGGTACCAAAGCCACATGTGTCCCATCAATAGACCCAATGACATGGGGCATCCCTCCTAGGGCATAGAAGTCACCCTTGACACGTGTCAACTGCTCAGGAGTTGGGAAATGAATGGGAAATGAATGAACTCATCCAGGTGAACCAACATGGCCTCTAAAAAATCATGCAGGACACGGCTGAACATGGTCTGGGACATGCCACCAACTTTAGCTATGGTATGTTGAAACGTACCCGTGGCAAAGAAATGTAGGGCTGCCATCACCTTCATCCTGGGTGTCAGTGCAGTAGGATACCTGTGTCGTGGTTGGAGGTGTGCTTCCAGCCGGCCGGTCAAGTCCTCAATCAACGGTTGGCTGAAGCGGTAGCGGCGTATACAGTCACGTTCCCTCAGGGCATATGTGCAGAATAAGTATGTTAATCATACAGACAGGTTGCGGAACACTAGAGGCACAGGTCACATGTCCGTTAAGAACAGGACAGAACACACACCTTGCCATGACGGGGTACATGTCAAGACAGATCACACATACATTGAGACTACACTGATACGTCCTTGTCTCGCAAGTCCATGTGGGATGCATACATACACACGTTACGTCTGATGCCACATGTGTCCTGGTGTGCATAATGGTGTGTCATGCCCATCTACACACAGACACATCTTGGATGCATCAACTGCAGATGCATTTGACGGTACACCAACAGCAAGCTTATGGGAACACATGACACACACATGACATAGTCACATCGTGCCACGCCGGTAGTTACATGTCAGGTGTAATATACTGTGTACATGGCATCAGGGGACACTTGCGGGTGTTGTTGACTGTGCCATGCCAGTGATGCATTGCGCAACAAGTCTGTACTTCATGCACACATGTCAAAGGTGGGAAGGGGATGTGTGGCACATCACAGCCTGACACACCTAGTCCTGAGACATGTGGGACTGCACTGACAATGACTTGATGTCTAGCCTTGGCCAAGTATGACAGCTCAATTCCTTACTGTGTGCCGCCTGTCACCTGTGTTAGCCGTGAAACGCACCGTACACACGCTCTGAGGGCATGTGTAGGGTCCGTATCACTATGGGAGTGCAGCCGAACGTGTACGCCACCGTGTACGGACCGTACACGCGTGTGTAGGGTCCGTATCACTATGGGAGTGCAGCCGTACGTGTACGCCACCGTGTACGGACCGTACACGCGTGTGTAGGGTCCGTACCACTATGGGAGTGCAGCCGTACGTGTACGCCACCGTGTACGGACCTTACACGCGTGTGTAGGGTCCGTACCACTATGGGAGTGCAGCCGTACGTGTACGCCACCGTGTACGGACTGTACACACGTGTGTAGGGACCGTACCACTATGGGAGTGCAGCCGTACATGTACGCCACCGTGTACGGACCGTACACGCGTGTGTAGGGTCCGTATCACTATGGGAGTGCAGCCGTACGTGTACGCCACCGTGTACGGACCCAACACACGCGTGTACGGTCCGTACACGGTGGCGTACACATACGGCTGCACTCCCATAGTGATACGGACCCTACACACGCGTGTACGGTCCGTACATGGTGGCGTACACTTACGGCTGCACTCCCATAGTGATACGGACCCTACACACCCGTGTACGGACCGTATCACTGGAGAAGTGGTGCCCTAGGGGCGTGGAACGCACCATACCTGTGTGTGTATAGTGAAATTACATAGGGGACACATGAGGGACAAGTCTAAGGGCCTAAATGCATGCTGGTTGTCATGGAGACCCAGTTTCAAGTTCAAATTTTCCATCAGGTGGCCAGCAGAAGTCGGTTGGAGAAAATATACAAAGTTGCAAAGTGGTTGTTGACTTGACATCATACTCATTTTTTATAACATGCAAAGGCAGCCACTGGGGTAGGTTTAAAGGGATTGGAGGAAACGTAGGATGCAAATGAGATTGACCAATCACTCTGTACTCCTGTACATGAAACAGGCCAGCAAGGCATATATAAGGCAGCCAGGCCCCATGAGAGAGCACTTGCCTGCACAAACTTTCATTCATGACCACTGCTGCTGCTCGTGATTCCTCTGGCACCATGTCCAAGTCTGTGGAGAGGGCCCAGCCATTCACCATGGAGGAGAATATGGCGTTGGTGGATGTGATCCTCCCACAGTACACCATGCTGTCTGGTCGACCTGGGGAGCAGGTGAGTGCAGACTCCACTAGCTTAGACTGTGCCCCTTTTTTGTGACTGTGACTTCTGGCATTGTGTCCATGTGTGACAGACATGCAATGTTGTTTAGAGTGGGTACCAGGGTGGGGAATGCCTCATGTCTCCCATGCAGAGCATGCTGTAGTTCCTGTGTGCACTCCTCACTTGCATAGTGCTTACTGTGACAATGAATGCATGGTGCATGCCACATTCTGCCTGGCTACTCCTCCTGGGAATGTTGTTGCCACAGTCCTGATGTGATTCTGTGGTCCCCCCAGTGTGACAGGTGTAAGTACCCATAGATGTGTGTTTGTTTAGTGTACCTGTGCTGTGAGTGTCCAAATGATGTGTTCGTCCCCTGGACATTGGTGTGTGTGTGTAAGTCCCCTGTCATGTGGGTGAGTGCATATGGGGAGTGTTGCACACCAGCTGCATGAGGGATGGATATACCCTGCCCATCTGATGTGAGCAGGGAGCAGTGCTGTGTGACTGCCGTGCTGAGCCAGCCCCACACCTGTGACACCCCCCAGTCTAGTGGCACATGGGCAGAGTGAGGTTTGTACCCGCAGTTGGCAATGGCAGGTGATTGTCCTGTGCCTGTGTGTGTCTGTGTACTCTGCTGAGGTTGCGTCAGTGGGCTGGGGCATGTGACTGCTTTGAGGTGCTGTACATAATCCTGGTGTAGCTTGTGATGCACAGTCTGATCCGGGATCATTGATTGTGTGGCACCCCTCATGCCACCTGTGTACTTTCAATGGCACGTAGTGCATTTGGCCTTCCCCAGAGGATAATGTCCCTATGACAAAGGTGCAATGAGTTGCCTGCATACCATGGCCTGTTCAAAGAAGACAAATTATTAATATGTGTGTCTCTGTGTCATTGCTCAGGTGGATTAAAGTATTCTCACTTTTGCATCCTCACAGGTAGGCGTCAATGCCAAGGAAGAGATATGGAAGCAAGCCGTCAGTGCCGTGAGGGAGACGGAGGGTCGGAAGCGGCGCCTAGCCCAGGTGAGGAAACGCTGGCAGGATATCCGGTGCTGGACGAGGAGGATCGCACGGGTCCTGCTGGGGGACTCACCTGAGAGCCACAAGAACCGTGGGCGCTGGCGTCTGACCCACATCCAGAAGCGTGTGCTGGCGGTGGTCTTCCCCGAATTGGATAGGCGCTTACGGGAGAAGCAGCAGCTGGAAGGGGGTAGGTACATGTGTGTTTGTTGTGTGTCACCAGCTTTTGGAAGTGTGCAGTTGCATGGATACACTGCCAGGGTTTGAATGTGCAGTGCATAACCTGTTCCCCCAAGTTGGCCCGTTGCTGTTCTTCCTCCCTTCCCCTCCTTGCCATGTGTTCCCTGGTCTGTGTGTAGTCACTCTTGCACAAGGTTATCTAGGCTGGCAGTTAATCCAAGTGCCCAATGCTTGCAGCATCATGTGTGGGGGTGATGTGTCACAGGTTTTGGGACCTTGCCTGTGCCCTGGCCAGTTCAGTCATTGTGGGGTCCATGTCATAGGGTGAGTCCCGACATAGGAGTGTGTCTTAAAAGTGTACTGCCTTACAGCATGCATGTCCAATTTTGTGCCCTCTGACATGATGTGCATGAGTGGGAGTGATGCATAGTGCAGGGACGGTTGCTTCAGTTGCAGTCATATCCATCCAGGACCATGGAGGAGTGTGGCCACTACCGTGCCCTGGGGCACCTTTTCCTAGGTATCATGTGCGTCATCCAACAATATGGACATTCACTGTGTCTTTGGCATAGGTTGGGCTCTGTGGCATTGTACCCTGGCCTCATCTGTATTTACGTAAACTGTGCTACATGTGTCCACTGTACATGGTGACCCAATTTTGCTGGTGCATACTCACAGTGGGCAGTGCCTGTGTGTCTTGGTACGACAATCTGATGTTGGTTGATTGTCAATGATATATGTGGACAGGCGCACCAGGGGTAGTTTGTGTACAATCAGGATTTAGTGCAGGCCATGTGTTTTTATCCCAGAGTAAGAGGTGTAAGTACTTCCTCTGTCTCAATCACATTGTCTCAGGTAGGGGGTGGTTTGTGCGGCCAAGGCCTACATGTCAAAATCTGAAGTCTCCTTGCTGGGTCTGGCCTGTGTGTGATGTTTGTCTGGACATACACTCAAGGTGCAGTGACCCAGTCATGTTGGGCATGGTTTAATGTATTAGCTTTGCAGCATGTGCCAAAAGTTAATAGACATTGTTCCTGCTCATCCCTTTTTTGGCAACGCTGTGTGGTACAGATGCTGTGCACGATGGTCCCCAGAGCCTGGCTCCTCTGTCCAATTTGATGTCAAGTTATTTGCTGTTGTGTCATGCTCTCCATTGTTTCTCAGTGGCATGGTGGGTCAACCAACTGTGTGTTGCCGGGCCTACATATGTACCTTGTATTGTAGATGTTACTCATGTTGCTTTTCAGGCTATGCACTGTGACCTATGTAGATTTGACTCATGTGACAGGTGTCTGATTATTTCCTGTCTTTTCACCTTGCCCACAGCATCGTCGGGGGACTCCGAGGGAGACACTGGCACGGACCATGAGGAGGGATCGAGCACCAGTGCCAGCAGTGCTGTCTTGTCTGGCGCATCGAGTGGCACGGAGGCCGAGGGGAGTGAGGCGGAGGACCTGTCCAGTCCCACCACCGACTATGACGCTGACGGGTCCGAGGCTGAGCTGCCAGAGGGGGCGGAGGCTGCTCTCACAGCTGAAAGCAGCACTCCATGTCTACCCGCCCCCTCCATTCCCATCACCGGCCTCCCACTTGCTCAGGTCCCTTCCCACCGCGCTCGGTCACCACGTGTCTCTTTCTTGCCAGGCACCGCACCCCCTGCCCCTGTCTCCACTGCTGCCATGAATGCCGAGTCTGTGGACATCCTGTGCCAGTTGCAGGTTGGTCAGACTGCGATGCTTAATGTCCTCCATGGCCACACCCGAGTCCTCACCCAGATGGAGGCATACATGGAGGGCATCTCGGCAGCGCAGTCTGACCAACGCCAGTTGCTGAGGTCCATAGACTCGACACTGACTGCAGCAGTGGATCTCCTGCAGCGCTGCATCCCCCCCCTACCCCTGCACCATCCACACTTCCCACTCCCATGCCTGACCCAAGCACACCCAGATGTCACCATGCACGCACCCCACCAGACACAGGCACCACACCACCAGGGAAGGCCAAGCGCACACCTCCTCTCACGCACACACAGGGTGAAGTAGGCACACCCACTGGGTCGGGGGGCAAACGGAAGACACGCAGCCACAGTGGGAGTCCACATTCGTCATAACCCACTCCCTCTGAATCCACTACCCTCAGCTCTCCTGGCCAAGATTCCGACAAAAATTCCTTCATGGCCGCTCTGTCCCTGAGCCCCAGAGTGACACCACCCCGCAAGCGGTCAAAGGAGTCCCCGGTCAGGGTAGTTGAGTCCCCCCCCTGTCCACACCCAACCCCAGTAGTGCTGCGACCCATCCCTCCGACACCCCCCTCCTTGGGGCCTGTGGTTCCTTCGGGTGCAGGGGAGACGCTGGAGAAGCTTGCGGACGTGTGCAGCGCCATTCTCACCACCACCTTTGGCGCTGCCCCACCCCCTGTGGTGGAGTCGTCCGTCCCTGCACACACAACACCTACCCTTGCCCCTCCTGTCCCTGCGGTGCCTGGTCCTTCCCCCCCACATGATGCCCCCCCCGTGGAAGCAAAGGAGGTATGAACTGTGCAGGCAAGCTAGGGGACACGCGTCCCTATGTGTCCCCCACCAGGATTTGGACTATGGACTGCCCTATGGGCCTTGTACATATTGGACTTTTATTAACCAATTGTTTTTCATGCTGAATAAAGCAATGTTTATTTTCCTTTGAACACTACTGCTTTTCTGGTATTGCTGTTGGTGGTGCTGCTCCATGATTTGGGGTGGTGATAATGTGTTAGGTGTCTGGGAAATGTAGTAGTGTGCTGCTCATGGGGTGGACCCTGGTATCTGTGTGCCATCACAAGGTATTTGCGAAATTTCTTTGTTCATGTAAGCTCTTACTGCATGGTGACATTGTCCCAAGGTGTGTTCCTTCCTCTGTAGACACTGACATCTTCCCTGCAGGGTGTTTCCTAAATGTTGTGCTGAGCTGTGTCTACATTTCCTTGGTGTGTGACGGATCCCTTCAACTTTGGCCATGCATGCTCAGCAATGTCTCCACCTGCATCATTTGTGGCATCCTTGGTGGTCATTGTACTTGTGTATGGAGTATATTGTCCTATGTCTGGGCACTGCTGGGGTTGATAGGCACCCACCCCTCCTATGTCTGGGCACTGCTGGGGGGACTCTGCACTCACCCCTCCTATGTCTGGGCACTGCTGGGAGTGATAGGCACCCACCCCTCCTATGTCTGGGCACTGCTGGGAGGACTCTGCACCCACCCCTCCTATGTCTGGGCACTGCTGGGAGTGATAGGCACCCACCCCTCCTATGTCTGGGCACTGCTGGGGGGACTCTGCACCCACCTCTCCTATGTCTGGGCACTGCTGGGGGGACTCTGCACCCACCCCTCCTATGCCTGGGCACTGCTGGGAGTGATAGGCACCCACCCCTCCTATGTCTGGGCACTGCTGGGGGGACTCTGCACCCACCCCTCCTATGTCTGGGCACTGCTGGGGGGACTCTGCACCCACCCCTCCTATGTCTGGGCACTGCTGGGAGTGATAGGCACCCACCCCTCCTATGTCTGGGCACTGCTGGGAGTGTTAGGCACCCACTGCTGGGAGGACTCTGCACCCACCCCTCCTATGTCTGGGCACTGCTGGGGGGACTCTGCACCCACCCCTCCTATGTCTGGGCACTGCTGGGGTGACTCTGCACCCACCCCTCCTATGTCTGGGCACTGCTGGGGTGACTCTGCACCCACCCCTCCTATGTCTGGGCACTGCTGGGGGGACTCTGCACCCACCCCTCCTATGTCTGGGCACTGCTGGGGGGACTCTGCACCCACCCCTCCTATGTCTGGGCACTGCTGGGAGTGATAGGCACCCACCCCTCCTATGTCTGGGCACTGCTGGGGAGACTCTGCACCCACCCCTCCTATGTCTGGGCACTGCTGGGGGGACTCTGCACCCACCCCTCCTATGTCTGGGCACTGCTGGGGGGACTCTGCACCCACCCCTCCTATGTCTGGGCACTGCTGGGAGTGATAGGCACCCACCCCTCCTATGTCTGGGCACTGCTGGGGAGACTCTGCACCCACCCCTCCTATGTCTGGGCACTGCTGGGGGGACTCTGCACCCACCCCTCCTATGTCTGGGCTCTGCTGGGAGTGATAGGCACCCACCCCTCCTATGTCTGGGCACTGCTGGGAGGACTCTGCACCCACCCCTCCTATGTCTGGGCACTTCTGGGGGGACTCTGCACCCACCCCTCCTATGTCTGGGCACTGCTGGGAGTGATAGGCACCCACCCCTCCTATGTCTGGGCACTGCTGGGAGGACTCTGCACCCACCCCTCCTATGTCTGGGCACTGCTGGGAGTGATAGGCACCCACCCCTCCTATGTCTGGGCACTGCTGGGGGGACTCTGCACCCACCCCTCCTATGTCTGGGCACTGCTGGGGGGACTCTGCACCCACCCCTCCTATGTCTGGGCACTGCTGGGAGTGATAGGCACCCACCCCTCCTATGTCTGGGCACTGCTGGGAGTGTTAGGCACCCACCCCTCCTATGTCTGGGCACTGCTGGGGGGACTCTGCACCCACCCCTCCTATGTCTGGGCACTGCTGGGGGCACTGCTGGGGGGACTCTGCACCCACCCCTCCCATGTCTGGGCACTGCTGGGAGTGATAGGCACTCAACCCTCCTATGTCTGGGCACTGCTGGGGGGACTCTGCACCCACCCCTCCTATGTCTGGGCACTGCTGGGGGGACTCTGCACCCACCCCTCCTATGTCTGGGCACAGCTGGGGCTGGTGTCCACACACCCCTATGTGTCTGTCCACTGGCGTGGTGTGACCCGTACCCACGTCCTATGGCCTGGGTACGGGCCGTACCACCATTGTTGGGGTGACGTAGGGGTACGCGTGGTACGGGCCGTACCCACGCTTTGGGGGCATGGGTACGAGCCGTACCACCATTGTTGGGGTGCCGTAGTGGTACGTACCGTGCCCATGCCTTTGGGACGTGGGTATGGCTCATAACAAGCGTACCCCTACGTCACCCCAACAATGGTGGTACGGCACGTACCCAAGCCCCCAAAGCGTGGGTATGGCCCGTACCACGCGTACCCCAACGTCACCGCCACAATGGTGGTACGGCTCGTACCCACTCCCCCAGAGCGTGGGTACGGCCCGTACCACGCATACCCCCTACGTCACCGCCACAATGGGGATACGACCCGTACCCATGCCTGTGGGACGTGGGTTCGGCTCGTACCAAGCGTACCCCTGCGTCACCCCAACAATGGCGGTACGGCACGTACCCATGCCTGTGGGACGTGAGTACGGGCGGTACCACCATTGTTGGGGTCCCGTAGGGGTACGCACCGTACCCACGCCTTACGAGCGTGGGTACGGGACATACCACGCCCACCCCAACAATGGCTGTACGGCCCGTACCCATGCCTTTGGGACGTTGGTACGGGCCGTACCGACATTGATGGGGTGACGTAGGGGTGGGCGTGGTACGTCCCGTACCCACGCTCTTAAGGCGTGGGTACGGTGCGTACCACAATTGTTGTGTTGCCGGTTCGCGTCCATGTTGACTTCCGTTGTGGCGGACGCAGGCCTTGGAGGAGACGCCCCCACCCCCGAAGTGACCAGGCCCTGGGTGTCAGGTATGTACAGGGCATGTTTGATTTTGGACTTGGGTGGGGGTTATGTTTCCTGCCCCTGCCCCCCCCTTTGCCCCTGGGTGTTGTTCTGACCTTCTGCGGCGTCTGCGTCGGTTCCTGTACACCAGATGGACTGCAATGAGGGCCGGGATGACACGTAGTTTGGGGTCCATGGCTGTCCGTCGCGTCCAGGTGCTCCTTGTGCGCGTCGTCCTGATTTCCCGGCAGTTTTTGGCTCCTGTAAAATATTGTCCGTGCGGAGTGACGTCGGTACGGATCGTACTTGCTGGTTCGTGGAACGCTGCCTGACTCCGTCCGGACGTCACGTCCGCGGCGTCCCGGATCAGAATTGTGGGTATTTTTTGTTCGGTCGGTGGTTTTTACGATTCGTACGGAAATGGTGTTTCCGTACGAATCGTACTTGCATGTTTGTGAGATATTTCGACCGGGTACGAGTCGGACGGAGAATACGCTCCGTCCGACGGTTCGTACCCGGTTTCTCCAGGATCGGAATCGGCACCTATATCTATGAAGTAATTAACTACAAATTACATCCCACCCTCTACTCCCATAAAAACCAAAATACACACCTAAAATGAATTACACAGTTACCATAATTAATTACCAATTAATTCATTAAAATTAACAACCACTTATTATTTCCTAAATTAAAAATAAATTACTTCACACCCTTTACACCTATAAATACCACAACACACACCTAAACTGAATTACACAATTACCATAATTAATTACCTATTAATTAATTAAAATTAATTAACAACCAATTAATAATTAATTAGTAATAAACTACTTTACACATTTAACACTACAGCATCTCAACTAAACAAAATTATTAAATACAAAATATTCAGTAAATTAAATATAATTAAATTACTTCCCACCCTATTCACCTATAAACCCACAACCCACTACTGAACTAAAAATGCAAAATAAAAAATAAAAATAATAACTACTAAAATTGTAACACATATATTAAAAATACAAACAATTCTTATACAAAAAACATACAACACATATATATAATATATATACTAAAATACATAACTAATAAAACAACGATATTTTTTCTCAAAATTCTTTTTTATTATTCAGCATCAGAATCAAATACAACAACAATGGGATAATAGAGCATGCAGACCCCTGAGGCGGAAAATCAGCTAATTGCAGTCCAGTCGCTCATATCACAAGGTCCTTCTATGCCCCCCACATTCAGCAGAAAAGATGCTCAATTTAGGTCCACATTTCGCAAGGGTACACCCTTACGCAGGAACAAGAAACCAAACACTCAGAAACCCCTTCCCCCCACCCCTCCCTTAAACCCTTCCTCCGCCCCCCGCCCCGGTGGTGGTGTTTCCGCATCGTGAGGAGTATGTCTGCCTGGCTCCCCGGATGGGGTTTAGAATTGGAAGAGGTGCATAGCCCTTATGGAGGGTGGGCAAACCGCTGATGGCAAGCCGCGGGATAGGTAAGATACCAGTGGGCCCCATTTATATTCAAAATTCTTATATTCATCTCGAAAGATGTCAGCCAGGCGTTCCATGGAATGTATTCTCCACAGACGGGAGTGCCACAGCGATATGGCGGGAGCATCTTTCTTTTTCCAAGCGGCCGCTATGGTGAGTTTAGCTGCTCCCAGTCCAGCCCACATGATCGCCTTATCGGCTCTCGTTTGGTGTTCCAACGTGGGGTCTCTGATACCAAATAGTGCCCCCTCTATGGTCATTGGGATGGGGTATCCCAGCATTTCTTTAATGTGTGATAGGATTTCCTCTCAGAATGTCCGAATGCCAGGGCAGTCCCACCAAATATGATGAAAGTCCCCTTGCATACCACAGCCCCACCAGCAGAGATCTGAGCTGTCAGGGAAAATTTGTTTGAGTTTAGTGGGGTAGAGATACCAATCTGGAAGTGTCTTACAGTGTGCCTCCCGTATTGAGATCGAGTGGTTGTGGCTGGAAATGTCCCCCCAAATATGTTTCCAATACTCTCCTGTGATATCCCGACCGAGCACCTGTTCCCAAAAATGCAGGTATCGTGGGAGCTTGTATGGTACTCAATAGCAGAGCGTAAAGAGAAGAAATGGCCCCTTTCATGTTGCCTGCCTTTAAGACCTGTCGTTCCAACACCGTCAGATCCCTAGTGACTGACTCTCATATGTGTGGTTGCGTGGCCCAGTGTTTAAGCTGGAGGTAGTGGTAGAGTTCGCTGTGTGGGATCAGGAACTCTTTTGCAGCTGTCAAACGTCAGAATGTCAAAGTTGTGGAAGAGGTCCGAGAGTTTTAGGCAACTGCCCTCCTTCCAGCAGTCAAATGGCCCTTCATGTAAATCCGGCGGGAAGGCCGGGTTAAAGTGAATTGGGGTGTATGGGGAAGGGAAAGTGGTCCATCCCTGTCTTCGTGTAATGTGATCCCAGACTGTGAGGGTGGTGCGTGTGGGGGTGCTCAGGTATGCGTTTGCCAGCCTATCCTTCTTAGGTTTCCATAGAACATCCCAAATAGAGCGGCCCACAATGGCCTGGTCCATATGGAGCCAGTGTTTTTCAGATTCCCGTCCTGTCCATTCCATCACTACTCGCAGTTGTGCCGCTTGGTAGTATAATGTGAAATCTGGTAGAGCCACTCCCCCCTCCTTCCTGGGTCACCTCAGCACATGAAAGGGCAGGCGAGCCCTCCCTCCTTGCCAAATAAAGTTGGTGGTCAGTGAGCGTAAGCGAGACAGCAAATCCCGGGAAAGCTCGATGGGGAGAGCCTAAAAGAGATATAGGAATTTCGGTTAGACCGTCATTTTGACGGCGTTGATTCGCCCCAGCCAAGAAACATAGAGAGGTTTCCATCTCTTAAAATCTTGTTGCGTCTGTAACACTAGCGCAGGATAGTTGGCTTTGTTTAAGTCCCCAATTTTAGGCGTGAGATAGACTTTCAGGTAGAGGAGGGAGTGTGTCACCCATTGTAGGGGTGGTTGGCTCCACAGTCTCGTTGCTTCATTGTCAGTGAGCGGGAGGTTGAGTATGGAAGATTTGGTAAGGTTGACTTTAAAGCCTGCCACCAGTTCAAAACGGGTCAGCTCCTCCTGAACTGCCTGGAGGGAGTAGGCAGGATCCCGGAGAGTAAGCAGAATATCATCCACGAAAAGAAGACGCTTTATGATCAGTACCTCCAAAGCGGATTCCCCGAATCTCCACATTAGCTTGGAATCTCTTGGCAAGGAGTTCAAAACTGTGGGCAAATAGAAGGGGGGAAAGCGGACAACCCTGTCTCGTGCCCCTGCTAAGGGCAAATGGGAGAGATGTGAACCCATTGACCAGTACTCATGACTGTGGGAGGTGATAGTTTGCCCGGACCATATGGAGGAACCTATCTCGAAAGCCAAATTTTCACATGGTCAGGAAGAGGAATGACCAATCCACCCTGTCAAAGGCCTTTTTGGCGTCGAGGCCCAATAGTACTGCCGGGATGTTAAATTTAGAGACTTTCTCAATTAGATGTACAGTGCGACGCATATTGTTGTGTGTTTGTTGCCCCTTTATAAAGCCGGATTGATCAGGGTGGATTAGTGTGGGCATCAGGTCATTATCCCGGGATGCCAGGATTGCTGAGTATAATTTCGCATCAAGGTTGAGAAGTGCTATGGGTCGATATGAGGTTGTTATAGAAAGGGTATACCCAAAATCACTGGGACCTGGGTGTAGGACAGTATAGAACAAAATGGTCCCATCACAACATGAACAATATAAATCAAACATCAACGAATAAATAGACAAAAAAACTGAAGAAAATGTTCAAGTGTTATTTAATCACACTGAACTTCAATTTTCATGTATTCAATTCACACTTTAAGTAAAAAACATTCCACAAGACATAGTAGATGTGCCCCCCCAAAAAAAAGAGGGGGTGGGGAGGGTCAGTGAATTAGTGTGACAATTGAGGGATAAGTGAAAGGAACAGTATATACACTTATTGACAATCAAATTGATAGGCATGTTTCATTCAATGCCACATATTTTGCATAGATCTAATCTCAAAATGCGATACAGTAAACATAGATGTCGCCATGTAAGATGAGAATCACAGTGCAACATGCACGGTTGATATTACTGGCAGTTGTGTTATGTCGACGTTTCGACCCCTTGATTCGTGTTGGTGTTCGTTGAGACCTTACAAAATGGGGTCTTCCTCAGGACAGGGGTACAAGTGGGAAGGAGGAAGGGCACCTAAAGGGTTAATACAAAGAGTATAATGTGTCAGATCTATAGTTGGGGTCATGACATCTAAGAGAACAAGAATACATCTAAGTTCAGAAAATTACCGTTTCTGCCTTGCTGGCAGGTATCTAAGGCGCGGTGTGTCGTCAAAGAAAAGGGGGGTCCAGATCCTCCCAGCGGTACAACGAAGAGAGTGATGGCCACCTAAAAACATGAGGTGCTTATTAGTAAAGGCCTCTCAAGAAATTGAGGTCCCAAATTTAAAGAGATTGGCATCAAACTTACTCTGCCAAAGGGGGAACCGATCCCCTATTATTTTTCTGGATGCAGTTCAAAATCTGCCTGTACACAGCCGTGGATGAAATTACGTAGGCTGGCGCGAGACAAGAGGCACAACATCCGCTTGATCAAGTTAAAAGAGGAGGAATAAAAACAGTGCTACGGACCTAGTAGCCAACTCTATAGTGGCAAACAGGTGGAACTATTAATTGATGACTGAAGAGGGAAAACCGCCGGACAATTTATGATGATGGAGGGGATTGTGAAGGTTAACTCCCCAGACATTTATCGATCTCAGTTTCAGCCCCTTCCCAACAGACCAATCGTACAGGAAATGGGGATGCCCTGCTGTATAAACATTAACCGGCTAAACCTTTTTGACTCAGATGGCGATAGCCAGAGCTCTAAAAGCATTTCATTCGAGCCAAAAAGAAAAAAGAAAAGAAAGCGCTGAACCTCAAGCGCAGATCATTCTCTGTAGTGACATGTCCTTCTTGTCTTTGGGTGTCAGTAGTGTCTCTCGAGGGTTAAACCAGGCTCTTTTCTGTGCCCTCTTTACCAGTTTCTTCAGTTTTTTTGTCTATTTATTCATTGATGTTTGATTTATATTGTTCATGTTGTGCTGGGACCATTTTGTCATATATGGGTCGATATGAGGCACATTTCTGGGGGACCTTCCCTGGCTTGGGAATGACTGCTATCACCGACTCGGCCATGGTGTCCGAGACCCTGGCATCGGTCGCAATTGCATTAAAAAGTTCGACGAGGTGTGGAACTAGCTCAGACGTGAAACATTTGTAAATTGTGCTGTAAGTCCGTCGGGACCCGGGGCTTTGTGAAGCTTAAGTTTGACAATAGCTTGTCTGACCTCCTCTGCGGTAATAGGGCCCTCCAGGGGTTCTGCGGTTGCAGGGGAGAGATGCTGAAGTTCCACTGTGTCTAAGTATTGTTGTTGCAAGCCTATGTCTGGTGTGGTGCCTGGGTAGAGTTCCCCTTAGAAGTTGCCAAAGGCATTGGTTTTGCGATCATCTGCATGTGTAACATGGCCATCCTTGTCCAGGATACCCCCAATAAATTCACGTTCCCTCTTTTCATGGAGTTGTCGGGCTAAGTGTCTCCCCACTTAATCCCCCTGAGCATATGCTGAATGCCTCAGTTTCAGCAGAGTAAACTTCGCTCTGTTAGTATAGATAGCGCGTAGTTTGCCCCTAAGCGCAGTGAGCTGCCGCTGGAGCGTTCATGTGGGGGTGGCCTTGTGAGCTTTTTCCACTACCTCTAATTCCCCTTCAAGCAGTACGCAGTCTTTCGCTCTCTGTTTATTCAATGCCGCGTTGAGTTGTATGCATTTGCCCCTAACCACCGCATTAAAAGCGTCCCAATTGTTCTGTGGTGTAGTATCTTGCGGAGTGGAGTGTTAAGCGCAAAGTACTCGTTAATGGAGATTCTCAGTTCGGCGCAGAAGGTTTTATCTCGCAGGAGCGAGCCTGGGAAGTACCAGCGCGCCGTGCCCGGCCTAGTCCCGTCCCAGGTTAAACTGGCAGATATAAGGCTATGGTCTAATATCGAAAGAGGTAGGATCTGAGCGGCCTGCAGTGAGCCCACCAGGGCCTGGCTAATAAAGATGTAATCTATCCTGGAGTAGGATTGGTGAACGTGAGAGTAATAGGTGAAATCTTTGGTAGTGGGATAGAGTGTCCGCCAGGTATCATTGAGACCTAACATGGATCTTTTCTGTTTAACCCCTTTAGTGAAACTGTTGGGGGTAGCCCGGTGTGCATGGGAGCTGTCTAACGTTGCCTGCCAGGTCGAGTTAAAATCCCCTAGGAGAATGACCAGTCCCTCTGCGAAGTCGCCAATCATTTCAAGAGTGGTAGATAGGAATATCAACTGTCCCGAGTTGGGTGCATAAAGGGAAATCAATGTGCAAAGCTTACCCCTGAGTCTCCCCTTCACCATCAAGATTCTGCCCTTCTGATCAGTTTTGAGAGACTCAGGCTGGAATTTGGCTGTGTTACGAAAAAGCAAGGCTACTCCATTATGTTTGGTGCCTGCAGAGGATCTATAGATCAATGAGTATGTTTTTTGGCGCAGCGTGCTTCTTCGGTTTTCTTAAGGTGTGTTTCTTGGAGTGCTACCACGTCAAACTGGCGATCATTGAGGTATTTCCAGATTTTCTGGCGTTTTTGAGGCGAATTCAAACCTTTGACATTCCATGACGCTATGGATACCATTTAAGCGGTTTGAGCCCTCTCCACCCTCTCATATAGCCCCCTCTTGGAACAGCATGTATATGCTGTCGCGCCACGTCCCAAAAAAGCTAGACCCTCAACACTGGTTCTCTCGTGAGCTATATCAACCCCACCTAGGGATATGAGTATGTCTCCCCAGCACCACCACCGGAAACCCACCCCCCCAACCCATCCCCAAAATCCCCTAGTATGACATGCTGAGATGCCAAAGGGCTCCCAGCTGAAGACTCCCAGAACGAGAGTACGGTAATGCTGGGCAGTATGGACCATGCCCGCACCCCCCAGCTGCCATGCATTAAGAGTGGAGAGAACAGTCAACAGTTTCAATAGGGGCGAAATATAGCCATGCTTAAATTTCTAATGTTCCAAAGCACAACCGAGGCTCATCTGCTACAGCCGGTTTGTGACCTTCAGTGGAACAGTTCTGCGGTTCCTGTGATAAATCCCTGGTGTATCAGGGCACCTTCTACTGTTCCCGTTCTAAAAATAATCATTTAACTTGCTGCTTGTTTTTTGTGTCCGTTTGCCAGGACCGAGTTTCTCTCCGATGTTGGCTCAGATCATGCACAGGCCCTGCGGCATCGTCATTCTCAGGGTCTGGCAGGCCCAAAAGTCTGAAGCCATCCTGAAGGTCAGCGATATGATGCGGCTTGTTTTCGTATTCAAAGGCGAGTCCGAAAGGGAATGTCCAGCGATAGCGAAACCCTTCTTCACGTAGTTTGTTGGTGACAGGGCGATGCGACTACCTACGTGCGAGAGTTGATGGTGTCAGGTCCTGGAAGATCATGCATTTGTTGCCCTGGAATGAAGTTTTGTCTTTCTTCCTTGCAGCATTGAGGATGGCTTCTTTTGTTTTAAAAGAGTGCAGTTTCACCAGAACATCACGCATCCTGCGTCGTTCCCCCGTCAGCATGGGCCCCACTCTGTGGACACGGCCTATCTTCACCTTCAGTTGTTGGGGAGCCAGGACATCTGAGAAAAGTCCGATCACAAACGCCTCAAGTTCTGGTCCCTTTGCACCCTCCTCCAGGTCCCGAATGCCTAAGTTTTCCCTCCGGGCCCTATTTTCCAGGTCTTCCGTCTTCAGGATCACTTGCTGCAACTGCGTCTGGAGGTTTTGCTGTGTTTCTTGCAGTTTGCTTGAACGCACGTTGAGATTTTGCACCTGTTCCTCCACTTCCAGGGTCAAGACTGATTTGCATATGGCTGGGTCCAAACTGGGGTGGTGTAGTGGGCAAAAGAACGATGGATTTAACCCAGATCTTTTGACTGGGGGAGAATGTTTGCATTGTCAGCATTCCGTCCATCATTTATTTGCTGTAACACTGTTCCTCCAATTCCAGCACCCAGGATCCCACCGCGTCTACATCTTGGCGAAGTGTCGCCATTTCCTCTGTTAGGTTGGCCTTGAATTGATCCATCGAGGTGCGCAGGTCGTGCTTTATTTCTTGGCAGAGCTCAGTTTTGAAGTCCCGTAGGGAAGCTAGTAGGTCATCCCTGGAGAGGGCCATCTTCTTCGCCAACTTCGGGTCTGTCGCGGGAGGAGTCCTGTTGGCCGTCGCGAAATAATGGGAGACTTTATTTGACGTCTTCTTGGGTGGCATAGGGGCAGAGCAAAGCACAAGGCCGGCGCTGGTATCAGGGGCCCCTCCGTGTGTTGCGGACACTGTTTAGGCCCGAATATTCAAAGCTTCCAGACACTTGGCAGGGCCAGTCGCAGGCAGTTAAGCTCCCCTAGCCATCTTAAGGTCAGGCGACTTTGGGGAAGAACCTGTAAGCACTTGCAGGAGTCGGCTTTCGTTGTGGGCAGCAGGGGTGGCGGCAGGAGATGAAAATGTGTAGAGTTCTTCAGCCACCTTGCAGACTCCGTTGACGAGACCGAGCCCTGTCCCAAGACGTGTCACAGCAAGGCCGCCATCTTAAGGTGAGTCAAGCCTGTTCTCCTGGTCTCCCTCTGGGCAATTAATCGTGGCATGCAAAGAAGAATAAGGGTGACTGACCCATTGTATGGTGTCCTGAGGTGTTTGCCGTCATTCCCAGTGGCAGGTGGTGTCACGTTTCAGCAGCGTCTCTGTCCCCGATCTAGGGCGCGGCTCCCGGCGTCTGACAGGCAGCGGGCAGCCGAAGGCATCCGTGGCTCCCCTTCACATGGAGCTCGCGTCAGGCGGGGGCCCACCACCGACAGGGGTCTACCCCTGTGGCGAACGACCATCGCAACGCATGCGTCACATCACATCCGTTTACGTCGTGTGCCGTCACAACTCACGCGACGTTAAGAAGCGTGCGTTTACTACGCACGTCGTTACCTCGCGGGCGCCATTACATCGCAGGCGCTTTTGCAACGCAGGCGACGGGACAGGGACAGTGGAGAGACAACGCTGGAACCACGACGAGAGACAGGTGACGACGCTGTACTCGTAATGTTTTAGGGTTTGGGGTAGTTGGTGGGGAGTATAGTGGAGGGGACTGTTTTAGGGTTTAGGGTAGTTAATGGGGAGTTTAGTGGAGGGGAGGGTTTTAGGCTTTAGGGCTTAGGGTTAATAGTAGTATATGGTTGTGTTTTAGGCTTAGGGTTTAGGGCTTAGGGTTAATAGTAGTATATGGTAGTGTTTTAGGCTTTAGGGTTAGGGCTTAGGGTTAGGAGTTGTATATGGTACTGTTTTAGGCTTTAGAGTTAGGGCTTAGGGTTAGGAGTAGTATATGGTAGTGTTTTAGGCTTTAGGGTTAGGGCTTAGGGTTAGGAGTCGTTTATGGTAGTGTTTTAGGCTTTAGGGTTAGGCCTTAGGGTTAAGAGTCGAATATGGCAGTGTTTTAGGCTTAAGAGTTAGGGCTTAGGGTTAGGAGTCGTATATGGAGGTGTTTTAGACTTTAGGGTTAGGGCTTAGGGTTAATGTAAGTGTATGGAACTGTTTTGCCTTTACTGTTTACGCCTCAGGGCGTTGTACTGTGTTTGTGGGGGCGGTGAGGGAGAATTTTGCGGTGGGATAGAATGCGTGGTCTTTGTTTGCATTGTAACGGTCTTTTGCATGCATGTGAGGGCGCTGTGCGATGTAATGGTTTGCGTGGTGAATGCATGCGATGTAATAGTGCGTGCGATGTGATGAATGCGATGTAATGGTGTGCATTGTATTTGTTTGCGTTGGCGCGTCATACATCCACCCCTGCAGCACCCAGCATAGACGGGCTGTCTCAGATCTGTATCAGCCCCGACCAGCACCTCACTAGAGCGCCATTTTAAGGGGCTTGCCCAGTCGCGTCCTTTATCCTTCTCATGACAGCTTCCAGATTCAGACGCCGACCTCAGTACCGGCTGTCAGTGCAGGTACGTTTCCTCTACCTTCATGCAGGTTCTGCCTCTGAGGCAGTATCAAAGAAGGGTGTAAGCAGCCAAGGGAGTCCGGAGCTGAAACGGCTCCCTTCCGTTCAGCCATCTTGCTTTGCCACTCCCCCCCAAAAACAATATTTTTAACAACTGTATTTTTCCAAACGATATTTTTGACGACGATATTCTTGCTGTCGATATTTCTGCACCATGATATTCATGACTTGATATTTGTGCAACTCGATTTTTTTTTGTTCGATATTCTGTCTCTTCACCGGAGGACAGGTGGCATCCTGCGTCCAATCACTGATCACTTGTTGCAGTGCGGACGAAATGGGGGAAATCACATGATAAGTTTGAGATCTCCCACATGGAGGAAAAAAAGACGGGACACAAACATGTTTAGAAATTGGCGGTCACAAGCACTGACTGAGCCCCTAACAGGGGCGGCTGGTGGATTTTGAATGAAGTAGGGTGGAAATTTGAGACCAGAGTATAATATGCCAGCAAGCATGCCCAGGAGGGCTGGACTGGGAACCCAAAGCAACCCTGGCAATATTCCCGGACCAGCCCCTGGAGAAGCACTGTCTGGCCCCGGAAGCCGGACAGTTTGCTTGCTGCATTTGTTATTAGGGGCCGATATTGCAGCACCGCTGCAAAACCGTCCCCAGCAAAAAAAACAACCCCCACCACTGTAAAACCGGCCCCCACCCTTTGAGCCTCCTGGGGAAATGCCCAATGGCCGGCAAGGCCAGTCTAGCTCTGGTGGCAAGCAGGGGGTTCCTCCGTTAGGGCGGAGGAGCGTCGCCCTAATGGCAACTAAATACATACACCAGGCTGCCTTGAGTGCATCCATGTGTATTGCACATTTATTCACAGTGGTGGCTTGTGTCATTCATGCAGAACGGCTTTGGTGCTGCCAAATTAAACAGGTTGATTATATTTAGATCAGAAACACATATATATATCCATCTTGTAATGCGTGCCTTGCTGAAAAAAAATACAGATTATGTTTTGAAATTCCTGAAATGAGCTTACTGCAGTGCATGATGAATGTTTGTACCCCACAAATGCATCAGCAGTACCGCAGGGTCTTCTGCTACAGAATATGAGGCCATACCCAGGCATCAGCTTTAGAAGCTAACTGAGTCTTCTCAAGCATGCAGATGTCACGGGGCATATAGGGAACGCAAGAATCGAAATGTTTAATCGCTGTACTAATAATCCCCTGCAACGTGAGGTAATGTTTACTCCAGTAGGAAACCAGTGTGTGAGCAGTGTCCAATGGCCTTGGGCTTGAAAGATAAACCTGGAGAATGTGAAAGGAAAATGGTGATGCACACATTTTTTTTGCACGTCACACACATATTTTACAGCATTTTAGTTTTAGAAACACAAGCAGGTATGCTCGGAGCATCAGGCGTGACCTTGGTTATACCGAATAAGCAGCTAACTATGTTGTTATATAATATCTCTTTATTAATGTAATAACTGCACTTTCACAATTGCTTTATTAACCTTCCTGCTTTGTCAAATTTGCTTGAAAATGCACCATTTGTCGAACCCCTCGTAGGTTTTTCGGGGAGGTGGGTGGTGGGGGGCCTTCCCTCTCGAAAATGGGATTCAGTGCAGACAGGCTGGTGGGAATAGAAACACACATATACAGTACTTAAGTATTTAACGTTCTACAGTGTTTCACCTTAGTACATGAGATTATGCACTGCATAAAGAGACATTTATTTAAAGTGACAGTTTTTAAACATTAATTTAGAAACATTCCTGCGCCCGCCCTGAGGACAACACTATTAGGGAACTAAAAGGCAATTCAGATATGTGCACTCTAAATGTGGCCTGGATTAGATAGAGCAACATTATATTTTATTACATCAAATACAAGATTTGTGTACAGCGCACATCTTGAACTCACGGATTTGAAGGTGTTCGGCTGTGTGACAATGAAGGAAAAGAAGACTCTCAAATTACATATTTGCCTAGGGTCACGCAAATTGTAAGATGGGCTGCTGGGATTTATCGCAGGTTTTCTTGTTTAATATTTCGAAGCAGCCACCATTAGAGGAGTATCTCTTTCCGAATTCAAATGATAATACTTTCTTATTAACTAGTGGTGTATTAGCTTAAAGGATAATTAAGTGACAGGCAGAATCCTTTTTTTAATTTTTTTGCAAGTTTGACATAGCGCGGCCTTATACAAGAACACAAGAGCGCTTCAGACTGGCAGTCCTGGGTAGACCCATCAGATAGTCAGCAAATACCAGACAGGGCCGGCTTTAGTGCTGGTGGCGCCCTGTGCGACAATGTTTGTTGGCGCCCCCCCAATGACCACCTCCACCACGGATTCTCTCACTAGCACCCTTTAACAGTGACCAAGTCTCCATAACCACACCCTCTCAGATGCATTGAATTAGTTATACAGCACCACTCATACCAATCATACGTGTGTAAATCAGTGTATAGGAAATGTTACATAAGCCAAAAGACTAAAAGTGTAGGAGTCACATGTCATCCAAACTGGTAGGCAGTATAGTTTAAGAGTGCTTGGCGTGGAGAAGCACAAACTCAGAGTCGAAAAAGAAACAGCATAGTTGGGAGTTTTCTTTAAAAATAAGAATCGATTTCTAGCCAAATTAACCCTTTTGCAACATTAATTAATGCTCTAATAATGTATACTTTGCAGTGTGTATGCAGTTCTAGGATGAAAGTTAATAGCTCACTATCCTATATTAGGACTTTAAGTTATAAATTGCAAGTAACAAAAGGATGTCTCTTTTGAAAGCAGTAACCTGCTGATCTGTTTACATCATACGCACGCTGTAATCTACTTGGTACACGTTCTTTGCAGCAGGCATACTAACCCTCTGCACTAACTTCACCTAAAAGTCACATGGTCCGTGACTGGCTACCCTCCCCTCCCAGCTTCCCACACCACCTTGAAGGATTGACATAGGCAAGTTGTCTTTGGAAGGTGGGGGGTCAGGGACCCCCCGGCCGTATTTATTATACAAAACAATAAAGGATGAATATCAACAAGCCTATTGGTTTCCTAGTGTCAGCCGTGCTGCCCTGTAAGCGGCGCCAACCCCTCAAACCCTTCCGCACCACAAAGCTGTTAGTTGGGTCTTTTATTCCCTTTGCCTGTGCGTAGAAGGAGACAGCTGCCCTATGCCTGTTAGCTGTAGCGACTGAGCGACCCTCCTGATGCAGTTTACCAAGATAATCTGTAAAACTATTCTCTAGAGCCCATTTGGATTCCCAGTCTCGCCCCAAGAAAGTGCAATATGAACCAAACGCCCCTTCATACGCTGTCCTTGTCTTGGGGGCTAAGCTAGCAGCCACGAGGTCCTGTAATTTGGGGCACCAATCTGCCAGAGTGCTGACGGGAAGTGTGTCGGTGTAGGCTCTGCTGATGGAAGATGTTCCCTGAATACCTGCATTTTTTGGCGAGAGAGTGCATCAGCTGCATTATTAAGGACACCTGGTACATGTTTTGCCCTGAATATAACATTCAATTTCAAGCATCTCAACACAATCTCCTTCAAGAGGCGGAGTATGAACCTACAGCATGCCGCTTGCTGATTGATACACTCCACCACCGTCATGTTGTCTGACCAGAATATCACTGATTTGTTATGCAGAAGTTCTGGCCAGACCATTAATGCAACCCATATGGGGAACAGCTCCAGAAAACCAATGTTGGTTGTCAACTCACTGTACACCCACTCGTCCGGCCACCTGTGGGTGACCCACTTATTTCCAAGGATGGCACCAAACCCAACACTCCCAGCAGCGTCAGTCCATAAACCTAACTCTGCTGAAGTAGTGGGGGGGCCGGACCACACAACCCTGCCGTTGAAGCCCTCCAGGAATGCCATCCATATCTGCATGTCCTGGCGTACCTCAAGCGACAGTCTAGTGCGGTGGTGTTTTTCTCGCAGACCCTTCATAGCCTGCGCAATTGAGCGAGAAAAGGGGCGAGCCATTGGTATCACCCTGAATGCGAAATTCAACTGGCCCACTGTTTCCTGAAGCTGTTGTAAAGAGACCTTCTCTTTGGCCAGGCACGCGCATAGTGCCGCCTTGAATTTAGACACCTTCTCCTTTGGGAGCCTGAAACAACCCTCCACAGAGTCTATTTCAATGCCCAGAAATTCTAAGCAAGTAGCTGGCCCCACTGTCTTCCCCGGCGCCAGCGGGACCCCAAGAGCCCACATGAGCACGCAAAATTCCTGCAATGCCCGCGCACACTCCTGAGACCCAGCCGCGCCCAGGAAGAGAAAGTCATCCAGGTAGTGCATGACCTGCTGATGCCCGGTTGCCTGCCTCATTACCCATTCCAAGAAGGAACTGAACGTCTCGAAATAGGCACACGAGATTGAACAACCCATGGGCATGCATTTGTCCATGTAATACTTCCCATCAAACTTGAACCCCAAAAGGTGGTGATCCCCCTGATGCACAGGGAGAAGACGAAATGCAGACTCTATGTCAGACTTGGCCATCAATGCCCCTGAACCCAGGCCCCTAAGCAACACCACCGCTTGGTCAAAAGAGGCATATTTTACACTGCAGACATTCTCATCTATAGCATCATTCAAGGATGCCCCCCTTGGGGCTGAGAGATTATGGATGAGTCTATATTCGCCTTTCTCTTTTTTAGGGACAACACCAAGTGGGGAACAAACAAAGTTGGGCACTGGCACCTCATCAAACGGTCCTGCTATCCTACCCAGGCGTAATTCTTTTTCAATTTTTGAAGCCACTACCCCTGGGTTATGCTTTACAGACAGTTGGTTCCTGCACTCAGTCTTACCTGTGTACCCTCCTGCCGGTATCCTGAAACCCCAAGAAAATCCCTCCTGAAGTAATTTAGCCGCTGCGTGATCTGGGTATCTGTTCAGCCAGGGAATCATTGCCATGACATCAATGGGAGTGTGTGATACTGGTAGACGGCGACCTCAGAGGAGCCTGGAAGGGGTCCTGACTACCCTGAGACCCACCCTCGAAGTATCGTAGCCGGGCACTGGCGGGAGACTCCCCAGGGGGAGGAATCTCGTATCTAGGATCGTACTTCTGGCACCACACGACACAGAGTGACCACTCCGGGTATTCTGAGAAAACAATCTTTATCACTGCAAATATGTACAAGGTGAGCACGGGCTCAAGAGTCTCGGAAGGGGTAGGGGGTAGCGGGACAGTCTCTGGTAAAGGTTCAAAGCAGGGACGTATCCGGCGCACAGCTCACAATCCTCGAGCTGGGGGATACGATGTTGTAGTCGGGGTACGGCGGGACCGTGAGAGTCTGTTGGAGCCGCGAGTCACTCAGCGGGCTCAGGTACAGGGTCGGAGGTCTTACGATCTTCAAGGAGCCGCGAGTCACTCAGCAGGCTCAGGTACAAGTTTGGAGGTTTTACGATCTTCAGGGAGCCGCGAGTCACTCAGCAGGCTCAGGTACAAGTTCGGAGGTCTTACGATCTTCAGGGAGCCGCGAGTCACTCAGCAGGCTCAGGTACAAGTTCGGAGGTCTTACGATCTTCAGGGAGCCGCGAGTCACTCAGCAGGGCTCAGGAGGGTCCAAGTTCCAGGAGCCGCGACCACGTCGGCAGGCTCTCGTTGTTCCAGCGTCGAATCTGCCGGACAGACCCAGAGCACCCCTTGTTATAGGTCGACCCCTCTTTGATGTCCGGAGTCCGTGCAGGCAGGGGTCTTGTCACCTGGGGGTCGCTTGTCGGGAATTTCCTGCTATTGTCTTTTGATCCTTTCGGGGCCGGGTCGGGAGGAGTCCCAGACACCCAGCAGGCGTGGAGCCAGCCCTCAGGGAGGCCGGAGGGCCGATCAAAACCCATCGTCCCAGGGGAGTTCAGAGGTGCGATAGAAACTGCTCCTCCCTCTCTCATCCCCTGGAAGCGTGATGTCCTCCAGCCGGAGTGGCGCCTCTAGGCCCGGGTCGCGCTGGGGCCGGGCGGCCATCTTGGTGCATGAAGTGGGCACGCGGGCCCGGGGTGGCCGAAAGGAGAGAGGTCATGGACGGGGATGTCCGGGTCGGTGCGTGTGTCCTGGTGGGGAGGGTCGGCTGGGCCGTGTGCTTGGGCTGCAGGTACCAGGTTTCGGTGGTGCGGGGGCACGGAGGGCCATTCTACGAGGCCGGGTCCAACACGCGTCCCCCCCAGCTGAAAGCCGGAGAGAACTGCCCATCATCTTGGGGGGTTCTCTTCGCTGAGGCGGAAGAACCGGGAGAGGCCGTCAGCATTGGCGTGGTCCGTACCAGGGCGGTGTTCTACGGTGAAATCCATCCCCTGGAGGGAGATTGACCACCGCAGTAGCTTGGGGTTTTCTCCTCGCATCCGCATGAGCCATTGCAAGGGCCGATGGTCAGTTTGGACTCTGAAATGGGTGCCGAACAGGTAGGGTCGTAGCTTTTTGAGTGCCCAGACCACGGCAAAGGCTTCGCGCTCTATGGTGCTCCATCTCTGTTCTCGGGGCAACAGCCGCCGACTGAGGAAGGCGACGGGCTGGTCTAGGCCTTGGTCATTCACTTGGGACAGGACGGCCCCAATGCCATGCTCGGAGGCATCGGTCTGGACTATGAACTCCTTGGCGTAGTCGGGAGCCTGGAGGACGGGGGCAGTACACATGGCTTTTTTTAGGGCATCGAAAGCTTCCTGGCAGGCAGCCGTCCACTGCACTTTCTTTGGCTGTTTTTTAGACGTGAGTTCTGTGAGAGGGCCGACAAGGCTGCCATACCCCCGAATGAATCTTCGGTAGTAGCCCGTGAGTCCCAGAAAGGCTCGGACCTCCGTTTGGGTGATGGGTGGTTCCCAGGCCAGGATGGCGTCGATCTTTGGCTGTAGAGGGGCGACCTGGCCGCTCCCGACCTGGTGCCCCAGGTAGACTACGGATCCTTGCCCGATCTGGCACTTGCTGGCTTTTACTGTGAGGCCTGCCTGGCGCAGGGCGGTTAGCACCCTCCGGAGGTGCTAGAGGTGCTCACTCCACTCTGAACTGAAGACAGCGATGTCGTCCAGATATGCCGCGCTGAACTGCTCTAGCCCGGCCAGGACCCTATTCACCAGTCGCTGGAAAGTGGCCGGGGCATTTTTCATCCCGAAGGGCATTACGCGGAAGCGGTAGTGCCCATCGGGGGTGGAGAAGGCGGACCGCTCCTTGGCCCCTTCGGTGAGCACAATCTGACAGTATCCGCAGGTGAGGTCGAATGTGCTGAGGAACCGGGCTGCCCCTAGTCGGTCAATGAGTTCGTCGGCTCGCGGAATGGGGTGGGCATCGGCTCGGGTAACGTCATTGAGCCCCCGGTAGTCCACGCAGAATCGGAGCTCGGGGGCGACACCGGGAGCCGCTGCCTTCGGGACCAGGACCACGGGGCTGGCCCAGGGACTGTCAGAGGGCTCAATCACCCCCAGGGTCAACATCTTCGAGACTTCCGCTTGAATGCAGGACCGGACCCGGTCAGGAACCCGGTAGGCTCGGTGTCTCACCGGCGGGCTGTCCCCGGTGTCCACGTCATGAACACACCAGTTGGTGACCCGGGGGGTCAGAGAGAAGAGGTCAGAAAATTGTCTTAGGAGCTGGCGGCAGTCCGCTTGTTGCTGGGCAGTGAGGGCTGGGGAGAGGTTCACTCCTTCCACGGAGCCATCCTGCTCCTTGACACACAGGAGGTCCGGGAGGGGATCCGACTCATCTTCGGCCCCGTCATCGGTGGCCAGCAGGAGGCTCAGTTCTGTCCGCTCGAAGTGAGGCTTGAGGCGGTTCACGTGCAGGACCCGGAGGGGATCCCGAGGCGACTGGACGTCCACCAAGTATGTGACTTGACTCTTCCGCTCAACCACTTTGTAGGGCCCTGTCCATCGGTCCTGGAGGGCGCCAGGCTTTACGGGAGCCATGACCCACACCTGCTGGCCCGGCTGGAACTCGACCAGAGTGGCATTCTGGTCGTACCAGCGCTTCATCTCTTCTTGACTTGCCTCCAGGTTGGCCTCGGCCAGTTCTCGGAACTTCCTGGTCTGGTTCCGGAGGGCCAGGACGTATTGGAACACATCTCGGGGGGAGGTCTGGGGTGCTGCCTCCCACCCTTCCTTAACCAAACTGAGGGGACCTCGGACGGGGTGTCCGTAGAGTAATTCAAACGGGCTGAACCCTAAGGACTTCTGGGGGACTTCCCGGTAAGCGAACAAGAGGCAGGGGAGCAGGACGTCCCACTTACGCCGGAGGGGCTCTTCTAGGCCAGCGATCATCCTTTTCAAAGTCCTATTAAACCTTTCTACTAGGCCGTTCCCTTGGGGATGGTACGGGGTGGTGAACTTATAGGACACCCCACATTGTTGCCACAGGGACGTCATGTACTTCGAGATAAAATTAGTGCCGCGATCGCTCACGACCTCGTGGGGAAAACCCACCCTGGAAAAGATCCCCATCAGGGCCCGGCCCACCACGGGGGCCGTAATGGTGCGTAGGGGAATAGCCTCAGGATAGCGGGTGGCGTGGTCCACTAGGACCAAGATGAAACGGTGGCCTTGGGAGGTGGGGGGGTCCAGTGGTCCCACGATGTCGATTCCGACTCGTTCAAAAGGGGTACTGACGACCGGGAAGGGTTGGAGGGGAGCCTTGCGCCTCCCCCCACTCTTCCCACTAGCCTGGCACGTGGGGCAGGACTTGCAGTGGGCTTCTACCGCTGCTCTCATTCTAGGCCAGTAAAAATGGGTCACGAGACGGCTGTAGGTCTTGTCCTGACCCAGGTGGCCGGCGAGGGGGACGTCGTGGGCTAAGCCCAGGAGGAAATCTCGGAAGCGGAGGGGTACCACCAGTACCCGTCCGGACCCCAGCTCCACCGACTTCTGCTCACTGTACAAGATGTTATTTTCCCAATAGATTCGGTGCGTCCCGGTCTGGTCACCTGCGGCTTGGCCCTCGGCCTGGTGCCGCAGCCCGACCAGGGAAGGACAAGTGGCTTGCTCCCGGCAAAATTCTTCCCGGGTGGGCCCGCCCTCGTGGCGCCAATGGGCCAACTCGGGTAGATCTCCCAACTCGGGGACCGGGGCGGGGTCGGATGGTGCGGGTTCGTCGCGGGCGACGGACCCTTCTGATGGGGGGACGGGAGGGCCCTCGGCGGGGACTGTACTGGTCTCTTCGATCGGGGTGCTCTCGACTTCTCTCCGGGGAGTGAGTCGGGCTGACATATATCGTGTGGTGGCGCACACCCACTCGGGGAGTCCCATCATTCCTAGGTGGGCCTTGCGCTCGACATGCTTCCAGGGAGAACTCTCCAGGTCGTTCCCTAAGAGGCAGTCGACCGGCTGGGAGGTTCTTACGGCCACCTTGAGTTTACCTATCACCCCTCCCCACTCAAACGGCACCAGGGCTACCTGACACATACTTTCTCTATTGTCTGCGGATCTTACGGGGCAAAAGACGTTGGGGAGGATCTGCTCCTCGGGGACTAGGTGCCTGAGGACACCGGTGATACTGGCCCCGGTGTCCCGCAGGGCCTCTACTTGGTGGCCATTGATCTTGACGAGCTGCCCGTATTTCTGGGTGTTGGAGGGTAGGAGGCTACCAGGGATCATCTCCCTATCTCCCAGAGATACTAGGGCCATCGCTGCGGGTTCCCACTCCTCGGCTTCCTCAACCTCCTCCCCCAGGGCTACGTTGGCTATCTGTCTCGCAGGGGTGGTAGGGGAGACTTGGGTGGCCATGGGGCACTCTGGGTCATTGGCTTAGTGCCCGGGTTTCTGGCAACGGAAACATGTGACGGTCACCCGGTGTCCCCGTCTCCCAGGGGGCCCTGTCACCGGTGGGGGGGGCGCCGGGAAAGGTGGAGGTTGTGTCTTCGGGGGGCTAGGCTGGGACTCTCTCGGCCCTCCCTGGTTCCCTCCCCCTCTCTGGCGGGGTGGTCCCTGACTGGCTCGGGGGTACTCTCCTACCATGCCCCGGGAGACCCGGGTGTTGGTCCAGCGGTCGGCCTCCACAGCCAGCTTCCGGGGATCTGTGAGCTTTCTGTCAAGCAGATGCTGACGTAGTTCTATGAAGCAGTTCGCAGCCAGATGTTCCCACAACATGAGGTCAGTGAGTTCGGCAAGGGTGGTGACTTTGCTGCCCTTGATCCACCCATCGAAGGGCCGACTGAAAAAGTTTACATACTCCACCCAGGTGGTGCCCGGGATCTTCCTGCAGTCCCGGAATCGCTGACGGTACATTTCTGGGGTGAGGCCGTATCTTGTGAGTAGAGCCTCTTTCATGTGGCTGTAGGAGGTCTGCAGGGAGAGGGGTAGGTCGAGCAGGGTGTCCCTTCCTTCGCTCAGAAACCGCCCCCACAACCCCGCCCCCCAGTCCTTCTGCGGGATCCGATGGGAGGTCATGGCGACCTCGTAGGCCCTGAACCATTGCTGAATGTCATCGTTTTTATAATATTCCTTGACCACATCCTTGGGGATGTGGACCTTCTGTTCCGCTGGGGAGGTCGTCTCTCGGTTTCCCGGGGGCCTCCCTTCCTCGTTTCTGGCCTTGAGCTCGAGTTCCTTCAAGCTGCGTTCGTGCTCCAGTTGGAGCTTCCTTCCTTCGTGCTCCCGTTGGAGCTTCTTTTCTTCTAGTTCGCCTTGTACACGCATTTGCTCTACTGCTAGCTTTTTTTTCCGCTAACTTCAATTCGCCCTCGATTTTGAGTTTGGCTAACTCGAGTTCATGATTGCGGCTTCTCTCTCTGTCCGCAAGCTCTTCCGGGGATAGGCCCCCGTCTGGTACGATGCCTCGCACCTGATTGCTGCTGCTTTCGCCTTGGGGGGGTTCGGCTTCGTCGGGGCGCTCCCCCGTGCCTTCTGGGTGGGAGGCCCCGGCATCCACCCAAGCTTTCAGTGCTTTCTGCAAATCTTCTTTGGTGTTGAGACCGGTGGTAGCGATTTTAAGTTCTTTGCAGAATTGCTTCAGTTCTTTGTGCGTGTATTCTTCTAGTTGTTCCACCTGGAACACCCTGTTGGCGTTGGTTTCTGCGGGGCTCACGGCGCTTCCTTCTGCCATCTTTGTCGGTAGTGCTTCCGTTGTTCACGGTACGATCTTTAGGTGATGGGCCCGAATCCCGTCGCTTGCCACCAATGTTAGACGGCGACCTCAGAGGAGCCTGGAAGGGGTCCTGACTACCCTGAGACCCACCCTCGAAGTATCGTAGCCGGGCACTGGCGGGAGACTCCCCAGGGGGAGGAATCTCGTATCTAGGATCGTACTTCTGGCACCACACGACACAGAGTGACCACTCCGGGTATTCTGAGAAAACAATCTTTATCACTGCAAATATGTACAAGGTGAGCACGGGCTCAAGAGTCTCGGAAGGGGTAGGGGGTAGCGGGACAGTCTCTGGTAAAGGTTCAAAGCAGGGACGTATCCGGCGCACAGCTCACAATCCTCGAGCTGGGGGATACGATGTTGTAGTCGGGGTCCGGCGGGACCGTGAGAGTCTGTTGGAGCCGCGAGTCACTCAGCGGGCTCAGGTACAGGGTCGGAGGTCTTACGATCTTCAAGGAGCCGCGAGTCACTCAGCAGGCTCAGGTACAAGTTTGGAGGTTTTACGATCTTCAGGGAGCCGCGAGTCACTCAGCAGGCTCAGGTACAAGTTCGGAGGTCTTACGATCTTCAGGGAGCCGCGAGTCACTCAGCAGGCTCAGGTACAAGTTCGGAGGTCTTACGATCTTCAGGGAGCCGCGAGTCACTCAGCAGGGCTCAGGAGGGTCCAAGTTCCAGGAGCCGCGACCACGTCGGCAGGCTCTCATTGTTCCAGCGTCGAATCTGCCGGACAGACCCAGAGCACCCCTTGTTATAGGTCGACCCCTCTTTGATGTCCGGAGTCCGTGCAGGCAGGGGTCTTGTCACCTGGGGGTCGCTTGTCGGGAATTTCCTGCTATTGTCTTTTGATCCTTTCGGGGCCGGGTCAGGAGGAGTCCCAGACACCCAGCAGGCGTGGAGCCAGCCCTCAGGGAGGCCGGAGGGCCGATCGAAACCCATCGTCCCAGGGGAGTTCAGAGGTGCGATAGAAACTGCTCCTCCCTCTCTCATCCCCTGGAAGCGTGATGTCCTCCAGCCGGAGTGGCGCCTCTAGGCCCGGGTCGCGCTGGGGCCGGGCGGCCATCTTGGTGCATGAAGTGGGCACGCGGGCCCGGGGTGGCCGAAAGGAGAGAGGCCATGGACGGGGATGTCCGGGTCGGTGCGTGTGTCCTGGTGGGGAGGGTCGGCTGGGCCGTGTGCTTGGGCTGCAGGTACCAGGTTTCGGTGGTGCGGGGGCACGGAGGGCCATTCTACGAGGCCGGGTCCAACACGCGTCCCCCCCAGCTGAAAGCCGGAGAGAACTGCCCATCATCTTGGGGGGTTCTCTTCGCTGAGGCGGAAGAACCGGGAGAGGCCGTCAGCATTGGCGTGGTCCGTACCAGGGCGGTGTTCTACGGTGAAATCCATCCCCTGGAGGGAGATTGACCACCGCAGTAGCTTGGGGTTTTCTCCTCGCATCCGCATGAGCCATTGCAAGGGCCGATGGTCAGTTTGGACTCTGAAATGGGTGCCGAACAGGTAGGGTCGTAGCTTTTTGAGTGCCCAGACCACGGCAAAGGCTTCGCGCTCTATGGTGCTCCATCTCTGTTCTCGGGGCAACAGCCGCCGACTGAGGAAGGCGACGGGCTGGTCTAGGCCTTGGTCATTCACTTGGGACAGGACGGCCCCAATGCCATGCTCGGAGGCATCGGTCTGGACTATGAACTCCTTGGCGTAGTCGGGAGCCTGGAGGACGGGGGCAGTACACATGGCTTTTTTTAGGGCATCGAAAGCTTCCTGGCAGGCAGCCGTCCACTGCACTTTCTTTGGCTGTTTTTTAGACGTGAGTTCTGTGAGAGGGCCGACAAGGCTGCCATACCCCCGAATGAATCTTCGGTAGTAGCCCGTGAGTCCCAGAAAGGCTCGGACCTCCGTTTGGGTGATGGGTGGTTCCCAGGCCAGGATGGCGTCGATCTTTGGCTGTAGAGGGGCGACCTGGCCGCTCCCGACCTGGTGCCCCAGGTAGACTACGGATCCTTGCCCGATCTGGCACTTGCTGGCTTTTACTGTGAGGCCTGCCTGGCGCAGGGCGGTTAGCACCCTCCGGAGGTGCTGGAGGTGCTCACTCCACTCTGAACTGAAGACAGCGATGTCGTCCAGATATGCCGCGCTGAACTGCTCTAGCCCGGACAGGACCCTATTCACCAGTCGCTGGAAAGTGGCCGGGGCATTTTTCATCCCGAAGGGCATTACGCGGAAGCGGTAGTGCCCATCGGGGGTGGAGAAGGCGGACCGCTCCTTGGCCCCTTCGGTGAGCGCAATCTGACAGTATCCGCAGGTGAGGTCGAATGTGCTGAGGAACCGGGCTGCCCCTAGTCGGTCAATGAGTTCGTCGGCTCGCGGAATGGGGTGGGCATCGGCTCGGGTAACGTCATTGAGCCCCCGGTAGTCCACGCAGAATCGGAGCTCAGGGGCGACACCGGGAGCCGCTGCCTTCGGGACCAGGACCACGGGGCTGGCCCAGGGACTGTCAGAGGGCTCGATCACCCCCAGGGTCAACATCTTCGAGACTTCCGCTTGAATGCAGGACCGGACCCGGTCAGGAACCCGGTAGGCTCGGTGTCTCACCGGCGGGCTGTCCCCGGTGTCCACGTCATGAACACACCAGTTGGTGACCCGGGGGGTCAGAGAGAAGAGGTCAGAAAATTGTCTTAGGAGCTGGCGGCAGTCCGCTTGTTGCTGGGCAGTGAGGGCTGGGGAGAGGTTCACTCCTTCCACGGAGCCATCCTGCTCCTTGACACACAGGAGGTCCGGGAGGGGATCCGACTCATCTTCGGCCCCGTCATCGGTGGCCAGCAGGAGGCTCAGTTCTGTCCGCTCGAAGTGAGGCTTGAGGCGGTTCACGTGCAGGACCCGGAGGGGATCCCGAGGCGACTGGACGTCCACCAAGTATGTGACTTGACTCTTCCGCTCAACCACTTTGTAGGGCCCTGTCCATCGGTCCTGGAGGGCGCCAGGCTTTACGGGAGCCATGACCCACACCTGCTGGCCCGGCTGGAACTCGACCAGAGTGGCATTCTGGTCGTACCAGCGCTTCATCTCTTCTTGACTTGCCTCCAGGTTGGCCTCGGCCAGTTCTCGGAACTTCCTGGTCTGGTTCCGGAGGGCCAGGACGTATTGGAACACATCTCGGGGGGAGGTCTGGGGTGCTGCCTCCCACCCTTCCTTAACCAAACTGAGGGGACCTCGGACGGGGTGTCCGTAGAGTAATTCAAACGGGCTGAACCCTAAGGACTTCTGGGGGACTTCCCGGTAAGCGAACAAGAGGCAGGGGAGCAGGACGTCCCACTTACGCCGGAGGGGCTCTTCTAGGCCAGCGATCATCCCTTTCAAAGTCCTATTAAACCTTTCTACTAGGCCGTTCCCTTGGGGATGGTACGGGGTGGTGAACTTATAGGACACCCCACATTGTTGCCACAGGGACGTCATGTACTTCGAGATAAAATTAGTGCCGCGATCGCTCACGACCTCGTGGGGAAAACCCACCCTGGAAAAGATCCCCATCAGGGCCCGGCCCACCACGGGGGCCGTAATGGTGCGTAGGGGAATAGCCTCAGGATAGCGGGTGGCGTGGTCCACTAGGACCAAGATGAAACGGTGGCCTTGGGAGGTGGGGGGGTCCAGTGGTCCCACGATGTCGATTCCGACTCGTTCAAAAGGGGTACTGACGACCGGGAAGGGTTGGAGGGGAGCCTTGCGCCTCCCCCCACTCTTCCCACTAGCCTGGCACGTGGGGCAGGACTTGCAGTGGGCTTCTACCGCTGCTCTCATTCTAGGCCAGTAAAAATGGGTCACGAGACGGCTGTAGGTCTTGTCCTGACCCAGGTGGCCGGCGAGGGGGACGTCGTGGGCTAAGCCCAGGAGGAAATCTCGGAAGCGGAGGGGTACCACCAGTACCCGTCCGGACCCCAGCTCCACCGACTTCTGCTCACTGTACAAGATGTTATTTTCCCAATAGATTCGGTGCGTCCCGGTCTGGTCACCTGCGGCTTGGCCCTCGGCCTGGTGCCGCAGCCCGACCAGGGAAGGACAAGTGGCTTGCTCCCGGCAAAATTCTTCCCGGGTGGGCCCGCCCTCGTGGCGCCAATGGGCCAACTCGGGTAGATCTCCCAACTCGGGGACCGGGGCGGGGTCGGATGGTGCGGGTTCGTCGCGGGCGACGGACCCTTCTGATGGGGGGACGGGAGGGCCCTCGGCGGGGACTGTACTGGTCTCTTCGATCGGGGTGCTCTCGACTTCTCTCCGGGGAGTGAGTCGGGCTGACATATATCGTGTGGTGGCGCACACCCACTCGGGGAGTCCCATCATTCCTAGGTGGGCCTTGCGCTCGACATGCTTCCAGGGAGAACTCTCCAGGTCGTTCCCTAAGAGGCAGTCGACCGGCTGGGAGGTTCTTACGGCCACCTTGAGTTTACCTATCACCCCTCCCCACTCAAACGGCACCAGGGCTACCTGACACATACTTTCTCTATTGTCTGCGGATCTTACGGGGCAAAAGACGTTGGGGAGGATCTGCTCCTCGGGGACTAGGTGCCTGAGGACACCGGTGATACTGGCCCCGGTGTCCCGCAGGGCCTCTACTTGGTGGCCATTGATCTTGACGAGCTGCCCGTATTTCTGGGTGTTGGAGGGTAGGAGGCTACCAGGGATCATCTCCCTATCTCCCAGGGATACTAGGGCCATCGCTGCGGGTTCCCACTCCTCGGCTTCCTCAACCTCCTCCCCCAGGGCTACGTTGGCTATCTGTCTCGCAGGGGTGGTAGGGGAGACTTGGGTGGCCATGGGGCACTCTGGGTCATTGGCTTAGTGCCCGGGTTTCTGGCAACGGAAACATGTGACGGTCACCCGGTGTCCCCGTCTCCCAGGGGGCCCTGTCACCGGTGGGGGGGGGCGCCGGGAAAGGTGGAGGTTGTGTCTTCGGGGGGCTAGGCTGGGACTCTCTCGGCCCTCCCTGGTTCCCTCCCCCTCTCTGGCGGGGTGGTCCCTGACTGGCTCAGGGGTACTCTCCTACCATGCCCCGGGAGACCCGGGTGTTGGTCCAGCGGTCGGCCTCCACAGCCAGCTTCCGGGGATCTGTGAGCTTTCTGTCAAGCAGATGCTGACGTAGTTCTATGAAGCAGTTCGCAGCCAGATGTTCCCACAACATGAGGTCAGTGAGTTCGGCAAGGGTGGTGACTTTGCTGCCCTTGATCCACCCATCGAAGGGCCGACTGAAAAAGTTTACATACTCCACCCAGGTGGTGCCCGGGATCTTCCTGCAGTCCCGGAATCGCTGACGGTACATTTCTGGGGTGAGGCCGTATCTTGTGAGTAGAGCCTCTTTCATGTGGCTGTAGGAGGTCTGCAGGGAGAGGGGTAGGTCGAGCAGGGTGTCCCTTCCTTCGCTCAGAAACCGCCCCCACAACCCCGCCCCCCAGTCCTTCTGCGGGATCCGATGGGAGGTCATGGCGACCTCGTAGGCCCTGAACCATTGCTGAATGTCATCGTTTTTATAATATTCCTTGACCACATCCTTGGGGATGTGGACCTTCTGTTCCGCTGGGGAGGTCGTCTCTCGGTTTCCCGGGGGCCTCCCTTCCTCGTTTCTGGCCTTGAGCTCGAGTTCCTTCAAGCTGCGTTCGTGCTCCAGTTGGAGCTTCCTTCCTTCGTGCTCCCGTTGGAGCTTCTTTTCTTCTAGTTCGCCTTGTACACGCATTTGCTCTACTGCTAGCTTTTTTTTCCGCTAACTTCAATTCGCCCTCGATTTTGAGTTTGGCTAACTCGAGTTCATGATTGCGGCTTCTCTCTCTGTCCGCGAGCTCTTCCGGGGATAGGCCCCCGTCTGGTACGATGCCTCGCACCTGATTGCTGCTGCTTTCGCCTTGGGGGGGTTCGGCTTCGTCGGGGCGCTCCCCCGTGCCTTCTGGGTGGGTGGCCCCGGCATCCACCCAAGCTTTCAGTGCTTTCTGCAAATCTTCTTTGGTGTTGAGACCGGTGGTAGCGATTTTAAGTTCTTTGCAGAATTGCTTCAGTTCTTTGTGCGTGTATTCTTCTAGTTGTTCCACCTGGAACACCCTGTTGGCGTTGGTTTCTGCGGGGCTCACGGCGCTTCCTTCTGCCATCTTTGTCGGTAGTGCTTCCGTTGTTCACGGTACGATCTTTAGGTGATGGGCCCGAATCCCGTCGCTTGCCACCAATGTTAGACGGCGACCTCAGAGGAGCCTGGAAGGGGTCCTGACTACCCTGAGACCCACCCTCGAAGTATCGTAGCCGGGCACTGGCGGGAGACTCCCCAGGGGGAGGAATCTCGTATCTAGGATCGTACTTCTGGCACCACACGACACAGAGTGACCACTCCGGGTATTCTGAGAAAACAATCTTTATCACTGCAAATATGTACAAGGTGAGCACGGGCTCAAGAGTCTCGGAAGGGGTAGGGGGTAGCGGGACAGTCTCTGGTAAAGGTTCAAAGCAGGGACGTATCCGGCGCACAGCTCACAATCCTCGAGCTGGGGGATACGATGTTGTAGTCGGGGTCCGGCGGGACCGTGAGAGTCTGTTGGAGCCGCGAGTCACTCAGCGGGCTCAGGTACAGGGTCGGAGGTCTTACGATCTTCAAGGAGCCGCGAGTCACTCAGCAGGCTCAGGTACAAGTTTGGAGGTTTTACGATCTTCAGGGAGCCGCGAGTCACTCAGCAGGCTCAGGTACAAGTTCGGAGGTCTTACGATCTTCAGGGAGCCGCGAGTCACTCAGCAGGCTCAGGTACAAGTTCGGAGGTCTTACGATCTTCAGGGAGCCGCGAGTCACTCAGCAGGGCTCAGGAGGGTCCAAGTTCCAGGAGCCGCGACCACGTCGGCAGGCTCTCGTTGTTCCAGCGTCGAATCTGCCGGACAGACCCAGAGCACCCCTTGTTATAGGTCGACCCCTCTTTGATGTCCGGAGTCCGTGCAGGCAGGGGTCTTGTCACCTGGGGGTCGCTTGTCGGGAATTTCCTGCTATTGTCTTTTGATCCTTTCGGGGCCGGGTCGGGAGGAGTCCCAGACACCCAGCAGGCGTGGAGCCAGCCCTCAGGGAGGCCGGAGGGCCGATCGAAACCCATCGTCCCAGGGGAGTTCAGAGGTGCGATAGAAACTGCTCCTCCCTCTCTCATCCCCTGGAAGCGTGATGTCCTCCAGCCGGAGTGGCGCCTCTAGGCCCGGGTCGCGCTGGGGCCGGGCGGCCATCTTGGTGCATGAAGTGGGCACGCGGGCCCGGGGTGGCCGAAAGGAGAGAGGCCATGGACGGGGATGTCCGGGTCGGTGCGTGTGTCCTGGTGGGGAGGGTCGGCTGGGCCGTGTGCTTGGGCTGCAGGTACCAGGTTTCGGTGGTGCGGGGGCACGGAGGGCCATTCTACGAGGCCGGGTCCAACAGATACTAAACCCTCCTCTTGTCTATTTTGGTTTCCTTCTCCCCCTGGAGCGCTGGTTGTCACCCTTAAATCTGCAGGAGGTCTCGGGGTGTGAGGGGTGCCTACACAGGGAACAGGCGTGTTTGAACTTACATGTGCCCGCTGCCCTAGTGCAGGACCGTTTGTTGAAATCCCAACATACGCCCTTTTTATCCCCCCAACCCTTACCCTTTCCTGGTACCTCACTTCCTTGCGCATGCCGAAAGGGCTGTTGGGGCTTGGCCGGGTATATTTTCTGTGCACCAGTTGCCCCCATCGCTGCTGCCCCCCCAGTTATCTGATTGTACCATGACAGGGAATCCACCATATCCCATGCTAAAGAGGGATTGAATTCTTTAGCTTTCCTGAATGAAATGTCATATTCCTTCCACCCGTTCCCCACTTGTGTCTCGCTCCACATGGCAATCCTGCTCTGGTAGCAGGCCATTTCTGCTTGTAAATTGGGTGATCTTTCAGCTGTAATGGCACTGAACACGGAAAAGGCCCTCATCCAGTTAACAAATGTCTCCTCAACTCTGAACTTAACCAACTCTATTCTCCATTCACTGGGCAACATCCATTCCTTTTGTGACTTGGCATATTCAAGTTCCCTATTATCAATCAGCAAGGAGAATATGTTGATATATTTGCCCGCCCAGATCATCTCTTTCACAGCCTGAGACACATGCTGCGCCAAATTCTCCTTCCTCGAGGGCATAGCAACATCCTTAAATAATGGCAAAGCTACCTCCTTACCACTGTCAATGCCTTGTGACGTAGCACCATCCTTCTTTCCCGTCTGCTCGCTGGCGGAACCTGTTAGGGGAGTAATTGGTGCCAATGGTGCTCCTTCCCCCGCCCTGGCCAACTTAATCATCTCAACCAGTTTCAAGGCTTCCGCTGAATGATCTTGAGAAGATGGCAATACCCCCCCTAACTGTAACCAGGGTAAAACGGCGGCTATCTGGGATGCCAATTCCACCGGGACAACGTTATTCGGGGGGGTTGGGGCAATGTTCACGGGGTTGACGGGGGTAATGACCCCGAGTGGGGCAACCGGCAATGCTGGCGTAGGAGGAGCTGGCCCAGCCGGTGCCATTGGGGGCATCCGTAGGCACTCCCACTGGCATTCCCTCCCCCTCAGCTGTATTCTTAGGCGTTGCGCTTGCATTTTTCTTGGACTTGCCCCTCTTAGGAGGGGTGACAAATTCACCTCTAGGCTGTGGTGGGTGGATTATCCTTCTTGGCCTGCCTTGTGGTCCAGGATGCCCATCCAACCTCTGATTAATTTCTGCCACACTCCTACCTAACTCATCCACCTTACCCAAGTGCCTATCAATTGCGGTCATCCTGTGCATCATAGTCTGCATCATTTGCTCCATGCGGGCACTCTTATTAACTCGTGCCCCCGGCATTCTCCACAATACTCAATGCAAACTAATCCTAGCCAACCCAGGCAATTGTACCTTCTTTCAGATGGAGGATGTGAAGATGGCCGTAAGCACCATGCAACTGTGACCGCAAAACACACCAAGCTAGTCTTAGCGTGTGGGCGAGCGCCAACCCCTTGTAGGAAGGTCTCAAGCCCGGCGGCCCCCCAGAAGCAATGAAGTGCAGGCCCGCCTCACTCCCCTTACCACCGATGACCCGTGTGTCCTCAGCCCGTTGTTGTGCTCTGTGCCCGTGATCTGTTGTATGCCACTGGAAAAAGCACCACAGTCAAGCTTCCTACGAGGAAACAAATATTAATAGCGTGCAAAAGGTTTTGTGGAATCAATCCCAGTGCCTGGAATTTATTTATTTTTTTTAGTTTTTTTTTTGCAACCAAAAGCCCTTAGCCAATCTCAAAATGAGCCCAGTCTCACTGGCCCCACGAAATTAGCTTCAAAACCGGCTTTTAAACAGTCAAAAAACAAGTACTTTATTATTGGTCTCCCCTCCAGTGGCTGCCCTGCTGGGTCCTGCTTCGCCCCCCCCAGGGAAAAAATCGAACACGCATTTATCGGGCGAAATTAGCTTCAAAACCGGCTTTTAAACAGTCAAACAACAAGCACTTTAAACACGCATTTATCGGTCCCAGCGCTTGAAAACGAATGACGCTGGTGCAGGCGGGCATCGATCTCCCTGCTGCCCGTCTCGCTGATTGACCGGCCCCCGCTACCCCTCCACACCTTACCGGAATATACACAACATACGCCCTCACAACACCGGTCTCTGTGCTCGCTCCTTCAGCTGCTGACGACCGGATCCATTTACCGAGTGATTCAAAGCCCTGTTTGCTCACGCAAGTCGCTGGGCTGCCACGATGAAGCCTCCGCAGTTGACCCGACGGATCTCAAGGCTGTAGGTGGACACGAGGACGCGAACCTGCAGAGGGGATAAAAGGAAAATTACACGCCCCGAGCGTGGGGGCACACAAGGTATGCGGGGAGCGAGCCAGGGGCAAGAGGGCGCCCAGCTCGCTCCCCGGGCCTTTTAAGGCGCTTTTGCACCAGGGGGTCGCCGGCCCAGCCGGCCCGCCCCCCGCCCGACCCGCCCCCCTGCCCCGGAAGCTGTACAGCTGCTTCCGGGTCACGGGGGAGGCATCAGCCAATCGGTGGTGGGTGCGCGCCGCTCGCCTCATCAACCCGCGACGCACCCCCACCACCGAGAGGCCGGGGGAGGGGGGGGGGCGCACCGCCATGTGGGCGGGAGGGCCGAGCGGCCCCCCCCTTTACAAAACCTCAACTATACAAAATGCTGATCTCTCTCCAGGAAGATAATTAATCACAGGTGTTATCTTGACATTTATGCGAGGCCTGGTAATTGCCGGGGGAAAGAAACGCTGCAGCAGGTGTTTCAAAAGCATAATAAACTTTCAAACACGGCGCCCCCAGGAAGCGAGCACCCGGTGCGGTGGCACCAGTCACACCGCCCTAAAGCCGGCCCTGATAGCAGAAGTGCTTACATGAGCTCCTCAACGCCAACGTGGAGACTAGAGACCAAACCTGGCCCACATAGCGACCATGAAAGTGGGGTAAGTGGTGTTCCTGCTCTGGATGCGTCAGACGGACTCGGAGGTTCTGCTCTTCGTTGTGGCTGGTGGTGTAGGATTGTAATAATCACTGCCCCCTGGAAGAGAGACGCAGGGTCAGACCGAGCAGCAGCAGTTGTTGGATCGATCCAAAGCAGTAGACTTGCTTGCTATTGCAGACTGGACATGCAAGATAAACCCTGCCTGTCCAGTAAAAAAAAGCACAAAGCTAAATCCAAGTCAGATTAGTGGACTGGCCTGGCGTCGACTGTGACTCAACACTCGCATGCAAATTAAATTCCCCCTTGAATCTGCGCTTTGGTGTGTGTCGTGTGGAGTCCCTGACCTGCTGGACTCTCAGTCAGAGGCTGTCATTCTTCATGGCTGCTCTGCTGGCTCAGGTTAGTAAGAAGCAGCAGGCCTGTTCCATAGTTGTCAACATTTGAAAACAATTTCCTGGGACTCTTTGCAGCACAGTGCTGCTGCACATAGAAAGTTCTTGTTTGCGTACGTGTGTGTAATAAAGAGGAAGAGTTTCTGCAACAATATTTCCCAGGACAGTCTCCAACTTGCCAGGACTGTCCCTGCAAAAACCGGACAGTTGGCAACTATGCTGTCCTAGCAGAGACCATCAGGGCCAGCTTAGGCGCAGCAGTCGACTTCAAATACAAACAAACGTTGATTTGCTTTCTGGTCTGGGCTTCTGGTTGATCCACGAGGCTGGGATTCTATCGTATGCTCTTGGTGGGAACAAAAGTAGGTCCCAAAAGGCCCAATAAAAAAAAAAAACACAGCACAGAGGCACGGATGAAAGTATGAGTCAGATAGAGTCCTGGACTCGGACACACCACTTACAAATTGCCTCTGCTCCCCTGCTGAACCTGCACTGGTTAAAAAAGTAAAAAACGCATTGCTTAATTTCAGCTGGTGCTTTCCGATGCTCAGCACCGGCACTTAATTGGTTACCAGTGCTCGGCACCAGCACCTAATTGTCAACACCATACGTGGAACAGTCCACCACATCGTGGCGCTGCTCATCTGATTTAGAGATGAGCAGAACAACGGTAGTTTAGGACTACTATATACATTAAAATTGCTAATACCTACCTCCCCAACCATTCCTTTAGCTTTGGGGACCTGGAATAATCTGAACTGTTGCATTTACATGCGAAAGAGAGGGTTAGTAGTTGTTTTGGCAGCGATGACAAGAGCGATGGGTGTTGCAAGCTGCAGTGGCCTCCTGGCCAGAGCCCTGGCACTTAATATTTTACATATTAAGCACTGGAAAAACGTGACACCTCTGAGTCGCTACACTGTTTTAGGTACTTTGCTTTAGCAAAGCTATACTGGACTCCTCCCCTTGCCCCAGCCCAACTATCACTATTAAGAGGGCGAAGAAACAACAGCAGTAGCTAGACGGCAATTAGGAGGCACAGGTCAGTGACACGCCCACACCTTCATCGTGTCCATGAGCCAGCCCTGCCCCAGCCATTTACTTTACTGGGTCCCGACGGGGATGTGCCACTGCTTCAAAAGGGAAGGGTGTGATTAAGACTAGACAGTTCTGAGGCTTGCAGACCATACTTTCTACTCCATCTGGGGGTCACCCGGTCACTATCTATGCCTGCGCAATCAAGACATAGATCAAGTCCATGAATTACTGACTGTAATAAACAACCTGACTGTTCATGTCCAGAATATGACCACTGACAATACCTCATTACAGCAGTCCCTTGCTTTATTACAACAAGCTTCTTTGGATCCACTTCTGGCTAATTTGACTGAATTAAAGTTCAACAGCAATCCTAGAAAACTGAGGGGGGTATTTACAACAAAATGTCGGAGCATGTTACGCCAAAATTGGTAACGCCGCGTTCCAACATTTTTAAAACGGAGGGATACGCCTTATTTTACAGAAATACTGTGCACTCCTGTGTTTCCCCTAGTGCTGGGGCTAATAAAAACTGCCTAGTGCCAGCACAGGCACCCTTGCACCATGTTGCAAGGGTGCCTGCGTTGCAGGGGCGATTTGTTATGTGCAGGAAGAAACACCTACTACTGACAGCCTTTTCACTGTCTTATTTACGAATAACTTAAAGCTGTTTTGCATTCCCCAAGTTGCCCAGAGCTCCTTCAGCCTAGGTGGTTTATAGATGCTGTTAGATAGTCCCTTGCTATGCAAACCGTGCTTGTATTTATCTCTTTCCAAAGGTGGAAATTCAGAAAACTTTGTTCGGACCATCTGATCCTATGCCAGAATTTCACATAGGCACCATTTCGAGATATTTTTGGTGACTGTAGACCAAACTACAGCCTGATTTGTGAGGAAGAGACATGATTTGGGAGGCTGAAAATTATTCTTGCTGATCTTGACAGAGTACGAACCAGAATATCCCTGTCTCTTCTCCTAAGGCACTCACTCTCATAGGTGATAGCTGGGATCAGGTTTGCCTGTAGAACCTGTAGTAGTGGGCTGAAGCTTGGTCCGGCGGTTTTAAGTTTAAGAGATTTTAAAGTCACCGCTATTGAGTTGCCTTTCAGTTTTTTGGCTTCTTTTTGTGAATTAAAAGTACCCTTGTCGTCAAGTATCACCCCTAGACTTGTATTCGTCCACAACTTCCATGGGTGCACCTGATAGGTACCAGTGAAAACCAGATGTGTTATGTTTCGGGTTAAAACGCAAGACCTTTTACTTATCTAAGTTAATTATTAGACCGTTAGATGATGCGTGACTAATGGTTGCGTTTAGCAGGTGCTGAAGCCCAATTGGAGTTCGGCTAATCAGCACGACGTCGTCGGCGTACAGAAAATTAGAACGTGACAGCCCCCCTGGCCGGGGCACGTGTGAGGTGCTGATGTTTAATTCCAATTAAAGGTCTGCCATGAACAAATTAAAAAGTGTAGGGGCCAGCACACACCCCTGTTTCAGTCCCCTCATTGTTGGTATTTTCCTTGACAGGAATTAGCCGGTTCCTAGCTTTACTTGAACCCACGTGTTGGTATGTAAGAGAATTATCTGTTTTAATAGTGCGGCTGGAATTTTTATCTTCGCTAGTCTGGCCCATAGTTTGTTCTTGTCAATGCTGTTGAAAGCTGCAGAATAATCAATGAAACAATGAAACAGAGAAAAAGGGGGAGCTTTGCTTCTTTGACGCCGTCCATCAGTAACGTCAGGGCAAGTACATTTGTGACAGTCCCTGTGCCTTTACAGAAGCCTGTCTGGTTGATGGAAATGAGTGAGTTTTCATTTGCCCATGCTGTCAGGTAATCCAGGAGGTGTCCGGCATAATATTTTGCCTCAATGCCAAGTCGGTAGCTAGTTGCTTTGTTCTTATCTCCTTTCTTATAAATAGGGGATATTATGGATTTTCCAGTAGTATGGTATAATGCCCCCGCCTCCTGTGTGTTTAAACACTAATATTAACACAGCCGCCCAATAGTCCAGGTCAGTTTTGAATAAAATTGGAGGGATTCTGTTGGGGCCTGGTGCGACCTCTGGCTTACCTTTGGCTATTTGGTTTTTGATCTTCAAAGTCGTAAATTGAGGGACCCTTATTTGTGTTCTACTGGTGTTTCCATAGAGTCTTTGCTCGTCAGGCTGACCCCGCCCCGGTTTTGCTGCAGAGGGACTTTCCTCCTTTATATTGAAATGTTCCAAGAGGGGGCTTGCCCAAGTTTCCTCTGTTAAGTTAGAGTTGATGCCTTGCACGTTGGCATTTCCTAGGCTGTTTATTGTTCACCATCAGACAAGAGCTTGGCCCACAAGGTGTCTTCTGCTTCTCTTTTTGCTTGCCAGATAACTTTTTTCTTTGTTGCTTTTAACTGCGTAAGGGCTTTCTGTAGTGAAGTTTCATTACCCTTTTGTCTGAGCCTTCGTAGGGTTTTATTTATATCTTTATTGAGGGCCTTCAGATTCGGTAATTTGGAAATAGGGAGATAGTTGAACTGATTTCCTGACCGTGAGCTTACGAACTGGGTTTTGGGCATACCCCTATGGAATAAGGGGCTGCCTGATCTTATGACGTACTGATTCCCTAATTTTTTGGTCAGAGTTGGTCAGAGTTTCCCAGCGGATTCTCAAGTTACTATGTGCCTCTGCTTGGTTGTCCTAGATTGACTTTGCTAGGGCTTGCAGTTTGTCTGGTTGACTGGTTTTGCAAGTTAGCCTTCTTAAATTCACAGTATGAATCGAGGCTGGATCCTCCACTGGGAGATCCAGGGACAGCCCTTGTATGCATATAGAATTTTCCAGGGGCAGATGGTCGCTATGCTCTTTTGTTCCAATCTCGAAGCTTGAAATCCTACTAAACAGTTGTAGAGTAACAAAAGTGTAGTCTATTGTAGAGCTTGCTGTAGCTTTATGATATGTTGCCGCGGTAGGTTGATCTCCCGGAAAGCGAACATTTAGTGCCACGAGGCTTAGGTGCTCCATGTCCTGTATGAAGTTCCTGGTAAGAGCTAACAGATGTATCTTTTTGCCTTTTTCCTGGCTGGGAATCTTCCAGGCAGTGAATTGTTCCTACAGATCCATGTCCCTTTTTTCCGGGCCATATAAATGCATATTAAAATCTCCAGCCAGCAGAAGGTTTGTTGTTGATTCTTCCGAAAATAATCTGGTTATTTCTGTGCCCAGCCATTTTGGCTCCTCTGGCTTTGTCACATGGATGAATGTATACTCTGGCGTATTCAGACTTCATGGATTACTACTAAAGATCATTTCTGATCATGGATCCTAATATATCTCAAACTTTTGAAAATCTTTCAGTAAAAAACTTGGTATTCAAAAAAGCATTGGCTTCTGGTTCTCACATTCAAACCAACAGACAAACGGTAAGAATAAACAGAACTCTTGAAGAATTCCTAAAGTGTTACATCTCTACCCTCTGATATGTCCGGATTCTTGCCTACCTGGTTATCTCCAAGAATCGTAAATACAAAAAAGGGGAATTAGAGGTCTTTTAGGTCAGGTTCACCCTCCATTTAGTACATAAATTAAATAACAACCTGAATGAACAGGTAAAAAGAACCTAACCTTAAGGCGTTGGAAGAACAATTGGATTCCGAAAATCACCAGAACAAAGAAAAAGCGCAATACTTTTCTTTACTTGAGTCCCCTCACTCACCAGGGTTTCCCCACGGTGACATGCTTCATCATTGGGGTCCTCTACGGGCTGAGGCGTGCTGCGACTTGCGGATTACGTAGGAGCACTTAAAACAGATTATGTGTAGTGCAGGTGTAGTGCAGTGAAAGGAGTGGGACAAAAATAATTAAAATAATCAACTAGTGGGCCAAATATATTTTATTCTTGCTCCTAGCTAATTGCTTAAAAACGGGGTAATATGCTAAAGGCCCTAAAAATAATGAATAGGTGTACCTAGCATATGGTCAACTAGTTTCGAGCTTCCCCAGCTGTTCTTCAGGACTACACCGGGACCAGCCCAGTGTAAGATGCCACTCCTAGTAGACCTAATTATGGTGAAGAAAGTGAGACGCTGCAGCTAATAGGCATGCGTTTAAATTAATACATACGTAAATATACGTCTGGGAATATCTGTAGGGTATAAAAACATATATTAAAGGAACAAGGCAATCAATATGCAAAGTAAATAGAACTCATGGTGATCGCACTCTGCACCAGTGTAAATATACTCTATCTTCTACTGTGCCGCTATGTGATAAAAGAGACGTTAAATCAATTCTCCATGCAAGCGCTGTGCATCAAGGTGAGTAAAAAAGTCAAATAGATGCACATTATGCTTGAAAAACGATCATGCGTCTGACACAACACACAACACACAACATACATACAAAACTAACATTAGGCATGACATTACATACATGTATTGAAGCACCAATATGCCTCATGGTCAACGGAGGGGGTGTGGAAATCTCGTACACCTAGAGAAATGGTACACGAGGTAGTTAATAGGATTGGGCTCCGTATCTGTTGCACGGCTTTGGAAAAAACGGAAGGAAACTAGGTAAAGAAATTCGATCTCCGTGGCTCAGGAGGGCATGTGGGATTTCCCCACCGGGATATAGACTTACTTGTACGTTGAAGACCACACTCTGGTACACCTACTGGAGCCCAAGCCTCACGGACCGCATACAGCATGGTCACGGGCGAGGTGCTTGTTTTCAATGGTCATTCCCGCATTGAAAGGGAAAAAGGACTTTCCGTTTGGGTCTCCTTTCTGTAGTGGCCATCTTAGAACGGGATGAGTTCGGAATATATTTGTCAAAGGCCAAAGTAGTTGGAACTTATTAATAGTTCCAGCATAATGCCATAGAAATAAACGGGAGATGGTTGGGCCGCTAGATAAGGAGAACTACTTAGTCGGTAAAAAAGTGCTTTAAAAAAACAGTGGTGTAAAGAACAGTGCGGCCATGATGGATCAGGGTGAACAAGGCACTGTCTACTGCCGAACATGATTAAACACATTGCATGGGAATATGTTATTTATCATAATACTCCAGTTTAGGGGTGGAAGTAAACTGGGTTAAGGTAAATGCCCATCGTATTTTTGTGTTGTAAATCGTCAGATCTAAAGGATGCGTTTCAATAAAATTATTTGACTCAGGAATTATTTTTTCAAAAGAAAGGTCAAAATGTTGTTCATAGGGAAATATATGTTATAACCCTTATTAGGCAGTGAAATGTCCCCATGGGATGTCGTCATTGAGACCATCGATGTCAGACCGTAGCTTGAAAACCCAACGTTGCTCTTTCTCATGTAGCTTCCTTTCAATGTTGGGGTGGTTGTCCACATGTTCAATGATGACCCACCTGAAGTCATTAGGTGTGTGCTGTTTTTCAAGGAAATGCGTGGTCATTTTAGTATTGTTGCGTTTGCACCTAAAGTTACTTCGGTGTTCTATCATCCTTGTGTTTGCCTTTCTCGTGTTCATCCCCACATAATGCAGATTGCACACACAGGTGATAAGATATATTACACCTGTCGTGTTACAGTTGGTAAATGATCGTAGGTTCCATGTTATGCCATTGTTGCAAATAATGGTTTGGGTTGCACTGGTCAGGTGACACACGCTACAGTTACCACAAGGGTGATGGCCCTCGGGTAATGGGTGGAGCAGGCGTACAGATCCGATTGTCTTCGTGGGGTTAGGTCTCGTGTGTACCAAAAAGTTTCTCAGGTTTTTTGCTTTTCTGTGACTGAACATGGGTTTTTGTAAATCTAGGCCTCCACTGTTAAGGATGCACCAGTGTTTCTTTATTATTTTCGTTACTTGGTCTGAAGCGATGTTGTACGTAGTAATACAGATTTGTCTTTTTTGATTCTTTTCAGTATCCTCAGATTTATGTTCAAGTAAGGCCTCCCGGTTGTTATTGGATGCTCTTTTTTGTGCTTTGAACACCAGATGTTGTGGATATCGTCTTTGCACCAGTTTCTGTGAAAGGTCTTTTGCTTGGATGTTGTAGTCATGCCGTGTGGTACAGTTGCGTCTTAGGCGCAAAAATTGTCCAAAAGGGAGATTGTCTTTTAGGCTTCTTGGGTGGAAACTGTCATATGCTAATGGGCAGTTTCTTGCCGTGGGCTTGAAATGTGTTGTTGTGATCAGACCACCCTCGTGCGCTGTTATATTGAGATCAAGAAAAACCAATTTTGACCTACTCATAGTGTAGGTAAATTTTAGGAATGGGTCTTGTTGATTGAGCCAAAACAGGAACAAATCAAAAACCGCTTCATCACCTTCCCAGATCAAAAACACATTGTCAATGTATCTTTTCCATAATTTGATCTGGTTGATGTATGGATTGTTCGCATGGAGGATCTTGTGTTTCTCTAGGTAGTGTACATAGAGCCCTGCTACGCTCGGCGCAAAGGTGCTTCCCATGCTGGTACCGTGCATTTGTTTGTACAAAACTTTATTGAATTGAAAAAAAAATTCCGTCAAAGCTAGGCGACAGCATTCAAGGACAACGTGTCTGGGTGTGTGGTAGGCCTAATTGTTCAGAAAGAGTACTTCCTCCAAGATGTTCAACGTGTCCTTATGAGGTAAGCTCGTATACAGGCTCTCCACGTCCAAACTGATCAGTATACTAGTAGTGGGGTTGAATTCGAGATTCTGAATCAGGCACAAGACAGCCTTTGTACCCTGTAGGTATGTTTCGGTAGCTTGGACCAATGGTCTTAGAAAAGCGTCTGCAAATTTAGACAACGGTTCCAAGATTGAACCTATCCCAGACACTATAGGTCTGCCGGGAGGTAACACCATAGATTTGTGTATTTTTGGGATGGTGTAGATATACGGGATTACGGGTTTCTTATTTTCCAAGAAATCTGCTTCCTTCTTACTTATCCAATCATTGATCAGAGATTCCTCAACCAAGTTAGCGATCTCGATCCGTAGACGTTCTGTGGGGTCGTTAGGTATAGGCAAATAGTTTCTTGTATCCGCCAACAGTCGGAGACATTCTGTCTGGTAATCCAGTGTGTTTTGCAAGACTATTGCTCCACCTTTATCAGCTGGTTTTATAGTGAGATTTTTCTCATTTGAAAGGTGGTGGATTGCCTCTTTTTCAATTCTACTAGTATTGTGGAAAACCTTTATAGATTTTGGGTCCATTTCAGTGATTTCCTTCATTACTGCTTTTTCAAAAGCCAGTAATTCAATTGGAAGGGTATTGGGTGGAGGTGTAAAATTGGATTTCTTGTGTAATCCAGTGTCTGTCTTAGTTGTAGTGTTAGGTTCTTTGTCTCTGAAATAGACTTCTAATTTGATCCTACGAATAAACTCCTTCAATTCGCTGATCAGTTTGAATTTGTCCAATGTTGCTGTTGGGACAAAACCTAGTCCCTTTTCCAAAACACTCTTTTGGATAGGTGTAAGGGTGAGATTGGATAAATTGACCACTAGACTTGGTTGCTGCTCATTGAGGGCATGTTCGGTGGACCCATACTCCGTGTGTGGCTCCTCACCGTTTCCAGTGGTTGGGCCCATTGTACTTGTTGTCCTCGTCTGTTTTTTCCTCGTAGGGGGGTCTTTCCTCTCCCTAAAAAAGACTGGTTCTGTTCCTGGTTCTGATGTTCTTCCCAGTAAGGGTAGGGTTGTGGTGGATATGGTTGATGGAATGGTGGGGGTCCATAGAAAAACTGTGGGGGAGGAGCGTATGGTGGAATGTTTTGATAAGGGTGTGGTAAATTTAAATTACCTAGACTTAATTTATGCGGTAAAATACAATACGAATAACTCAGTAAAAATAAGAGGCAGAATCCGTGGTATTCGAGGATATAATAGGGAATTTATTCCTTACAAAGGAATGATGATGATGGTTCGAACCAGGCAATCGAGTTCCGTCACCACGAAGGTTCAGGAAGGGATCAGCAATACATTATTGACAGGTTAGAATATATATAGTAATGCATTACAGTAAAGACAGATGCAGGAGGCGTAACAGCTGATAAGAATACACATACGTAATAAAAAAGGCGTTACAATAGGCGTGCATAGAGGCGTATACGACAAACGTCATTATGATGATGACACAAGTGGGTGGATCCATAAGAGAATCCTGCAAAGTCAGCAAAAATATATGGCAGAGATGCGCGCGCAGCCGCATGACGTGTGATTGACGTGTAACTAGAGGGTGAAGGGAACTTGACATTTAGCCCTATATGAGGAGACAGAAGTCTGGGGTGTCAGGACAACCTAGTCCTAAATCATATCTAATATCTTGTGTTTAAGGAACTATATTATCTAAAAGGAAAGGTCTTCTCGGACAGATCCTATTCTATACTGACTGCTAGTGCGTGTACAAGCGTCTAAGTGTCTACATGAGATGCGAGGGGGCATGGGCCTATCATGGTAACGAGAGTCATGAATTACTTGTACGGAGACAGTAAGGCCGGGCCCTTTGCTCTGCAGCTGGAGCGATGTTTACCTAAGCTACTAGACAGGAATGCATTTCTTTGAGGAGCGGAGAAGATAACTTGAAGGCTGAATACAGTTTTGGCAGGCAACAGGCCGGGCTAGGCACCGTTAGCCGCGCAGGAAGTAAGACAAAGTTCATGGATACAGATGCAGGTCCAGGCTGGAGCATTCAGAGGCAGAAGCAGGAAAAGCTCGATGGCAGAATTCAGGGCCTACCTTGCCAGAGCTGGAAAACGTGAAAAGTATACCATATAAAGACGGTGGCAAGGCATACTTAGGAATGGAATATCTGACCCATTCATGGCAGATCTAAAAGAGGACATATTAACGTTGGACACAATTGTATTTGCGTCTTCATAGCTTGAAGTGGAGGGAACATACATGTACTTGTAGCATGTACATGGAGCCGTTGGGGGTCTAGATAGGGGACACAATTGACCATAAAAATTCATATTTCCTCATTCCCTCCTTGTCCCCTACGGACCCTTCATGAAATATCGATCTTCAGGAATCCATCAATCTGTTCATGTAACATCATTTGCTCTTCTTTCTTCTTCCGGGATCTTGAATGAAAACTTGAACGTGGAATACACGATGTGGCACACAGGCCGCAAATCGCTGGTCCACATTGTAGACATAGGCAGCAACTGAATACTATGAGAAGGCCAATAGCTAGGAAGGATAGAACTTTCCATCCCCAGGCTGACAATATGCTCCAGAACCAACCGGACCATGTCCAGGTGCCTGGATTCTGATGTATCTGGTTTGCAATCTTGTGAAGACGAGTTATGGCTTTATATACGGATGGCGCGTTTTCTGGGATGAAAACACAGCAACTTGATCCGATGACCCTACAGGCTCCGCCCCTATCGGCTAGGATGACGTCAAGGACAAGACGATTTTGGAGAACAACAATCCGCATCGCAGACTGCTCCTCTGTTAAGTTGCCTAGGGCAGAGGTAGTTTCATTCACTACTGCTTCAAGGGTTCTGGTTAATCTACGTATCAGTTTACTGTTTGAGACAACACCTATGTAAGGAAAAAGACCTTTATTGAAGTCTGTATATTGTTCCCATGCTGTTTCAGTGTAGTCAACAATCGGGATATCTCTCTGGGGTCTATGGTGTACTAGATTGGTATTTCTATGATAATCAGGAGGGGCTAGGAAAACAGGTGGCAGAAGGAATGCAATGTAACAGGTACCATCCCAATCTAGAGGTAGGCGTATATATGCGGTGTGACCACATACGAAGTAGGAGTGACGGGAAGCTCTAAATGTAGACTTGCCTTTATCACTGAATTCGATCACAGTAGTACATTTACTATGACCCAGGTGTACTGAACCATTCTTTCTTACACATAATTCACCTTTGACTGGTAATACGGACATAGCGGGCAAGACTAGTGCAGCTTCAGATTCAACATTCAGAATCATGAGGTTAAGTGTAAAATTACCTAATCCATATACTTCATTTTCTAGGTCAGTTCCTGTTCTTTTGGGAAGTCCCTCCTTGTTAGGATAACAGGCTTTAAGCAAAACTAAGTTCAGGTTTCCCCATACCCAGTTGCTCTGGTAAACTACAGTGTTGGAATCTAAAGAGTTAATCAAACTAAACCATGCTCCACAGGAACCATTGTGTGTAAATGGGTACGGAAAGAGAGGCAGAACTCCTTTGTACTTCTGATAGGGAGGGAGTCGGCCACATATCCAACAATTTGTAGCGTTGCTGGTCTGATGGGAATGATGTAACATACTAATGAATGTATTGTTGCGCAGCGCAAATCTATAGGACAACTCATGTGGAGGTAGTTCACTAAAAGAATGTTCGGCTGTAACATTGTAAGCACGCTTGAAAATAGGATAGTACATGTGCAACAGTATACTTGCAGCAATAATAAAAAGACTTAGAAAAAACATAATCAACAATGTCACTATACAGTGACTATGAAGTGATTTACAGTATGCATGTTTCTTGAGCTGTTTCTGTCTATTTCTCTCTCTCATTCGGTCTAGAGGATACATGTCAAAGACTTAATTCAACCGATTCACCTTGGAGAGGACTTAAACAATCGAATTGTCTGACTTGCTAGACCTTAGTTTCAGTTTATATTCCTGTGATTCGGTCTTTTCAACCAGGGGGAGTTTTGAATCAGTCTTTGGAAGGGGGCAGGGCTGAGAGTTCAGATCGGATGGTAGTCCATGAAATTTCTTGATATGACTCGAGTGTAACCAACCCTTGCGACCCTCGTCCTTCACTGCTGTCCTTGTCGTTAGAAGAACCAGCTTTGGTTGTTGCCAGCGGGGCTCCAACGGGCTCCTCCTGTCGAAGTTTCGTATAAAAACTAGATCTCCAGGAACCACTTGATGGGGCTTCACCTCGGTGTTGTCGGGAAAGGCTGCAGCTACCTGTGAACGGCAAGATTGTAGTGCAGACATCAAGGAAGCAAGGTAATCTGTCAGCATATTACAATCAACATCAGTTATTTTACGAGGTATAGGCGTCCCCCACATATTTGGTGGCCTACCGAAGACTACCTCGTACGGGGATAGCCCTGTGCGAGAATGTGCTACCATTCTCATGTAAAATAGTGCAACTGGCAAGGCTACTATCCAGTCGACACCTTTCTCTCTACAGATTTTAGAAAGTCGTATTTTCAGGGTCTGATTATGACGTTCCACGAGACCTGCTGCCTCGGGATGTCGGACACAGTGGAATTTCCATTGATAGCCTAACAAGAGTGAAATGTGTTTCATTAGCTCGGATGAGAACGGCTGGCCATTATCTGAGTACACGATACGGGGCAAACCATACCATGGGAAGAATTCACGAACTAATTGTTTGGCAGTAGTCGGGGCAGTGTAATCTGAGACGGGATACGCCTCTGTACAACGGGAAAGAGCGCATACAACTACGAGGACATATTTGAATCCTCGACATCGTTCCATCTGGATATAATCCATCTGGAGGACTTCAAAAGGATGATCGGGAGGTTGAAATCCACCCTGCTCTACAGGTACGCCTTTACCTGGATTGTACTGACAACAAATCATACAAGTTCGGACTTTCTGTTTGGCTGCAGCTCGTAAGTGTTTGTTGAACCAAATGTGTTGAATACTGTCTAACATAGCTTTCTCTCCTAGATGTGCTGGACTATGTATGGTGTTAATGATAACTTGAACCATTGAGTCGGGGAGAAACCATATAGATTTTCCCTTCGTCATCCATCCCTGATCTGTTTGGATCCCTCCTAATTCAGTCCATTTCTTTATTTCCTCTGGCGTAGCATGTGTCTGTATGTCAATTACATCAATGGCGGGGTCCTTAACTGTCATGCAGTGTGTCGGCGTCGGAACTATTGTCTTTGTCAAGTCAGTTGCATGAGTCCGATTCTGAGCTGTCTGCTTAGCTGTTCAGTCTGCTAGGTCGTTACCCTGGGAAATGATATCGGTGACCTTTGTATGGGCTTTACACTTCATGATAGATATTGAAGTAGGTAGATGTATTATTATTATTATTATTATTTGAGTATTTTGTAAAGCGCGCAGCGGCCCCAACGGGGCGTCCCGGCGCTGAGAACTCTGAAACATAGAGGTCAGGGGTCAGAATTCCACTGTTTAAGAGGAGAATAGATGTGTTTTCAGGGATTTACGGAAGGCTGATTCTGATTGACAAGTGCGTAAGGCTAGTGGGAGCTTGTTCCAGCGCTGAGAGGTACAGACCTCAAAGGTTTTTCCACCTGCCCGAGAGCGTTTAAATCGGGGAGTTTCCAGGAAGTGGAGGGTATTGGAACGTAAAGTCCTGGAGTTGGCATAGGGTCGCAGAGTGTTTTTCAGGTGTGCCGATCCACTGCCTTTTGATGCTCGGTAGGCCAATGTCATGGCCTTGAACACACATCTTTTGGCTATGGGCAGCCAATGGAGTTTGCGGAGGTGTGGAGTGATATGGTGTCTAGCAGGAATGCTCTCCACCAGCCGGGCGGCGGCATTTTGGACCGTCTGAAGTTTATGGCAGAGGCCTGCTGTGATACCAAGGTAGAGGGCATTGGCATAGTCGAGGTGTGAAATGATCAATGCCTGGATCACAGTTTTACGGCAGTCCGCCGGCAAGAAGTTAATGAGGCGTTTTATGGTGCGGATCTTAGCAAAGCAGGAGGATGCAACTGTTTGCACCTGATTGTTAAAGCTAAGTTGATTGTCCCAGCGAACTCCGAGATTTCTCACCGAATCTTTGGGGGTGGGGGCTAGGCTCAGGTCTTCTGGCCACCATATACTGGAGTCCAGAGGGGATGGTGTGTTGAAAAAGAGGATCTCTGTTTTTCCAGCATTGAGTCGGAGGGAATTAGCATCCATCCAGCTCGAAATGTCCCTAAGGCAGGATTTAAGTGGATCAAAAGCTGAGGCGGAGGGGGAGTCAAAGGTGAAAAGAAGCTGGATGTCATCAGCGTAGGAGGTAGATTTAATCCCCGTCTGTGCAATCAGCTTGGCCAGGGGGGTGAAATACACATTAAAAAGGAGCGGGCTTAGGGAAGAACCCTGAGGGACTCCCCATTTGAGTGGTCTGGCAGAAGAGGTGAATGGAGGAGTGAAGACCTGCTGTGTGCGGTCCGAAAGGTAAGATGAGAGCCATTTCAGAACAGCGCCACCCAGCCCAAGGTCCTCCAGTCTTTCCAGCAGGATTTTATGAGAGACGGTGTCGAATGCTGCCGAGAGATCCAGCAGCACCAACACCGCCCTCGATCCTTGGTCAAGCGTCCACCTCACCGAGTCAGCCATTTCAATTAGGGCCGACTCGGTGCTGTGGCCCGACCTGAAACCGTGCTGGGAGTCATGGAGAAGCCCATTGGTTTCAATGTAATTCGACAACTGCGAGTGTACCAGTTTTTCCAGGATCTTGGCTGGAGCAGGCAGGAGAGAAATAGGCCTGTAGTTACTGGGGTTGTCTGGATCCAAGTTGGGTTTTTTAAGGATGGGGACTAAGGAGGCATGTTTCCATTTGACAGGGAAACAGCCCGTTCTGAGGGAGTTATTCCAGATAGAGTTGAGGTGGGGGTTGTATTGCATCTAACAGAGCTTGAATGAGGGGACCGTGTTGAATGTTGGCACCGTGAGAAGTCAAATAACCTCTTTCTCGCCAAAGGACTCCGAAGTCGTGTACAACTCCGAAAGCATAACGTGAATCTGTGTATATGTTAACTTTTCTATTCTTGGCTTGAATACAGGCTTGTGTCAGAGCAATAAGTTCTGCTGCTTGAGCTGATAATGTGTCAATACAATTTGTTTCAATGACTTCGGTGTCTGTCGTGACTGCATAAGCGGCCACTAACTCTCCTGTACTTGTTCTCATACATGAACCATCTACATAAAGTGTCAGGTCTGGGTCTGGTAATGGGACGTCTGTCAAGTCTTGTCTGGGTTTCGTCGTAATAGTGATGACTTCAATACAATCATGTGCCAGTGGGTCTGTTCCACTTAATGGCAAAAGTGTGGCAGGATTTAATGTACTACAACGTCTGATTTCTATGTGTGGCTGAAACAATGTGAGTTCGTAACCTGTCAGTCGTGCTATAGTCAAGTGTTGTGTTTGTGTCCGGTTCAAGAGAACCTCTACTGCGTGTGGTACTTGTACTGTCAATTGATGTCCTAATACTATGGAATCGCTTTGTCTAATCGCTAGAGCTGTCGCTGCAACTGATTTCAGGCACGCAGGAAGAGCTTGAGCTACGGGATCTAATGTGCTAGAAAAGTAAGCACATGGCTTGTGTGATCCTGCTTGTTCCTGAGTGAGTACTGACAAAGCAGTACCTTCACGTTCTGTAACAAAGAGTGTAAAAGGCTTACTGTAACATGGTGTCGCTAAAACAGGTGCTTGGCATAAAGCTTTCTTTAAGTCTTCAAATGCTTGTGTATGTTCTGGAGTCCAAGGGAGGACAGTCGATGTCGCTGCCTCCTGGGTTGTCAACTGAATGAGTGGTTTTGCTAAAAATGCATATTGGGGAATCCACTGCCTGCAGTACGAAGTGAGGCCTATGAAGGCCCGTACCTCCTTTTGTGTCTTGGGTGGTGGCATGTTTACAATTAACTGGATGCGGTCAGGTGTGAGCTGTCTCCCCCATTTGGACAGCAAGTGCCCTAGGTACACAACTTGCTGGGCACAAAATTGCAGCTTCGAAGGGGACACCTTGTGCCCCTTGTCGGCTAGGAAATGTAAAACCGTCAGTGATGCTTTTTCACATTCGGGTTCGCTTCGGGCGGTGATCAGCAGATCATCGACATACTGAAGCAGTGCAGTGTTAACTGGCATGTGGATACTGTCAAGTTGTCTTTTCAGTGCTTGGCTGTAGATGCTAGGACTTTCTGTAAATCCTTGAGGTGCGCGTGTGAATTTAAAACTTCGTCCATTTAAACTAAATCCGAACAAATATTGACTTTCCGGATCGATTGGGACGCTAAAGAAGGCGTTCTTGAGGTCAATTACAGTAAAGAACGTTGCCTCTGAATCAATAGCTGTCAGTAATGAGGAGATATCTGGGACCACGGGATATTGTGGTACAATGCATTTGTTCAATTCGCGCAGATCAATAACTAATCGATATACTGGGGGTGCTTTTGGATCAGTTCGTTTAAGAATCGGAATGATCGGAGAATTACATACATTGGAGTCGGTTTCTACAACCACTCCTTGTGTAATGAGCTCGTCAATGATTTGCAGTAAAGCCACTACAGCATCTGGCGGTAACTTGTATTGTCGCATTCGTGGTAATACCACTCCTGTTTTGAGTGTGACTCGATATGGTGTAATGTGCATACAACCTACATCAGTGGGGCCTTGTGCCCATAAATGTGCAGGTAGATTCTGTAACCGGTGATCCATGTCTCTTGACACGTAGTGACCTTTAAAGTCACGTAAAAATAGTCGTACTCCGTCCGGAGAACAACATATTATAGCTCCTAGAGCTTTCAATGTTTTTATACCTAACAAGTTTTCTGGGCAAGATTTTGTAAGCAATAGATCTGTAGTCCGTGTTAATGGACCGACTGTGAATGCAAGCGGTTGCGATACTTCGTTAATAGTAGGCTTTCCTGAGAAACCAAGGGAAATATTTTGTGAGCCTGAGAGGGGTGCCCCTGGGACTTCGTCGTGACTTATAGTTGTTCTGCTTGCCCCTGTATCAAGTAGAAACTTTCTGTCTTTCCCTAATACTTGACTCTGTACATAGGGACCCTCTTGATCTACAGGAACCTCAATAAGGGGTAAGCCAACTTCCCTCTCTAGGCTATTTCATGTGTATCGCTGATACTCTGGATAGTCATTTTGTGCATACTGGTACATCTGTTGTGTCGTGTTTTGTGTTGCAGCAATAGGCTGTGGCTGTGGCTGTGGCACCACTACGGTCTGTTGTGGAACCGGCATAGGCTGTACATGTTGAGGTGCTTGTTGTTGGATCTGATCCTGTCTAGGCGGACGTGGTCTCTCCTTGGTTTTACCTGTGGAGATATTATGTTTCAGGACTGCACAGTCGTTTATATAATGACCTGGCTGTTTACAATAGTTGCATGTCCCTTTAACGGGAACCGCTGAATTACTGGACTGTGTCGCACCCTTTTTATGACCGTCAGCTGGAACTGACTGAGCGACGAGCATTTTCATTTTCGTGTCTTTCATACGTCTTTGTTCGTGTTCTTGTTCTTCTCTAATTCTATTCTGGTGATACTGTAACATTTGTAACATTTGCGAAGGAGTGTTAGCTTGCCAAGTGTTCTCAACTTTCAATACTCTGTTTTTAACCTGTGGCAGGGAATTCTCGACTAGTTTTGTTACAAAAAGATGTGGATATGACTCGCTATTTGCTTTCAGGCCGCTATTAATACCAAAACATTTCTAAAATCGGGAATAAAAATCACTAGTGTCTTCATCGGGTTTCTGTTTACAAGCTGAGATTGCTCCCCAATCTTCCTTTTTCGTAGTTAATAAACGTGGCAATACTTGTACTAATAATCCTGGTAATGCTTTAGTTTTGTCCCCAAGCCCTACGCCTGCAGTTCGGTTATTTTCTTCTGTTTCTAATGCGGTCCAATCAATCTTTTGGTCTCCCACTTCCCATTCTTTTTCTTTGAGTTTCTCGTAAATACCGGCAGGCAATAATACTTTCAATATTTTCATAATGTCGGGATAGGTATAGTCACCCATGAGTAACATGTCCTTTAGTTCACGGTGAAAACCTGCTGGATCTTTGTCATGGCTGGGCACTAATTTTTTCATTTCCAATAGTTCTATTTTAGTTATGGGCGTGTACACAAACACGCGTCTAAACGTATTGTCATCATTTCTAACTGGGTGTACTTCGCGTAAGGGATTCTGTCTGTCTATGTAATACGTTTTTCTCTCCATGGAAGGAGCTGAATCATGTTCTGGACACAAAAAGGCACTATATCTATGTCGGTATTCTAGAATTTCTTTAATTAGATCGGTACCTAAGCCTCTCCATTTATTCATGAGTAGTTCTATCAATATATCAGGTAGGGGACCAGGATCGGAGTGTTGGCCTTTATATAATATAAGGAGATGTTGTATCATGTATATACTAGCTAAACGCTGTTCATCTGGGGCGAGATTCAGAAACGTGTGTGCTAGCGCATCATCACTGTATTTTTCAGAGCTGTCAGCCCATTGTACTGCTGACCTAGCTAATTCTTGTTCATCCATAGAATCGAGCACATGGTACCCCCTTCGTTCTCGAAGTAATTTATCAGTAGCCTGGAATAAGTGTTCAGGGGTCCTTGGATTTGAGATAGCTGTTTGAAAAATTCTGTTACATTCTGGACGTATCGGACGTATTGTTTTATTAAAGGATCTTCCTTTTCCTACATAAGCTATCATTTGTTTAGCTGGTAATTCAAATTGTCCTGTGTTCATTTCTGACTGTTCCTCCTCCTCTTCCTCTGATTCAGTTTTATCTGCTTCTACTCTTCTTTCATGTATTCGTTCTACTTCTTGTCTAATCCTTCGGCACATGACTTCTATACACTTCTGTTTATCATGTCTCCCGTCTGTTATATTCTGACCCCATTTGGTAAGTACTTGCATTTCCTCCGAATCTACCTCAGGCCTATCTCTGTTTCTGATCAAGCAGTTTATGAAAAAGCGTAACAATAATTTTTGCATGTCTACTTTCTGGTATTCCATGGCCTCGGCAATACTTTCAGGACCTTGCCCTGTTTGGACAAAGCGATATATTTTGTCTAGATGTTCAACCATTCCTGGTAACGTCATTAAATAGTTTGCAGCTCGTCGTAAACGTACTGAAGATAGCAACATTCTGTCGTGTTTTCCTGGCACTGGATCATATCTACAATCTGTAAGAGGCTCATTTAATATATTGTCATTAGCTCTTTGGGGTGTACGTTGGTATGCTAAATCCCTATAAGTCAATCTAGTTGTTGGCGGTGGCGTGGAAAAACCTCCTGTCGCACCTCCTGAGGTGCCAAGTCCAAAAGGATTTGTTGGGTGTAGGGTAGAAAGTGTGGGTGCAGAAAGGACTGTAGAAACAGATGGAATGTTTAGAACGTGAGGAGGACTTTGTTGCTGCGGAGGCGGGTGCAGCTGATTCTGGGGTTGAGCGTCGTTAACAGGTGGTGTGCGTGGCTGCGCACCATTAGCATATTCGGGGGCTGCATCATCTAAATAGGAAGAAAGGAAAATGTCCTTTGCGGTTTTGGGATGTACTTTAATCGGGAGTAATGGAGGTGGCAGATCCTTTGGTACCTCCAAGGTGGCCTTAGGCAAACCCTCGGCCAGAAGAGGATACATACCATTCATAAGAGCGTTTCGTTGTCTGTCTACTTGTTCTGTTTTTACTCGGATACCTTCGTTAATTAATATGTTTTCTCGGGCTCTTTCTGAATCTTCCCTACTTTTCTCTTCCTTTCTGAGCGCTTTCTCTGTGCGTCTATGCGATTCTTTACGCCATAGTTCAATGGCATCTTTCTGTGACTGTCTGGCTTTCTTTTTCCATAATGCTTCTTCTACTCTCATGATGCAATCTGCATCCCATGTTCCAGCAGCGGGCCATCTCTGACTTTCTGCTAAATCCTTGGTGTAGTCCACCCATAGATCAAGATATAATACGGCATCTAGGCCATGTTTATGGTACATAAAGTACCCTGGGGTGTCCCTAGGTGGGATGGGAACAGCTTCCTCGAGTATCCCTTTTCTAGTTTTTATCTGTCTTAATTTTGAAAATAACGGCATCTTGAACCTTGCTACTTAATTCTTACTCGGTTTTGAACACAATAATTACAATAAACACAATAATGAAGATCGAACAATCACTCATACCACGACATTTAGAACATATCAAAACATTTTAGAACGAACAATAATAATTAGAATAAAACTAGTTAACTGCATAATACTAAATATACTGTATGTACTGCTAAACAGCACAGATACACTGCTAAAACAGTGCAGACCAGGTCTGTGTACCCAGACCCGTCTTGACCGGCACAAACTAATGTGCACGTCTAGATGCGTCCCCAGCAACGGTACTCACCGGGAAGCACGGAACGGAAGGCCTCGGAAGTCTGGACTGGACTAGACCAAACTGGACTGGACTGGACTCGTGACTTAGATACTTCGGAACTTCGGAATCTGGTGGGCCTCTGTATACCTCAGATCTTGCTCTCTCAGCTAGGCTCTGGTCGGGATTCTCCGCACTCCTCACCGCCTCGTCTGGGTGTTGATCGCAGCCTCAGTCGCCCCCCGTTGGCCTGAGGGAGATACAGGAAATCCTGCGGGTACGCGTAATTGTCCGTCCGGCTGTGGCAGGAGACCGGGTCTGCAACGCACCTCCGGCGCGTGGGGTGTGAGAGGTGTCCCTATTCGGGCGCCAATTATGTGGTAAATTTAAATTACCTAGACTTAATTTATGCGGTAAAATACAATACGAATAACTCAGTAAAAATAAGAGGCAGAATCCGTGGTATTCGAGGATATAATAGGGAATTTATTCCTTACAAAGGAATGATGATGATGGTTCGAACCAGGCAATCGAGTTCCGTCACCACGAAGGTTCAGGAAGGGATCAGCAATACATTATTGACAGGTTAGAATATATATAGTAATGCATTACAGTAAAGACAGATGCAGGAGGCGTAACAGCTGATAAGAATACACTTACGTAATAAAAAAGGCGTTACAATAGGCGTGCATAGAGGCGTATACGACAAACGTCATTATGATGATGACACAAGTGGGTGGATCCATAAGAGAATCCTGCAAAGTCAGCAAAAATATATGGCAGAGATGCGCGCGCAGCCGCATGACGTGTGATTGACGTGTAACTAGAGGGTGAAGGGAACTTGACATTTAGCCCTATATGAGGAGACAGAAGTCTGGGGTGTCAGGACAACCTAGTCCTAAATCATATCTAATATCTTGTGTTTAAGGAACTATATTATCTAAAAGGAAAGGTCTTCTCGGACAGATCCTATTCTATACTGACTGCTAGTGCGTGTACAAGCGTCTAAGTGTCTACATGAGATGCGAGGGGGCATGGGCCTATCATGGTAACGAGAGTCATGAATTACTTGTACGGAGACAGTAAGGCCGGGCCCTTTGCTCTGCAGCTGGAGCGATGTTTACCTAAGCTACTAGACAGGAATGCATTTCTTTGAGGAGCGGAGCAGATAACTTGAAGGCTGAATACAGTTTTGGCAGGCAACAGGCCGGGCTAGGCACCGTTAGCCGCGCAGGAAGTAAGACAAAGTTCATGGATACAGATGCAGGTCCAGGCTGGAGCATTCAGAGGCAGAAGCAGGAAAAGCTCGATGGCAGAATTCAGGGCCTACCTTGCCAGAGCTGGAAAACGTGAAAAGTATACCATATAAAGACGGTGGCAAGGCATACTTAGGAACGGAATATCTGACCCATTCATGGCAGATCTAAAAGAGGACATATTAACGTTGGACACAATTGTATTTGCGTCTTCATAGCTTGAAGTGGAGGGAACATACATGTACTTGTAGCATGTACATGGAGCCGTTGGGGGTCTAGATAGGGGACACAATTGACCATAAAAATTCATATTTCCTCAAGGGGACCAACCAAATCTAGGTGCGCCCCTGTTTCTTGGACGTCCTCCTCTTGATCGTCTATTCCTGTTCGTAGGAGTGTAATTACTGCCTGAGTCAGAGAAGTCTGAGCCAGTGTCAGAGCCATCGCTGTCTGTGTTGTAACCTGGATTACGATTTGTTGGAATGTAGTCCTCCCTGGTGTAGGGATACATTTTTTCTTGCGAGAAATTTTTCTGGTCTTTTTTTAGTTTTATGTATTTGGCGTCTTTCAAGCCAATCTCAAATTCAGCCATAGTTTTATTTAGTTCTTCTAGTCATTTTTTTAGTTCTGCTGTGCTCTGATAAGTTTTCAAACAAATTTCTAAATCATGAATTCCTATTTTCATCTCCTCTGATAGACGTGTAGCTGTTTTTATTATCAACACCAACCAATCTCTGGTACAGTGCCAGGATATTAATGACCAATCCTTCTTGAAAAGTTTGTCATGTTGGAAAATGAAGGGTTCATTTCTAACTATCAGACCACGTGGCGCAATGTTGGCCCTTACATACTCGGTCATCATGATTCCGTGTATCAAAGTTTTTATTTGTTCACGTTTAAGTTCAGTTAACTCGTCCCAGCATTGGCTGGCTTCATTGGTATCCCTGGTACTGGTTCCAGCCAGGGGAAGCATGGATGCTATAATTCTATCTACTTCATCTTCTGAGTAGGTGAGACCTGTTACTTCAGTCATGATTATCTAATGTGTGAAGTGAAATGTCAGACAGAAATTAATCGTAATGTGTGAAGTGAAATGTCAGACAGAAATTAATCGTAAATAGGTTTCCCTCAGCTGCGCGCTGTAAATAATGGTAAATACAAAAAAGGGGAATTAGAGGTCTTTTAGGTCAGGTTCACCCTCCATTTAGTACATAAATTAAATAACAACCCTAATGAACAGGTAAAAAGAACCTAACCTTAAGGCGTCGGAAGAACAATTAGATTCCGAAAATCACCAGAACAAAGAAAAAGGGCAATACTTTTCTTTACTTGAGTCCCCTCACTCACCAGGGTTTCCCCACGGTGACATGCTTCATCATTGGGGTCCTCTCAGTCCTCTATGGGCTGAGGCGTGCTGCGACTTGCGGATTACGTAGGAGCACTTAAAACAGATTATGTGTAGTGCAGGTGTAGTGCAGTGAAAGGAGTGGGACAAAAATAATTAAAATAATCAACTAGTGGGCCAAATATATTTTATTCTTGCTCCTAGCTAATTGGTTAAAAACGGGGTAATATGCTAAAGGCCCTAAAAATAATGAATAGGTGTACCTAGCATATGGTCAACTAGTTTCGAGCTTCCCCAGCTCTTCTTCAGGACTACACCGGGACCAGCCCAGTGTAAGATGCCACTCCTAGTAGAGCTAATTATGGTGAAGAAAGTGAGACGCTGCAGCTAATAGGCATGCGTTTAAATTAATACATACGTAAATATACGTCTGGGAATATCTGTAGGGTATAAAAACATATATTAAAGGAACAAGGAAATCAATATGCAAAGTAAATAGAACTCATGGTGATCGCACTCTGCACCAGTGTAAATACACTCTATCTTCTACTGTGCCGCTATGTGATAAAAGAGACGTTAAATCAATTCTCCATGCAAGCGCTGTGCATCAAGGTGATTTTCGGAATCCAATTGTTCTTCCGACGCCTTAAGGTTAGGTTCTTTTTACCTGTTCATTTAGGTTGTTATTTAATTTATCTCCAAGAATCCTCACAGGTCGCCAGGATCTTTTTATCTGCCAGATAGCGTAGAGGGGATGAACACAATTATCAAAATATATCTACCACTGACTCCGAATCTAAAATTTGTAAGATTTTATTACAACCAAAAATAACTGAACATACAAACACCTCAATACAAGATGTAAAAGGTAAATAGGCACTAATACAAAAGCGGTCCTATGCAAGTTTCTCATCCGACTCAGGACAAAGAGAATTACAGATTCCAAAAGCATCAGGAATATAATAGTCAGGCTGATATCTATCTTAGGAATCATTAGTCAAAGAAAATAAACATTTCTATCCCTGCACTGTCTCTAAGGTGACATCCCTACTTAGCATTCCCATCCCAGGCAAGAGAATCAAGAAAAAGGTGTCAGAAGTGAAGACTTCCTAAGAAGTACATTCACTTAGTCAGAGCTCGATCTAAGATGCTCTTTCTAGCTTCCCGCCAAATCCTCATCTGCTCAACCCACGGGGCACTGTCCCTAATAGAAAAACCCTAAATCGTAGAACACGCCCTTCGGCACACCTCTTCGGCCAGGTCTTCCTTCTGTAGTTTTCCATCAGAAATTGTCTGTCGTCCAACATCAAGATTCTGATATTGACTGTCCTGCAGTCTCGCCATTCGTCTCTCATTCGCTCTAAGAGCTCTTTCAACTCTGTTTCCTCTGTCCCACTTACAGGCTCTGATGAGACCCCACAAGCAAACCACACAAACCACAACAATAATAATGGGCTTCAACACAAAATCAAGGAACCCTTTCCCCAAGCACGCAAACCAACTTCCCACACGACCAAATCCTTTACCAATCTTCTCCCACACACCCACTTCAGTCAGATCCGCAATCTCTTGATGAATCGTGGTAATGTTGTCTATATATTTCTCCAGATCCTTGCTATTGTCTGGAATATACTTACAACTTTCCTGAACTTTCAACAATTTACAGACTCCGCCCTCTTTTGCCAATAATACGTCTAAAGCAAGACGATTTTGCAAAACCACAGTCCTTATCGACAACATCTCTCCATCCACCAACAACAACGACCTTGCACACGCTAGCAGGAAAATGACTGCGGAGCGCCCCACCTCCGGCTAGTCAGGTGTCCGAAAGCTTCCACGCCCACCCCGTAATGGCGGACTTCGAACGCCAGCGTTAACGGCGTTTCTATCCTGTTCGGCAGCGAGTTTCCCCGCTTCCTTGTGTGGCGCCTTCATCGGAGACCCGCGGAGTGCGGTGTGAGAGGCGAGAATGACGAAACAAGCGCTCAGAGGAGCCAGGAGCTACGAGGCAAAGAATGCAATTGACGAGATGAGATAAGCGTCCGGAGGAGACAGGAGTCTTGGAGTCTCGGAGCCGCACCAGTCTCGGTAGCGCGACTGAGTGAGTAATGGTGCTTCTGTTTTAAGTGCGGTCCAGAGCACCTTTAATCAACCATTGCAAAAACGATCTCTGATAGATAACTTGAGCCTTCTGTAAAAAAAAAAAAAAAAAAAGGCAAAGCTTTCCATTGATCAAGGCCCTGGATCCTTTGCTTTCTTGCACTGAATTGCACTGGCTTCGAACTATAACTATAATTACATGATTCTGCCTTTTCGGTCATATAACATCATATATCAGCTAAGCTTTGGGAGGGGAAAGACTTTGTTTCCAAATATCGCCTTTCAGCAAAAAATATGGGTAAACCCCTAAAAAATAGCAGCGGGATGGCCAAAAATGACAATATAGCCCGTCAAAAAAAAAAAAAAAACTCGCCTAGCCCAGGTGAAGGAAACAAGACAAACTGCTAGCCTGGTTCAAAAGGGAGATGAGCTCGCACCCACTCCAGTCCAAGACAGCACCTTTGAGAGCTCAGAAGAGGAGCTGGCTTCGTCAACGTCCTTAAAAACCAAGGAGCCTCGTATGGAAGACGAACTTGGGCAGCGCGGCGAGTCCGATAGAGCAGATACAGATGCTGATGGTCCCAATGATAAAATTAACCCTTCCAAGCAATTTTCGCTATTTTTTAAAAAAGCTACTTTGCCGCCTCCGGTCTCTAGCTCTAGTCCACCAATAAGGATTACAACCAAAGGCGATTTAGCGGACAGGAGCCAGATAATGGAACTACTCGGCAGTTTACCCCCAAGACAGGAATTATCTCCTCAGAGCCTTTTGAGAGCAGGGGGCAAAGACCTGGTGCCTGCTCAAGCGCAAAGAAGAGATCAAAATTTAAATCATGTGCAAGAAAAAGATCAAAATCTAAATCAGGACACCAATATGCACAGGGGCTGTGAGACTCTAACTCTGACAGCTGCTGAAACATTAGATGGAGGCTCACTAACAGCATTGGCCTCACCACATCACGACTCTTTAGGGTCTGAAAGCCCATTCGAAGTACCAGTACCAGTACCAGTATCAGTACAAGGGGAGATTACAACTCTTACAACGTCTCCCGAGTTTACCGAGCCTACTGTATCCCAGCTTAAGTACATCATAAGCTTGGAGAAATGTGAGAAAGGTGATGTAAGGCAATTAGACATCAAAGACCTTCTCAATCTTATTCTAGAGGAAATTCGTGAGATGAAGAAGGCCCAGAAAATCGAAACTGCTACATTGTACCAACGCCTGGGGAAAATCGAAGAGGCGATGCAGGGTTTCCCCATCAGACTCCAGGAGGCAGAAGCCAGAGTCTTGCTTCTTGAGGATCAGATGTTTTCTGTGTCCCAAGAAATGTAAGCAGCCACAATCAAAGAGAGACATCTTGAAAATAAGAATGGGGATCTCGAAAATCATTCGCGGAGATCAAATCTACGGATAGTCGGAGTTCCAGAGGGAATTGAAAACTCACAGCCACTGCAATGGGTGGAATCTTTTATTAAACAGACTGTCCTTCCGGAGTTTGAAGGAGACCTTACAATTGCAAGGGCTCATCGGGTACCAGCACAACCTTTCCCGAACTCTCCAATGCCACAAACAATTTTGGTGAATTTTATGGACTTCCGAATAAAAGAAAGAATAATAACAAGATCAATCCAGCAGAGGCAATTTTCTTTAAATGCCACCACCAAGTTTCGCATCTTTTCTGACATGAGTGCCTCTGCTGCTCACAAAAGAAAAGAATTTGTTAAGCTCTTGCAACTCTTTAAAACTTATGGTTCCCAAGCCTCAATCGCACAACAGTCCAAATTAAAAGTTCTTGTCAAGGGCAAGTTCTTCTTGTTTTCTGATCCGGATGAGGCTCAGGCTTTATTAAAGGAAATCTCCAAGGGAGTCTAAATTTAACTGAAAAAGCTGTTGATATCTACAAATATTTTTTTTTCTTCCTCCTTTTTTTACTTTTTCTTGATTTTCAGGTTCTAAATTAATTCACAAGGTAAGGGTGGGGTTCTAGGACACTAAGGGTGTAAGGTCAAGACACCCCAGGGTGTTGAAGGGGGGGGAAGTAATGTGGTTAGCGGGGTCCGCAGGGGACATTCCACATTCTAGGGAAGGTTTTTTTTTTCTGGGGGTGGGTGAGGTTGCGGGCGTCGAGTGTTCACTTATGGCAAAGGGGGAAAAAAATAGAGCAAGAGGTTTTTGGAACAAGGCTAGGATTAGAATGTATATGGAGGGACAAGGTAGAGAATTGGTCATGAATAGACGGATAGATGGCTAGGGAGTTCAACAGATGCAAGATTCTATCAGCCAATGTAAATGGCATACTGAATAAAAAAAAATATGGCGCCTTAATTAGATGATAGCTTCATTGAGCCCTCAAATCCTTTTTCTTCAAGAAACCCATCTAAAGTCTAACTCCCCCAAGCTGTTTATACCTAGAACTTTCTCGAACGTTTTCTTTGCATCCTCAGGTTCAGCAGCGAGGGGGGTCGCAATTTATCTCTCAAATAATCTTCCCTGGGAGGTCGTAGAAGTTCATAGAGACTTGAAGGGGTGATGGATTTGGGTTGCAGTAAAGCTTTATGGGAAGAGGCTTAATTTAATCAATTACTATGGCCCGATAGTTGATGATGAGGCTCCATTGATCCAAATATACACTTTATTATCTGGTGCCCCGGGGCAGATGATACTTGGAGGAGAGTTTAATTTTATATTGGATCCTAGAAAAGATACGTCAAATAAACAGAGGGGACAATTAAAACCGAGCACTAAAAAAGCTTTGGAAACCATTATTAAGGGTTTCCAATTGGTGGATGGCTGGAGGGAAAGGAATGCGGACAGAGAATTTTTTACTTTTTACTCACATCGCTTTCACACCGCATCCAGAATTGATTTTTTACTAAGCTCCAGGTCCCTCCAGATTGCTGAAGCAGGCATAGGATGTAACCCTTTTTCTGACCACGCTTATATTAATTTGGAAATTAAAATCAATGGAGAAAATAGGGAACGACCCAGGTGGCAGCTGGACCGCTTCCTACTGCAAAATGAGGAATGGGTAAAAGATTTCAGGGTTTGGATTGGGGAATACTTTCGGATTAACGAAAACACGGCTTCCCCCTTCTCTGTTTGGGGTGGTTTCAAAACGACAGCTCGGGGTCTAATAATAGCTTTCACAACTGCTCAATATAAGGATCGAAGGGATAAGATTGCTCAATTACAGCTAGAACTTGAGCGGGAGTATGCCCTTCAACTGCAGTCTTTTCCCAATAAATATGATCAGGCAAAAATGGCATTGAAAGATTTCTTTACCATCGAAGAGGTTTGCAACTCCCAATTATTCCAACAGAGGGTCTATGAGGAGAGCCAGTTGATCGGCAGACTCCTGGCAAATTCTACAAGAAAGAAACAGGAATCAGCCTCAATAATAAAAATAGCGGATCCCTCTACTGGTTTGGAAGTAGTCGACAGCTCCAGAATTGCTCAACTCTTCTTGGATCATTATGCCCGGTTATACTCCACCGAATATAAAATACAGAAAAACTCGATTGAAGAGTATTTCTCAACTTTAGATCTCCCTCAACTATCCACGGAGCGGGTTCATAATTTATAAAGTCAAGTTGAGGTAGGTGAAATTTTAGCAGCTATTAAATCAACTGCGAGATCTAAAGCTTGTGGGCAAGACGGCTTTCCAATCGAGTTTTTTAAAGTTTTCTCGGAGGAACTACTTGTTCCTTTGAGAAACTTGTTTAATTTTATAAGAGAAGGAGGCCAGGTCCCGTGCGAATTTAAAGAAGCGATTATAATCTCATTTGTTAAAAAAGATAAAAATCCCGACGATATGAATTCGTATCGGCCCATAAGTCTTTTAAATTCCGATTATAAATTATTAATGAAGGTATGGGCCGAGCGTTTGCTACCAGCTGCTCAGGAAGTCATTCATAGAGATCAAACGGGTTTTATAGCGGGTAGATCAATGGCTGCCAATACCCAATTTTTAATACAAGCTCTAGACTTTATTAATATAAATCGTATTCCCGCAAGTATCGTAATGGTCGATGCAGAAAAAGCTTTCGACCTTGTAAATTGGAAAACTTTATTTATTACTTTGGATCAATTTGGTTTTCCTCCAAATGTTGTAGGAATGCTAAATAATATCTATCAGAACGCTACAGCTAAGCTTGTAATAAATGCTACCTGCGCAAGAACAATACAAATTAAGCGTGGAACAAGACAAGGCTGTCCACTTTCTCCTTTACTTTTTACTTTTTTTATAGAACCCCTGGTTTTAAGAATCCGAAATAATGCTGCTATCCACCCCCCAATTGTTGATATGCCCAAACTTAAGCTATTTGCCGATGATATTATTTTATACCTGCCCCCTAATAGGATCAATTTTGAGGAGGTCTTGGGAGAATTCTCTCAGTTTGAAAGAATAGGCGGCTACAAAATCAACGCAAACAAAACTGAAGTTCTTGCCTTGAACGCGGATATTGACGTATTTCCCTGTTCTTTAAAATCACAGGCATCCAGAACTGACCCCATAAGATACCTCGAGATCTATGTTTCCTCACAGTTCTCCCAACTATTTGATCTAAATTATTTAAGAATGAAGATAAAAATAACCAAATTATTGGATCAATGGTCATTGCCTCCATTATCAATAGTAGGGCGAGTATCATTGATTAAAATGTCGATACTTCCTCTTTTGATCTTTCTATTCTCCAATGTACCTATCAAAATCAATCAGGTATTTTTTAGGGAAATGGATACGCTTCTTAGACAATTTATTTGGGAGAAGAAAGCCCCCAGAGTTAAATTGAATACCTTACAACTACCAATAGATCAAGGGGGACTTGCGCTCCCACACTTAAGATCATATTATGAAGCTGCCCTTCTCGATTTAGTATCTGGGCTGTTAGGATCTTGCGCCTGTAGAGATACTTTTTTTATCGATAGAATGCTGCTAGAAATCGGTTCATCCACTCCAGGGTTTTTAAAAACTGCTAAGCTTCCTAAGAAAAGTAGATATAAAACTTTAAAGGACTCCCTTTTTAGACTTCAGGCAATTTTTAGGGACATGAATCTGATGGGCTTTCAATGTCTCAATATAAGAGAATGTGCCGGTCTCGGCTTCCAGATACAAGTTAGTCATATTAAGGTATGGGAGAATTCTGGATTAACCGAATTGAGACATTTCATAGTACAGAATAGAGCGATCTCCTGGCAGGAAATATTGGCCAGGATAGGGACTCGTCGGAAACCGGCCTATTTTGAATATCTGCGGTTGGTCTCCTGGTTGAGAAGTAATGGTGGTAAAACCGAATCTCCCAATCATTTGACAACTGCCCTTTATGGAGCCAAACTACGAGGGATAGGCAACTGGTATAAGTTGTTACATAAAGAAAAACATCCTCCTTTGATCCAGAACCATCTGGAAAAAATATATCGGGAGACCAACTGCAGTTTATCCGAAAGGGAGTGGGAGTGGATCTGCCACTCCGGTGGCAGAGCACTCCGTGCTGCCAATTATAAGAGGATGGCCTTTCTCTCAAGGTGGCTGGCCTATCTAACACCTTCTACTTTAACCCCTTGTGTGCCCGTGACGAGCTGGACTCGTCATGGGCCGCGGTTGCGCTGTGCCCTTGACGAGTCCAGCTCGTCATGAACCCCGCCCGCTAATGCAATGGCCGGCACAGGGCGGGGAAAGGGCGTGGCACACAAGGGGTTAAGTAAAAGGTTTCCTGACGTAGAAGATAAGTGCTTTCGGTGCTCCAAATCCGGGGAAGGTGGTTGGCACCATATTTTTTTTGTATGTCCCGGTCTGAGGTCTTTCTGGGAAGCCGTTTTTCTAGACATCAAGCGTGCAACCGGAAATACTATTCCGATTACAGCTGAGACTGTACTATTTGGCTATTGCAAGGGAGGCCTACAACTGTCTAATCCTGAAAGAGTTTTCATTTTTATTGCTAGTGCGGTAGCACGTTCATTAATCCTGCAAAATTGGAGATCTAATGAAGCCCCCTCTCATCTGAAATGGATTAATAAAATGAAAAGGGTTACAAAATTTGAGGAGGCCTATGCTAGGAGGGTTGGAGCAGTAAAAAAATATGAGCGAAATTGGAAATTTTTTTGAAATATTGGAGAAGACTTAATAGTAAATGCAACTTTGGAAGTGATATACTCAGTAGTCTTCTCCATTCCCGATATTCATGTGAAAGTGAATCTCCTTTTTAGATTGCCCGTTAAGAATGCACTAGCACTTTTTTTTAGTAATTATATTTTAAATACTGGAAGTGGCGAATCGTTTGAAACCGGCTTTCTATTGAGGTTTCTATGATATTGAATTCCTTTGATTACAATATTTTCGTAATTAGCTATGTTTTGCACCTGCACTTTAATGGTTTGGAGTACTGTATTTTTTGCTATTTGTACATGGCATATTGCACTTTCGATTGGAAGTGAATTCCTGTCTTGATTGGCTTTTCTTAAGAACGCACTTAGCACTTTATAGATTTTATACCATTGAAGCGGTGAATTGTCTCAATGTACGTCTCCGTATCGATCTTTATATGCTAACGAATGTTCTTCATTGCAATACTATTGCTACTATTCATGTTTAGCACTTGCACTTTAATGGTTTTTGTGTACATGTACTTTTGTTGTTTTGCACTAGGCACATTGCACTTTCTATCAGTGCTTCTCTTTCTTTGTACTATTACATTTTAAAGCCATACTATCTATGAAATGCATGCTAATGGTATTTTGCAATGTTATTCTTTATCCACCTCTTGCTCTGCTCAATAAAAAAAATAAAAATAAAAAAAACAACGACCTTGCAGTTTTCATTGACAATTCATCAACCACAGTCACCAACTTTCTTATCTTCACATCATTCAAAACCACTCCCAAACTCGGTATCATTGCTCCAAAGATATCACCAATCACTGCTCCTGCACTTGCAGCTCTTCGTATTTTAGAATGATGTCCTATCTCCAAAAGATTCAAATCTTCCGCATGATAAATCTTCGGAAAAATAATAGCCAAGTAACATGTACCATACCAATTTGCAGGCAACCTCACATAGGCATTCCTTCCGCACACATAATACACAGTTGGAATCACTTGCACCGGACCTTGCAAAAAGTTCTTAGCAGAGTCCTCCATAGTAAAGGTATGGTCACACGTACTCTGTCCGACCGAAACCTTTTCATAATAGGTCTGAGGACGTCTCACACACAACTTCCCCTTCTGCGTCTGATCTAGCGCTATGGGTCCATAACTCCCCTTAGATCTGTGCAATCTCTCCTCATCAGTCCAATCTACTGGACTCTCTCCTGTATTTCGTGTCTGGGTTAGTTTTCTATATCTATCCTCTATTTGACCAATAAACTTCTTCTCAGTTTCCGACAATAAACATGTTAGATTATATCGGTGAACATAAGCCGTATCCAAGTTCAAAGTCGGTATGAAATACTTCCGAAGTTTGTCTTCTGACTTATAATAGTCGTACTTATTCAAATGCTTATAGGCCGGAACTTCAGGAAGTACTGCATCGTAATTGGAAAAGAAATACTCAAACTGTCTTCTCTCATAGAAGATGCTAAGCAATAAGATGCAAGAAATCCCATAGGTTAGTGGAAGGTGATGGTATCTAATACCCTCATCTACGGAAGAAGGTAGCTGCATGCACACATAGCAATCTTTTGCATCCATTGCATCCACATACTCACTTCGCATAAGCATTAAGCTTAAAGTCACTTCTATACAGATCTATGTGGAATCTATGACTTTCTTCAAGTATCAAAGCTCTTTGAGCTCCTATAGTAACCCCCTTTTGGCTAGAGGTGGTAGGTTTAGGTGTCCCCTGTACCTCCCCCTCCTGCTCATGTGAAACTATATATGAGGCTACGACTATCGCAACTATAGCAGCTATCACTACCCCTAAAAGTGTGCCTATCACTAATTTAGCCCTACGGTGAGTATTTCCAGCATCTGCCATTTTGCAAAATTCTCAGGATTCAGTTCAACAACAACATGTAAAAGTCTCTTTCTCATCCGAGTATTGCTTGTCAAACCAGTTCAATCACCATTCTTAGTTCCTTATTTACACAGTCTACAAAAAGACTTCCCTAGCCCTCTTTCAGTATCTTGACGGAAAGTCCCTAACTTTATTCATCTTCCACTCGGGCCTAGGTTATCTTCTTCTTTTGGACCTTTATGTACAACAAGGGGTTTACCTTTAGTCCAGAACGATATTCGCTCCCAAAAACTCTAAAACCCCTTGCAAAATTTCAAGACGAAGTATCACCAACTCCTGATGTGGTGGCACAGTACCAAAAGTCGGAAAAACCAGCGTCTCCAGAATCAACTCACGAACTTTACTCAGAAGCGGTGGATTCGGAATATTGAGGGTCAGTATTCCTTCGTTCTCCAATCCTGGAATTCTCAGCAACACTTCTATTTTCAAGGTCGGGGAATTGCTGACCAGTGTCAAGGATCTCAGCCTCCCCGTGCTTGGTATGCCTGGCATCAGTCACAGCGTATGTCCACTCTGGTGAGGCGTACCTTTGACACGGCACTCTTACTCTCCTTGACCTTCTTAGGTTAACTCGAGCTTGCTCTTCGTCACTTTGCTCAGATTCAGACGTTTCAGACACTGGGGCAAGATCTCTTCCAGGTGCCAATCTCAAGTTTACCCGTCTCTGGTTTCACGGGCCAGACTCTCTCTGCTTCTGTGGCACTTCTGCTCTCCCTTTGAGTACCCTGTGCACTACTTCCTCCTTCAGCAGAATTTGACTCTACTCCACCCACAGAAACACTTTCTCTGTCTGAGTCAAATTCGGGGCTTCGACTTGCACATCCCCTTTCAGTTCGATCTAGTGCACAACCAACTGCATCAGCAACCCTCACAGCTTGGCTTGCCCTCTCGGATGGCTCTGCCCCCTCAGCTGGATTTTCATTCACGAGAGGGGCTGTATCTTCCAAGTGTGTTGGAACTCTGGGGGTATTGGAGGCATGCACCCAGTTCGGCAATCCCCCACACTTCACTGCTGTGTTCGTGACAAGTATTACTTGATACGGACCACGCCAACGAACATCCAGGCAACTCTTCCTCACGTGTTTACGCACAAGTACCCAATCCCCTGGGCATAAGTCGTGGCACAGGTCACTCGCGGCTGGAACAACTGCTGCTTGCACCTGCTGAGACACAGAACGGACTACGTCAGCCAGGCCCTTACAGTAGTTGAGAATCAAGTCATCAGTGATGTTAATCAAAGCAGTGGCAGGTATCGCTGGCAATCGCATCGCTCTCCCCATGAGTATCTCGTGGGGCGACAACCCAGTCCTCCTATCGGGAACACTACGGAGGCTCATGAGAACTAAGGGTAGCGCGTCAGGCCATTTCGGAGATGTCGAAGAACACACTTTTGCCATCCGTGCTTTCAAAGTCCCATTAACTTGTTCCACAATCCCAGAAGCCTCTGGTCGATAACTGCAATGCAATCTTTGATCCACATTTAACCCCTTGTGTGCGCTCGACGGCTCCCGGCGGTCGTGCATCACGGTGGGCGTGTGTGCACGATGGCCGAGAGCCGTCGTAATCCCGCCCACCGCTTATTTCTCTCGCACAGCGCGGGAAATAAACTCGCACACAAGGCGTTAAGGCAGCACAGAGCAATTTCATAATCTCACTATGGAAGTGTGTCCCTCTATCGGACTCCAAAGAGGTCGGAAAACCGAACCTCGGGATAAGCTCTCTCAGTAACAGTTTAGCTACAGTGAGTGTGTCACATCTACGTGTTGGGTAAGCCTCCACCCATCTTGAAAAGACACATACCACAACTAAGATGTACCTCAACCCATTGCACTTTGGCATCTCGATGAAATCCAACTGCATCCTATTGAAAGGCCCTCTTGATCTCCCAATGTGGCTCAAAGTCACAGCAGTCCTCTTTCCTGCATTAATCTGCTGACATGTAACACACCTCTGACACACAGCTTCAGCTACTGCACGAAACTTCGGATTGTACCATGTCTGTCGAAACACTCGCATCATCGCATCTCTACCAAGATGTACAGCACCATGTATCAATCTTGCCATCTGGCTCAACAGACATTCTGGCAACACAGCTCGTCCATCGTTCGAAATCCATACATCCACATCTCCCTTCTCACATCCAGCTCGTATCCAACTATCCCGCTCTTGATCAGAAACTTCATCCTGTAACCGTTTTAATTCCTCCCATGTATCAGCCATGGCCTACATCACACTGAGATCGGTTCTTTCTTGGCTTTCTTCTACATGCTCTTCAGTAAATATGCATCCCTGTTCTGCACAAAACCGGGCGACTTCATCCGCGTAGGTGTTACCCAGCGACACAAAATCATTCCCATTGCTGTGCGCAGAACATTTGACAACTGCGATTTCCTCTGGACATTGTAACGCTTCCAACAACTGTCTCACATATTCCCCATTTCTGATAGGTGAACCAGAAAATGTCACGAACCCTCTCTGTAACCATAACTGTCCAAAGTCATGAACGACACCAAACCCGTACTGACTATCGGTATAAATCGTTATCCGAATCTTGTCAGCAGCCAAACAGGCACGGGTCAAAGCAATGAGTTCAGACACCTGTGCGGAGTATACTCCTTCTAAACAAGCGGCTACAACCACTCCTGTGATGGTACATACAGCACACTGCTCTCAGTCGACCAGCACTGTCTCTTACACATGAACCGTCCACAAAGAAAATTTCATCAGAGTCTGGGAGCGGCTCATCAACAATGTCTGGTCTCGGTTTGGTGCACAATTCAGTCACATCGAGACAATCATGGTCCTCACAACCTTCATCATCTACATTTGGAATAGGCAACAATGTGGCAGGATTTAAAACAGAACACCTCTTCAAAGTCACATTCTCTGCAGCAAGTATAACTTGCTCATAACGAGTCAATCGATTGTTTGTGAGGTGCTGTGTCTTAGTCCTTGTCATCAACAGTTCAACAGAATGTGGCACATAGACTGTAAGCAGATGACCCATGACAATGTTCTCACATCTTTCGATACTGACACCTGTTGCAGCAACGGATTTGAGACATCCGGGCAACGCAGAAGCTACTGGATCTAAAGTAGCTGAGAAGTAGGCAACTGGTCTATGGACACCTCCATGATTCTGAGTCAGAACTGACAATGCACAACCTTCTCTCTCGCAACACAACAATGTGAATGCCTTGTAATCAGGCATTCCCAAAGCTGGAGCGCGACACATGGCTTCTCTCAGCCTTAAAAATTACATTAAGCAATCACTGTCCCATGGTACCGGATCACTCACATCCTTATGCGTCAGCGGCTGTAAAGGCTTTGCTTCAAAGGAGAAGTTTGGGATCCATTGGCGACAATAGCCAACCATTCCCAAGAACATTCTGACATCTCTTTGAGTGGTAGGCACAGGCATATTCATAATAGCCTCAATGCGATCTGGTGACACCTTTCTCTTGCCTTTCTCAATTCTGTGACCCAAATACTGTACTTCACTCAAACAGTACTGCAGTTTGTTCGGAGACACCTTGTGTCCATTCTCTGCCAGATAATTCAGCAAAGCAATGGTATCGATCCTGCAAGCATCTTCGGTTTCTGACGCAGCAAGCAGATCGTCGATGTACTGCACCAGAACAGAGATCTGCGGCAGCACAAGACCTTTAAGACTCTTCTTCAAAATCTGATTGAAGATTGACGGGCTCTTCGTATACCCCTGTGGGAGACGACACCACGTTAACACTCGATTCTCCAGCCTAAAAGCAAAAAGAAATTGGCTCTCCTCATGCAGAGGAATCAAGAAGAAAGCTTGACACAAGTCAATCACTATGAACCATTCAGCTTCACATGGGATCTGAAACAGGATCACAGACGGATTCGGTACCACTGGACAACATGGAACGACTATCTCGTTAATTTTTCGCAGATCTTGTACGATCCTGAACTTCCCACTTGATTTCTGTAGTCCCATGATGGGTGAATTGCATGGGCTACCCATGATCTCCTTCAAAATTCCCTGCTTGATCATAGACTCAATTACAGGCTTGATTCCTGCAATCGTTTCAGGTGACAAATTATATTGGGGCGTCCTAGGGAACTCCACATTCGGCTTAATCTGGATTTTCACTGGGTCTAGATATTTGACCAATCCGATCTCTTCTCCACTAAGGTCCCAAACATCAATTGACACGGAATCCCTCAGATCGAGTGGAAGTTCTTCCACTGTCAATGCTCTAAGCACACACGCTGCTTCGCAACCTTAAAGGTCGCATCATCATCCCTCGTCTGTACTTCCACTCCCTTCGGGGTACAATAAATGGTGCAATTCAGTTTGCACCACAGATCTCTACCTAACAGACAAACTGGACTAGAGTCGCACACCACAAACTGGTGTTGATCTCTGAAATTTCCTATCTTCACCGGAATTGGCTCCGTCAGTGGGCTAGTCAGTTTCTTATTCGCTACACCAACAACTTCGATTGACTGTCCCGAAAGGGGTAGGTCAGGGACTACTGCAGATCGTATAGTAGACCGAGTAGCACCAGTGTCAACCAAAAAGGTTGTAGGGTGACCATCAATGTCTGCTTCCACAAATGGTCCCCTCTGATCTACCTCTAAGACTGCTCCAAGCGCGCAGTCCTCTTCCCCTCTCAAGCACGGTCGTGCCAACGGGTCTGGACCATATTCCTCACACCCTTCAAACATGGGCATCTGTAGATAAGTTCGGACTCCCTGTTGCATATTCTGTATCCTAGGTGGTTGAGGTACCTGCACCTGTGGAACACCCGTCCCCCCTTTGACCATCTTAGGTCGAATGACTGTAGGTACCATGTCCGCCACAGGAACCTGAACTATCTCTCCTTCCTGCTGTATATGATTCAATGGGTTCAAAGGACATTCGTGTTTCCAATGTCCGACCTGGTGACAAAGATGACATGCTGTGGTCTTTTTCAATGTCACCACATCCACCCCTGTCTTCGGATCAATTGATTTTGGTCTTCCCTGACCTTGGGCATTCTGATTTCCTTCTTGGTTATTTCCCTATTTTCTTCCTAAAGTCTCTCCATTAGACTGTCCCTGAGCTGTTTGCATCTGAACAAGCATCAATTTGTCTTTCAACTTCCTGTGCTTCGATTCTATCTCATCACTACAGTACCTAGAATACCGTAAAATCTCATCCACTTGCTTATTCTGCCAACAAATCAAATGCTGCTGTATTATGAGACTAACCTCTGGCCTCAATCCCAACACGAACTCCGAAACAAATTGTCCCATGTCCTTTGTGTCTAACACATCCAGTCCACTGTACTGTTTAACAGCCTGCAAAACTCTCTCATAAAACTCATGCACCGTCTCTTTTGGCTCTTGCACTGTCCGATCTATCTTCACCCAATCAATGTCCTGAGGTGAGATTTTCGACTTCAACCATGTGATCACCTGTTCGAACTTCTTCATTACTATGGGCGCGGACCATTCCAAATTGGATCCCTGTCAGGCTCTGAGGTTGGCCACTCAACAGCAATTTTACAAGCCGAACACAGGTCACTCGGAACCACAATGTCAAACAATGTGTTCAAATCAACCCACAATACTTTCGAGATTTTGACAAAGCGATCAACGTGCTTGTACCACTCCACGGGTTTTTCCCTTAATTGGGGAAAATCATTAGTAAAGGCAGCCAAATCACCCCTACTCCAAGGCACATGCACGTATCCTCCATTTTGTACCTCTCGTAAAGGGTAATTCCCTATCTCCGTCATCCCCCCACCTGGAGGTGGCGTCTCTCCTATTGTTCTCCTAGAGCTTTTCTTCTTGGACCATCTTTCTTCCCACCTATTGAGCATAATCCATGCACACATTGCTATGATCAAATCTTTGATATGGGCTCTCAATCCCATGACCCTCTTCTCTTCCAATTCCTGATCGCTATACTGCAATCTATGACTTCCTTGCAATGATTTCGTTTTGGACAAGTCCACATCATACTTTTTGGCCAATTCTGACAACTTCTCATGTGCAGTTCGTGCCTTGCGAGTCACATCCTTCGCTACAAAGAGTAACTCATCTTGTTCGTACATATAGGTCCTCTCAAGAGGCAAATTTCCACTTATTATCTCATCTACCTCTGCCTGTAGCCTCACAGCATCTAACATTTTCCCTTTCAGGGCTTCCTTCAGTACTTCCCGACAAGCTGCACCATCCCTTTCATCGTAATCACATTCCCGTTCCTCTCTTCTGACATACTCATAGGAACTGAACGATTCACTATTGTGCCTCGTTCACTTTCTGCTGTTCTCACACTCTGATTCCTCATCGGTGGTGCCCACATCCGCAAATCTGATCTTCACTCCGCCAAAGACCTTTGTCTCACTGGTCTCGACTCTCCCTGTCCCCTAGAGGAGTCTGCTGTGGCTGGTAATGGCGTACTCCGTTCTATAGGCTTTGGAGTTTGCTCCATTCCACTCACTGATCCATTTCCCTCGGCCACACTCCTCGCTCCTACAACTGACTGTACTGAGCTCCCGACCTTCTCTTGGTCTGGATCATAAACAGAAACAATGGGTCCAATGGTAACCGGTACCTTTAAAGCATCCGGTAACCTCACACCTTTCCCGACATCTGCGCTAGCTATAGGCTGATTTCTGACACTCTCAACTCCTGTCGAGATCTTCCCTTCTACTCTTACTTCTGACTGTGTTGGTACTCCACTAATCCCTTCTGCTTGAGCTGACTTTCCTTCATAGGGATCTGGATTGTATAGGGGTGGTCTCTCAGACAATAACCTCTCTAATAGACTATCATGTGTATCACTGTCATCATCGTCATCCACACTCTTTGTCTTCGAGCCATCAGTCTTTACCAATAAGGGATACAACCTGTCTCCTTCTATTGTTTGTACTCTGCATCTTTTCTCTTCTGCATCCGATCTCGCATCCTGAAATGCCTTAATCGACTTTTTCACCCTTTCCTGATTTCGATCTCTTTTCCTATCATGCGCTGCTCTAATCCACGCATGCACCTCATACTGTGTTGGTCTCGGCAAAGGTCGTAAAGCCGCCATCACGGACTTCAACTGATACAACACTTCCAACCTGAATGAATCATATCGTGGGAAAGCTAATTCTCCTTCACCCTGGGTCATCTTATGCCAATTTTCAAGCCAAATTATGGTATGCAACCCCACATTTCTTTTCATGTAATGTGCCGGAGTATCCTCGGGAGGGGTCTCTTCTCCCCCGCGAGTAACCACATGTTTGTCACCTCTACAGAATTCTCGGAAAACTCTAAAACATTTCATGATGAATAAATTCCGATCACACACAATGTTTTCGTCAACTTCCTGATGTCAAACCCACCAATAACAGCGCGACTCACACCAACTGACCTATTGCAGCGCGACACCTTCTGACGTCACTCTTCCTCTGCTCGCAGCAGTTCCCCTCCTTCACACCTCATGTCTCACCCTTGCATTCGTCCCAATCATACGCTGAAATAACCGTTTGTCCCAAACAAGTTACTTCTCTGACTGTCCATCCACAGTCTCTCGAAATTGTCGACCTCCGTTGGCAACTGTCTGCCCACGTCCGACCAGACAATCACCTCTGATAGGTTACAAATACTCAAATTCCACATACAACAACCCACGACCAGTGTCGGTTTCTCACACACTCACACATTCGCACTCCCTATCTCGGTCCAGGTAATCGATGATGTCTCACGATCCCCTTTCGGTGGTCAACAAAATCTACCATGGGTGTCTTCTACACCACAACCGCTTAAGCTACTCGTCGAGCCTAAGACTTTCCCGGGCTGCGTGCGCTCACAGCCTGATCTCACAATCACTCAACACTCACTCCAACTCCGCAAGACATCACACAACAATCAACACCGCAATCTACAAACATCTCACCCTATTCATACTCACTCCTCCTCGAACTGCTGCTTTCCGCCGCACAGCTACTGTCCATCAATCTCCATCAGCCGCCATCGTCCGCTGCTCGCCATCCGATGAGTCACCATCACTTGACTTCTATGGGCCTCAAGGATCTCTTATCCTAATTTAGATCTCCCCTCGCTATCGGAAATAACCATCCTACTCTGCTACCAACTGATATGTCCGGATTCTTGCCTACCTGGTTATCTCCAAGAATTCTCTCAGGTCGCCAGGATCTTTTTATCTGCCAGAAAGCATAGAGGGGATGAACACAATTATGAAAATATATCTACCACAATTAGACTTCATTTGGAAAGGACCACTGAAATTTGTAAGATTTTATTACAATCAAAAATAACTGAACATACTGATGCAGCGCGGAATGCTAAATCCCTCTTTACAATGACAAACCATAGATCTTCCAACATTCACACACTCATTCATTGGTGGGGCCCATAACACCAACATTCATTTCGCACAGATCTACAGTCACATAAGAGGTGATAATCACTCCATACGCTGGAATGGGAGGAAAATACGCACTATCCCTAATGAGCAATAGACTTCCCTACCTCACCAGAATCTAAACATCACCTAGTAAATCCTCCCATGGATAGGCCATGGATCTGCTGAGTTGCAGGGTATAGCAACACTTAACTTCTCTAAACAATCTAGAAATATTTCATCACTCGAATAAGAATACTCCAACACAGTTCTAGTAATAACAAATAAATATTTTATCTAGTAGAAAGCATGGAAAATACGTCATAATACATTCAATATCCCTATCAGTATATTTACCTATTCTGGCTAATTGTCGTCATCTAAGTCAGGTTCAAATCTTTAGTCTCTGTGCCCATAAGTAATTGTAAGTCCGCAAAGAAGTTTGGGCATTCAGATCAGTCCATCAGAGTCTCGGGCAGACCACTGTCCAGCAGAGTCACCGTCCACTCAATAAGCAATGGAAGGGAAGGGGTTTTTACCTCTCTAGTCTAAGACTTTTTATAGGAAAATTTACGGAAATCATTGTTACAGTACATGTCTTAAACCACACTGATTGGTCCACTAGGATCATTCTACTTGCTTCCCAGCGCTAAATGTTGCGCCTTAAAATAATACATTTTTATTAATCATTAGTAACATTTTTAAACAGCCTTCCGGGTCAAATTCAGTTCCACCAGCATTAATATCTGTGAAGTCATCGGTTCACACCAGCTTGGTTTTAGGACTGTCCATTGTCTTTAAATGTACTCTTTTACAAGATCCACGACCGTGAATGTTGCAATTGTTGCAATTCTCAAATTCTCGCAAAGTTATGTGACTTGTAATGTCATCGCACCATGGCAGTTCATAATATCAGTCAGTCCTTTGTTTGGATTTCTTCACACTAGTCTGTCTGGGTTTGTATGTTGGTTGGCTTTATTTGTAACATCTTTTGCTTCTTCCAATCGCACAACTTGTTTCCTTCTCTTTCACTGGCAGGCAGCCCAGATTGGCTGTCCTTGGTGTCATCATCTAGTCGGGTTCATGAAGAAGCCACGGTTTCAGGCAGTGACACATGCGCAATCACCCCACTGTGTTTCACTAAGCCAAACATCAGAGGAATAGGAACGGCAGCCATCTTGCGGCCATTTTATTATGTCAACTTAAGTAAAAGGAGCACAAAACATAATTAATCCATGGAAAAACTATTACAGTGTTATTTCCCCACTAAACCCTTTATGTGTCTGTAGTTATCTAGCAATAAGCAACGAGCATTTACCACAAATACTTATTTTAAAGCACAAAATCACAATTAACATCACATAAGCAACATATAACATGCAATTTCTAATTATCTATCATTAATATGCGTACGCAAATCAGTTTACGTATTAATTAGGCCATGCAAATGCAGTTCCCACGTCTAATTTCTTATTAGTAATGTTGATTAGATTCACACTGCAAACTTATTAATAAAATTAATATTAAACATTAATCATTTTACTTTTAAATCCATAAAAATAGAGGGGGTACACAGAATTTAAGAAAACCCCGCTCCATCAATCCCCCCTTTGGTGATTTCTTTAATCACCACATACCACCCAAATTTAACACCTTTTGGCGGAGAATTGAAATGACTTCTTATTCATAGTTTCGTTTCAGCTTCTTCTCTTTTTGCTTTCTTGTATATTTTCTCTTTCAACTCATCTAAGGCAATCTCTTCCATTTCTATATCTTGACTTCTCTCTTTTCTTTTTAAGTTTTCTCTTTTTGTTTTATTCTTTAATCTCCTATTTCTACAACATATGCACCCTAATCTTAATATTAATAAGGCAACGACTACACATGTTAATGAAAACAAAATTTTACCTATAATAATACTACCTAATTTAACTAAGAAATCTTTAATAGCAGCAATTTTCTTTCCAACCCTTGTCCATACATTTTCAGCCTCCAGTGGTACTAATTCCTCATGCAATTCCGTCATATTTTTGATATAGATCTTTAGATCCTTGCTTTCATCTGGAATGTAAGTGCAACAATGTTGAACTTTCAGCATTCCACAGACTCCACCCTCTTTTGCCAATAAGATATCAAGGACAAGTCGATTTTGCATCACCATAGCACGCATGGCAACCATTTCAGTGTTAACCAATAAGAATTCATTAGCAGTGCTTGTTGACAAGCGATTCACTACTGTTGATAACTTTCTAATGTTTCCTGCATTCAGAGTTATTCCCACTGCTGGTATCAATGCACTAAAGATATCACCCACAATTTCTGTCCAAGATTCTCTTTTCCTGCGCACTAAATGAATATCTAAGCTATTTACACCTTCCTCTCTGTCCATGTGAAATATTTTTGGAAAGACCAGGCCAACATAACATTTGCCATACCAATGGTCTGGCAAACGATAATAAGCCTTATTCCCACAAATGTAATATAATCAAGGAAAGACTGGATCATTTCCACCTCTAAATCCCCATCCACTTGCAATAAAATATGTATCATGGCATTCACTGGTCCCAATAAAATAATAATCGTATTGGGATCTTTCCCTCGTAATACACAATTTGCCTTTCTGAGATGCATCTATAGCCATAGTTGGACTGGCTCCATTTTCTAATTCCTTTTCTATGTTTGAATCCCAGACCATTCTATCCATTTTACTTCTTTCTGCTTTATTGTGCATCTTCAATCTCCTTTCTTCAACCATGTCTAAAAATGTATTTTCTTCTTTCTTCAAACTACAAGTTAAGTTATTTCTAAAAATATATTCAAATGTTAATTCATTAGTCTCTATGAAAATTTCACCTAATACTTTAGCAGTTTTAGCTGGGTTTAATTCGTTATTCATAGGCAACTGACTAACGTACTACATGTTATTCCATAAGTAACTGGAAGATGATGATAAGTCACTCCCTCTGCCACAGAAGCAGGTAACTGCATGCAGACATAGCAGTCCCTTACATCCATTGTTTTTACATATTCATACAATAATTTCGAAAATACATTGTTAGAAAAATCATTAATAGACTTATCTTTGTGTAAATGTGCATTAGCTTTAACTGTTGGTACTACCTTTACAATTTTACCTAGGTTAGTTTTATTTTCAACATGTCCTCCTACCGTGTCTATTGTTACTTTGAAAGAAATTACTAGAGCCAGAATGCTCCATAAAAGCATTAAGAATCCTGTACAACAACAACATGTCTTGCACCATCTTCTCATGAAGGTACATCTACCTGTACTATTCTCTGTGTTAGCCATATTACTAAAAATTAACTGTGTCTTTTGACTTAGCCTCTTTTATGACCGGGTTTATCCCTAGGCTGCGAAGCCCCTGCAGGGTTTTTACCAGTCTTACTTTTACTTCTTTATTGTCTTCACAACTTCTTAGTTTTATTTAGTTCGGCATTTCATCGTTCTTTGGTTTTTGTTTGTGATCTGGATACAGAATTTCCTGAACTTCCGTTTCTTCTTCTCCAATGTCGGACAAGATAACTCTCAGGATTCCTGCTTCTTCTTCTTCAACCACTTTCAGCAAAGCCTCCTCTGGATTTCCTTGACTAACTGCCTCTTGCTCTTCTTCAGGCAGTGCCACGTACGTCCATTCTGGTGACTTATACTTCTGGTTGGGTTTTCTTATTTCTTCTAGCTCCTTGAGTTACAGCGGTTTCTGCTGTTTCGCCTTCCTTAGGCTTATCTTGACTTGTGACTTCGTTCACCTGTTCAGCTACTGACGGTTTTATTCTAGTCAGCCGATATCTCAGTCTTCTTATCTTGTTCGGCCAAACCTCTGGTTTAACAGTCTTTTTCAATTTTCTTTCTTTGACACCCTTTTCATCTTTTTGATTCTTTTCCTCTCTCCAAGCTCTCTTTCTCAAAGCTCGGCCTTCAGTTTTTTCATTTCCACTTTCCTCAGACTCTGTCTCAACTTGCTTTTCCTTTTCACCAGTTTATTTGTCCACCACAGTTGTAGATTTCTCTACTTCTGTCCCTCCTCGCGTCTCCGATACGCAATCTTCATTACTTGTCCCTTCACCTGTCTGGATGTTGCAGTTCCCTACACCTCCTCGGGGGTCTTCCGCAATCTGTCCCTCTCTCTCTGTACCTGTTCCCTGTTCACTTTCTTTTGCTACTTCAGGTAGAATTTCTCTTGAGTTTTCATCTGGAACTTCTTGTTCTCGAATTTCTTTTAGGGCCTTTTCTCCAAGCTCCTTTTCTTTTCTTTTTCTCCTTTCCTCTCGGAAGCTTCGCCCTCTTTGTTCCCCTTCAGAGTCTGACCTGTCATCAGAGATTTGCAATCTGTGCCTTAATGGGATACTTCGAGTAACCAATATCTGTTCTGGTTCTTTCTCCCCCCTTCCAGAGCTCTCTGGTTTTCCTGGTTCTTCGTTGTCTGATTCAGTATTAGACTCTGACTCGTCGTAATACTCTTTCTCTTTACAGCCAATGGGATTCGGTATTCTCAGAGTATGGCTGGCATGAATCCAGTTCTTCAGTCCAGCACACTTCACAGCTGTGGTCGTTGTCAAAATGACTTGCCTTGGTTTTCCCCACCTGGGAACCAAACAGTTTCTTCTTCTGTGCACTTTGATTCTTACCCAATCTCCTGGGCTCAGATCGTGGGCTGGCTTTCTCTCAAGGGTGGTGGCATCCGGTCCAACCTGGTGAAACACAGAATGAACTGCGTCAGCCAGGCCTTTACAGTACTCCAACACCATGTCATCAGATATTGTCATTAGCTTGTTGGCTGGAACAAAAGCATGTCGCATGGCACGTCTCATGATGATTTCATGAGGACTTAACCCTGTGGTTCTATCTGGGGTTGCTCGAATTGTCATTAACACTAGAGGCAAGACATCAGGCCATTTCATTCCTGTGGCTAAACACATCTTACCTATTCTGTTCTTGATTGTACCATTCATTTGTTCAACCACACCAGAAGCCTCTGGGCGGTAGGCGCAATGCAGTTTCTGTTGTACATTCAATGCTTCACAAATAAACCCCACAATCTCATTATGGAAATGCCTTCCTCTGTCTGATTCCAGGGTCACCGGATACCCGAACCTAGGGATGAATTCCCTCAAAAGCAATTTTGCAACTGTCAACCCATCGTTTCTTCTTGTTGGATATGCTTCCACCCACCGGGAAAACAGACAAACCACGACTAAAACATACCTCAATTTGTTATAAGGAAGCATCTCAATGAAATCAATCTGCATTCTGGTGAAAGGCCCTCCTTCTCGACCTATGGTCCCTAGACTCACTACTGTCCTCCTTCCAGGATTGAATTGCTGACAGATTAGACATCTTTGACATAGGCTTTCTGCTATAAGCCTGAATTTTGGATTGTACCAGGTCTGCTTAAATGACCTGATCATGGCATCTCTCCCTATGTGTCCCTGTCCATGATACATTTGTGCCATGGTAGACATCATGCTATCAGGCATAACTGGTCTTCCATCTCGATAGACCCATACATGGTCCTTTTTCCTTGGTGCACATCCTGATTTTTCCCACTGCCTAGTTTCCTCCTCTCCCGCCTCTTCCTGCAGTTGCCTTACTTCTTCCCATGTTCCTATAGCGTTAGTAAACATTAAGGAACAAGAAGCCATCTCCTTCTCCTTTGCCCTGTTAACCGAATTCTGATTTCTTGCACAATACTGTGCCATGTCATTTGCAAATTTGTTTCCAGTTGTGACATAGTCACGACCTTGGCCATGTGCTGCACATTTTACCACAGCCAATTGTTTAGGCAGCTGTATCGCCTCAATCAATTTCCCAACCGCTTCAGCATTCTTAATTGGAGTTCCACCTGAGGTCAGGAAACCTCTTTGCAGCCAAAGTTGGCCGAAATCGTGGACAACTCCGAAGCCATATTGGCTGTCAGTTATCACTGTCACTCTCTCACTTTTCCCAATTTTACATGCTCGGGTCAGGGCCACTAACTCTGCCACTTGAGCAGATGTTACCCCCTTTAGGTAGGATGCTTCCAACCCTTCTGAAACCGTGCACACTGCATATGCTGCACTTAGCACCCCTTCTTCTGTTCTCAAACATGACCCATCCACAAACATCACATAGTCACTTTCAGGCAAAGGTATGTCTTTTATGTCTGGACGTGGTTTTGTGCTGTAGTCAAGAACATCCAAACAATCATGATCTGCTTCATTTCTGACTTCGACATCCACACCATCAGGCAAAAGTGTTGCAGGATTCACATTCACACATCTTGCAAGACTCACATTCGTTGCTCCTAAGATAACCTTTTCATATTTAGTCAGCCGACTGTGTGTCATGTACTGAGTACGACTTCTTGTTTAGAGAACCGCCACATCATGAGGTACATACACTTTCAAAGGATATCCCATCACAATCCCCTCACTCTGCTCCAAACTTCGACATGTTGCAGCCACTGCTTTCAGACAACCAGGCAGACCGGCAGCCACTGAGTCAAGCATTGACGAATAGTATGCAATCGGTCTCCTCAGTCTCCCGTGTTTTTGAATTAAGACAGACAATGCACATCCATTTCTCTCACTGCAGTACAATTCAAACTCTTTCTCGTAGTCAGGCATACCTAGAGCTGGGGCTTCACACAAACTCTCTTTTAGTTTCTTAAATGCAGCCAATTCTTCTTTGTTCAATTCAAGGGGATCCTTTACATCACTCCTTGTTAGCCGTACCAGAGGTTTTGCTATCAGCGAAAAATTGCTGATCCACTGGCGGCAGTACCCTACCATTCCTAGGAACATTCGCACTTCTCTTTGAGTCATGGGAGCTCTCATTCCTTTTATGATTCGGATTCTGTCTATTGTTATTTTCCTCAGCCCTTTCTCAATGTTGTGTCCCAAATACTGCACTTCTTTCTTACAGAATTGTAGTTTGGCTGGGGATACTTTCAATCCTCCATCTGCCAAATGATTCAGCAATGCTATGGTATCTACCTCACAAGCTTCACGTGATGCCACAAGGAGGTGATCGATGTATTGCACCAACACTGAGCTTTCAGGCATTTGCAGACTCTCTAATGACTTTTTCAATAGCTGATTAAATATTGAGGGGCTTTCTGTATACCCCTGTGGGATTCGGCACCATGCCAAAATACGGTCTCCAAACCGAAATGCAAAAATTTGCTGACTGTCGTGGTGCAATGGGATAGAGAAGAAAGCATGGCACAGATCAATCACTGTGTACCATTCTGCATCATGGGGAATCTGATACAAAATTACTGATGGATTTGGCACAATTGAACAACAAGGCACAACAATTTTGTTCACTTTTCTCAGGTCTTGCACTATCCAGAACTTCCCATTCAGCTTCTGCAGGCTCATTATGGGTGAGTTACATGGACTGCTCAGTATCTCTCTCAGAATTCCCTGCTTGATCATTTTCTCAATTATTGGAGTTACTCCTTCAATTATGTCTGGTGTCAGTCTGTACTGGGGAATGTTTGGATAACTTACTCCTTCTTTTACAGTAATTTTTACTGGGTCTACATTTCTCATTAGACCTACATCCTCTCCTGTGAAATCCCATACCTCTACTTTTACTGACCTTCTCAATTCTGGAGGTAGTTCATCTGGATTAAACACTGCATATGTCCCAACAGTTTCACACTCTCTGTTAGCAATAGTAATTTTATACAATACATCCTCATCTGGTGTCTCAAAAGCTATTCCATCAGGCGTACAAAATATAGTGCAATTCATTTTGCACAATAAATCCCTTCCTAGCAAATTAACGGGACTTGTGTCACACACCACAAATCGATGCATTTCTGAAAATTTCCCTATACTAACCTTTACAGGTTCAGTTAGGTATGTCTTCAACTGTTGGTTAGATACACCAACTACTTGGATTGTTTCATCCGAAAGAGGAAGGTTTTTAACATCAGCTGACCTAACAGTTGATCGAGTAGCACCAGTATCTACTAAAAAGGTAATGTTTTCATCATTAACCTTTCCATCTACAAAAGGTCCTGTCTGGTCTACTTCTAGAGTTGCGCCAAGTACGCACTCCTCTTCCTCCTTTCGGCACCGTCAATATCCTACCACTGAATCACTTCCATCTTGCTGCAGCCAATACTGCGACAAAGCGCGAGCGCGTGATTGTTTGTTTACCTGTTCTTCATTGTAGAATCCCAACTCACTGTTATATTTCTGTGTGTTTCTGCTCTGCAGAAAAGGCGGTTTTGGCACCTGATTCCGTGAGGCATTCACCTGCTGCTGCTGCTGCTGCAGTTGACCACCCACCTCTTTCTGCACCTGTGGATTCAATGATTGATTTCCATTATTAACATTCGGAGGGTTTTTACACTCGGATTTCCAATGCCCTAGCTCGCCGCAATTATGACATGGAAACTTCTTCTTGGCTTCCTCCAGACTGCCTTTCCCTTTCCCGAATCTCGGTTTTGTACCTGGGTTATTTACTTGCTCGACTATTTGAGCTTCCTGTCGTTCAGCTACTTTTACCTGCGCCCACATTGCCTTTTCTTTCAATTTTCGCTGGTTTGCCTCAATCTCATCACTGAAGTACTTAGCATGTCTTAACACTTCATCTATTTTCTTATTCTGCCAGTCCACTGTATGCTGTTTAATCATGTCACCAATTTCTGGGCGTAAACCATATACAAACCTGTACACGAAATGGCTCAAATCTTTTTCACTGAGGTTCTCATCCCCGCTGAACTGCTTGAACGCCTGAATCAACCTCTCATAGTATGCATGTACTGACTCTTTGCTTTCCTGATGAGTTCTGTCAATTTTTACCCAATCAGTTTCTTTGGGGGGTACCTTATTCTTCAGGAAGACTATAACCTGTTCATATTTTTTCATTACTTCTGGATCGAGAGCTCCTGTCTTTGGATTCCTAGGATACTCCTTGGTTGGCCAGTTGATCATCAACTTGCACTCAGACCACAAATCAGCAGGTACAATTATGTCGAATAGACTGTTCAGATCTATCCACAATACCTTTGACAATTTCACGAATCTGTCTACCTGCCGGTACCACTCGACGGGCTTTTCGCGTAGTCGAGGGAAATCATTTGTGAAAGACAAAATGTCCTGTCTTGTCCATGGGACATGCACATACCCTCCACCTTGAATCTCTCTCATGGTGTATTCCGTCGCTACCCTTTCTTTCTCTCTCACAGGAAATGCTGAGACTGCTTTTTCTGAAGTATCATCTCTTCTTTTGTACCATTTACTCCTCCATTTGTCTGCATCTCCCCACTTTCTTAGTAAACCAACAATCTCTTTAATCTGGCCTATTCGTCCTGTAGTGTTCACATTTTCAATATCTTTCTCTGTAAAGTCGACTCTGTAAGGTTTTTGTAAGGCTTTTACCCTGTCAAAATCAATTCCCCTCTCATTTGCAATTTCCCCCAACTTTTCATGCAAGTTTCTTGCTCTCCAGGTTGCACTTTTGCAGAGGAATAATATTTCCTCTTCCTGGTAGTTTTTCAATTTTTCTACCGGAATGGTTCCGACTATTAATTCTTCCAGTATCATTCGTAATTTGGCCACTTCTAATGACTGGGATTCCTGGTCTGTTTTCTGTAACCCTTTAAGCCATTCGCTTAATTCTTCTACCGAGGGTCCTAACTAGCTTTCTACATTTACTTGTTCCGGGGCTTTTTGTGGTTCCAATACAGTTCCCCTTGTCATTTCATTCTGATTCGCAAACGAATTGTTTAAAACACTCGGTTCAAACATATTCACTGTCGGTCCCCACGGATTCTCAATTTGAGTCCATTCTGGATTCATGATCACATTTTGGTTGCTATATGGTACTGTCAAACAATATTCGCTGTCTTTTTGTCTTTCAAATATTGGCATCACTGGACCTATTGTCACTGGGACGGTCACTGCTTCTAGATTTTTAGTCAATTCCCTTATTTTCTCAGTTAATTCTAGGGTAGTTTTAGCTAATTCTGCTGAATGTTCACTATTCACTCTACTTTCTGCTTGTTTTTCTGTTTCTTTTGTAGAGTTACATTTCCCTACCTTCGGTGACATAGTCTCTGTTTTAATTGTTCTCAGCGTTTCTCTCATCGGGGCATTTGGAATTAAGGTTTCTGGTTCTGGTCGGTATGGGGGTGGATTTTTATAAAACACCTCATCAAGCACATCATCTTCTGATTCATTTGCTTCATACCCACTCGATTCCACATTATTCCTTTTCTCTGTGCATTTTTTCCCTTCATTCTCTCCTGACATTCTTACAGGATACATTCCATCAGTCATGTTTGCATCTCGCCACCTTTTCATTCGATCATCATGCGTCTCATGTCCATATGGTCTACCGAACATATATCGGTAGCCCCTACCACTTCTCTGCTTTTCTCGTTCATGCATTTAATCTTCCCATTCTGCCAACGCCTCAAACTGCGTCGGTCTAGGTCTTGGTTCTAAGTCATTCATCTTATCACGGAGATTTCTTAATACGGCCAAATTAAAGGAACCATGCTCTGGGAACGCCAGGACTCCATCGTCCTTGGTGTATTTTACCCAATTGTCTAACCAAATACAAGTATGATACCCATATTTCACAATCATTGCAGATGCGGGGGTTTTCGGAGGGGGAAGTAACTGTTCTTCCCTAGTCTTAACTGGTTTGTCTTTCTTAAACAATTTTTTAATTTTCCCAAACCACGTTTTCTTCTTTTTTAGTGGTTGGTAATACATTTTCGTACTTTTCGCGTACCTCCTAGTTCTGTTAAATTGGTACAGAGGGTCTGTCCACTCACAGCGCGTTTCACACCAACGCACCAATCAGGAGCGTCTACGTCACTATCACAATTCTCCAGTCCCATCGCTACTCACACTAACGCACCAATAGGAAGCGTTTACGTCACACTGTCCTTCTCCACTCCTAGCGCGGCTTTACACTAGCGCACCAATAGGGAGCGTTCACGCCTCTGACCTACTGTCCAATCCCAGCGCGGTCGTTCTGACGTCAGCAGCCGCTGTGGCAGCTCTGCTCTCCTGCTCCTGCTCTCGCTGACTGACCCCTCCTTTACGAAATCCGCGCAGAAAATCTTTCCCCGTATCAGTTTCTACAATTCTGTTAGTAACGACATTTAAGCATCTCCATTGTCCGCTTCGCTAACCAAGGGACAGAAAAAGACCTTTTTCACAAGAATTCCGTCTTTCTTGAGAACAGCGCTTACCTCTGTCCTACTACGGAATCAATACATTTGTTGATAAAGTAGCACATCCCTCTACCTTACCCTTCTAACAAGCATCAACTAATCCTCTTCTCTAGATCATCAACGATACCAGAGTTTCGCAATTAGCCTAAATGCCTTTTTCATTCACGCACTTTCACACGGAAAATGTAGTACACTCACACAGATTCTGTCTTTCCCAAGAGCAGCACTTACCTCCGCCCTACTACAGAATATCGCATTTGCCAACAAAGCAGCGCTTCCCTCTACTTTGTCCTTCTAACAAGCTCAGAATGTACCTGCTACCTTTTCAGTAGTAAGCGTTATCGGTATGCCAATTGGTTTCCTGGTACTTAAGACCAAAATTTCACAGATAACCCTTCGCTATCATTCACACTCCTCTCGCACCGAGAATGTCACTAATGACAACACGCGACGATGCTATCGAATCGAACCCGGACAATGCGCCGTGCAACTTCACTTGTCACACGTTTTCCCGTGTACCTACGGGCAACCACAATTCCGTCTTTCCCGAGAGCAGCGCTTCCCTCTGCCCTACTACGGAACTGTTACTTCCGACTTCCTACATCCCGGAAGCCGTGCAAACAACATAAAACTCGACGAAACTCACATAGAGTGTTAGTACATAAATCAATACCAATCAATAATCAATGAGCTATTTACAAGCAATCGTCGCTAAACCCAAGACAATAGCAAACCATAACTCTGCTACCAAGAAAACTGATGCAGCGCGGAATGCTAAATCCCTCTTTACAATGACAAACCATAGATCTTCCAACATTCACACACTCATTCATTGGTGGGGCCCATAACACCAACATTCATTTCGCACAGATCTACAGTCACATAAGAGGTGATAATCACTCCGTACGCTGGAATGGGAGGAAAATACCCACTATCCCTAATGAGCAATAGACTTCCCTACCTCACCAGAATCTAAACATCACCTAGTAAATCCTCCCATGGATAGGCCATGAATCTGCTGAGTTGCAGGGTATAGCAACACTTAACTTCTCTAAACAATCTAGAAATAATTCATCACTCGAATAAGAATAGTCCAACACAGTTCTAGTAATAACAAAGAAATATTTTATCTAGTAGAAAGCATGGAAAATACGTCATAATACATTCAATATCCCTATCAGCATATTTACCTATTCTGGCTAATTGTCGTCATCTAAGTCAGGTTCAAATCTTTCGTCTCTGTGCCCATAAGTAATCGTAAGTCCGCAAAGAAGTTTGGGCATTCAGATCAGTCCATCAGAGTCTCGGGCAGACCACTGTCCAGCAGAGTCACCGTCCACTCCGTCAGCGTAGTGTCAGGAAATCAATAAGCAATGGAAGGGAAGGGGTTTTTACCTCTCTAGTCTAAGACTTTTTATAGGAAAATTTACGGAAATCATTGTTACAGTACATGTCTTAAACCACACTGATTGGTCCACTAGGATCATTCTACTTGCTTCCCAGCGCTAAATGTTGCGCCTTAAAATAATACATTTTTATTAATCATCAGTAACATTTTGAAACAGCCTTCCGGGTCAAATTCAGTTCCACCAGCATTAATATCTGTGAAGTCATCGGTTCACACCAGCTTGGTTTTAGAACTGTCCATTGTCTTTAAATGTACTCTTTTACAAGATCCACGACCGTGAATGTTGCAATTGTTGCAATTCTCAAATTCTCGCAAAGTTATGTGACTTGTAATGTCATCGCACCATGGCAGTTCATAATATCAGTCAGTCCTTTGTTTGGATTTCTTCACACTAGTCTGTCTGGGTTTGTATGTTGGTTGGCTTTATTTGTATCATCTTTTGCTTCTTCCAATCGCACAACTTGTTTCCTTCTCTTTCACTGGCAGGCAGCCCAGATTGGCTGTCCTTGGTGTCATCATCTAGTCGGGTTCATGAAGAAGCCACGGTTTCAGGCAGTGACACATGCGCAATCACCCCACTGTGATTCACTAAGCCAAACGTCAGAGGAATAGGAACGGCAGCCATCTTGCGGCCATTTTAATATGTCAACTTAAGTAAAAGGAGCACAAAACATAATTAATACATGGAAAAACTATTACAGTGTTATTTCCCCACTAAACCCTTTATGTGTCTGTATTTATCTAGCAATAAGCAACGCGCATTTACCACAAATACTTATTTTAAAGCACAAAATCACAATTAACATCACATAAGCAACATATAACATGCAATTTCTAATTATCTATCATTAATATGCGTACGCAAATCAGTTTACGTATTAATTAGGCCATGCAAATGCAGTTCCCACATGTAATTTCTTATTAGTAATGTTGATTAGTTTCACACTGCAAACTTATTAATAAAATTAATATTAAACATTAATCATTTTAGTTTTAAATCCATAAAAATAGAGGGGGTACACAGAATTTAAGAAAACCCCGCTCCATCATACAAACACCTCAATACAAGATGTAAAAGGTAAATAGGCACTAATATAAAAGCGAGCCTACGCAAGATTCTCATCCGACTCAGGACAAAGAGAATTACAGATTCCAAAAGCATCAGGAATATATTAGTCAGGCTGATATCTATCTTAGGAATCATTAGTCAAAGAAAATAAACATTTCTATCCCTACACTGCCTCTAAGTTGACATCCCTACTTAGCATTCCCATCCCAGGCAAGAGAATCAAGAAAAAGGTGTCAAAAGTGAAGACTTCCTAAGAAGTACATTCACTTAGTCAGAGCTCAATCTAAGATGCTCTTTCTAGCTTCCCGCCTAATCCTCATCTGCTCAACCCACGGGGCACTGTCCCTAATACAAAACCCCTAAATCGTAGAACACGCCCTTCGGCACACCTCTTCGGCCAGGTCTTCCTTCGGTAGTTTTCCATCAAAAATTGTCTGTCGTCCAATGTCCGTTAGCTTGACCTTGGGTCCCAGGCACCTTCCTCGCTAGAAGTAACTTCTTCACATTCCAATACACTCCCCTGTTGGCTTCTCACAGCATCCTAACTCCTAAAACAAAGACCTATTCTCTCTAACGAGCTAAGGGTCCTTGCACCTGCAACAGAAACATGGGAATGAGAAACCATTTTGTCTGTTTAAGATTTCACATTTTCCTGCAACCCAAAGCCTTTACCAAGGGAATCCTTTTCGGCCTACAACATTAGCTAACATAAGGAAAATAAACTGGCCTTCTCTTCTAACGTATATGTGATTGGGCCTTTACAAAATTAAACACACTACTAAATCACATCCTAAGCATTAGTTCATTATTCTCGTGTAAGTAAATAAGCAATCTACACGTATAACTTTAACATGGCACACGTTTAACCTAATACATTGCATTGAGCGAAACTAATCATTGTGCTTTTTACTAAATACATTCACGATAGCTTGCAACGTTGATCTTCACAAGAGCGTTATTACTTTTCTAATCACCTCTATGTTAAACGATTACAGCAATACATTTCTATGGCACTTCTAAACATACATTGATTAATATGTGGGTGCTGACTAACGGTGAATATGATGCACCCCTACAAATTTCAGAATCTCATGGCGCTCTATCAGCTCCAAGACGATTGGAAATCTCTCTTACCTGTAGAAGAGTTTGCCTATAATAACTCACTCGACACCTTCACCAGATTTTCCCCCTTCTGTGCCTTAGCTGGATTTCATCCTCTAAACTTTGCAGACTAAAGATCCGGTACTCGCAGTCAAGCGGTATTTGGAAAGATTGATGGAAGTTCAGAACTAGTTTCTCCAAAGATTCTAAATCCTGTCACTGTAGGGCTCAAACTTCCTCCTTCCTGGGGGTGGAGGGTGGGAGGGGCGGGTGCATCCTTTCTTTAATTTTTCCCTTTCGAAGCTGCATAACTCTTGTAGTGACCTTCAGTTTAAGAAAAACCATCTCCCATAATAATCGATGTAGAACTGAAATACAAGGCACAGGTGATTTGGGACTACTGTCACTTTAAGGGGAGACTTCAGTACCTTATCGATTGGAAGGGGTATAATCCTTGCGATTGATCCTGGGAACCTGCTGAACAGGTTCCTACCAACCTATTGGGTAAACAATTTTATTTAACATTTCCCTATAAACCATTAGCTCCTAAAAATAGGCAAAGTGTAAGGGCTTTGCCGATACCTTCGGCACACAGATAGCTGGCTTAAAGCGAGTGGCATCCTACGCAGCTTCTCCACACAGTCACCTCCCGCCGCTCCTCGGAAATCTTGCCTACGACGTGATGGCGTCATATGCTGCCATCATTCAGAGTTTCCCTAAAGCGCACTAGCTCTCTGATTAGCAAAACACCGCACACAAGAGAGAAACTCTTACGCTTACTCAGCCACATAATTCTTATTGTTGCGTTTTAGTGACACTAAGAAGCAAGATATTTCGCAGCAATGCATCAATATTTCTAACTTAATTTTCTTTTTAAATACTTCCCAATGCGAAATGGCTGAACTATTTTCTAGATTTGTTCACTTCCTATTTGGCACCATATAAACAGGGTTCATTTTGAGTTCAGTTGTGTCGCAATTGCTTCTGCTTCGTTGCTCGCACAATGGACCCTGCATAGTCTCAATCTTCTCCAGTTCCTGATGCTCTTCTGCTCTTCACCTTGCTGTTTGGGTTGGCAAACTAGAAAGGTTATTCTGGTCTCCAGTTTGTCCCTTCTTTCTGGATTTCATTTCTGGAGAATTGCTAAACTTAACTTAATAAATCTGGCATCTGGTACTGTCTCCGAAGGCCGTATCTACAAACTATGATCTCCAAAGACCCTACAAGTGTCGCCTAGAAGACCAACTCTTGACATTACTAGCTGGATCCAATTCTTGGGGCAGATTTACAAGCCCCTTGCGCCACTTTTGCGTCACTTTTCCTATGTTAAAAGTGACGCAAAAGTGGCGCAAGAGGCTTGTAAATTTGCCCCCTTGTTTCCTTCCCCGAAGTGGTAGGCCTTGTACAAACACTGGAAGGTCTGACCTTATAGATCTATGGTTTAGAGTGAACTTAGCAATGTCCTTCCAAGGTGATGCAAGTGAGGTAGTACACTTGGTGCAAACACCTTTCCCACCTACACAAGTGATTCATATTATGGTGGTAAATGTGTGACAAAAATATGCTTGCATATTGTGTTGAATTTAGTTGTGGGAGATGTGTTGTGCTTTTGTGTTGTTGTGTCTTTGTGCTACATTATTGCATTATCTTATTGTTGTTTTGCACTTTGGTTATTGTTTTCCATTTGGTTTTGACAGTTTTATTTTGCTTGTGGTATATTGCTGAATTGTGTTATGTCCTGCTCGGTATCTAATTACAGCCCTCGTTTGTTCACATTCATGAAATAATTACAAATCCAGCACATTGCTTTAAAGTTCAAGAGTCAAGCAACTCTTTAACAACTACCACTGTGGTAGGAATGCACCACTGCTCCAAAGTATGTAAGACCAGCCATCCTGAAAACGATGTTACTGTTTAGTCTTAAATGAGCTCTTTTGGGGGGCTGGTTTCCCAGATTCTCACGTAGTGTAGCAGCCACAAATGCTGAGCTGCATGAGAAGTAGAGAGGAGGCGAGCGCCGTATTTACAGAAGTATGGCTCTACTTTCCCTAGCGCCGGGTCCTGAAATTAGCTGCCTTGCGCCACGGAGACACCTTTGCATCCTAACCCTTTTCCCTCTATGCATGTGTGGTGTAGAGTGCAGCACACGTACAAAGTCGGAAAAGGAAGGAGAAATGAAAGCATTTCTCCTTCGTTGTGCCTACTTCAAATGGGCGCAGTTTTCTGAAGCTAAACCCAGTCTCCTTTATTTAGTAAATTGGGCTTAGTTTCAGAAACCTTGGGTGTGTTCATGGGAACACCCATGCACCACCTATGGGGGTATATTTACAATGAAATTATACAGTATGGCGCTTCAAGCAAATCTGCTGCCCCGAGCAGAGTCATTTAAAAAACGCAGGGATGCGCCTTATTTATGAGAATACAGCGCACCCCTGTATTTTCCCTTGCACTAAAAAAAGCTGCCTAGTGCCAACACAGACACCCCTGCACCATAGTGCAAGGGTGCCTGCATTGCAGGGAATCACCCCTGCAACACAGGCACTTTTGTACTGTGGTGCAAGGGTGTCTGTGTTGCCGAGAATGATTACGTGCAGAAAGGGGTACCTTCCTGCACATAAACAATCTATAAAGGTGATTTGGTTTTTCTATGTGTGCTGAAGAATGCAACACACATAAAAAGAGCGAAAACAAGGAGAAACAAAAGTATTTCTCCTTATTGCGCCAATCTAACACCCAGCGACGGCCTGCTCAGGTGAGCACGTGGGGCGTGGCTGGTCACAGCAGGGTGGTAAGTCGACAGATGACGGAATAGGTATTATTTATTTATTTAACTATACCTATTCCTTTGGCTGTCCCCCCACAGCCGCGCCCTGCCCCACCCCAATGCGCTTAACTGAGCTGGCCGCCACTGTCAATACCTGCTTTTCAGTTGCATTAGTTTTTGGTGCTGTCTCAGATTTACATATCCATGTAAATCTGGGGCAGCGTCAAAAAGCAATGGGTGTTGTGGTGGAACGCCCACAGCACCACCCATTGCACGCCCCTTTTCCTGCAGATATCTTCGTGAAGGGGTACCATATTTACAAATACGCCACTTTGTAACTATGGAGCAGGGTATTGCGCCTCCGGAACGTAGGAAAAAGTGACGTTCCGGTAGAGCAATCCCCTTGTAAATATGCCCCTATGTGTGTTGCATTCTGCAGCATGCTTAGAGAGAGCAAAAACGCCTTTAAAGATTTTTTATGTGCAGGAAGGTGTCCCTTCCTGCACATAAACAATCATTCTCACCACACCATTGTTCAAGGGTGCCTGCGTTGTAGGGATGACTCCCTGCAAACAAAGGGACCCTTGCACTATGGTGCAAGGATGCCTGGGTTGCAGGAAATCATCCCTGCAAATGCAGGCACCCTTGCACTGTGGCGCAAGGGTGTCTGTGTTGGCACTAGGCAGCTTTTTTTAACGCCAGCGCAAGGGAAAACACAGGGGTGTGCCATATTCTTGTAAATACGGTGCATAACTGCACTTTTAAAAATTCCATTAAATCAAATAGATATTTGAGAATGATTTTGAAAATGGAGGGGTTATGAATGTAAGCTCTGACCTTTATGCCACTCGCAAAATAGCCCCTCACTCGCATAGTCACTATTTGCTTCATCTTTAAGGGCTTAAAGTGGATTACATGTATGACAAGCTTATGGAATAAAATAGACACTGCTGAATTGCATCGTTCCATACACGTACAAAAGTTAGATATCAATGAGACATGATTAGGCACGGAGGTATACGGCAGTGGTTCTAAATTAGATACAATTATTACTGAGGGTCAACGCACTAGACCCTTGAGAGGAAAGTCTCTATGTTTAATAGTAGAGTTTGTTAACTATTTTCTTTTATTAATGGTCTTTATTAAAGGCTGACTTGTTTCAATGTTTGCTTTTGATTTAATAGCATAAATATGAATGATGTCTACCTAAATGCTAAGCAAAAATGATAGGCATTTGTAGAGCATTAAACTAGCCAGAGAGCATCAGAGCACTGAAGAAAGGCAGGAGCCCTGAGTTGTGATTTAAGATCCTTTATAAAGAAGTGGGATGTTCACGAGTGGCCAATCCTATGAAATGGGGATGTTGTGATCTCTGAGGTGGCGGACCTTCAGCTCCCTTCGCAAATGTGGAAAGGTTGAGGCAGTTCTGATGTTGAGGAAGATGTAGGTCTAGATCCTGGGATTATAGAGTGAAAAAGGTTGTCTTAAAGTTTTTTGTTGCAGTTTTTTGGTTCCAGTTTGGTGATGTCTTGCCTTCTGGTGTGCCACTGTACACCTTAAGTAGTTAGAGAAGGTGCTGGATTTGATAGCATTGCAGCTTATTTTGAGTATGATGTGGGTATGGAGGATGAGCCGGTGTAATTCCATAAGGGATCAATTGATGTGCTGAAACTTCTTAAGATCTTTGATGAGACATGCTGCTGCATATAGGATATATTTCAGTGCATGTGCTGCTAGATAATACCCTCTGAATAAGATGGTTAGGTGACAAAGCATTACAGTTATGCATGACCTGTTCATTAGCCTGTGATATTGCAGACTTCTGCTGTTCACTCTTGGGGCATTCAGAACGGGTTGTGGTACTGGCCTTGTATGGCTCAGTGTCTGTACACCTAGTAACAGACAGTAGTACTGCAGGCTTGTGATGCTCACTATCAGGACAACTAGTAAAAGGGTGCAGTTTTGTGCTGCTCATCTCTATTATTGGCGAAACCATTATGTACAGCTTTTCTGTATTCAGGGCACTCAAGCCATTTTTGGGTCACACATTTGAAGGGAGTGGTTTTATCTTTATAAATTAATACCTGTAACTACAGGTGTGAGAACAGTGAGCAGCACAGATTCAGTCTTACCCTGATTCCAGGGCCGGCGCAAGGCATGGCAGTGTGGGCAGCTGCCCAGGACCTCGCACTCAGCCTACCAGCATGGGCCCACACAAGTGCAACACACCACCGGTTCTCATGTACCCCTACCGATTCAATTGAAAGAGAGGTGCCTTGTAACACTTGGGCCTATGGAAGGGGGCCCCCCTCCCAGGGCCTCTTAGGGATGGTGTGGGAAGGGACACTTCCTCTTGTCCCAATTGCAACGAAGCACAGCTTTGATGTTTGTCATGCAATTAGTCCTCCTGCCTGGCTGCCCATTCAGAAACACTGCGGGACGCCCATTGTCCAGCACTTTAGCGCCTCCACAATTTTAACTCTCAGCCCACAAGCAAGTCTCACACCTTTAGCTTGATATGAGCTTTAAAAAAAGTGCTTGTTGGATGCTGAGAGGAGGAGCTGCGGCCCAGGAGAAGTCTCCTCAAAGCAGCTTCTGGAGCCCTGAAGGTGTCACTTATGTAAATTAGAGGGGCCTTGCACATTCCCCTTCTTCCTGGGCCCCAAAAATCTTATAACCGGCCCTGCCTGACAGCATGAGTACTTGGCATTGAAGTCCAGAACCTATCGTGTGTCCAGGAGGGGGCCCCCCAAGCATACCTTCCCTCATAGTATACAGAAGGCTGCTGTCTCGGTCTTAGATTTAGCATATATAGTGGTGATGGCAGCTTACTGTGTTTTGTGGTCTTAAATAGTTGACCAGAAAGTTTTATCTGTATTATTGAAAGTGTGCCCTTCTGATCTCTCATGTAAAGTTCCACTGTTACATGACCCCAGAATCTTGCTTTGACATCTTTTCTGTGTAAGTAGAGTATGTGGATGTACATTATATGTGGGTTGTAAGTTTCTGTGTGTATGAGTCTGAGTACTGAAGCCAGTGGGATCCATTATGTATGCCCATGGTTTAGCGTGGTACAAGATGGAGGATAGCTTACCCAGACACTGAAAGTGTTTTGACTGCATTCCTGTGGTGAGATACAGAAAATGAAGTGAGGAGGATGGAGACCAGGCTGCCATTGGGAATTCCTTGAAGTGTTTGTTATCAAAAGGGTCCTGATTAGTTCTTCCTGAGAACTAACATTTAGTGGCCAGTAGGGGTTTTGGGTGGGACTGCAGTTTCTGTTGTTCAATATTTGAAGTTTCACAGTCAGACCTGACCTTTTATTTGTCTCTGATTACTACTTTAGAGAACCTGATGACAGCTGGGTGCAGAACCCTTATACTTCATTCTGTCCCATGTTGTAGATACTCCAGCTTGGATGCAGCACCAGTGCTAACTGCTGTGAGACACTTTACTTTGCTCTCCAGACACAGCTCTTGTGTAGTCTGAGAAGGACACTTGAAAGAGAACCACCCTAGACCGGTTCAGATAGTTTGAGACAATGAACCCACATCCGTGGTCTACAAAATGTATGTAAAAGTGGGACTCAAATCAACACATTTTGAGGAGCCCTCCTTTACTTGACCTTAAAGAACTTGGAACTGGGAAAGAGTATTTGAAAGGCTGCTTCGTGACCAGAGCTGGTACCTGTCTGACAGTCAGTCTCCCAGAGTTATGGGGACATCACCCGAAGTTTGCAATTTCTGCTGGAGGAACTGAGGACCTGCATAGTGTCTATAAGCCTGACTTCTGAGAAAGAGAAGGACTCTCTCCTTCCCTGCAAAAGGAGAGACTTCAGAGGAGGAGAAGCCCAATGTGTTCCTACAAATGAGGAGCACCCACAGGAATTGGACTGCCTCATAGAGCAAGGTCAGGAGTGACTGGTGATACACTGGGGTTCCTGGTCTGGCTGCGCTTCCTGACAAATAATGCAAAAGATTGCATTCATCACTGCATTTTCCAGAGCCATGGCTACAGGTACCTTGCCATGCATCTGCACCGGACCAGAAATGTGCTGCGACTAACACAGATGCCCATAGCACAGCACCAGGCCCTAGATGAGGCATCAGAAGAAATAGGCTACGTTCCACCTCCCCTGTGACCGCTAGAGTGACAGCACACAAGACCTCTGGCATCCTTCTGTATTTAGCACTCTGTTGCTATGATGCACTGAAGTGGGCCTGAGGACTTAAGACTGTTTTCTGCCCATTACAACAATGGATATAAGAAAAAAAGTGAACTGATTCCACCTTTGAACTTGTGGGAGAACTTAATCTACACCTGAGCCTAAATAATGCTTCTTACAAAACGTTTCAGGGTGCTATTATCAGGTGGTTGGTCCGAGTGGGCATGAAGAGATGAATGGGGGTGAAGCTTCCACAGAGAAATTGTGATCAGGGACATCATCCAGTATTAACACATTGAATTATGGAAAATGTAATATTGCTGTGTGGGTAAAAGTACTTTCTTTTTTCAAAAAGACAAACATTGTGCTGGACATCAGGTTATTTTGTCTGCTGATCGATTTTAGAGTTCTGAGCTCATGCCTTCAATACTACTTATTTCAGAAGCCTATGAGCAACCATCCTCTCTATTTTGTGGGTCAAGTGAGGAAAGGGTTGGATTTGGCTCAGTTTGCAGAGACACAGTAGGGCAGACTACAAGACACCAGTGGCAAACAACCTCAGTCATCACGGTTGGGGCCCCATAGCGCCTGTCTGCCCGATGGCTCCGACACGGGGTCTGACAATGGACTTTTATACACTCCATAAAAGCAGAGTAAAATCTAAGAAAACAGGAAACTGAAGTTGTGTTGTTGAACCGACAGGGATACTTTTAAATACAAGACTGCTTTTGGTCCAGTTACAGGTACAGATGTTGAACATTTATTAAGGAATTTGTGCATATAATGACTACCCATTAAGGTGTTTTAGGTAATGTAATTATGTAGAACCACATTTTGGGTTTTCTATAGCGGAGAACACATTTTTAGCTAACTATCTCTGCACAGAAAGGAACTGTACTTAATCAGTGAGTCTAATCATAACAATACTAACTGAAACATTTTTGTTTTTTAATCAAGACATTTCAATATGTTAGATTGAATCTAAGGAAATTGAGACACACACTAGGGTGAACACATCTGATATTTTGTAATTATTATGATATTATACTAGTGATATTTCTTGTATATTGTCTTTGAAAAGTGGGGGCGCTAGGTGGCGCTAGAGCGGAATGGCCGCCTCTGGGTGAAGCTCCCGCAGCCCGGAGTAAATCATCCGTTCAATTATCCTCTCCAAATGCCGATATGACGATCGGATAGAGGGGGACTGAAAGTCTGTGAGCCCCTGCGCTGACGGTGAGAACTGGAGTGTGAGCGGGGCAAAGGGCGGACAGCGACCGGAGTCTGAAATTTGAACGGTTCGGAGGCGTGCCCTGCCGGAGGTTGCGGCTGGGCGGAGAGAGCTCACGCGAGGCCGCAGCGCCCACGAGGTGGAAAGGCCCTACAAGACTCGGAGGTAGAGACGGAAGAGGGGAGCTGCGGAACACCGCCGCCTGCCATATCGCTGATGGAGAGTGTGCACGGGCCAGAGTGGAGACGAGCCCCGCGGCCGGATGCCACGCCGGTGAAGATTGCTGAGAGCCGGAGGCTGGTGACAACGGGACCGAAGCACCGAGGAGGACGCGGGCCCCGGAGGGCCAGTCGTGTCGCACGCGAGCTGCCTGGAGGTACACAGCGCTGGAGGAAGCGGTTGATGCGGTGAGGGATAGCCTGCCTACCATAGCCTGCTACGCATAGCTGGCGCCGCTGCTGCTGACCGCTTTGGAGGGGGTGTAGCGGACTGCCGGAGGTTCGGCGCTCCGGTGCCTGGGGGAAGCGCCACTGCGGACATCGTGGTGAGACTGCCCCGTCATGCGGTGCTATCTTGGGTGCCTGGGTGCTGCCTGATAAATGCGAAGGAATCCGGCGGATCAACAGATCTGAGGCCCAACACTGGCAAAGTATCCCTGCAGCTGTGATTGGATGCGCACAGCTGGGAATCCGAACTCGGACTGGCTGTGGTGGGACAGGTCCCCGGGACACATCTAAAGAGGCGCTCCGCCTGAGACGAACGATCCGCAAGGCGCTACTGGATATTGGGGAGGACGAGCTGGCCGGACCTGGCTGCAGGGGTCAGAGGAGAAGTCGGCGTTACGCGTGGTAAGGAGAGGGACTGGCAGGAAGGGATGTCCTGACGCGGCCTGAAGCAATACCGGTACCTTGAGTAAAGCCATAGCTGGGAGAGAGGGACGTGAGGGTCACCTGCCCGGACTGTGAAGGATAGACAACAGGTGGTGGAGTGGAGGTGCCCGGGGGTCGCTGGCCGGCCTACACCACCGCGGGATGGGTAAGACGGACGCGCGACAGTCGCGACTCCAGTTTCAGTCCAAAAAGAGCTCCGAGGCTACTCCGGAGGGTGCAGGGGCTGCAGAGCCCAGTACTCGAGAGATGCCGCCTGAAGCTGAGTCTGACATGAAAGCCATCCTTCTGGAAGTGCGACAGGGCATAGCGACGATTGCGACCAAGATGGACGACATGAACGCAAGAATGGACTCCATAGTCCGCAAACTGGATGGGCATGAAGACCGAATTAAAGAAGCGGAAAAACGGATCTCGGACTCGGAAGATGCTGCCTCTCACATGCAACAAACCGTAACCCAAATGGACAAGCTGCTGAGGTGATAGCTGCCAAGAGTGAGGACATGGAGGCGCGAAGTCGGCGCAATAACCTCCGCATCCTAGGTATTCCGGAGAGCACCAACATGGGCAAGATGGAGCTGTATATAGAAAAACTGCTGTTGGAGGTGGTGGAGGTGGAGGCCCTGTCCCCCCAGTTCGTCGTAGAAAGGGCGCACCGCTCTCTGGGACCCAAACCTCCGGTGGGGAGCGCGCCCCGGCCTATAATAGCCCGCCTCCTTAACTACCGAGATCGAGATGTGGCACTCAGGATAGCGAGAGAAAAGAAGCAACTCAACTATGAAGGTGTTAGTTTCACTATGTACCCGGACTTTACCGCGACAGTGCAGGAAGACAGACGGCGCTTCCTCCCAGTTAAACAAAAACTGCACCAGGCGCAAATTGACTACGCCCTGCTCTACCCGGCGCGCTTGAGGATCACCCATCAGGGGCGGCAGATGTTCTTCACCAAGCTGCAACAAGCGGAGGAATTCGTGAATCAAGTGAAACGGCGTAACAAAACACCCAGATCCGTGGAGGGCTCGAGGACACCCACCACATCAGACATCGACTAAAGGCCACGTGCTGAAATGGGGACCACTGAAGCGACAGAGCGGGCCTGGCGGGGCCTCTACATCCTTGGTCATATGGTTCCCAACTATCTGGAATGGTGCGCACTTGGCATGTTGGAGCACGCAGAACCTACACCGGGCACCCTAGCTGCCTCTGGAGGATGCGGGGAGATACTCCGCGCCTCTGGGGGGAGCGGGAGAATCTGGCTGCCACCTGGTGTACAGCCCCCACATGGGAGAACCCCTGACTCAAACTGTGTGTGGTTTCCGCCTTAGTATGGCAAGTTCTCAGGCCGAGTTGCGGAACTGTTCAATGGGAAGGGAGGGGGGAGGGAGATACAATACTGGCATAATTGGGATGTTTCAGTGGGTGGTGGGAGAGGGGACAGTTGGGGAAACTGAGTTTAACAATCTTGAACGGATATCAAGAACACGGCCAGGGTGCAAGGACTCGGACACTGATGGCACCTCACTAGACACACAGACTGACCTCTGCATTGTGGATACCTTAGCGTGGAAGCATGGTGCAGACTGATGGGGTAGGAGTTATGTCCTGGAATTTGCGGGGGCTGAGGGATCCCAGAAAGCGAAGACAGGTGCTGTCCTACTTGGACCGCCACCACATCGGAGTGGCCTTCCTGCAGGAGACCCATCTTACCCCTCAGCGCTCTACTTTAATTGCTAGTAGGTGGGCTGGATACCGCCTGTTTGCCTCTTATTCCTCATATGCCCGAGATGTGGCCATCCTTATTAAACGACAGGTACCCTTCCAGCCTCGGGGAGAGCTGCTAGATTCACAGGGGAGGTATGCTATAGTATGGGGGAGAATGGGACATGAGACAGTTACTTTGGTCAGCTGCTATGGTCCGAATGTAGATGCGCCTGAATTTTTCTCGGTACTCTGGGGGAAGGTGACGGCATTGGACGCTACGCGCATCATATGGGGAGGGGATTTCAATGTGGCCTTGGATCCCAGCTTGGATAGATCCAGTGCACAGCCGCGACTTTACACTCGCTCGCAAGCGATGCTGAGGGACATTTTAGAGGAGGGAGGGCTCGTGGACGCATGGCGGCACAGACACCCACACCGAAGGGAAGGTACACATTTCACGGCGGGAGTGGCATCCTGGGCTAGGCTTGATTACTGTCTTATCTCGAGGGGGTTAGGCCGGGCTATAAGGAGGGTAAGTCACTTAGCACGCACCTATTCCGATCACTCTCCGGTTCATTTAACGATTGACATATTAGGAGATGGGGGTTCGCGCCCTGTTTGGCGCCTTCAGCCTGCGGCCCTGCTGGGTTTTCCGCACAGAATTGGAGGACGAGATCCAGGCCTTCTTTCAGAGGAATAGGGGTTCGGTGCAGTCGATCGCCACGATATGGGAGGCCTTTAAGGTCACAATTAGAGGTGTGTGCATTTCCAAAAGTTTTGGAGTGTTGCGGGATATAAGGAGAAGACTCCAGAAGCTGGAGGAGACGCTAAGGACTTTAGAGATGCGTTTGTCGGAGGGAGATGGTGGGCAGGCTTCGATCGAATTTAGAGAGCACTTGACGGAATATGTCGATGAGGCGACCCGAGAGGCCCGGTTTATGGGGAAATACTGGCAGGCCCGAAGATACGGGGAGGGGGAACGACTGGGGAGAATGCTAGCGGACGCAATCAGAAAACCCAAAGGCTCCACCTCTATTCTTGAGCTACTGAGTGAGACAGGCGCTGCGTGTAGAACCACAACAGACATACAAGCCGCCTTCATGGATCACTATACCACCCTATACGCAACGCAGCGCGGGGATGACTTGGAGTTAGACTCCTTTCTAGGAGACGTGGCATTGGGGTGGTTGGAGGACCACCACCGCGAATTTCTGTGCGCCCCGTTCGTGCTTGACGAAATAAGGGAGGCCATCATGCAGCAGAAGTCTGGCAGGACGCCGGGCCTTGACGGCTTGCCGCCTGAATTCTATAAAGAATATATTGACATCATGGCCCCGGCCCTGCGGGAGGTGTACGGGGAATCCCTGGAGGCCGGACTGCTCCCCCCCTCGATGAGGGAGGCGCTGATTGTCTCACTCCTGAAACCCGGTAAGGAGCCCACGCTCTGCGGGTTTTACCGACCTTTGTCGCTCCTGAACTGTGACACAAAAATTCTGGCAGAGCTTATTGCAAACCGAGTACTCCTCCTGATTGGCAAATTGGTGTTGCCGGACCAGGCAGGATTTATTCCCGGGAGGGCGACTTCCCACAACCTCCGCACATTGTTCTCCATTATGCAGAACGTAGCGCCCAAGCTGCCGTTAGCCGCGATATTTCTCGACGCAACAAAAGCGTTCGACTCCGTAGAATGGGACTACCTGTTTGGGGTCTTGGGCCGCATGGGATTTCCTGTAGGATTCCTCTCCTGGATAAGACTACTCTATCAGCAGCCAACAGCTAGAGTGTCCATTAATGGTCGGGTCTCGGCTGCGATTCCCATTACTAGAGGGACTAGACAGGGCTGCCCCCTGTCCCCTCTGCTCTTTGCACTGGCGGTTGAGCCCCTGGCATGCAGGCTGCGGCAACATCACAATGACCGAGCGCTCCAATGCCCGCTGCGACAAATACTGATCTCTTTATACGCCGACGACCTGACGCTATATGTCAGAGACCCTCAAAGCAATTTGAACCCGATACTGCGAGAATTCATAATTTTCGGGAAACTCTCTGGCATCTCTATAAACTGGGGGAAGTCGCAGTTGTGGCCTCTGACACCAGCGGTGCATAGGTTCCCCCTTGACTACCCGTTAACCTGGTGCGATACGGATCTGCGATATCTCGGTATCCAGATATCGGGGAATAGGGACGAAATGATCCGCCTTAACTATGGTACGGCTATGAGCCGGCTTGCCTCTAGTGTTACGCGTTGGATCTCCCTGCCGTTGACAATGGCGGGAAGAGCCTCGCTGATCAAGATGGTGGTTCTGCCGCAATGCTTATACTTGTTCCTCAACATCCCCTATTACCCGGGACGAGTATTTTTCAGAACGCTGAAGTCCGAACTGCTGCGCCTCTTCTGGGGTGGGAAAAAACAGAGAGTCCAATGGGCGACACTCACGAGACCTGTAGCGCAGGGGGGCTTTGACATTCCGGACTTTGAATTATACCACGCATGTGCTCAGGCCCACTACCTGTACTACTGGGTGCATCCTCCAGCCTGCATGCCGCAGGTGGCGGTGGAACACTGGCTAGCGGACCCGATACCCCTGGATGGGGTGATTCACGAACCGCCTTGTCCACGTGGGGGAGACGTGTCAACAATTACGAGCACAACCAGAGCATGGCATTACATTAGGAAGGTCATGGGAGCGCCGTGTATCTACTCGGCGGCCTTGCCCCTGACATACCACCCTGACCTATCGCTGCTGCAAGAGACGGGATTTCGGCAGCTGTGCGCTCGGGTGCGCAAGCAGACTTGGGGGGCTCTGTTTTACAACGGGACCTTTTGTACAGCCGCGCAGTTTTTTGCTGATATACGGCCTACACCGCTGGAAATGTTTCTCTACGTGCGACTGAGACAGGGAATACGGGCCCTCTTTCCGGGCTTCCCGCGGGAGCCGGAATCTCTTAAGCCACTGCAACACATGTTGCAAAGCAAGACCCAGGACATGCGGTGTCTAACCTATATCGAATGATACGAGCGGAGGGAGACCGCCCCAGTGGGGATGCCCGAACACAGTGGGAACACGACATGGGCTGGGAACTCACAGATGACCAGTGGCTTTACTGCTGTCTGCAGACCGCGGAGATCTCAGGCAGTGCCCGGCTTCGAATTATTCATTACAAATATTTGCAGCGCGTGTACCACACGCCGGCTAGGCTATACCGTTTTGGGCTGAGGGACTCGGATTGCTGCGACAGGTGCGGCGGAGAGGGGGCTGGGTTTATGCACCTTGCCAGGGAATGCCCGGCGGTGATGGATTATTGGGAACGCGTCTTCGGGGCGCTCGTGGAGATGATAGAACATCCGGTGGGGACAGACCCGCTGATCGCTCTTCTGGGCTACACGAAACAAATCCCCAGCGCGTGCCGCAAATATGTAGCGATGGCCTTGCTGCTTGCCAAGCGAAGAGTGGCGTGTCGCTGGGGGAGAGGGCGGGCCCCCAAATTCAAGGAGTGGTTGCGCGATATGACGTATTGTCAGGAGCAAATAACCCGGTATGCGGAGACGCTGCCCAGGGCCTCGAGACCCTCAGACACCTGGGGCCCCCTCAAGCAATATCTGCTGGCGCACACAGACGACACTTAGGTGGGGGTGGGGGTGGGGGGCTGTCGAGCCCTCTGATCGGGTAGCACGGGAGTAGCCCGCTGACTCCTCTGCTTGAATGGAAATGGTGCACTATACTAGCCTGGCAGTATCTGGGCCTCGAAAGGGATGGTCACGGGAGGGCCTGATCGAAGAAATGGGGGGGTGGTGTGCCTCTTGCTCGATGTATGTGACTATATTGCAGGTCCGGATTGTAGATGAGGTGCTTGTGCCCAATGGATCTAAGACTGTATTGAGCTGTGTAACGCCTGGCCGGCAAATAATGGTGCTCTGTTTGTCCTTATGTGTGAAAATTATAAATAAAGTTTAAAAAAAAATAAAAAAAAAATATTGTCTTTGAAAAGTGTGTTTTGAATTAATTATATCTATATTTCTTTCATTCAAGTGCTTTGTAACCATATACGTGTACCAGGGGACACAAACACTCAACTGGAGTAAATACCATCATAATATTCATTATCTTTTCATCCCAGTCCCAATAATTCCCTTAGTGTCCACTATTTTCATGTCCTCCTGGTATTCTATTGTCAATGTTTTAGGGCTATGCCCTGAGGAAGGAGACCCTTAGTAACATGATGAGAACACAAACTGTTGCTTTTGAAATCAGTGTCACAACCTCCAAGAGGTCTTTAAGAGATCTATAGTAAAATCAAATTTAACACCCTTAAAATGTAATCTTATAAAAAAGTGCCGTAAATTCGAATTACTTCCTATGGTAAACTTTTCACCAATATTTAGTCGCCAGTATTCACCTTAATTAGCATTGCGCTCAAAAATTAATTCCACATTGAAATATTTTTTCTCTATACTATTATGTTACTGTGTGAATCCTAACATCATTTAATGAACAGTCTGTGCTTTCAGATAGTTTTGCCTCTAAATTCGCTTAAAAACATCAGTTGGCAAACAACTCTTTATTTCCCAGACCTGTATCATTCAATAGTTTAACTGTTCAAAATACAGTATCTCTTGAAAGGCTTCTCCCGTCAGTATTTTAACCTTCCACAATGTGGAAGCTCTCGCTCCTTTATTGTAAGTTTAACCGAATTAGCTTTAACTAACTTTTTTACAGTGTAATGACATTGTTATCTAGATATTCGCAGTACGAGTATGGGAGCAACTTTTGTCCCATGTTTGGCGATACTCTTTGTAAATGAATACGTGGCGACACCACAATAATTTTACTTAATTATGGCATTTACTATGATTCACTTTCTTATTAGAAAATAGACATATAATGTTTCTTTTAAAGAAGTGTTAATAACATCTACTATTGATATACAGCTGTCCAAAATCCACAATCTAAGATATGTACATACTAGTTCTTGCCCCTATTTGCATAGATTAAGCCAAATCGATAAAAAAGGCTCCTATATAGTATTTTTAAAGAAAGATATTGTTTGCCTGTAGTTGAACTCTGAAAGCTTTTAATGCTAGGAAGAACCAACCCATCTTAAATCACTGGAGTAATCAGTTTTTTATCTGAGATTGGGAAGGAAGAAAGTATTTAATTGAATCAGGGGCATACTTTTGGTTGTCTAAAGTGGGATTAAACTTTGTAAACCAAGTGACATAGCTGTGATAAACACATGCTGTTAAAAAGGAGCCGAATCTGTACAAGCCCTTGAATTGTTTATATAAGTGGTGAATGACTTAATTTCAAATGCTCTCGGCTTTCTAATGAGAGCATTTCATTGACAATCCAGTATTTTTCCAAGAACTGTTATTGACAACAAACTTAGGAAAAAAACTATTATCATGACATCTCTTAATTAGGTGTGACAATAACATATTTTGTGGTATAGTGACAAACCTGATTCTTAGATTTTTTTTCACACAGCTCAACCAACATCAAGCCTGTCACCCAAAGAGGTTGAAGTAGAAATTGGAACAGAAAAGTCTATCTCTTGTCGGATGGAACGATTTTATCCACAAGATTTTGAGATAAATTGGTGGACAACCAAATATGGTGTCATCGCAAAAGATACCTGCACTGGCTATCCTGAGAAGAACCAAGATGGAACATATAATGTGGCAAGCCATTTAAGACTGCAGCCATCTATTGAAGACAATAACGATGTATACACTTGTATTGTGAAGCACAGGTCATTGTCTGGACCATTAAGACTGAGCACCACTTTGACTGTTAAAGGTAAGATGCACTAAGTTAGTACTTAAATATGGTGCTTCAGAAGCATGCTCGTTCTACTCACTAAAAATGCATCAGAAAATAAATAGTGCCTGAAAACACTGCATGGGGATTCCTTGGTCTATTTATTTTCTAAAAATCCAATGAATAGGTCAGAAGGTGGGGGATGTAGTCAAGACACAATAGTGACATTTACTTCTAGCTACACCCACATGTAGCTACAGGAGAAATGTATAACAAGAGAATGGGGGTAATAATAAACTATCTACCTCAAATGTGGCTGTGATGTATTGAAACATCACTAAGGAACTGGAAATGCGAGGTGCAAATATGATGCTATGGAGAGATGGGAGGCCACTGCATCTCATTATACTCCACTTGATATGCTTATTAAATTTCTAGAATTGCTTCATTCCGCACTAATGACAAAAGCACTGTCTCTCTCCCATCACAGTCTTCTAGTTTCTCTGGAATATCTAGCAGGCATGGAAATACCTTTAATGTTACGTTCAATAGAACTGTTTCCCTGCTCAGACCTTATCCTAACATTCTACTCTAGGATGTTTGCCATTCACAGATAATCACAACACATCCATGTGATTCTAGATCTCTGTCTGTGTGTTTGCTATCATCAGTAAAGTTCTAACTGGCATGTCAGGTGCAGATATTTTTATCAATACATTTTGGGATTATCTTATGCGCTATTGTTTTCTTCACTTTTTATTTCGAGTCCAAATCCAAAGAACCTTTGCAGATTGGATATACACCTTGAATTTAGGGTCTGATTTAGATCTCACTGGATAGGTTACTCTGTCACAACGATGACAGATATCCAATCTGCCGAAATATAAATCCCATAGGATATAATGGTATTCATATTCTGTGTGATGGAGTAACTCGTCTACCGAGATCTAAATCAAGCCTTAAGTCTTTCTCTTTTACAGCAGTCTCTTTGCTCATGGTCTCTGTTCATGATGTGGTCAGGGCAGTTATTTCATACAGAACAGTCTGTTGTGTCAGAGAAAGTAATAGGCTTGTCTCTGGAGAGCAACCCCGGATAAGACTTTTGTCTCAAAAAGTGTTTTCTTTAGAAAGAATGCATTTATAACTCACTCAGTAGCACTACTCCAAAAGGTCAAGTGAAAATGAAGCTTTGATTGATCATGGAGGTTCGGGCCGATTTATCGACAAAGTCTTCTGTCCAAGACATAATATTCTACTAGATCAGAAAAACGTTGTAGAGGCTGTGCTGGAAATAGATGGCACCCCTCTGTCATTGGGAGATTTACAGTCTGAAAATGATTCTCATTTGGGCTCCATGGGCGGGTAGCATCTCATTCGCTGCCCGAGTGACCCGGCAGATCTTCTTGCTTGCCTCATTCTACAGGCAGGGAGTTCTCATCTGTAGTAGTTGCCCAGCTTTCCCCCAGACATGGTGTTTTGAATGTGGCTTCTCACCAATAAGCCACACCCAATCACTGCACTCCCACCTGGGAGGCAACTATACCACTGCACCTTTGAATAATATACACTTTTGAGCATGTCTTACCACCCCTGGCACAGCAAGACTTCAACACAAAACAAACAGCACCTTTTGAAAAGGGGTTTTATTTAACAAAATGCAAAGACTCTATCACTTTTTGAATAAGGCTTGGGGTTTATTACATAATACTCTCTAAACAAAGGCTATCTCAGATACAAAATACATAAGATTCAAATATATGTAGCAAACTTATAATCTAAAGGCATGAATCAATAACTGAGCAAACTATAATACTGATTAATAAACAAGCAATAACTGATATAAGATAAGATACACTGGACGTCCTGCAAGAGATCAGAAAGTTATACATATATATAGAGCAAAGGAGTACTCTGGATGTGCACCTCCCACACCACAAAGAAAACACTCAAATGATCAAAGCCACTGGCCACACATCACAATGGCAATAACCACACAACTAAATACATCACCTGGTGCATACACTGCCCACTTCTGACTGGGGGAATCACAGATGGGGATCAGAGCTCAGCAAGCCAGGGTTCAATCCGAGATCGACACGTCTGCCCTCGCTCGGAATCCAAACTCCCAGTTTCTCAGCCTGCAACCCTCTGCTTTAAACACACTAGAAGATTCGTGAAAGACCTCCTCCTACCGCCAGAGGAATTTTACCAGAACTGGCCAAGTTCCAAGCAAGCATCTCCATGGCAGTAAGGAGCTCTCAAGTCTCTTCCTCCATTCGCACTTCTTCCAGCCTCTGTCTTGACGAAGCTCTCACAAGGCCTTCCACAGTACACTAAACAAAATCAATCGCTCAGGAAAACACCAAGACCTTGAATGTGAATAACCCAAACAACTTGCAAGCACTGCTGTGCATGCAGCAGCAAGGTAGAGTCAGACATGAGGCCCTGTCAAAGGCAAAAGTCAGCACCTATAATTCTCATCCACACAACTTACAAGCACCACTGTGCACACAGAAAAGTTTGAAGCAAGGTAAAGTCAGAAGGCAGGATGACATGAGGCCATGTCAAAGAAAGACAGCAAGATTACAGGATAGAAGAGAAGCAGATATATGCAGGACCATCCTACATTAAGGCTAGGCTAAAATAACACACTAAAGTCAGTTAAAATGGTGGTGGTTGGAGGTCATCATAGGGTGCCAGACTACAAGAGTGGCTCTTTCACTCCACATGGGCACTGGGAGTGGGGGTCAGGCACACTACTGCTGGTGCTAGGACCTGAAGTTGAGGTCCCAGGACCATTTTCATCTTGGGGGATTGTGACAGCACTCCCCCTATATTTGTGTAATCCCCAAAAGGAGATGGGGCACCTGAGGGAAGAAATGAGACTGGGGAGGGGGTTCCACACACGCCCAACCCTGGGTGGAATAAATAAATAATTCTTGAACTGACCCCCAGGCCGTGGCTCACCCCGGGGGTAATTCCTGACCAAGCAGTGGAGCCCCATGCTCTCCCCTTCAGAAAATGGGTCAAAGACAGACAACTTTTAAAAGGCCGTAACTTTTGCCCCATTGGAACTAGTGGCCTAAATACTGGTATGCCTGGCAGGGAGCTGTTTCCACTGTCTCCCTGAGCCATCTCTCATCCTGGTCATTATCTCTGGGCGCTGAAGTCCAGATCTTTCCCAAAACTGGTCCTGATGGAGTGTTAGGAGTCGGCCTCAATGGGTAAAGAAGGTTTTGCATTTCAGTTGTACATGGCGTGTGCAGTCCCAGGATCCAGTCCTAGGTTGCCACATCACCTCTCCACCCCTGTCCCAAACCTCCTGCACAGCATGCTGAGACATTTCAAGATGGCTTCATCCAGAAGTCACTGGCCACATGTGCTCTTTGGTTCTCAGTGCCGCCCCTTGCTGACATCACAGCCAGGGACTTTCCCATCAAATCTTCAAAGAGAAGACACCTCTTGTGTTGGCTGCAATTATCTGGGCTTCCTCCTTGTTCGGTTGGCCTGGCAACTCACTGATTTGATTTTGGCACACATCATCCACCCACTTTTGATATGCCACTGGACTTTGTAGGCCAAAGAGAAGTGAAACTGAACTTTAAGGCAGTTTTCCTCTATGTGTTTAATAATGTGTCACTGCAGACAAAACAATAAACCACACAGACTTTTCCTATGAGTGTACACTAACATTATAAGGCCTACCCCAGGTCACTTTCTAATCCTAGAGAGTCCCCACTATGCCAGGCTACCTGTGTGCAGTTACTGGGCTGCACACAACGGTAGTATCACATGCACAGCCCACACACACGGGTACACATGTTCACGGGTAACCAGGCAAAGGCCCTTACCGTAGCTGCGTCATAGCAGCCTTATCTTAAAAATTGAACAATGGCAGTAAACGTGCGCAATTTACCATGCTAGTATAGTGGGTGAGACACGTAGTGAGACTCACCTACAGTAAAAATTCCAAAACCGGGTGATCCAAAAAGCAAAAAATCTGCCCGTATTAAATGGGTGGAACACATCTTGCAACAGGTATTTATATTTTTCAACCCAGTGCCAAATGGCAAGTATAGGCCATGTATCGATTATAGAGAACTAAACGTGATTACTATGCAAAAATAGACATTCCATACCCTTCTTCTCAGTATTATTGGATCAGGTGAAAACAGTTAAACACGTCTCTAAAATAGGCCTCAGAAGAGCTTCAATCTGGTTCATGGGATGCTATCTTTCACTCTCTAAATACGACTACTGTGATTATGTATGTTTTTCTGTCAAAATCTGTTTAGTGAATTTTATTCACAGGGTGCAAACATTTTATAAAAACCATACTGCGTTCAATCCTTCTTCACAGGAGCATAATCCATGCATTCTATAGATATAGTAGAGGCACAGTTTAGTGACAAGCTTCGTATTGCTCCCGCGATCAAATCTGAGAGGAGAACCCTGCGCAGAGTCCGAATGTGCACATATTATCCTCCATACAAGTGAAGCGCAGGGCCCAAAAGCTGAACTCTTAATTTTTTTTAACACCCTCATATGTAGAGGAACAAACCACCAGTGGATAAGTGAAAAGAAAGAGGTGAAAAAGAAAAAACCCAACCAAACCCAGGAAAACACATAGGCTTATAGTCTTATATGTGGAGAGGGGTCGAGAAGTAAGCCCCCCCGCGACCTCAACCTCGGTGGAGAGGAGTCCCCTATTAAATCAGGAAGAGATGTAATTCTCTTAGCCTCGGACTGCATGCAAAAAGAGGGAGCCCCTCCGATAAATAGCTGGCTAGCAGGTTCCAAACATAGTCAAAGCCCTTACGAGAGTCATCAACGGTGTCAGACAATCATTCCAGGGCCAATGTGCACCATAAGCGGGCATGGCATTGTGTGAGTGAGGGAGCTTCCGGCGTCTTCCAGGCTGCCGCCAGAGACATCTTGGCCGTACCTAGACATAGCCACATGATGGACCGGTCCTCCTGGGTCTGATATTTGAGAATTGTATTGCGAACTCCCAGGAGTATATGTTCCATGGAGTCGCCTATCGGGTACCCTAGTATTAGCCTGATCTGGGACAGTATTTCCTTCCAAAAGGGCTGTATAGCCGGGCAATCCCACCATATATGTTTAAAGTCCCCCAGGAGGCCACAACCTCGCCAGCAGCGATCAGTCGTGTTGGAAAAAATTGAATGTAGCTTTTGTGGGTAGAGGTACCAGTCGTATAATGTTTTTTCTGGGCCTTATCTATAAGGTGAAATACCCTGCGAAGATTGTTGTGGGTATGGCACCCTTTAATAAACCCTGATTGGTCGGGGTAAATAAGAGGGGGTAGAATTTTCTCTAGTCTAGTAGCCAGGATTTTTGAGTAAAGCTTTGCATCTAGATTTAACAGAGCGATAGGTCTGTAGGAGGAATATTTTTGAGGGTCTTTACCCGTCTTTGGGTTTATCGATATCAGGGCTTCCCCCATAGAGGTTGACACCGCTTGGCTTGCCGCAATATTATTAAATAGGATAGTGAGCTGAGGAGTTAGTTCAGTGGCAGAGGTTCAATAGAACTGCACCGTAAACCCATCTGGGCCTGGAGCTTTATGTCGCTTGAGATAGTCAATGGCTGCCTGCACTTCCGCCTGGGATATGGCGCAGCCCAACTCCTCGTTGGTTGATGCTGGGACCTGAGGAAGTTCCAAAGCATCTAGGTATTGTGTCTGGTCCGTCACCTGGGGGGTTTCTGCCTGGTATAGTGTGCTGTAAAAATCGTGGTACACTCTGGCTTTCCCCTCCTCACTGGTGTGTGTGACCTCATTCCTGTCAATGATTTGCTTTACATAGCCTTTCTCCTGTTTAACCCTTAGCTGCCTTGCTTAGAGAGAGCCTACCTTATCCTTTTCCTCATATCCAGGGGCCTGGAGCCTCAATAACGTATTTTCCGCTATATTAGTGTAGATGGCATTCAACGCTCCCCTGAGAGCTGTGACTGTTCTAAGGGCTGGAGCCGAGGGTGTGCCCTTATGGGTTTTTCTGCCTTGAGCAACTCTTGTTCCAACTCTGACCGTTCCTTTGTCTGGAGGTTCTTGAGGGAGGTGACTTAAAAGCATCCCAGTTCTTTGCGGCAAAGGTGTCCGCGGGATTGTTAATTGTGAAGAAATCCCTAATAGCTTTACGGAGGTCATCTCTGTGTAATCTATCCCTGCACAGCACCTCTGGTCAGTTTAGAGCATGGGGCTGGCCAATTTAATACACAGGTCCCGGGAGCATGGTCCGAGATAGCTATGGGGAGGAAGAGGGAGGTTGTGCATGCATGTATGAGTTATTGACTAATAAAAATATTGTCTATCTTCGAGTACGACCTGTGGGCGTGTGAAAAGAAGGAATAGTCACACATTTTGGTATTAAGGGTCCTCCAGATGTCTAATAGACCCAGTTGTTGTATGGATAATTTCAGTGCCTTGCTGAACACTCCGCACCCTTCCCGGCTCTCTGTGGATGCGTAGTGTTCATCTGTGAGTCCCAGACGAGATTAAAATCTCCCATGAGAACAATTTCCCCCGAAGTGAATCCCGCTAGGAACATGAGAAAGGCCGAGAGAAACTCTGCCTGTCCTACTTTAGGTGCGTACACTGCGGCTATCGTGCAGGGCCTGCCCAGTAACAAGCCCCAAACCATGATAAATCTCCCCTCCTTGTCGCTTTCCGAGGCTTCATGGTGAAAATGAGCTGTGGAATGGAACAACAGGGCAACTCCATTTTGTTTTTTGGAGCTAGCTGCCCGAAATATATGGGGATAGTGTCTATGCTTCAGTTGTGCTTCCTCTCCCATTTTAAGATGTGTCTCCTGCACAGCCACCACTTGAGGACCCTGATCCCCATAGAAATTTCCAGAAGCGTTGCCTTTTGTTAGGGGAATTAAGGCCCCTAACATTCCATAACATTAATTTAACCCCCATCCGCCCTTCGTCCTGACGTAAGCAGTAGCGGGGAACCCCCGTCTCCTTCCCCGCACCTCCCTATTACGTTTAGGTTGGTGATCCCTGCGTAAAACATGTAACAAAACAATTACATGAATTACATGGACGGTTTGGTGTGGACGGTGGCAGCATCTACACAAGCTGTGTTGATGCGTTACAGGAGGCGTGAGTGAATTTGCGCGACACTCGTTTCTTACTGCAGAGGATTTTTCTATTTTAATAGCACTAATTCAAATTTTAAATTAAGCCATAGGGCAGCGCAATATCGTTAATCCCCCCTCTACTTACTCGTATTGGCCGATAGGAAGTCTGGGTCAGCTGACAGCCTGCACGCCTCGGTCCGACTCGGTGACTATCACCGTTGAGCGGAGGGCGGACACGCAGACCCAGTCACTTCCGCTTTAGGGGCGGTTAGCGCTCTAGCTTCGGCGTCTCAGGACTACAAAGGGAGCGAGGAACGACTGGCTCTGACGGTTTGGTGTGGACGGTGGCAGCGTCTACACAAGCTGTGTTGATGCGTTACAGGAGGCGTGAGTGAATTTGCGCGACACACGTTTCTTACTGCAGAGGATTTTTCAATTTTAATAGCACTAATTCAAATTTTAAATTAAGCCATAGGGCAGCGCAATAGCGTTAATCCCCCCTCTACTTACTCGTATTGGCCGATAGGAAGTCTGGGTCAGCTGACAGCCTGCACGCCTCGGTCTGACTCGGTGACTATCACCGTTGAGCGGAGGGTGGACAGGCAGACCCAGTCACTTCCGCTTTAGGGGCGGTTAGCGCTCTAGCTTCGGCGTCTCAGGACTACAAAGGGAGCGAGGAACGACTGGCTCTGACGGTTTGGTGTGGACGGTGGCAGCGTCTACACAAGCTGTGTTGATGCGTTACAGGAGGCGTGAGTGAATTTGCGCGACACACGTTTCTTACTGCAGAGGATTTTTCAATTTTAATAGCACTAATTCAAATTTTAAATTAAGCCATAGGGCAGCGCAATATCGTTAATCCCCCCTCTACTTACTCGTATTGGCCGATAGGAAGTCTGGGTCAGCTGACAGCCTGCACGCCTCGGTCCGACTCGGTGACTATCACCGTTGAGCGGAGGGCGGACAGGCAGACCCAGTCACTTCCGCTTTAGGGGCGGTTAGCGCTCTAGCTTCGGCGTCTCAGGACTACAAAGGGTGCTCGTCACTCTAAGCGCGCAGCGGTTGCGCGCAGGGGTGTGCCTAAGAACGCGCCTAAGACAAGCCAAAGAGAAGCCCGTCTGCGCCCGTCCGCGACTGGACGAGGCTAGGGGCTAGAGGATATGGCCGCGAGTGTTGCCCAGCTGCCTGCTTGCGTGAAACCTTTGGTAAAATACTCCTCATTAGAGCTGTTGCGTATCCGTAAGCCTGTACTTCAGGGTTGCACGGGAGGGGAAGGATGCCTACTGGAGGGTCCTTTTTCATGTCGGAAATGTCAATATCAAGCCTCTGCTGATCACTTACAAATCGCACCGCATGAAATACCACCTATAGCTACTCTCCCACATGACTCCCGTAAGAGTCGTAATCTTCTCTGCAATATTAGATCGCTGTCTAAACATCATAGTGAAGTGTGGGATATGATTGCTTCATCTCAGCCTGAACTCTGTTATTTGACAGAAACATGGCTAAAACCGCACTCTGTACCAGCCATCACATTAGGGTTCCCAGAGGGCTATAAAATAGCCAGACTTGACCGACCTACCAAGATAGGAGGAGGCATTTCCATTGTGTATAAAAATAGTCTATTAGTAACCATCTTAGAGGAAATGAGTACCCCGGTCTTAGAAATTCTTGTATTCAAAATCAGCTTTTCCAAGAATATCTGCTACAAAGGGGCACTGGTTTATCGACCTCCCGGACCTTATACCAGCTTTAACATCTTGTTGCTGGAGATACTGGCCAGACACATTGACCCCGAGAACGAGTTTTTGCTTTTAGGAGACTTTAACATGCACTGTGACCTCAAGGATAACGCTGAGGCACAATCTTTACTAACTGACATGTCCGTGTTGGGATTAACTTTAATGAATACTGGTCCCACTCACCTGGCAGGACGTACTTTGGATCTCATCTTCTCAAACAAACCTAATACCCTGCTATGTGGCTCTTCCACGCAGGTCAATTGGACAGATCACTTTATCTTGGAATTTTTTACCTCATATTTAGGTAAAACCCCCCCCCCAGGCACAAGCCCTTCCCACTAGACGTAGACCATGGCACAAGATTACTCCAGAAATATTTCAGGAACACTTTTCTGGATGCCCCATTTCTCTTGGAGAGAATGTTTATAAAGCATTAGACCGTTATAATCGGGCGATACTTCAGGTGGTAAACAGGATTGCTCCTATGAAAACCTATAAACCTCGTCTAGCCCGTAAACAAGAGGTATGGTTTACGGAACACCTGAGATCCCTTAAACAGCAGGCGAGGAAACTAGAAAAGGTGTGGAGATTAACCCATGACAACATGGATAAGAATCATTTTTGGGCAGCTCTTTCTAAATATCATAAGGAAATTCATAATGCCTGGAAATCCCACATACAGGCCTTTCTGTTAGCTGCAGGAAATACCCCCAGGATCTTATACCAAACTTTACATTCATTTGTGAAACCAGCAGCTTGTGAAACTCTGGAATTGGCTTCACAACAACTCTGTAATGAAGTTGCTCAGTTTTTTACAAATAAAATAAATAAGATTCATGACGATATTTTAAATTCCTATCCACCCATCATTGATGATACTCTATCACCTATGGAACAGGATAAAGAGATAGGTATCACACACCTGCAATCCTTTTCCCCTATCTCCTTGATTGAGACAGAATGTTATCTGGGTCAGATTAAAAGCGGAAGTCCCTCAGATATTATCCCAGCCAGAATTTTTCCGATTGTAGGAAAAAGCATGAGTCCTCAGATTCAAAGTCTCATTAACCTTTCCCTGACTGAGGGGCAAGTTCCAAGGGAATGGAAAAAAGCACTGGTAAGGCCCATTAGAAAAAACTCTTCCATTCCCTGGACTGACTTATCCAATCTGAGGCCTATCTCACTACTCCCTTTTTTAGGGAAGGTTATAGAGAAACATGTCAACAAGCAGGTTTCACAGTACATAGAACAGTTTGACAAGCTTGACAGGTCTCAGTTTGGCTTTAGACCCAGACACAGTACTGAATCCGCTCTGCTATCGGTGACAGATGACCTTCACATGTATCAGGATCGAGGGTATTCGGCGATCCTGGTACTGTTGGATTTATCGGCGGCGTTCGATACAATATCTCACAATATCTTAATCGAACGTCTGACCGCAATTGGAATTGAGAGCACAGCGTTAACCTGGCTAAAGAGTTTTCTGTCTGACCGCACCCAAACTGTCAGCATGGGCACATTCAGGTCGACAGAAACTCATATCACCAAGGGGGTGCCACAGGGCTCTTGTCTAAGCCCTACCTTGTTTAACATCTATGTGGCACCCCTGGCCAACATATTGAGAGACTTTGGGTTTGTCCCTGTCTCCTATGCTGACGATACGCAGCTCCTATTCCCTTTTAAACATCTTACCGACGAAGTGAGGGTGGCCTTCTCAGATGGCATGAAAGCTGTTGCAAATTGGATGAAATCTAACTACCTCCAATGCAACGTAAATAAGACCGAAGTAATGCTTTTTGGGGAGGTCAGAAATCTGTGGACTTCAGAGTGGTGGCCATGTGAACTGGGCCAAGTACCTGAACCCAAATTGGTCGTAAAAAACCTAGGGGTCCGTCTTGATCATGAGCTCACTTATAAACAACATGGCAATTGGGTTTTCGGCCAATGCTTTCATGTTATTGGACTCTTACGCAAAGTGTTTCCACTATTACCTGATTCCACTAGAAAAACGTTGGTTCAGGCACTAGTATTGAGTCGCTTGGATTACTGCAATGGACTCCTGCTGTCAGCTAACCAGGGAGTCCTAGCAAAACTCCAAGTAATACAAAACACTGCGGCAAGACTTGTGATGAATGCCCCCCCAAGAACACCTTCTAAACCACTCCTTGACAAATTACACTGGCTCCCTGTTTGTAAAAGGATTACGTTTATGACATGCTGTATTATCCATAGAACCATACATGGCTCTGAACCTTCCTATTGGAAAGATAAATTCACTCCCTATAATCCCACTCGGCTTCTTAGGTCCATAAGCCAACTTCGACTTAAAGTACCGACCATCAAGAGGAGCAGACAAGGTGGGAAAGCCTTGTCTGTGGCAGGCCCGACTTTATGGAATAAACTTCCTCTTGAGCTAAGGCAATGTTCTGAACTCTTGGTTTTTAGGAAAAAACTCAAAACGTTTCTATTTTAGTATTTCATCCACCGTTTTGTTCTATATGCTGCATTGTGCTGAGCTGTTTCCTTCCGTCTCCTGTAGCTGCCAACTTTTCTCTCTCTATTCTTTTCCTGTGCGCAGAGATACTCTTATGCAAGAGTCGATTCTAGCGCGATATAAATCTATAAATAAAAAATAAATAAATGAAAAACATGAACTGTTCAAGAGTCTTCAAATCCCCTTGGGACCGTATCCTAGGAAGGCTACTGGGGCAAGACCACTCCCTCACCCAGAGCCCCGTGAGAGATCTCTGGAAGACCTTGTCCCTGGCATAGTCACTTCTCAGATCCGGCCATCGATGCGGCGCTTGTCGGCTAATGTGATCTGGTTTGCGACAATAGAAAGAGGAAAATCAAAGGGGGAGGAGATCCCTTCATCATCCCTGTCCCCTTTCTAGGGGGATCCAAGCACCTCGGGGAGGGCTCTAAAGTGTCCTCAGCCTGCTCGGGTAGGCAGACTCTTCTGTATGTTGAACAGAGTGTGAGATGGGTATGTATTCTCATTACAATAACTTCTTGGTTGCTTTCCTAGGTGTCTGCCTGGCCCCCGTAGCTCCCTGGCCTGTGGGTCTATCGTTGAAGGCTTCATTTGGCGATGTCTCTTTTTGTGGCGAAGGTCTCCTCAGACCGAGTAGGGCCGCCGCCCCTTCCACCTCCGTGAAGTGCTGGTGCTTGTTATTTAAGGAGAAGGCCAAACCGAATGGGTAGGTCCACCTATATCTAATGTGGCACTCCCTCAGTGCAGATGTGATCAGTCGAAATTGTTGGTGCCTCATCAGCGTGGCCTGGGCGACATCCTGGAATAGCACACAGGTCGCTCCATGGTATTCCACCAGGTCTCTGTCCCGGGCTTTTCGGAGCACCAGTTTCTTGACCTTAAAGGAGGTGAATTTGGCTAGGATGTCTCTCTGCTGTTGGTTTCTCCCCTGCAAAGCCGGGCCCACCCTGTGGACGCATTCTAGAAGCCCTTCGGGTGCCCCCTCGCCTATAATGCTGGTGAACAGGCCCACCATGTATGCCTTCATGTCTGTTCCTTCTTTCCCTTCCTCCAGGCCCGTACCCTTATGTTTGCTCTTCGGGAGCAGTTCTCCAGGTCCTCACACTTGAGAAGCGCTGAGTTCAACTGGACAGTAAGGGATTCTGCCCCCTCCTCTAGCGTTTGGAGTCGGCCTTCCAGATCTTGGCATTTGGCTTCTAGGTAGAGGGTGCGCGCCCCAATTGAGTCCACGTCCGCCTGAAGTGCAATAATTTTGGTGCCCATTTCCGATTTGAAGGATTTAAAGGAGGCTCCTATGTCCGCCTTTATGCCTTCTCTAAGCTCTCTTTTGAAGTCTTTCAGGGTTGCAAGGAGGTCCTCTCGGGTGAGCGCCATTCTTCCTGACCCATGGACGTCCTCCTCCTCCTGCACCTATCCTGCTTTGGGCACCCCAAAGTAGCTGGAGACCTTGTTGGCCGGCCCTTTTTTGGGTGGCATAGGGGCAGCTCTGCGTCACACCTCGCAGCCCTCCGCTCTAAAGCCGCAGGATAAGAGGGGGAGAACATTTCTGGCGAGAGAAATCTGTAATGGCAATAGGGTCAAGGCACACATCCCCACCTCTTGGTGGGCCGCACGTTTCTTTTGTGGCTGCCGGAGTATGGCGTCCCCCCGTCCGCATGGAGCATGGGCTCTGTTGTTACTCTTTGCGCTGGACTTTGCATGCTCTAGCCTGGATGACAGCAGGTGCCATCTTAGGGTCAGTCAGCCAGGTATCTCTTTCGGGGGTTCTCCCCTCCCTTGGCGCGCAGTGTGGCCCAACAGAACCGGTCCGGGTAGATCACCCTCTTCTCGGCTTGTCCTCAGCCTGGCGAGCTTATTGCCTGCAGTCCCAGCGGTTACTCGCACTTCTGGGAGGGGCCCCTCTCACTGTCTTATGCAGTCTGGATCTTAGGGCCTGTTAGCCGCGTCGGGGTCTCTCAGCATCAGTCGCACTCTATCGGGTGCGAAAGCTCAACCAGCGGGCCTCTCGTGGGAACCAACGAGGTCCATGCCTCCGGGGAAACTCCATGGCAGCTGGATGATGCTGCCATGCGCGGCCACCATTTCAGGAGCTCGGGTGCGCTGTCCAATCTCTTGTACCGACTGCCTCTTTGATATTGGGGTCCCCGATCCAACTGCCAGGCCTCCGGTGTCCCGGGTATGCTGCCCAATTGTCTGTGCCCCTTCCGGCCAGCAGGTAACGAATAGTTTTAGCCGCAACGGGATCCGTCCGCCATCTTAGCTAAGCGACCGCGGTCCCGATAATCTTACCAAAAAGTCATTTTGGGCCCCCGCTCACCCATAATAGTTGTCCTGGGGAGGTCTCTGCTGATTAAAAGTCCAGTCCCCGCTCTTCTTTAGCCATCTGCCTGGGACTGGATGGAGCTATTCATACTCTCACAGGGCTCTGTCACAGAGCCGAGCGAAGTCAAGTCTTTGCGGCCATGATGGTTGGCCGATTATGTATTTTTATTGTGTTTAGGCGTTTGAACACAACAGGCATGAACCATTGTCATTAGCATTAAGTCGATAGGTGTTCCGAGTGGATTAAAAATTCATGGATACACGTCAATCAAAGTCCTTCCACAAAACTACAAGACAACGCAGTACATTATAATGGCGAAGAGACCCTTCTCCTGCCGAAACTACAGTTTCACCAGCATCCTTCACGCCAATCCACCCACCTTGAAAGAACGCAACCACCTCACATGCATTCTTCTCAACACCCGCTCACCCCCAAACACGCCGTTGAACTCTGGGACCTACTCGACTCAACCTCTCCAGACGTCGCCTTCCTGACGGAGACCTGGATGAACCCCTCCTCGGCACCCGACATCGCCATAGACATCCCGGACGGCTACAAGATCACCCGCAGGGACCGCACCAACGGAACAGGAGGAGGAATCGCCATCGTCCACAGGAACACTCTCATAGTCTCGACCAACACCGAGGACACCCTCAGCACCGCCGAACACCTGCACTTCCAGATCCACACCGATTCCAACACCACCCTCAGAGGAACCCTCGTCTACAGACCCCCAGACCCCGGCCACAGTTCAGTGACTTCATCGCCGACTTCGTCAGTACACACGCCCTCGCCTCCACAGACTACATCCTCCTCAGGGACCTGAACTTCCACCTCGAGAACAACAACGACACCAACTCCACCTCCCTGATCAACAACCTCGCCAACCTTGGACTCAGACAGCTCGTCACAACACCCACCTACTCCGCCGGCCACACGCTTGACCCCATCTTCTCCGCAAGCTCCCACGTCTCCTTCAGCCACACCACCGAACTCCACTGGACCGACCATTGATGCATCCATTTCACCTTCCGGAAACCCACTATGCACCACCGCACCCAACAGATCCCTCGCCGCTGCTGGAGCAAAGTCACTGAAGACCAGCTAACCACCACCCTCGCCTGGAGCACACCCACTGACCCCAGCGACCCTGACTGCGGCAACACCCTCGCACTGATGAAGAAACCCTCCAACAGACACACCAGCAAGAAAGTCAGCTGGTTCAACGAGGACCTCCAGGCCTCCAAGAAAACATGCAGAAAACTAAAGAAGAAATAGCACCGTGAACCAACACCGGACAACTACGCAGCCCACAAGAACGCCACCCACAGACACCATCACCTCATCAGATCGGCCAAAAGGGCCTCCTTCAATGACCGCCTAGATGACAACGCACACAACAGCAAAGAGCTCTTCAACATCGTGAAGGAACTCGCCAACCCCAGCTCCAACACCAACAACATCCCACCCTCACAAGACCTGTGTGACTCCCTTGCCACCTTCTTCCATCGCAAGATCGCAGACATCCACGACAGCTTCAGTGTCACAACCGCCCCGACAGCCACCGAGACCTCCGTCCCCACGGCCTCCACACCGATCCCCTGCTCTCCTGGACCAACATAAGCGACGACGACACCATCAAAATCATGAACACCATCCACTCCGGATCTCCGTCAGACCCATGCCCACACCACATCTTGAACAAAGCCAGCACCACCATCGCACCCCATCTCCGGCCCATCTCCCTGCTCCCGTTCCCAGCGAAGGTCATTAAGAAGACCGTCAACCGACAACTGACCCGCTACCTCGAAGAGCATCCTGGACCCGTCTCAGTCCGGATTCCACAGCGACCACAGCACCAAAACCGCCCTCATCGCCGCCACTGATGACATCAGGGCCATGCTGGACAACGGGGTAACCGCAGCTCTCATCCTTTCAGCCGCTGTCGACACGGTCTGCCACCACACCCTACGCACACGCCTCTACGCCGCTGTGATCCGAGACAAGGCCCTGGACTGGATCACCTCCTTCCTCTCCGGCAGAACCCAGAGCGTCCGCCTCCCCCTTTCTGCTCATAAACCACCGAGATCATCTGCGGCGTACCCTAGGGCTCATCCCTCAGCCCAACGCTGTTCAACATCTACATGGCACCGTACGCCCACGTCGTCTACACGACCTCAACATCATCTCATACACCGATGACACCCAGCTGATCCTATTCCTCACCAAGGACCCCCTCACCGCCAAAACCAACCTCTGTGAAGGAATGAAAGCCGTCGCCGAGTGGATGAAGAACAGCCGTCTGAAGCTAAACTCGGACAAGACTGAAGTCCTCGGCTCCACCCCCTCGGCCTGGGACGACTCTTGGTGGCCGACCGCACTGGGAACAGCACCAACACCCACCGACCACGCACGCAACCTGGGGTTCATCCTCGATTCTACTCTCTCCATGACAAAGCAGGTCAACACCATCTCATCCTCCTGCCTCAACACCCTCCGCATGCTCCGCAAGATCTACAGGTGGATCCCTACCGAAACAAGAAGAACGGTCACACAAGCCCTCGTCAGCAGCAGGTTGGATTATGAAAACACCCTCTACGCAGGAACCTTGGCCAAATTACTGAAACGACTACAACGTATTCAGAACGCCTCTGCACGCCTGATCCTCGACATCCCTCGCTGCAGCCACATCACAACCCACCTGAGAGACCTGCACTGGCTCCCCGTCAACAAGAGGATCACCTTCAAGCTCCTCACCCAAGCACACAAAACACTCCATAACACCGGACCAGCATACCTCAACAGACGACTCACCTTCTATACCCCCAACCGCCAGCTCCGCTCCACCGACCTCGCCCTCGCCACCGTCCCCCGCATCCGAAGAGCGACCTCCGGTGGCAGATCGTTTTCCCACCTTGCCTCCAAGACCTGGAACACCCTCCCCATCCTCCTACGGCAGACCCAGGACCTGCTAGCCTTCAGAAAACTACTCAAGACCTGGCTATTCGAGCAGTAGCACCATCCCCCAGCGCCTCAAGACCCTCACAGGTGAGTAGTGTGCTTTACAAATGTTCTGATTGAGTGATTGACTGATAATGTGGGGGATGGAGAGGGGGCCAGGTAAAGGGGACGGGTATAATAGATAAGGAAATACAGGAGAAAGCAATCAACAGTTTTATCATCTAGTTCTGACAGAATATAAGCATTCCCTTTTTAAAGTTCGTACCACTTTGTGTGAGGGAGAGGTCTTAAGCTAGGCCAAGTAAACAGCTGAATACATAAGCACTAAGGGCCCTATTACGAGTTTGGTGGTGTGGCAGCGGGCTGCCACGCCACCACTCGGCTCCCACACCTCCAAACAGGGCTGCCGTCCACCAGAATATAAGTTTAATTGTGGTCTGGCTGGCAGCGTGGCGGTCCAGCGGCTATGCATTACAAAGGCTTGAATGTGACCTTCAATGGTGCATCGCCACGGGACCACCTCAGCGTGTTCCAGCCTGACATGGACTGAGAAGTCCATGCCGTGCTGAAACTGAGGGTGCATGCACACAGGTAGCACATGTGCCCCCCTGCATGCACCAACGTGCAAGGGGGCCCCCTTTGTTTCCTGACTTCCAGCAATGTCATGGAGTAAGAACCTACATGAGACCTCTGGTGGTCAGGAAACTTATAATGTGCATGGCAGTGTCACAGCATATTGTGAGACCCTGACCCCTGCGCCACCGCCAGAAAATGCAGTTCCCTGGCGGTTGCAGCAGTCCGATGGTGGTCTGACCACCAAACTTGTAATACGGCAGTCGCACCACCGTTGCGGTGTGGCTGGACCGCCACCTCCAAGCCACAGTGAATTAAGCGGTCTGTGGATGCCAAACTCATAATCAGCCCCCAAGTTTGTTGTAGTAAAACAACAGAGTGTCTATAGCTGTCCACGTCCTGTGGACTATAAAAGCTAGGACAGGCTATCAAAAAAGCAAATAGTAACCTGCAGTTCCATTGGAGTGACTAGTTTTCAACAAACAACAATGAAGTTTAACCACCTGCATTAACACATGGACTACAGTAAACAAGTGGGGCTACAAGTCAAACATGTCAAAGTATCTGCAGCTGAAGTTATCAAGGGTGTTATTAGAAATGGTTCCACGTGCCTTCAAAGTTCTGACATTGGTAATTCAGTTTGAAAATTAGTCTCTCATTGGCTGTCTTTGTTGAAATAGTTTCTTGCCATTCCATCAGGGTAGAATTGGAGGCTAGCTTCCACTCCCAAAGAAAACAGAACTCTGGCTGAATACCTTTCTAACACCTGCAAAGTTTAAAATGGCTATTAAGTTCCACAAAAGGCTGAGAATCATGTATTCGGCTGAAGCCATTGAGGGTATGATGGGTAATGTGCAATATTGAGCAAGGGTGTTCCATATTTAGGACCGGAAGGACGGATGGCTGGGCATGACCAAAGGATATGGGGCATATCACTGGCAGTTCAACTTCATAACCAACAGTTGGAGGAGAGGAATGGGTTTGCTTTGCAAATGGTTGCATGAGAAACTCTACAATATGTAAGATTTCAAAGAAACTGAATTTTAGTCAGTCTGCCCTGATACCTTTGTCATGTGACTGGACACTGCCCAGTCTTCTGCTGCATATTCTGTCCAAAGGGTATTTCCCACTTGACCGGTGCTGGTGGGCTGAGACTAGAGTTCTCCTAAAATGGTTCCATATAGTCCTGTTATTAATGTTTTGTAACTGCAATACACTGTTACTTATCAAAAGAGAGCAGAGGGAGAAGGGGGACAGGTTTGTTTTTCAAAGACTGTGCCTCAGATATGCCAAAGTCATTCCATAGTTGTGAAAATGTTTTGAGCTGACCTTCTTTGTAAAGTTCAACCAATGTGGAAATGCCTCTGAAGATCCAGTGGAGGCAGTGGATGGGCCTTCACTCAATAAGTAGGTCAGAGTTGTTCCATAGTATGGCCTGGGAGTGTAAGAATCAATTTAAGCCCATGTGTCTGTGAATCAAGGATTGGGTTGCATGGTTCTCTGACATTCTTCTGTCCACGATATAGTATTTTAAAGCTGACAGAGTCATCTGGATCAGGTGCCTCTAGTAGTTGGCCAGACTGGTGTTTCATGATTCCTGGTAAAGTAAAATGCAAGTTCTGACAGCAGATGTGCTGGGCAGCAGAGTTCTAAGTTCGGCAAGCGTAGGCCTCCAGATGTTGCGGCATAGAGCTTTGCCACAGCCAGACTTGGAAGCAGGACACCCCAAATGCATAATTTCAATCAACTATCAATTCTCTGGAGTTGTGTTAGGGGATCTTTTAGAAGGATCATGCCACAGACATAGTAAAGCCTGGGTGCTATTACCATTTTGACCATTTTGCTAATTTTGACTGTTTGGATTCTGCCCCATAGAGACAGCTGTAGCCCTTTGCATGGGTGGACATCTGCATTCATTTGTTCTGTTAGAATCATATTGCAGACGTCCAATTTATGAGTATGCCCATATATTTAAGCTTGGTAGGGATCCGTTTGCATGGGAAATCACTGATCTAGTCTTCTGTAATAGAGCCAGTCATAGGTATGACCTTGCATTTTAACCAGTTGACCTTGTAACCAAAGAACTGAAAAAAGCCTGTTATATCTTCCATTCAGAGGGGCACTGATGTTTTTTTTTAAACATCTTTTTTTTTATTAACATAGCTCAAGATCATATGCTTGACAAAGCAGCGATCAAAAGGCACATAAACCAACAGTGGTACATTACAGAGTTGAGGATCGGGAGAGTTACCCAAAGGTCCCGCTACAGCTGCCCCCCCCCCGCCTCTGAAGGTTCGGAATCTGCACCATGGGCCCCACACCCTCCTCCATTTCTTCACACAGCCCCTGGATTTATAGACTGTTTCCTCCGCCCTCTGACACCAGTCCAGGTCCCTGAGCCACTGGTCCCATTGTGGAGGCGCAACCGCCCCCAGGCGCTCGCAATGTTCCGTTTTGCCACCCCAGCCGCTGTAGCCAGCCAGATCTCGTGATACCTGGACCAGTCCGTGTCTCCCTTGATCAGCAGTAGCAGCCACCTGGGCTCCAATGGGACCGGCACACCCACCACCTTCGCCATAGTGTCCGTCACCCGGGTCCAAAAAGGTACTATGTTCGGACATTCCCACAAGATGTGGAAGAATGTGCCCTCCTCCCGGCAGCCCCTCACACACAGAGGCGACAGCGCCCTGCCCCATGAAAATAGGTTGGTCCGTGGATAGTAAACCCTATGCAGGATTTTGAATTGGATGAGGCGAAACCGCATCCGGATGGCAATTTCGCGAGGGCCCTGCAGGGCTTCCTGCCAGTCCTCGTCATCCATGCTGCCTATATCTCCCTCCCACTTAGCCCGCAAGGAGACGAGGGGGTCAGGCATGTTATTAATGAGCTTACGGTAAATGGTGGCCGTTAGCTTTCCCGGTATGGGGTCAAGCAAGAGCCTATCCTCCAGGGGAGAATACTCAGGGAGCGAGGAGCCTCGTCGCAGGTAGGAACCCAGGGCACGCATGAGGCGCAGGTAATGGAAGTGTTGAGCACTGTGCATGCGATACTCCTTTTGGAAATAATCAAAGGATCTGGGGGCGCCCCTCTTCCATACATCTCCCAGGTAATCTATCCCGATCAATCGCCATCCTTTGAAACCGGTCAGTCTCGCGACCTCTGGTAGTTGGTCCCCAAACCAGAGCGGCGTCCGACCCGTGAGGGTGCCTGCCCACCCAAGAAACTGATGGGCCTCCCGCCAGCACTGTATGACCACCCCGGTATGCGATGGGAGGTCCCTGCATCTCCTCCTCGAATACAACAGCTGCTCACAGTTTCCTCCTGGCATAACATGCCTGTCAACCCTATACGCCGGCTCCGACCCCGTTGCGTACACCCACTCATTAACTACTTGTAGCTGGGAGGCCCAGTAATAGAGACGGACATCCGGGAGGGCCAGCCCCCCGTCGTATACCCCTCTGGTAAGCTTACACAACGCTATTCTAGGGCTTCCTCCCTCCCAAAGCAGGGTCCGCACCATCTGTGAAATACGCCGGAACACCCCCCCTGGGATTGGGTACGGTGAGTTCTGTAGGATATAGAGGAGGCGCGGTAAAGCCAGCATCTTGAAGAGCCCCGCGCACCCCATCAGAGACAGAGGCAAGGATCGCCAATGAGAAACATCCGCTGCTAGGCGCGCCAGAAGTGGTTCCAGGTTTCTTTGAAAGAACACCTCTTTATCTCTAGTCACATACACCCCAAGGTACTGAAAACCCTCTGACACCACCCGGGCTGAGCACCCGGTTGGAATCCGCGGGGTAGGGCCAGAGAGGGGGAAAATCACTGACTTGGACCAATTGATCCTATAACCGGAGTAGCTGCCAAACAAGGCAACGAGGTGGAGCGCCTGCGCCATTGAATGGTACGGTCTGGCCATGTACAGCACAATATCATCCGCGTAGAGGGAGATACGCTCCTTCCACCCATTGCACATTGCTAACCCCCAAAACGCCTGGTCCCTCCGTACCCAGTGGGCCAACGGCTCAAGTGCCAGTGCGAAAAGAAGGGGAGATAGTGGGCACCCCTGCCTAGTGCCGCGACGCAGTGGAAACGCACGGGAGAGCGCACCATTCACTCTTACCCTGGCGACCGGCTGTGCATACAGCAGGCGCACCCAACTACAAAAGACCGGTCCAAAGCCCAGACGCTGTAGGACCATGAATAAGTACGGCCACTCGATGCTATCAAAGGCCATAGAGGCGTCCAGCGCCATCAACGCTGTCTGGGAGTCGTCCTCTCCCTTTGTCATGTACACAGCCCCGTACAGCCGCCGAAGATTAAGTCGAGTGCTTCTGTGCGGCATGAAGCCAGATTGGTCAGCATGCACCAGGTCGGGCAGGACCGCCAACAGACGCGTCGCCAAAGCTTTAGCCAGGACCTTGGCCTCTACATTAAGGAGCGAGATAGGTCGATAGGATGAGCACTGGTCAGCCGGCTTGCCAGGCTTGTGGATGACCACGATCGTAGCCTCCCGTTGATCCGGTGGCAGCACACCCCCAGCTCGTGCCTCGAGGAACATCTTCCTCATTGGATCGATGACTATGCTCGCCTGTCTCTTGTAGATTTCCACAGGTAGCCCATTGGGCCCCTGCGCCTTTCCCGCCTTGAGGGAGTTAAGCGCCTCACTCAGCTCCGCCCCGGACAGTTCCGTCTCGAGGCTGTCAGCTTGTTCCCTTGAGAGAGCAGGCAAGTCAAAGTCCCGCAGGAACTCCGCGCAGTCAGACTCCGTTCTAGTGCACACCGGAGTGTATACCTTCACATAGTATGACGCGAAAGCCTCAGCTATTTCCGTGCCAGTAGTGGCCAAGGACCCTGCTTCATCCCTAACTGCCGCAACCCAGGAATGCTCCCGGTCCCTGCGTTCGAGCCAGGCCATCAGTTTCATAGATTTGTCACCCACATCGTATATCCGATGCTGTGTGGCCAAGGAGTACGCGCGTGCCTCACCCTCCGCCAGGGACCGCAGCTCCCTCTGTTTAAGAGCAAGTTCATGTCGCTGCTGCGTGGAGGGAACCCCGCCGGCCTCCCTCTCCAGAGATGTGATTTCGCCCTCGAGCTGATGGATCTGGAGCGTTTCCTCCTTTTTCCGCCCGCCAATCAGCGCCTGAGCCTGACCCCGCAGCACCACCTTATATGCTTCCCATAAGACCAATGACGAATCCACCGAGCCCGAGTTCTCTGCGAAGTAGAGTTTGGAACCATCCCTCAACTTGCCCAGAATGGACTCGTCCCGGAGGCGCCACGGGTCAATCCTGGTAAAAGCCGACCGGTCAAGTGTCGGCCCCTGGAGAGAGACCCCAACCGGCGAGTGATCCGAGATGCCCCTGGCCATGGTACAAGGATCCAAGAAGTTCGCCAACTGATCACCCAGCACGAAAAGATGGTCTAGCCTGGAGAAAGACCCATGCCTGGCTGAGTAGAAGGTGTACTGCCTAAGGGAGGGGTTGTGGATGCGCCACACGTCCCGAAGCCCCAACGATGCGACGAAGCCCCGCAAGCCCAGCTCCCCTCTATTGCCCTGCCGCTCCCCCGAGCGGTCCAGATCCGCATCCATGGCTGCATTCGTGTCCCCCCCTAGCACCAATATACCCCGGGGAAGATCTGCGATGTGGGACCCCAACTTGACATACGTCTGAGTGTGCAACCCCGGCGGGATGTAACAGGAACTCAACACTATTGTGCGCCCCTCCCATTTAAACGCCACCGCTGCCACACAGCCCGAGTCCTCCACCCAGGTGCCCGTAGTTACCAGCGGAAGGGCCTTGCGAACGAGTATACCCACCCCTCTGGACCCGGACGTAAACCCCGAATGCGCCACCATCTGATACCCGAACCGGTCTAGCGCCCTACATTTATTTCCCCGCAGAAGGGTCTCCTGGAGGAGCACCACATCCGGTGCATGCCGCTTCAAGTGCTGTAGGACAAGCGTACGTTTAATCTTGTTACCCAGCCCATTGACGTTCCACGTCCAGATCCGTATCCTAGCTCTGTCACCCATTCCGAATCGGAATCCACCCCATACTCCCTCCATCGAACGCCCACTGCCTGCCATTGCCACCTAACCTCTGTATTTGGAACTGAAAAACATCCTGAGCTAAACTTAAACTATGCCCCAACACTCCCCCCCCCGCCCCCTCCACTACCCCCCTCCCTGCCTCCCTGCTACGTGGGCCCCCAACCACCCACCTGTAAAACCTGCAGAGTGCCTGTCACCCCATCTCCCCCGACTTAACACAACAAGGGAACCTGACTCTGCAACCGCAGAAGAAGACATACATATTGTTCGGATCACCCACCCCATTAACAGAGCATAGGCAACATACCCCCCCCGCCCTCCCAGTCGGCCCTCCTCGCCCGGCTTCGCGCCAGAGACATGAAAAGACCCTCCAAGGCCCTGCGTCCACCCCTGACTCAAAGCCCCAGAGGCAGTCCAAGTCATGTACCACAGACCTCCTCCAATACCATTCCTCCAGAGGCCAGGATCCCTGGCCCAACTGTGCCCCCCCTACACAGCGCTAAGCGGCCATCAGCCGGCTCTCCCACCCCTTCACTCAGGGGCAGTCTGCTCAGGCGGCGGCGGCTCCGGCGTTGGGGAACCACCACTCCGAGAACCCTGGCTCGCGCTGTGTTGTGCTGGTCTGCGCATCCCGCCCGGGCGGCCCACTGTGCGCCAACCCTCCATCCAGTCATTCGTTGCCATCGGTGAATCGAAAAAGTACGCTTTTTCTCCATCAATAACCTTGAGACGCGCTGGATACAACATCATGTATTTAAGTCCTTGGTCCCTCAGGGCCCTCTTGACTCCCTCGAACGACCTCCGCTGACGCTGTACCTGGAGTGTAAAATCCGTAAAGAAACGAATTGTGGCCCCTTCCAATCTCAGATCGCCAGACACCCGCGACGCCTGGAGCACAGCGTCGCGGTCTCGGTAGTTCAGGAGGCGGGCGATGATGGTGCGTGGCGGAGCCCCCGGCTTGGGCCTCCCCCCCAACGCCCGATGAGCCCTTTCCACCGAAAAGAAGTTTCAGAGGCGTTTCGGCTTGAGATGCTTAAGGATAAGGTCCTCCACGAAGCAGTCAGTGGACTGCCCCTCCATGCCCTCCGGAACCCCCACGATGCGGAGATTATTGCGTCGCGTCCTCCCTTCCTGATCGTCCAGGCGGGCGGCGATGTCCGCTTGGTTCTTCGTCAGCGTGGCCACCTGCTCCTTAAGCCTCTTCGTCTTAGACTGAAGGCCGCCTATGCCACTCTCCGCTTCCGCCACCTTCTCTGACATCTTGCGAAAGTCCGCGCGGAGCAGGTTGACCTCCTCCGCCACTGAATCCAGCTTAGGCTGAAAGGTACCGCGCATCTCCTTAATGGCCCCCCGCATCTCCTTTATGGCAAGCATAATGTCTCTGAGCGACGGGTCGGACACATCTCCAGTGGCCCCACTCCGCTGACTCCCATCAACCGGGTCGTCTTCCCGACCCATGCTGACCGTGTATTTGTCTATGTGGTTCGATTGGCCTGGTGTCGTCTGTTTGTTGCGGCCCATGGTCCCAAAAGGGCCCGATCCGCGACCCCACGACAGCCGCTCCCCTATATGGTCCAGTCCGGGCCACGCCACCAGGGCTCAATCTGCCTCCTCAGTCACACTCGATGCCCGCCGGCTCCCCCTGCACCGCGCGGGGGACCGTTAGTCGCTATCCCCAACACTGGCCCTGGCGTTCCACCACTCACCGCAGTCTCAACTCTTCCGGTGACCCGCTCCAACGCACCCAGGCGAGATCGCTGCAGTCTCTTGATGGTCCGGAATGCTACGTCAATGCTCCGAGGCAGACCGCCCGAGACGTATGATCTGTGGGTGCCCCTCCTTATCAGCCCGCGTGTTCGCCGTCGTGCACCACCACTGGGGCTCCTGCCACATCGGAGGATTCGTTCACTCCTCAGTCAGCCACCATTTAGGCCCGTCAGGCACCCGGTTCAGACCCGACGTCCAGAGATCACCAGATGCCGGCACCAGCACACCTCCTCCTGACGCTGGTAGCCGGCTCCCACTGCCCCCTCACTTGCCACTGCAGCCGTCCCCCGCATCCAGGGCTCGAAGATTCGGGACGTCTCCAGCTCGGCCGGCACAGCGCCGGCGCTAGGACCCTGCGGGCACTGTCAGAGGGCCGCCGCCCGCTCTGTCAATCTGCCGCGGCGGGCCCCGGGATTCCTCCCTCAATCAGCCGCGGCCCCCACTGGCATCAGCGGCAGCCGCCACAATAGTCTCGCACCACTCCTGCTGCCCAACGGGTGCCCCCGCTCCGCTTGTCACCTCCGTAGCGGGGCGCCGTGATGACGGGCGCCACCATCGAGGCCGCAGACGCTCCGGCCGTTTACTCCTTCAGCCGCCCGGGAGGTGCAGCAAGCAGGTCACCGCCGCTGGTATCACCGCTGCCCTGGACGGTAGGTCGCTGCCCAAGGGATCGGATAGTGCCGGATTATGGGTGATTTATGCGGATCTGCTACCGCAGCTCACCTAGTGTGCGGCCATCTTCATTGGCTGCAGGCCACGCCCCCCGGGCACTGATGTTTTTGACATGGAGCATGTGGGCAGTATGTTGCCTGCATACAGCACAATATTTAATTCTCCTGCCTCTGAATAAAGACCAATGATACATGTAGCTTGTTGTCTGATTGCAAACGTAAAAGTCTTGAGTGCTATAAGAAATAGTAAGGGATATAGGGGACACCCCTGCATCGTGAAGCTTTGGATGCATATTGGATTGGAGGAAGCCATTCTAATACCACTGCTGAGGGAATCCTGTTCAGGCATCTTACCATGGCGAGGAAGGTTTGTCCAATGTCCATCTGATCCATCAAATGAAACAAAATTGCCCCGTGCTATGCTGTTAAAAGCCTTCTCAGCATCCAGGGAGAGGGCAACTCTTCTGGCTTTGATAACTAGAGGAGGTGCAGGAGAGTTTCAGAGATAGTTTTGTGAAGATCTTCCAGGAATAAATAATAATAATTTCATTCTTATAGATCAAGCTTGTCTTCTAGCTAGCATCTTTGCCAATATCTTTATGTCGCTGTTAAGAAGTGATATAGATCTGTAGTTCGAATATAGGATCCGGTCGCTGTCTGGCCCTTTTGAAGTCCAGGGATATGCTTTGGGTAGCAAGCATTTCCCTTTATACCTTTCCAAGCAAGTGGATGACTTGTGAGGCATGGATCTTGAAAAAAGTGACGGGGGAGGTGTCCTCACCTGGTGCCTTCCCTGTGTATAGTAGTTTAAGAACCTCTACAATCTCAATCTCTGTGATTTCACCATCCAGGATATCTGTTAAATCAGCTGATAATCCTGTAATATGTGCAGAAACTCTGCCTCACTTGCCATTTTGTTAGTAGCCGTGCTTTTACAAAGGAAGGGAGCTGCATGGTTTAGAGTCTCTCCATGGAATTTCGCTGCATGTTCAGATTATTTGGCCTTTAATTGCAGTAAGGTTTTTCGGCCGACAAGGTGTAGAGGGGTGTGGAGTTCATATTTCTTGGCGACCAGACTTTCAAGTAGGGCATTTGAGGGGTGCCCGTTGTATGACTATTACATTGAGGGGATATCTTTTTCTAGTATCTCACATTTCTTTTTTCACTTTACATCTGATCGTGGAGACTCTCAGCACCATGCTGCATAGGTATGACTTAACAACTGCAGCTATGAGCTGTGGGGATTCAACAGAGGAGCAGTTCCACCTCCAAATTAATGAACACTTAGGGGCATATTTAACAAATAATCAGGCAGCGCAGCAATTCACCTTGCTACGCTGCGTGATAGGCGAAAGCGCAGGAATGTGCCCTACTTATTAATATATGGTGCGCTCCTGTCATTTCCCAGCGCTGGCGCACAATGTGCTGCCTAGCGCCAAAGCAGGTGCACTAGTACCATGAGCCAAGGGTGCCTGTGTTGTAAGAAGGATTGTTTTTGGGCAGGAATGCACAAAATCCGCAGAGACATTTTCCTCTCTCTATATGTCTTACGCTTTGAGGGGGGACTGTGACTTGTCTCAGTCCCAAGGTGGGGATTTCTCTGGGCCTAGCAGTCTCTATGTCGGTTCTGTGATCTGAACTAATGCAGACTCCTTCATCTCCACCCAAGAGACTATAGCCTAGTGGAGTCTAGTGAACCTGTGGACAATCAGAGAATGGTACTCTCTAGTTTTTCCTACCTGACACCTGAGCAAACTTAGATTCATCTCCTCAGTAGGAAGCCATGTTTTCTCTTTTGAACCATGCCCCTCCAAGGTCTTGCAGTTGGTAGCTAAGACAATAGCTCTACATCTTACAGCAAGCATTAATAAAGCCATTAGCCCAGGATGCTATCTACAGTTGTGGAAAAGAGCTTCTGTTAAGCCTGTCCTAAAAAAAACTAACCTGAACCCTACTAATTTAAAAAACGACAGACCCATTTCTCTGTTGCCTACCCCATCTAGAATCATAGAAAAGCACCTTAAGTCACAGTTGATAGCATATCTAGAACAACACAAACTGTTAGTTACCTCCCAATTTGGTTTCAGAAGCAACCATGGGACATAAACTGCTTTGGTCTCAGCTGTTGATAACATCCAAACCATGGTTGACGCAGGGCAGGCTGCGGCACTAACACTTTCATACCATCTTCATATACATATACAGCCTTTGATTCAATCTCCAGATCCCTGCTTGCCGGCCGGCTGCAGAATCTGGTGCTTACTGGCTCAGCATTAAAGCGCTCAACCTCCTTTCTTATGGATAGGTCACAGACAACAATTGTGAACCAATTCAGCTTTGAGCCCATCACTTTGCCATGTGGGGTTCCTCAGGGCTCCTCCCTGAGTCCAACAATTGTCAATCTATATGTCTCCTCTCTGGCCAAGCGGATACGGTCTTTTGGACTACAGGCCCTCTTGTATGCCAACAACCCGCAACTAATTGTGTCTATTATCAATGATACAAAGGCCATTGCTGCCAACTTTAGAAATGCATGCAGGCTGTAGCCACATGGATGGGTCGCAACTACCTTAGACTCATAGGAGACAAGACGTAGGTCTTGATCATTGGTAACCAACCATCCATTTGAAACAACTGCTATTGGCTGGACATACTGGGTGCATTATCCACTCCGACACACTCGCTAAAAATCTGGGAGTGTTGGTAGACACAAAGCTGTTGTTTGACCTTCAGGTCAACCATGTTGTATCATCCTGTTTCTGGATTATGAGGACCCTGAGGAAGGTGTTCCCTTTTATCCCTTTGCAGGCCCGCAAGCAAGTAGCTCTAGCTTTGATCTCTTCAAGGCTGGACTATTGCAATGCATTTTATCTTGATATCAATAAATCCACAATAGCTAAGCTGCAGCTTGTAGAGAATGTGGCTACAAGACTGATACTTGAAATTCATAAAAATCAAGCAGTCTCGGCAGGGATCTCCAAACTTCATTGGTTACCAGTGAACAAACGTATCATCTTTAAAGCATTGTACATTGCTCATAGGGCTTTACCGAACACTGGTCCTAGAGGACTGAGAACCATATTCCAGCGATACACTCCCTCTAGACATCTCCAATCTACTATTTATAACCTTGTAGCTGGACCAGGCTTTTTCCGTTGCTGCTGCAAAACTATGGAACTCCTTTCCACACTATCAGTAGCCTGCAGGCCCATGATTCTTTTCAAAAAGCCTTAAAGGCCTGGCTTTTCACCCTCTAACTAATTAGCAGGCTGTTCCTTTTCTGATCTCATAACTTTCCTTTCTCATGATCTTATTTCCTTCCGGGACTCACCCTCTTTAGTGCCTTGATTCCTCTGGGTATTTGTAGCACTTCTATAAATCTTTGTCATTCATTTCATTTCAACTAAATGAGCTGCAACTGGGCTATGCAGATGATGTTACCTTTGGAGTGAATCTGGCTGTCACTTAGTCATAGGGTCTCACTTCCATTGTCGTTTCTGGTCGGTCTTTGAGGAACTGTTGTAATTCGACCAGTTCATAGAACTCTCTTGTTAGGCCTTCTTAATATGATCATGGTTGTAGGGTAAAGTGGGCCATAAGTAATTTCCTTCTCTTTAAGTTGTGGGCTTAGGGCCAAGAACTGTAGAAGTCTGCTGCAAGGAGGATTGTATGACCATTAGAGGAGTAAGAACCATGTTTCCGAAATGTGTATAGTATTTAGCAAGTATGTTGCTTTCTCAGGCAGGACAGACAAGTATTGGGCAGGGGGATCACTGACATGATATCTATCACAACAATATCGAGATACAGAAATATTGAGTCAAACATATTGACTACAAAAATATTAATTCCCTATACTTATAATACTACTAAAACATTGAAATATTAAAGCCAGCAGCCCACATTTAATGTATAATTTAAAAAATAAAATTACTACACAATTTACATATTTATTACTCAGATAATTAACAATAAATTAATAACTAATTGTTAATTAATTTTTACTTAATTACATTCCCATCCTATACTCCTACAAATATAAGAGCTCACACCTAATAAATAACTTAACAAATATAATTATCACGCAATTAACATAATAATCAATTAAATTAATAATAATTAGTAATTAATTAATTAAATATACTTAACTAACTTCCCACCCTACACTTCTACAGACCTAGCAACCTGCTACGACACTATAAATTACTATTAGCAATTACACATTTAAAATGATAGGATATTTAAAACTACAAACTGTATTTAAAAATATTCTTAGCAATTATACAAACAATAATAACACATAAAATTAATTTATGAACTAAAACACATACAGATAATTAAAAAAGGATATTTTTTACAACTATATTATTGGAAATTATATTAACAATATCAATATTATTGACAACAATATTACTTACCTGAAAAATCGATATTCTTGACAACGATGTTTCTGCATCACAATATTTTTGTATCACAATATTTTTTTCTGATTTTTCTGCAACTCTATGTTTAATCCTCGATATTTTGTCCAAATACTGCTCTGGGTGTGGTGCATTGGATTGTTGACCCTGGCGCCTCCTGTAGGCCCTCCAATACTTTAGTGAGGGCCTGTAGTCTATTGTTAGTAGTTCTGGGAGCCAGAGGGTTAGGAAGTTGATCATATTGGTTCCTTCATGGGTTTTGGGTTCTCCAAAAATCCAGATGTTCTCCCGCCTCGGTCCAGCTTCTTGTGACTTCAGTCAGTAGTGTCACCTCCTCTGATCAAAATTGCCCCATCTCTGGACAGGCGCTTACCAATTTGTAGAAGTTCTCCACCGGGTATGGGCATCGTTGGCTTTTAGGGGCAACCCCAGTGAACATGCGATGGATACTTGCGGGGGTGGGATATGGCTGATGTAAATCATTTTAATTAAGTTTATTTCAGATGGGATTTTCTGGATATTTTCTCGACATATTCCAATGTGAGGCGCTATTGTCTGTAAGATCTTGGCCAAGGGAAAGGGCCCATTGTCATTGATGGGGAACCTCATGATGAGTCAATCTAGGAGCGCCCTGTAGATCACCATGATTGCCCTACTGTCATCCCCATGACTAACCAATATTTGTAGGGGTGAAGATAATGCAGGCTCAAGTTTTTCCCACCCCCACAGAGCCGTGATCATTGTCACCAGTGTATTATGTGTGCGAAACTGCCCCTCCTTTAGTTTGTAATGCTCCCTGAGGTCCTGATATGTATTATCATTAGAGGGAGAGGGACAGCAGTGGAATGCGAGAAACACAGTATTGATGAATAATTGATGGCTGCATCATCTACTGTTTTATCATTGGAGTATGTGTGCACAATGTTTAGGAGGTGGTGACTGCCTAGTTAATAAAAGGGAAGAATCCCAAATCCATGCTAACTTGTTTCTTACAAATTGAAAAGTTTCAAATTGAGGGTTAACATAACATAACATGGATTTGTAATGCACATGTTCACCTAGAAGGGTATCTTGGTGCTGAATAATAGATGTTTATTGTTACCCAACTCAATGGTACTCATCAATCTCAGAAGGATAAACGGCTGAGTGGACCCGCCAGCATTTGAACCTGTGACCATGAGGTCAAACATAGGATTCTACAATGGATGCATTAGTCCACTAAGCCACCAGGCTCGGCATTAGGTTGCGATTGGAGCTGTGCATAACAGATGCTTGTCAGTTGTGCTACTTTGCTTGCAATTCCCATCAAACTTGCCCTGCTTTTACTCCTATCAATATCTTAGAAAGAGGCTTACCTGGGACAAAAGGCAACATCACAATCATAACAAATGGCAATCAGAAAGTATGTTTGAAACTTATGGACAAATACCTTTCCTATCCTTCTAAGTATGGAACAGCAGTATGTAATTCAGGATGCATTTAGCTAGGGATTGTGGTTGCAAATGGGCATTGACCACCACAGGCGGCCTTTTCTTTGGCACAACATTTGCCTGCTGGCAGGGCGCAACTATGTGGTCTGAAGTACTGAAGTGCCATAAGGAAGGTGGGAGATGGCAGGCACTGCCAGCACCGATTGCAGGGCAACTACACACGAAACGCCGCCCTGAAAACAGGAAAAAGAAATTGAATGGGGCAAGAGAAAGAGGACTAACTTGATCCCAATAGCACCTTTTGAGAAAAGTGTGCTCCCACACCACTTCAACTATTGAGAAATAATAATGAAATAGAATAGTGTTAACAAAGTTTAACATCAATTTGGACCCTAAATATTTTGTGTTCTGGATTCACTACTCTGTTGATTATAATATTGCCCTCCTAATCAACTTGTATTGACTTTTAAAGATGTGGTACATGTGTGTATATCTAGTAAAAATATATTATATCTCCAACCAAAATACAGCATGTGTTATCAACTGTGTACATTCTATTCCTTAGAAAGTATTAATAATCAAAATGGCAATAAACCCCACAACTTTTTGTTTTTATTCACAGAAAAAGACACCTCATTAAGCGTATTAATTGGAGCAGTTGTTGGAACCATGATTGTATGCATTTTAATTGTGATATGTTCTCTTTACGTACACAAAAGGTACCTAAAAATCGGTAAGCATATATTTCCGGAACTATTATTGTAATTGTTTTGGTATGTTTGGGGTGGTTTCTGTATTTTGTAAAATGATGTGTGTTTCATAAGTGACTTAATCTGCTTTTATCTATAGCTACAGCTATATTTAGTGACGTTATAGTTAGGAGAACATTTCAGTGTCAACTTAGGGACGCATTAGGATGGCAGGTGGATCGCCCCCGCCGGGCCAGCGGTAGCCACCGCCGGCCCGGTGGGAGCGATCCGCCCACCATCCTTGCCTGAATGACCACCCGCCATATTAGTATGGCTGGGGGGTCTGCAGCGGACGGAAAGACCGTCCGCCGCTTTTCTGCCGGTCGACTCTTCGACCGGGTGGAAAAAGGTCCTGACATGCTGGCGGTGTCTGCAAGACACAGCCATCCATATCATGATGAGTGCGGAGATGAGCCTTTCCATGGTGGATTGCCGCCATGGAAAGGTATGTGGTTCCCGACTGCGGGGGCCCGTTGCGGGCCCCCTATGTGTTGGGGGTGTGGGGGGTGCACTTGGGGGGCACCTGTGGTATGCCCCTACATTGGCAAGGACAAGGTGGCAGGCACCGCGCGGTGCCTGTCACCTTGTACATGCCAATGCACAATGTGCATTCCCAGCATTGTGGCGGGCGGTGCTGTGAGCTCTGTCTGCCACAATGTTGGGAATGGGGGATGCCACCACCACAGTGGCGGTGGCATCCTAATTGCAGGTGCGGGACCAACGCACCCCTGGCGGACGGCCCCGCATTCCGTTCCATCATAATAGACCCCTTAATGTTTTAAAGTAAAAAAACAAACACTGAAATACACCAGCTTTCGTTAGGGCACAAGTTATAGTTGCTAGATATAACTATAAATGGTCAATTTCAGTGTTTCTTTTCCGTTTAAAATGTAACGTTGGCACTGACATTTTCACCTAATTATAACCTTTGTTTTTGCAGTGATTTTTTAGTGTAATATTTTATTTCCGTGCTTAAAACTAACCTCCACTATGCACAGCATTTGGTTGCACGCAGTGGGGGGTTGCCGCAAGGCATGGCCTGCAGTTAGGCCCTGTGGCCAACCCTGTGCGGGCAAGCAACCCCACGTCAAAGGTCCTGCGCGGCAAGGGGTTGGCCGTATACCTTGCATCCAACCACCCATGGGCAGCCAACCCGCACCATGCACAGCCTTCAGCGAGGTCCTCTGTCCAACTCCCGCAGGCAGCCAATACTAGTGCCCGAGGAGGGGGCTAACGCAGCCAAAACAGAATGATGGGGGCCACAGGCGAAGCCCCGGAGCACCAGCGGCCTCATCCAGCTCCTGCGTGGGAGCCGGCATTGCTCCCACCTGGTGGGAGCAGCTGCTACTGCTTTGTCCCACTCCGCGGGAGCAGTCACAGTTTCTCTGCCTGCAAAAGCACTAGCAGGGAAACATCAGTGTACTCCAATCCTGCGGAAGCATTTTCAAGCTTCAGTGAGTGGGACCACACTTCTTGCCCAGCCCTACTGTGTCCCGGGGTGGGCTCCTCTTGACGCAGTTAAAGAGCCAGCTTCGGGTAAGGACGTCGCAGAGGACCTTTTAAGGCTTGGGGAGTGGGGCCACATAACCATCTTCCAGAAAGGCTGAAGATATTGGTTGGGCCTGGGAATTGAACCCTGGGGCCCATTTGGGCTTAGGGAGGGAAGATGCATGCCCCCTTCCCTAAGAATGCAATCTTTGACCGGGGGGGGGGGGGGTCCCTGGTGCACATATGGGCTCAGGGAGGGGTGTTTGGCCCACCCTCCCTATTTTGAGGATGGGGTCCCTGATATCTCCTAAGGCTGGGGGAGGGGGGGGTCACATGCACCTCCCCTTTTTAATGTCTTGGCCCCAGGAAATTAGGACTCTGGAGCCCAACTATGACTTGTTGATGGGGGCCATATGTCCCTTCCCCAAATATTAATAATTTAAAAAACGCGTATAGGCTTATTTTTTAAAAAGATTTGCAATCCTGCAGGAGTCCCATGGAATCCAATAAAAAAAATAACAGAAAACTTTGGACAGCTGGAGAGTGGATACATATGGGGCCTGCCCACAGGGCCTAGGGAAACAGGGTTTCCCTACCCTGCTTCTTATATATAGATTTGTAGTACAACTCAGGACAGGGGCTAAGTTCCCAAGCTCTGTAATATCTGGCAGCACCATTTCTCATCATGTTGCCGGCAGCCAATGAGAGCACTCGCTCCCACTGGAGCATGTCTGTTGTGGGAGTAAATTGACCAATTCAGACCACACTATTTTTTAAAACTGGGTTTGAGCGACTCTTGCGAGAGTCGCTCAAACCCAACTGTATAGACTTGGAGCTTAATATATCCCAAACTACTGAATGACCTTACACCAAATCACAAGAAGCATGCTATATGGACTGCAATCTAGCTTCCTCCTAAATTTAGTGTAATTCCGTTCAGCATTTTTTGCGGTAGCACTGTTTAAAAACAACTATGGAAAATACAAGGGGATTTTGTGTTTTGGGGCACCTCCTTTTTTTGGTCCCCTTTGACTGATAACCTCGAAACTCTCCATGCGCCAACTAGAGAAAACGTAGCACTCTTTGGCAAGTTTTGCCAAGATTTGTCAAACAGCACCAAAGTTATTAGCAAAACAAAAAAGGCATTTCCTATGGAAATGGTGACCCAAGCATTACTACACAGTGGCAGTCGCCAATGGGTAATCTATATCTATATTTATACTCCCTTAATACAGAAAGATTGAAATATAGTAAAATAAGTGTAATTAATTTATGATTAGTTCTGTAGAGAACAGCAATATCAAGCAATATAAAGCATTGACAAAGCCAGTAGTTCTTGGCAGTGAAACATACTGGCATTCCCAATCTTTCTTTTTGTTGAGTATCTGGTGTGCATGCTAGTGCATCCACATCAACCAGCTGTAGACGCATTTGTAAAAATTGTAATAAACATACTCAAAGATGTTCACCATGGATGTGTGTGGTTCCACGGCATCCATCTTTGCATTTGTTATATTTGAACCAATCCATTCATTCAAATATGGCTGTGGTAGGTGTGTGGTAGCTATTTTTTTTATAGGTTTGTTCAAACAATGCAAAATCATTTCTTGGTGCCCGCCACGCATGCTTATACATGCACACTTGTGGGCTGCCATCTTAAAATGTATTTTTACCCATTTCAAGATAGATGTGCACTGACAGAATCACTGGTGCAAAAAAGTGGAAAACAATGAAGTGGGCGGGAGTTCGCCAAGGCGGTGACAAGTGAGAGAGGATAGGGAGCAGCCTAGGCTGGGGTGGGGGAATGGGGGCTATTTTAAAAAAAGAATCAGGTAGGAGGGGCAGAAAAGCAACAGAGCAGGTTGGGAAGAGAGAGGAAGGGAAGAAACACAAAGAGAAAGGGGGAAGCAGGATCAATGTGTTGGGGAAGGTAGCATATAGGAAAAAGAGAGACAAAAAACACATGCACTTCCATAGGGTACTTAGTTAGTTACTTAAGTAATGAATATACCCCGCTTCCACTCCCCTCCCCCATCTACCCACACCCCGTAGCAGAGCCCTTCTTTAGATTTTTGAAGCAGTTTGTGCATATCCTTTCATAGTGGGTTTGAAGGTCTCCAGATAAAAGTAAGCAGGAACCAGGAAAATTAGAAAAATTTAGCATGTTTTTATTGTTTTAAAAAATGTGCTATGCAAGAAAGTACGTGTTCTTTTTTATCCAAATGTCATCAACAAAAGGCTTCCAGTGCTAAGATCACCATCTTCTGAGCTTTTAGGCACACCAGAAACAGGCAGAGTTGTATATTTATATTTACATGAAAGCTCCAAGGATGCGCAGCACTCACGGAACTTAAAGCTGATTTATTGTAAGCAAATGCATTTCGGCGTTTCCGCCTTCTTCAGTGCTCATTAGCCCAGACACCAAACATCGCACATGTTTAAATACCAGCAAGATGATTACACTGGTTAAGCGCAGGGTCATTGCCAACAACAAATGACTGCCACAATTGTAGTTCCCAATGTCAGTATCATGGCTGCCATCTCTGCGTGTGTTTTGTCTATTACAGTTCTTATGGTAGGTATATTGTTTTCCGTTGGTTTTCAAAGTTTTTACAGTCTCTCATAGACAGGAAAACAAAGTTGTAAAGTATACCTTGCACGCAGCGCAAATCCGTGTGGGCCTTCATGCATGGCGATTATCCCTGCGCCTCCTGTCAAGGGTGCAATGCCGGTCATCATTTAGTTCCTCGCCGCTGCTGTGACTACAAGCCGTTATACACTTTTGCAGGTCTCAGTCTGGATGACTTTAATCCTTCAATTAAATAATTGACGGCCTCTTCAGGTCGGTAAAATTGTATTCTGTCTTTGTCACAGAGGTATTACTTATATATATTACCTACTGGCAGTCGCCAGTGGGTAGTTATAGTTAGGATGTAGTTTCCACAGGAAGAGAGTTTTTTGTTTTGCCAATAACTGTTGCGTCATTTGACGAATTTTTGCCAAATTTTCATTTCAGCTGTTTCCTTGAAATTTTTGGTGTGATAAGTCAAGCGGGCAGAGAAAAAGGGGGGCCCGAAACACTTTTTCCCCATGTCAATTTCCATAGAATATGATAAATAAGGCTACAGCCCAAACTGCTGAACGGAATTACACCAAATTTGGCAGAAAGCTAGCTGTTGGTGCAGAAAGCGACCTTTATGTAAAATGGTGTAAATCCGTTCTGTAGTTGCCGAGTTATTTAAAGAACTTTCCAGTTACATATATAGGGACGCTGTGGATCCGTGACCCCTCCCGATATCGTGCTGAGATCTGATTGGCTGCCTACACTTCAAACCAGGAAGTGTTGGCAGCCATCTTGTGACTCAAACCGAGTCACAGCAAAAACATTAAAAAAACAAGAAAAGGAGGCTGGGTAGAAACACCCTGATCCCCTAGGCCTCTTGAGGGTAGCCCCACAGGGACCCAGCAGGGCCAAAAAAGAGTTTAGATTTTTTTATTGTTTCTAATTGGCCCGAGGGTGGGCCAGGTCTCAGGGGCATGTGCAAATATGTTTGAGGGGATGCACATGGCCCCCTCCTATGATCCCTAAAGCCCTTGGGACCACCACCTCTCTGAGGCATTTTTCATTATGATGCAGGGTTGCCCTCGCGGCAACCCCTGCGACCTGGGCACCACCACCTCCCCAGGCCTAATGTTTTAATAATGCAGGGGGTGCACGCAGCCCTCCACAGCCCCAGGGACCGCCACTTCCCTGGTGCAAAACATGACATAAATGCAGGGGTGCTATGCGGCCCCTCCACAGGCCATGGACCGCCACCTCCCCGTGGCTAATTGTAATATTAATGCAGAGGGGGCGCTACCCCCCTGCAGCTCCTGGGACCATCACCACCACCTCCCTGGGGTTGTATACTTTAATGGGGGTTAGGTGCGCGGCACCCACAGTAGTGGCTTGGCCCTGTGGGATGGAGTCCCCATGCCAAAATCAGCCTGGGAGAGGGGCCGTGCTGCACTCCTCCCTTTAAAAAAAAAAAAGGGGCAGGCCCGTAGATGGTGTCCCCAGGGCTGAAATAGGCCTAGGAGGGGGGCTGTGCGACCCCCTTCTCCATTTCATAAAAGACTGGCCCCTCTTCTTGACCCCTCTTCTTACCTCTATTAAGTCCCACACTGCAGGTATGCTAAGAGGTCTTCAGAAGTAATACCCCCTTTCTCCACTACTCTGTAAATGTTATTCCTGGCATACTACTGATTGAGGGATGAAGTGCACTTTACTCCTGCGGGACCTTGGGGCCAAGAAGCCCTCCTGGTACCGCCTGTAAGTCCTACAGAGCAGGATTCCTGACAGCTGGTCGGAGACCCAGCTATTTTCACCACCACTCTGCAAACACAACTACTACTTGAAAAACAATAGTAACTTACTGAAAAAAACAAAGGATACAGGGACATTATAGTTTGGAATTAGCATTTAAAAAAATGTGGACATTTTCTGAAAAAAACAAAGGTTACAGGGTGGTTATAGTTTGGAAATGGAATTAAAAAAATATTAGCAATTCATTGAAACAACTAAAAGTTATAGTAATGGTCGCGCTTCACTTGTACAAAACCGGTGAAATTCAGCAGTTATTGTCAGCTGAGCTAACTATGACTAGCGCCCCCCGCAATGTACTGCTTATGACCTCACATATTACATAATTTATGACATTTTCAGTGGCATCACTGATGACATCACTGATGATATCTCAAATGAGTGTGTGTGAGTGGGTCTGTGAGTGTACGTGAGAGTAGGTGAATGGGGGTGTGAGTGGCTCTCTGAGTGTCTGCGTGGGTGTGTCAATAGCTGTGTGAGTGAATGGGGCAGAACAGAACCTCACCTGCCCCTTTATTTGCACAAAATGTCTACCCAACTGGAGTACTTTCTACTAGTTAATTAGTAAGTGCTACCTCATTGGGTATTAACTAATGCATAGTATACACTACAGCTGCATAACGGACCATAAGAAAATATCTCCATTGAATTTGTGTGCCTGTAATTTTGGCAATGTGATTGTTCCTTGAGAGTCTTGATCCACAAATCTGTGATAACTTGAATCCTCATCTAGAGAACAGGACGAGACTACAAATAGGGGAATCTCCACAAAACAAGGGTACTTTCTCCTAACTATATGAAGTAAGTGCTTGCCTGTTTGGTGGAGATGTCCTCAAAATTTCTCTGCATTAAGAAAGCGTCACCTACATTGGCGGGGAATGCACTCGGAGGCCTTTTGGTAAGCTGTCCATCAACGTGGGAAGAGGCAGGAAGACCGTGGCATACTATTAAGGAAAACAGGGCATGGCCAAACAAGCGGACCGTGCAGATGGTTTTGGGCATTTGCATGCTCAGGGCAATTAAAAGGGAGAATCATGGACTCTGCTCTCAAGACAACAAAAGAAACACTCATCACAGTCACTACAAATCAGATTGTGCTCTAATAGATCAACGATGCATTCCCTTCCAATAAGGATTTTAGATTGTATTTTCAACGTGGATTAGGAGAGAAAACACACTTGTTTTGCCTTCGCAAACCCCATTAAGTTAAGATCATTGTGCTTTACAGAAGTGAAGCTTCAACGGGGGCACCTGCTTTGTTTTTATTTGTAAGAGCTTCCCATTGAGGTTTAATTTCAGTGAAATAAGCATCATGGCCTGAATGGAAACCTATTTTTTCCAATAAGAATCCACAGTTTTGCTGAAAATGTCTACCCAATTGCAGTAGTTTCAACTGGTTAATAAGTAAGTGCTACCTCGTTGGGTAAATGTATTTGCATATTCAGGGCAATTAAAAGGGAGAACCATCCACTCAGTTTTTTAAATTATACAAGGGGGGACGTGCAGCGCCCTCCCCCAGGCCAATTTCAGCACGTGGGACCCCATCCCCAAGGGCACAGCCATAAATTAATGGGGGGGTGGCAGAGCAGCCCCCCTCCCCAAGCCGATTTCAGCCCGGGGACCCTATCCCCCGGCCTCTTCTTCCTGGGTGCCTTGGAGCCCACCCAGGGAAACCAGTGTGAAACGTTAGGGACAGCATTGCTCCCACATGCAGGTAGCAGTAAAAAATGCTGCTCGCTGCATGTAGGAGCAATTCTTTCATCTGTTATCCTGCGCGTTTGACTGTGGGCACGAAAACAGATAAAAATTATTTTCCCAGTGAGTAGGAGCAGGTTTGAGAGAGGGGTTGGCACATGGCCTCCGCCCCTTTAGATTACAAAACGTCTGGGGAGGTGCTGGTCCCCGGGGCCAAATACAGCCTCAGAAGAGGGCTGGATGGCCCCCCTCCCCCAAGATCAACTCTTGTGTCCTGGGGAGCTGGTGTTCCCGGGTCATTTTAAAATATTTCAGGTGTGGTCCACGCTGCCGCCTCCTTTTATATTTACATGCCCTGGGGAGGTGGTGGTCCCTATGGCCTTTGAAGGTCAAAAGAGGAAGGCAGCGTGGCCCCCTCCCTAATTATTTTAGAAAAAGCCCAGAGACATGGTGGACATGGTGGAACCCGGCACTTAAACAGTCCCTGGGCAAGGGGGCTGCATCTGCCCACTCCCCTTTTTTTCATTTACGGCTAATCCTTAAACAAGCGCGAGAGACCGCAATTGTTTTTTACATTTTTTTCATGTTTTTAATTTGCAAATCTTCGTGATTTCCCTGCAAAGATTTTCCCAAAAATGCTTTTTGGCCCTGGTTGGGTCCCTGGGTGCCCCTACCACCAGGCCTAGGGGGTCAGGGCATTCCTATTCTGCCCCTTCTCTTTTGTTTTACATTTTGTGTCTGTCAGCACTTCCTGGTTGAAATGTTGGTAGCCAATCAGCTCTCTGCATAAGATTGTTAGGATTCACGTGGGGGTCCGTGTCTCTAGATATAGAAATTTGGTTTTCTTTTAATAACTCAACAACTACTGAAAAAATTTACACCAAATCACAAAAAGGTTTTTTTTCTGGACCAAGATCTACCTTACTACCAAATTTTGTGTAATTCCGTTTAGCGGTTTGGGCTGTGGTCTTGTCTAAAATTTCTATGGGAAACACACTTTTGTTGAGCCCCCCCCCCCTTGATGAATCACCCTAAAACTTGCCATGCACAACTAGAATCAGGAGGTCACAGTTCTTTGGACAATTTTGCGAAGATTTGTCAAACAGTGCCACAGTTTTAAGTCAAAAACGCTTTCACTATGGGAACTAAGTCTAACTATAACTACCTATTGACAACCACCAGTAGGTAATATATATTATACTGTTGGGTATTATGTCTGATGGCCTGTTTGGTATGTATGTGTGTGTGTATGTATATATATATATATATATAGGCTGTCATCTGATCAAGGTCCAGGAAGGACCGAAACGCGTAATGGCCGACTAAAGAAATAAATCAAAATTCTGCACAGAAACATGGTCCATGCCTGCTTTATATGCCGGAGATTGGAGATTGAAACAAGCAGCATACAAGGATATATATATATATATATATGGTGGTCGCCAGTAGGTAGATATAGTTAGGACCTATTTTCCATAGGAAATCCGCAGCATTCTATTTGGAATAACGTTGGCGCCGATTGACGAATCTTCGCGAAATTTTCCAAACTTTTGGCCAGCTCCGGTCCACTCCTATCCTGAAAATTTCATGGTGATTCGTCAAGCGGGGGCTGAGAAAAAAGGGGGTTCCCAAAACGCGTTTTCCCCATGCATTTTCCCATAGGACCTGTTGACGCAGCTACAGCCCGAACTGCTGAACGGAATTACACCAAATTTGGCAAAGAGGTAGTCCTCAGTTCAGACTCGTGCCTCTTGCTTAAATGGTGTAAATCCGTTCAGTAGTTCCTGAGAAAATTTGAGGTAAAAGTACATATATATCTATGGCCTCGGAGGATCCGCGCACCCTCCTCGCACCCTCCCCGAACCCTCCCGAGCATGAGCTGAATGCTAATTGGCTGCCAACACTCTGAATCAGGAAGTGTTGGCAGCAACAAGAAAACCGAAATAAAAGTGCAAAACACGACAAGGGAGCAGGGTAGATACACCCTGACCCCCTAGGCCTGCTCAGGGGGTCCCACAAGGACCCCCAAGGCCCCCCCCCAATTTTCTTTTTTTTTAAATTGCGGGATGCGCATCCCACTGACGAAAAAAAAACAAAGCGCGGGCTTCCGCGCTTCGTTTTTATTTAGCCCCCGGGGGGGCCAAGTCCCCGGGGCAATTCTTTATAGGAATGGGGGTCCAGAGGGCCCCCCCAGCGCCGGGGACCGCCACCCCCCGGGGCTTTAAGTTAAAGTTTGCGGGGGGGCTCATGGCCCCCCGTAGCCCCAGGGACCGCCACCCCCCGGGGCTTGTTTGTTTTAAAAAAAAAAAACCTGTGTGGGGGGCTGGAGCCCCCCCACATGCCCCGGGGTGTGTGGGGGGGCTTGGGGACCACCTCAGGGACCACCACCCCCCGGGGCTTAAAATTAAGTGGGAGGGGGGCCGCGCGGCCCCCCTCCTGGAGCCAAAGATGGCCCTGGGGACCGCCACCCCCCAGGGCCGGCTCCTACAGTGTCCCGGGGTGCCCACCCCCGGGACACTGATGTTTGCAATGGCAGGGCGGGAGCCTCGCGGCTCCCACCCTGCCATTGCAAACTGCTTTGCTTCATTGAAGCGAGAGCAGGGAAACCTGCTCTTGCTTCAATGAAGCAAAGACGATTGCTTTTCCACATGGGGAGCAGCATGTTAGCTGCTCCCCATGTGGAAAAGCAATGCTGGCTCCAGCAGGAAGCGGGGAGCCGGCTGGGACCGTGGGGGGATTGTGACCCCCCACGGTCCCCAACGAGATGGCCAGGTCCCGGGGGAGGGGGTCCCTGGGGCCAGCAGTGGCCCGGGACGGGGGCCACGCGGCTCCCCTCCTAAAAATAAATAAATAAAAAAACGGCCCCAGGGGATGGGGTCCCCGGGGCCAAAAGGGGACACAGGAGGGTGGCAAGGCAGCCCCCCTCCAAAAAACAAAAAACAAAAAAAGGGCCATGCCCTGGGGGATGGGGTCCCCGGGGCAAATTATGGCCTCGGTAGGGGGGCCACGCGGCCCCCTTCCCGATTTTATTTTTTTTTTAAATAAAAAAATACAAATTGGGGCAGGCCCAGGGGGATGGGGTCCCCAGGGCCAAAAAATATGAAAAAGAAGGGGGGCTACACAGCCCCCCTTCTTAAAAAGATTTTTTTTTTTTAAACGGGATCGGGGAGGAGGCCACTCCCCCTCCTTTCATCACTCTGCAAACGCGCCAGGGCACTCTGCAAACGCGCCCCCTGGCGCGTTTGCAGAGGGGGAACAAATTCCCCTTCAATACTGGGGGTCCCTGGGGCCAACTAGCCCACCAGGAACCTCCAGTATGCGCCAGGGGGCTGCGTTGCAGAGAGGTGTAATGAGGCCACGCCCCTTTTTACACCTCTCTGCAACGCAGCTCCCTGACGCTTACTGGAGGTACCTGGTGGGCTAGTTGGCCGCCAGGAGACCTCAGGATTCAAGGGGACTTAATCTCCCAACTTAAAACGCGCCACGGGGCGCATTTGCACAGTGGTGAAGGTAGGAGGCGGGGCCTGAGGTGATACTGTGCAAACACGCCCTGTGGCGCGTTTTAAGTTGGAGAATTCATTCCTCTTCAATCCAGAGGCCCCTAGGGGACAACTATCCCACCAGGTACCTCCACTAAGCGCCACGGAGCTGCGTTGCAGAGTGTTGTAAAAAGGGGTGTGGCCTCTGAACACCTCTCTGCAACGCAGCTCCTTGGCGCATACTGGAGGTACCTGGTGGGCTAGTTGGCCACCAGGGGACCTCAGGATTCAAGGAGACTTAATCTCCCAACGTAAAACACCCCACGGGGCGCGTTTGCACAGTAGTGAAGGTAGGGGGCGGGGCCTGAGGTGATATCTGTGCAAACACGCACTGTGGCACGTTTTAAGTTGAGGAATTAATTCCTCTTCAATCCTGAGGGTCCCTGGGGACCAACTAGCCCACCAGGTACCTCCAGTAAGCGCCACGGAGCTGTGTTGCAGAGTGTTGTAAAAAGGGGCGTGGCCTCTGAATACCTCTCTGCAATAAAGCCCCGTGGCGCATACTGGAGGTACCTGGTGGGCTAGTTGGCCCCCAGGGGACCTCAGAATTGAAGACGTCACCTCAGGCCCCTCCCCCTTCCTTCACCATTGTACAAATTTTCCTCTAAAATCAGCCGAACTACGAATTCCCATTTACTCACCTGGTATCAGGAGAGAACCCAGTGCTGCATCTTTTAGCCCAGCACTGACCCTGAAAAGTAATTCTAAGCGTACTTACCAGTAACTTGTATTTCCTTCCATAGGAATCCATTGTGTGGTTTTCACCAGAAAATGTTCTGTGTCCGTTTTTGAAACCTACAAATATTCCTCTAAAATCAGCCGAACTACGAATTCCCATTTACTCACCTGTTATCAGGAGAGAACCCAGTGCTGCATCTTTTAGCCCTGCACTGACCCTGAAAAGTAATTCTAAGCGTACTTACCAGTAACTTGTATTTCCTTCCCTAGGAATCCATTGTGTGGTTTTCACCAGAAAATGTTCTGTGTCCATTTTTAAAACGTACAAATATTCCTCTAAAATCAGCCGAACTACGAATTCCCATTTACTCACCTGTTATCAGGAGAGAACCCAGTGCTGCATCTTTTAGCCCAGCACTGACCCTGAAAAGTAATTCTAAGCGTACTTACCAGTAACTTGTATTTACTTCAATAGGAATCCATTGTGTGGTTTTCACCAGAAAATTTTCTGTGTCCATTTTTGAAACGTACAAATATTCCTCTAAAATCAGCCGAACTACGAATTCCGATTTACTCACCTGTTATCAGGAGAGAACCCAGTGCTGCATCTTTTCGCCCAGCACTGACCCTGAAAAGTAATTCTAAGCGTACTTAGCAGTAACTTGTATTTCCTTCCATAGGAATTCATTGTGTGGTTTTCACCAGAAAATGTTCTGTGTCCATTTTTGAAACGTACAAATATTCCTCTAAAATCAGCCGAACTACAAATTCCCATTTACTCACCTGTTATCAGGAGAGAACCCAGTGCTGCATCTTTTAGCCCAGCACTGACCCTGAAAAGTAATTCTAAGCGTACTTACCAGTAACTTGTATTTCCTTCCATAGGAATCCATTGTGTGGTTTTCACCAGAAAATGTTCTGTGTCCATTTTTGAAACATACAAATATTCCTCTAAAATCAGCTGAACTACGAATTCCCATTTACTCACCTGTTATCAGGAGAGAACCCAGTGCTGCATCTTTTAGCCCTGCACTGACCCTGAAAAGTAATTCTAAGCGTACTTACCAGCAACTTGTATTTCCTTCCATAGGAATCCATTGTGTGGTTTTCACCAGAAAATGTTCTGTGTCCATTTTTGAAACGTACAAATATTCCTCTAAAATCAGCCGAACTACAAATTCCCATTTACTCACCTGTTATCAGGAGAGAACCCAGTGCTGCATCTTTTAGCCCAGCACTGACCCTGAAAAGTAATTCTAAGCGTACTTACCAGTAACTTGTATTTCCTTCCATAGGAATCCATTGTGTGGTTTTCAGCAGAAAAGTTTCTCTATTTTCACAAACTAAAAATATTCCTAAAAAATCGTCTGTATGACTTAAACACATTCTTTCAACCGTTTACATGAGGTTGGCCAGTGCTGGATCCAGGATCCACCACTGAGTAAGAAAAAGTAACGATAACACTAATTACGTGCTAAGTGAATTTTCTGCCATAGGATAACATTGGTGATTCTATGTGAAAAAATTTCTAAGTGTCAACTTTTAAAATACAATAATATTCCTTAAAAATAACTACTGTAACCAAAACGCTTTCCCTCAACTGTTTACAGGAGATGTCCAAGGAATCTAGGATCCAGTCCTGTGGTTAGAAAAGTAATCCATAAAGTAACTAATTGCATTTAACTAGACATTCACATTGAGCTCAATGTTGCTTTGTGTTTGAAATTGTGTTGCCCATTGCAACAACTGTAACTACTGTATTTAAAAGTCTGCTGCCTATTTGCCAAGTATTTAAACTACCGTAATTCATTCTGAGAAAGTATATTTTGTATTGTAATGTATAATGTAATTATAATGTAATTTAAAAAAAATACCTAAAAATAAATAGTTTAAAAAATGTAGTAAATCAGTATAAAGAAAAATCAGTATAACAATTAATACATTAAAAATTGTCATTTACAAAACCTTTGAAATTCACTGAAAAAACCATAGGTTTCAGGCCTGATATAGTTAGGAATTAGCATTTAAAAAACCTTTGAAATTCACTGAAAAGACCATAGGTTTCAGGCCTGATATAGTTAGGAATTAGCATTTAAAAAACCTTTGAAATTCACTGAAAAAACCATAGGTTTCAGGCCTGATATAGTTAGGAATTAGCATTTAAAAAACCTTAGAAATTCACTGAAAAAGCCATAGGTTTTAGGGGTGTTCTAGTTAGCTGGACATTTCACTCGAACAAAACCATTGAAATTCCTCCGATATAGTTACTAACTACATCTCGCGCGCCCGCAATCCACTGCTGATGATGTCACATATTAAATCATTCATGACATGGTCAGTGACATCACTGATGACATCTCAATATATATATACATAGGCCGTCAGACATAATGGCTAACATTATAATATATATTACCAAAAAACAATGACACCAGAGCACAACGTATACATATTACTCTTATCCTCTATGATGTTGAGACAGAACACAATGGATCGACATCACTGCACAGCCACAGTAGTTGTTGATCTTTTCCAATTTATTATTTTCTTTTTCAAAAACAACAGCCGACGCGCGTTTCGCCCCACAGACGGGCTTCCTCAAGGCTTTATTTGTGTCTTGTATTATTGCTATAGGATCAATCCAAAAATTTCAATCAATGTATTCTATAATAGATCAGTAAAGATGTGTCGCAATCCAATAAATACTATAGTTTGAGTCCATGTGCTACATAAATCCCGAATATGTTTATATTTCCACCTCTTGTTAATCTCCAACATAAATAATTTCCAAGAAAACCATGATAAGTCCCATCCGAAAGTTATTCACATAACGCGTCTCTCGTTAGTCCAAAAGTGCATATATTTATATATAATATAAAATTTAAATATATATAATTTAAATATATATATATAATTTAAATATATATATAATTTAAATATATCCATTTTTATATTTTTATATATATATATATATATATATATAAATGTATATATATATATATATATATATGTGTAAAAGCTTTTAGCCGTTATTACCTCAATATATAGATATATTGGGGTAATACTTATCTGTTACATTTTTATCATGCATATGCCTTTATCATACATGCATTTACAACAAACGCTCGTTGTAAAGACATGCGTGATGGAGGCATATGCGTGGTAAAGACTTGTGTTGTAGTGTAACGGTCGTTGTAATGACCGCGTTGTAAAGCCATGCGTGGTAATGGCTTGTGTGGTTCCGTCATACAACCATCCTGGCACTGAACTGCAGCCTCCATCCCTGGGCACAAGACAGTCTTTCTGCAACATTGGAGATGCAAAATTGGGGAGTTAATGCCTCTGTGCTGACCCAAATAACACCCAAAAGAATTAATATTTTCTCTCACTGCAACCATTCCCATGGTAAGAATTGGGGATGTAGGCCTCAGAGGAGCAGAAAGTCTGTTGGGACACATGGGAGGCAGGATTTCCGTTGGGAGAAGTGTTTAAACTAAGGGTTGTAAGGCTTTGGCTAGTGGATGGAAGTGACAGAGTTTTCTGTCACTTACATATGCAGAAAATAGTCTTACTTTATCCCGTACATTAATGTTATCAGGGTAACGTGCTGGAGTCCCAAAAAGCCATAACACCCTGTATTGTCCCGGGTATCATGGTGTCTTAAATGCCCATGTTTGGAAGAGCAATTGCCTGACTCTGGTGAAAGATTGCATTTTTGACAGCTGATAAAATTGGGATTTTTGTGGGTCTCCGTTTGTGCAGAGAGAGTTTCTATTTCTCCTTCTCCTGCTCCTCAGCTGGCCGCCATCTAGAGCAATTGACGGTCCAGCGTTTTCTTACTTCCGCCTGTTGGGGCTACAAAAACACATGCAAATTCGAGCGCCAAAGGTGCGCCATAGGCAAGCCTGACTGCGCTCAGACCGCGCTTAGCGCCAGCCCCCTCGGTAGTTTGCCCCCAGAAGGTAAGTGCCCATTTACCTGTTCTAGGGAAACTTTGCTTTTAATTAATACCTCAAGAACGTACTGTGGGGGTCCTCAGTTAGACCCATACTACTGTAATGATGGCTTAGCATGTCCGCTCTGATTTTTTCCCTACTAACATCCGTTGTATGTCTCCTTCAGCTACAAAATTACTAGTGGCACCCCCTTAACATTCTAAAATGAGATGTAGTTGTACACTCATCAATGCCAGATCACTTATAAAACATGCACTGGACTTCGCATTCTTTATGGAAAATTAAAATATTGATCTAGCTTTTATCACTGAAACCTGGGCAGATCCTTCTTCTGAGCCAGATCTACTATTGGCTTTACCTGCAGGCTTGAGGATAGTAAGACATGACCATCCATTAAAAAAGGGCGGAGGCCTTGCAATTACATTTAGAGATCGCTTCAAAACTATTTTTTACGTTAATGCCTTCCTATTCCTTCAATGGACTCCTCATCTATCGACCACCAGGTTCTAGAACAACTTTCTCCCAATCCTTTGGCAGCCTGATAGAACTTGAAGGTTAAGCCACGGATTTCACTATCCTAGGCAATTTACTTACCATATGGACAACCTGCTTGCGCTGGTCTCACACAAATTGACCAGGGCTCCTCACGCATAGCTGGTCATTTGCTTGATGGCATTTTTACGGATAATCCACAGCTCCATTAGGTATCCTCTCTCCCTTTGGCATGGTCCAACCATGAGGCAATTATGTTTGAGATAAACGGCCCACTCAAAGCAGAAAATCCCTACCTACATACTAGTAATGCCACTCGTTGCCTATTGAACACTATAGATGCTAGTCAGTTTAATGCATCTCTTATGGAATCAACCCCACTGGTCTGCCCTGATTTAGATACTACTGCTCGTAATTAACATCAATGGCTAGATGCACCACTAACCCTGCTAGCCCCAGCAAAACAGCCATAAGTCTAACCCCTCTGAACCCTGGTTCAGTGAGGATCCTAGATGGAAAAAGCAGAAATGTAGGAGATCAGAGCATAAATGGAGACTCGATCATGGACCAGAAGACAAAGAGGTATATAAAGCCAATTTACAGAAGTATAAAAGAATGATTTTAACAGAGAAAAATAATTACTTTGTGAAAAATAGAAGGAGCTCTGAACTCCTCCAATGAACAATTTGCAACAGTTAATAAACTACCAGACCCTAAGAACCCCAATATTATTCAACAATTTTGCAACAAACTAGCATCTCATTTCCAAGACAAAGTCAAATTGGTTTATGATTCCTTTTTAGACATTAATCCAAATGTCTATCTAAACAAGACTGCTGAAGAACATCCACAATGCCAATACTCTATCCCATTTTGAACTTCTGACAGTGGATCAGACCCAAAGGATACTGATAAAGATTAAATCAGGCTCTCCCGAGGACCCATGTCCAGCCAGAATAATTCATCTAGCCCCAGAAGTGATAGCCACATACCTCACGACCGTGTTCAACATCTTATTCATTGCTGGATATTTTCCTATAGACTGGAAGAAAGGGTCCATTCTTCCACTGTTAAAAAAAATCAACCTTGATACCGCTGACCCTAATAACTATCGCCCAATAACACGACTACCATTTCCCACCAAAATGGTCGAAAAAATCGTCATTCAAGAATAACTACTGTTTTAGACAATACAAAGAGTCTTGATCCTACACAGTTCAGATTTCGTAGTCATCATAGTCGCAAGCTGGCGTTGGTCACAGCTACGCAAGAAATTAGGCAGACGGTAGATGGCTGTGGAAATGCGACTTTGTTCCTTTTAGATCTTTCATCCGCATTTGATATCGTTAATCACGCTGTTCTAATGGATAGCCTGGAATCAATTGGGATCAAGGACAATGCACTTCAGTTTATCACCTCCTTTTTAGCTGACTCAGTAAATTTAGCTCACCAGCCTTCTCTCTGCCTTGTGGGGTCCCTCAGGGCTCGTCCCTGAGCCCCACTCTATTTAATCTTTATGTTACCCCACTTGCGACTCTGAAAAGATCGTTTTTTCTTTGGTTTCGTATGCAGATGACATGCAGATTGTTGTGTCTGTCACCGACCACATCGAAGCCACGACACCCAGTTTCATGACTGTGTGTCTCACATTAGAAAATGGATGAGCAGTAACTGCTTAAAACTAAACTCCTCAAAGACTGAGGTCCTGTTGTTAGGAAATAATCCTTCTTTTTGGTCGATCAACTGTTGGCCCCAGGAATTGGGGAATCTACCTATCCCTAGTGACAGAGCAAAAAATCTTGGAGTAATCATTGACACTCAACTATCCTTTGAAGGACAAATAAATCATATCACCTCAGCATGTTCCTTTATTTTAAAAACTCTTAGGAAAGTGCTGCCTTTCATTCCATCAAGCCTGCAGAAGATGGTAGTTACTACCCTCATTTCATCTAAAGTAGACTACTGCAATGCGCTTTTTATCAATATTCAAATACAATCTTTACATAAGCTACAAACACTGCAGAACGCCGCAGCACAGTGATTGTTAGGCATTCTGAAACATAAATCCACATCTCAAGCACTGATTCAATTACACTGGCTTCCTATGTGTAAACGGATTCAGTTTAAGGCACTCTGCATTGACTTCAGAGCACAGCAAGGCACTGGTCCTCAGTATCTGATACAGCATTTTCAGCGCTACACTCCAGCATGCTCCCTTCGTTCATTCACCAGTGGAAATCTTGTAATCCCTAGATTTGAGAAAACCAACTAGGGAGGGAGAGGATTCATTCTTTGTACATCGAGGCTATGGAACTTGCTACCAATAGAACTAAAATCTAAGACAACCCTATTTGAGTTTAGGAAGAACCTGAAGACTTGTGCCTAGATACTCCCGGGTGATTGTCGTGCTTTAGAAATTGTTTTTCATTCATTCATTAATTCACGAATGCGACACTACCACGCAAGTCTTTACATCAAATATGCCTGTACCATGCATAACATTTCTACGAATATTGCTGTAACGGCATGAATGGTAAAGGCATATTTGTTATTAAAGTGTTAAAGGTAAGTACATGTGAGTATTAGGTATTTTAAGTATTATGGGCTTGGTTTTGCGGTGTGGCAGTGGGCCACCACGCCAGTGCCCCGCTGCCACATCACCAAACCCATACTGCCTGCATATTTCAAGTGGGTTACAGGTCGGGCGGTCCTGCGGCAGCTAGCTCACAGAGCTGCCTTTCAAAGTCTCATAGGAGAGCTTTAGAAAGGCAGTGCCATGGGAAAGCCGCAGTGTGTTCCTGCATGGCATGGACTGTAAAGTCCATGCCATGCTGGACGAGGGGTACATGCAGACAGGAGGCTCACAGACCGCCTCCCCGCCACCAGAGATCGCGGACCCCTGGCGGTTGCGGTGGTTTCATGGGGGTCCAACCTCCAAAGTTGTAATATGTTGGACTGCTGGTACACACGCCCACACGCCACTGACCGCCAAAATCTAAATCAGCCCCTAAGTGTTTTGTTTTGTGTGTGTGTGCGTGTGTGTATAAAAGTATGTATTTTAGGGAAAGTTTTTTTTAATGTTGGGTAAGAATTTTTAGGGTTTAGGGTTTGTTTTGAGTTTTTTGTGGTAAGGGAATTTTCAGCGTTTAGGGTGAGTATGGGTTTTGGGGTGGCAAGGGAATTTTTAGTGTTTAGGGTAGGTTTTGAGCTTTTGGTTGGCAAGGACATTTTTAGGGTTTTAGGATGGGTTTTTGGTGGTAAGGGCAATTTTAGGGTTTAGGGTGGGTATGGGTTTGGGCGGCAAGAGTATTTTAAGGGTTTAGGGTGGATATGGGCTTTTGGGTGGCAAGGAAAATTTTGGGGTTTAGGATGGGTATGGGTTTTTGTGACAAGGGTGTTTTTCGGTTTCAGTGTGGGTATGGGTTTTGGGGTGGCAAGGATGTATGCTTGTGTGTGTATTTATACATATATGTATATATACCAATATCTATATATATATATTTTATATATATAGATGTATCTATATATATATATATATATATATATATATATATATATATATATATATATATATATATATATATATATATATATATATTCACTGAAAAAACCATAGGTTTCACACATGTTATAGTTAGCTGGACATTTTACTGATAAAAAACCAATGAAATTCCCCCGTTATAGTTAATGCAGGCAACTATAACTCACGCAACCGCAATCCTCTGCTGATGCTAATACTGTATTTAGACACTTATTTGCCCATGTCTTCTTCCATTAAATTTTAGCTATACATATATTGCAAATATTTTTTTTTCATAAAGACACATATGTCATCAGCAGAGGATTGCGGTTGCGTGAGTTATAGTTGCCTGCATTAACTATAACGGGGGAATTTCATTGGTTTTTTATCAGTAAAATGTCCAGCTAACTATAACATGTGTGAAACCTATGGTTTTTTCAGTGAATTTGCAAGGTTTTTTAAATGCTAAGTTACTTTACGCCATTCGTGGCGTGCGCGCCCACTTAACGCAGTTCGTTCCGTGCGCGCACGGTGCGCTTCGCGCACCGTGCGCGCACAGTGAGCACGCGGTGCGCTTCGCGCACCGCGCGCCCACTTTACGCAGTTAGTGCTGTGCACGCAGGGTGGGCACGCGGTGCGCTACACGCACCGCGTGCCCATGTTACGCTGGATGGGCCATGTACGCACGATGCGCTTCGCGCACCGTGCGCACATGGATGACATATTATGCGCTTCGCTGTGAAAGGTAAGCTTTTACATTTTCAACAAGTTTATTATGCCATGCACAAATGGTGCTCTTCGGGCACCATTTGCGCACGGGGTGGGAGAGTGGGGCTAATTTTTTTTATTTTTATTTTTTACCGTACGAGTACGGTAAGCGTAATCGGCGATTTTGCGTAAAAAAATAAAAATGGATTTTTGCCCATGGGGGAACTGTGGGGACCCATTAATCAAGGCTAGGTGGTAAGGAGCTGTCTAAACAGTCCCATTACATGTTTTTGGCCTTTGTTTTTCATCACCCCTTAAGAGTGCGAGAGAGAAAATGGCGGCCGCCGCTTCCTGGTTTAGAACGATTCGAATGTTTACTAAGATCTAATAGCCAATCAGAATCGCGCTCGCGCACGTCACCGTACGCGTACGGTAAGCTTACCGTAAGCGCACCGTAAGCTGGCTCAGATATATATATTGATTTAAATGCTATTTTCTCAGGAACTACTGAACAGATTTACACCAGACCTACAAAAGGCACTTCCTTGACCTGAGGACTACCTCTCTGCCAAATTTCAAGTAACTCTGTTCAGCCGTTCGGGCTGTAGCTGTGTCTAAAGGTCCTATGGAAAAATGCATGGGAAAAACGCGTTTTGGGACCCCCCTTTTTTCTCAGCCCCCGCTTGACGAATCCCCCCGAGACTTTCAGGGTAGGAGCGGAGCGTAGCGCCCCATTAGTTTTGAAAATTTCGCGAGGATTCGTCGACCGGCGCCAAAGTTATTCCAAATAGAATGTTGCGGATTTCCTATGGAAACGTGGTCCTAACTATAACTACCTACTGGCGACCGCCAGTAGGTAATATATATATATATATATATATATATATATATATAGATATATATATATTTTCACTGAAAAAAACCATAGGTTTCAGGGGCGTTATAGTTAGCTGGACATTTCCCTCGTAGAAAACCCTAGAAATTCCCCTGTTATAGTTAGTTCAGCTAACTATAACTCGCGTCCCCGCAATGCACTGCTGATGACGTCGCATATTACATTACTCATGACATGGTCAGTGACATCACTGATGACATCACTGATGACATCTGAAATGACATCACTGATGACGTCATCCAGTGAGTGTGTGTTTCTGTAAATTTTAAATATGTTTAATATATATATAGGGAAAAACTTATGGAAGAATGAGTGGGTGTATAAGTGTGTGAATGGATGATTTAGTAGGTGCGTGACTGACTGTATAAGTGAGTCATTAAACGGATCTTACTGCAGACTAGTGACTAAACTGTGTAAATGTTTGTATCTGTCTGTCTGTTGGTGTATAAGCGGCTGCATGGTTTTGTGAATAGCTATATGAGTGTCTCTATGGGTTATTGATTGGTTGTCTGAGTATCTGTTTGGGTGCCTGAGTGTTTGTGTGGGTGGGGTGTGTGTGACTCTGTGCATACATGTGTGAGTGGGTGATTCTATGGGTGCATGGTTTTATGAGTGCATCTATGATGGACTGTATGGTTGGGTGAGTGTATGTATGGGTGTGTTGGTGATTGAATGTATATCTCAGTGATACATGTGTGAGTAACTACACATGTGAAAGGCAGTATATATGTGTGTAAGAGTATATAAGTGGCTATATGTGAGAGTGCGTGATTGTGAGAGTGGCTGTATGGATGAGTGTGTGCTTGTATCAGTGATTGTGTAAGAGCGTAAGAATATGGTACTATTTTTATGAGTAAGTGAACTTGTGTGTGTATAACTGCATAGGTGAGTAAATGGGAGTGTGATTAATTATTTGCATGACTGACTAGGTGTGAGAGTACCTCTATGAATGATTGGTGGTGTGTGAGTGTCTATGTAGGTGTATAAAGGCATATGATAGTCCTGTACTGAGTGACTGCAAGTATGAGTGACTGTACAGGTGAGTGAGTGGATGTGTGTGTAGATCTAAGAGTCAATGAGTGGGTATGTAGTTATTGGTATTGGAGTATCTATGGTTTTGAGAGTGGATGTCTGAAATTTTGATTGAATATATCAAAGGGTGTGAGAAGATGCACTAATTTATCACATGGATGACGTCATCAGTGATGTCATCAGTGATGTCATTTCAGATGTCATCAGTGATGTCACTGACCATGTCATGAGTGATGTAATATGTGACGTCATCAGCAGTGCATTGCGGGGGCGCGAGTTATAGTTAGCTGAACTAACTATAACAGGGGAATTTCTAGGGTTTTGTACGAGGGAAATGTCCAGCTAACTATAACGCTTCTGAAACCTATGGTTTTTTCAGTGAATTTCTAAGGTTTTTTAAATGCCAATTCCTAACTATAACGCCCCTGAAACCTATGGTTTTTTCAGTGCATTTCAAAGGTTTTTTAAATGCTAATTCCTAACTATATCAGGCCTGAAACCTATGGTTTTTTCAGAGAATTTCAAAGGTTTTCTAAATGACAATTTTGAATCTATTAATTGTTATACTGATTTTTTTGATACTGATTTACTACATTTTTTAAACTATTTATTTTTAGATATATCTTTTTAATTGCATTATAATTACATTATACATTACAATACAAAATATACTTTCTCAGAATGAATTACTTTAGTTTAAATACTTGGCAAATAGGCAACAGGCTTTTAAGTACAGTAGTTACAGTTGTTGCAATGGGCAACACAATTTCAAACACAAAGCAACATTGAGCTCAATGTGAATTTCTAGTTAAATGCAATTAGTTACTTTATGGATTACTTTTCTAACCACAAGACTGGATCCTAGATTCAGTTCTTGGACATCTCCTGTAAACAGTTGAGTAAAAGCGCTTTGGTTACAGTAGTGATTTTTAAGGAATATTATTGTATTTTAAAAGTTGACACTTGGAAACTTTTTCCCATAGAATCACCAATGTTATCCTATGGCCGAAAATTCACTTAGCAGGTAAGTAGTGTTATCGTTACTTTTTCTTACTCAGTGGTGGATCCTGGATCCAGCACTGGCCAACCTCCTGTAAACAGTTGAAAGAATGTGTTTAAGTCATATAGACGATTTTTTAGGAATATTTTTAGTTTGTGAAAATAGACACTTAAAAACTTTTCTGCTGAAAACCACACAATGGATTCCTATGGAAGGAAATTCAAGTTACTGGTAAGTACGCTTAGAATTACTTTTCAGGGTCAGTGCTGAGCTAAATGATGCAGCCCTGGGTTCTCTCCTGATAACAGGTGAGTAAATCGGAATTCGTAGTTCGGCTGATTTTAGAGGAATATTTGTACATTTCAAAAATGGACACTTTGAAAATTTTCTGGTGAAAACTACACAATGGATTCCTATGGAAGGAAATACAAGTTACTGGTAAGTACGCTTAGAATTACTTTTCAGGGTCAGTGCTGGGCTAAAAGATGCAGCACTGGGTTCTCTCCTGATTACAGGTGAGTAAATCGGAATTCGTAGTTCGGCTAATTTTAGAGGAATATTTGTACAAAGGTGAAGGAAAGGGGAGGGGCCTGAGGTGACGTGTGCAAACACGCCCTGTGGCGCGTTTTAAGTTGGGGAATTAATTCCTCTTCAATCCTGAGGTCCCCTGGGGGCCAACTAGCCCACCAGGTACCTCCAGTATGCGCCAGGGAGCTGCGTTGCAGAGAGGTATTCAGAGGCCACGCCCCTTTTTACAACACTCTGCAACACAGCTCCGTGGCGCTTACTGGAGGTACCTGGTGGGCTAGTTGGTCCCCAGGGACCCTCAGGATTGAAGAGGAATTAATTCCCCAACTTAAAAAGCACCACAGTGCGTGTTTGCACAGATCTCACCTCAGGCCCCGCCCCCTACCTTCACCACTGTGCAAACGCGCCCCGTGGGGTGTTTTAAGTTGGGAGATTAAGCCCCCTTGAATCCTGAGGTCCCCTGGCGGCCAACTATCCCACCAGTTACCTCTAGTCAGCGCCAGGGAGCTGCGTTGCAGAGGGGTGTAAAAAGGAGCGTGGCCTCATTACACCTCTCTGCAACACAGCCCCCTGGCGCATACTGGAGGTTCCTGGTGGGCTAGTTGGCCCCCAGGGACCCCCAGTATTGAAGGGGAATTCGTTCCCCTGGCGCGTTTGCAGAGTAGTGTAAGGAGGGGGCGTGGCCTCGGGCCGATCCTTTTTTTCCCCCCCTCTGTTTTTTAGAAGGGGGGCTGTGTAGCTCCCCTTCTTTTTCTTTTTCTTTTTTTTTGGCCCTGGGGACCCCATCCCCCAGGGCCTGCCCCCAATTTTGTTTTTTTTCGTTTTTAGGCTCCATCGCTGACATATTTAATATAAGGTCTGCCCTCTTGTAATTCAGTTAGGCAGACCCAGGGTTTGGCGGAGAGAGTACTTTATCCCATATCCGCCAAACTCTGAATCAGGCCCTACTGGCCCTATCTACTATGAGTAGTTTGCAGCCTGTGCAGATCACAGGCTGACTGGTTTATGAATTAAACTTAATTTTGCCATGCAACAGATATACTAATCACTCGTTATCATGAAATGGATATCTGCATGAGACTGCAAAACCTCATGCGTCATGAATCTTCAAAAGACAGGAGGGATTTTGCGACCCACTACGAACCTCTGCCAGCACAGGAATCCATCCCTGTGTTTCCATTCCCTTGATGTGAACATTTTAAAGCAACCCCAGTCCTTTAAAAAAAAAAACAACAACAAAAACATGCTAGCATTCAGAAAAGACACAAGGAAGCATGCAGTGGTCCCCAGGACTTCAGTCGGCATCCCTGGAGAATGCATGAAACCACAGGGATACCTTCAGTAACTGATCGATGGCTTGAAGTGTTAATTGAAGTCACAAACAACTGATGCATGGTATTCGGAATAAAAAAATAGAAGAGGAACGCCCCTTTCTCGCCCCCTCCTAATTGTTCGGGCAACCCAAGGGACACGTGCCCTTCCAAGCCTATATATCAGTGGTTATTTTTTTATTTTCATTTCCTTCGGTTTTAAATAGCGCGACTCGCCCCGATGGTATCCGAGAGCTTGACGTGAGCACCGGGTGCATTACAGGGGACACATTCATTTCTTTAAGGTACAGGGACATTAATCGATTTGCCCGGAATCACAGAATGCTTGAGCCTCCGCCAATCTCGAACCTTGTTTTCCTGTTTCACGGTCGGTCGCTCTAGCCATTAAGCCACATCCTAATATTTGCTATCGAAGGGGTGCTGATGTCACAGCCAACTCTGTTCCTAACTTTAAGAGTTAACAGTTCCCAACCCAAGAGACTGCAGGTAGCGTAAAAATTGTAATATTCAAGGTCCTTCCGATTCCCAGTCACTAGAATACGACCCACGAATGAGGGGAATTTGCATATTAATTTTGAGGCATGTGACTTTAACACATCCATTTTGTTAAAAGGCAGCCGGGCAATTGTCAATACTGCTCTCACCCACTGACAGCTGGCACACAGAGGGTCTGTCACTCACGCAGGCCTTTAAAGGGCGACAAGGCCCAAAAGGGACCAGGCGACAAAAAGGAATCACAAAAAGGCGCAGACTGCAAGAATGAATGACACAATAGGTGGGGAGCCATTTTGTGGAACAGCTAATGCTGCTCTCGTCTTAGGGGCCATACAGAAAGCACAGCCGGTCCTGGCCATTCACATGTTTAGCTAACTATTTGATTTATTCCCTTTATAATTTTATTGGGGTTTTAAAAAAACAGGACCATTTGAACTACACCGCGGGGGCTAAATCTAAACGAAGCGCGGGAGACCGCGCTTCGGTTTTTTTTCGTTAGCGGGATGCGCGCACCCTACGCGCATCCCGCGATTTTTAAAAAAAAAAACATATTTTTTTTGGGCCTTGGGGGTCCTTGTGGGACCCCCTGAGCAGGCCTAGGGGGTCAGGGTGTTTCTACTCTGCCCCCTTGTCGCGTTTTGCGTCTTTGTTTTTGTGGTTTCTTGTGCCTCGGTTCTACCGAGGCAAGAGATGGCGGCCAACACTTCCTGATTCAGAGTGTTGGCAGCCAATTGGCATTCAGCTCGTGCTCGGGAGGGTTCGGGGAGGGTGCGGGGAGGATCCGCGGATCCTCCCCGGCCATAGATATCACTAACTTTTAACTCTAATTTTCTCAGGAACTACTGAACGGATTTACACCATTTAAGCAAAAGGCTCGAGTCCGAACTGAGGACTACCTCTTTGCCAAATTTTGTGTCATTCCGTTCAGCGGTTCGGGCTCTAGCTGCGACCACAGATCCTATGGGAAATTGCATGGGGAAAACGCGCTTTGGGACCCCCCTTTTTTCTCAGCCCCCGCTTGACGAATCACCACGAAACTTTCAGGGTAGGAGCGGAGCAGAGCTGGCCAAAACTTTGGAAAATTTCGCAAAGATTTATCAACCGGCGACAAAGTTATTCCCAATAGAATGTTGCGGATTTCCTATGGAAAATAGGTCTTAACTATAACTATCTACTGGCGACCGCCAGTAGATAATATATATATATATATATATATTCACTGAAAAAACCATAGGTTTCACACACGTTATAGTTAGGAATTAGCATTTAAAAAACCTTAGAAATTCAATGAAAAAACCAAAGGTTTCACACATGTTATAGTTAGCTGGACATTTCACTCGTAAAAAACCAATGAAATTTCCCCGTTATAGTTAGTTCAGCTAACTATAACTCGCGCGCCCGCAATGCACTACTGATGACGTCATATATTACATCACTCATGACATGGTCACTGACATCACTCATGACATCACTGATGACATCTCAAATGACATCACTGATGACATCACTGATGACATCATCCAGTGAATGTGTCTTTTTCTGAAAATTAAATAGGTTTTATATAAGTATATCTCAAGCTCGATGGAAGATTAAATGGGTATATAAGTGTCTAAATGGATGATTTTTTTGGAAAAATGTATTGTGTAACTGATTGTTAAAATGTATCATAGTGAATACATGGCTTAGTGAGTAATGTTTAAATATGTAAATATCTGTATCAGTCTCTCACTTTGTGTATAAGTAGCTGCATGGGTTGGTGAGTAGCTACATGGGAGTCAATATAGGTTATTAGTTGGTTTTTTGAGTATCAGTCTGAGTGTCTGCATGGTTCGGTGGGGGGTATTACGTAGTGCATAGGTGCATGAATGAGTGACTCACTGTATGTGTTGAAGACAGCATGTGTGCAGGACTATATGGGTGGATGAGTATGTGTAAAGGTGTGTTAGTGAGTGAAAGACTGTCTCAATAGTGTCTCCATGAGTAACTACATATGTTTTTAACTATTATATGTGACTATTGGTGTATATAACTGAGTATATGTGAGAGTGAGAGATTGAAAGAGTTCCTGTATGAATAAGTATGTGTTTCTATAAGTGATTGTTTAAAAGACTAAGTATGTGTAAGTTTCTGTAGAAGTAGGTGTGGTGGTGTGTGTATAACTGTATATGCAAGTAAATGGATGTTTGATTCTTTATTAGCATGAGTGACTATGTGTGTGAGTAACTCTATGGATGAGTGGCGTTGTGTAACAGGATGTATAGGTGTATGAATACATATGATGAGTGAGTACATGTATGAGTGACTGTAGAGGACTGTTGGTGAATGAGTGGATGTGTATGTGGTTCTTAGAATTACTGCATAGGTTGTTGTAACTGATATTGATATGTTCATTATTTCGAACATTTTAGTTTCTTTTTTTGAATGTGTGTATTAAAGGTTATATTAGGGGAAGAAGAGGTCTGCTACTCTTTCACAAGGATGATGTCATCAGTGATGTCATCAGTGATGTCATTTGAGATGTCATCAGTGATGTCATGAGTGATGTCAGTGACCATGTCATGAGTGATGTAATATGTGACGTCATCATTAGTGCATTGCGGGCGCGCGAGTTATAGTTAGCTGAACTAACTATAACGGGGAAATTTCATTGGTTTTTTACGAGTGAAATGTCCAGCTAACTATAACATGTGTGAAACCTTTGGTTTTTTCATTGAATTTCTAAGGTTTTTTAAATGCTAATTCCTAACTATAACGTGTGTGAAACCTATGGTTTTTTCAGTGAATTTGCAAGGTTTTTTAAATGCTAATCCCTAACTATAACATGTTTGAAACCTATGGTTTTTTCAGTGAATTTGCAAGGTTTTTAAAATGCTAATTTCTAACTATAACGTGTGTGATACCCATGGTTTTTTCAGTGAATTTGTACGGTTTTTTAAATGCAAATTTTTTTTTGTCATTTTTTGTAAGCCTTTGTATAAAATAATATATGTACTATATCCTGCATTATGGAAAGGTTTTTTTTTTTTTATGCATTTTTTTCCGTGCGCGTACGGTAAGCTGACGGTACGCGCTTCGTACGTCATAAGTACGGTGCGCGTACGTGATACGTGCGTGACGTACGCGTACACCCGGAAGCAACGTCGCGGGCACGCAGGGGCATGTAATGCGCATGCGCGATACGCAATACGTGCGTGACGTACACGTACACCCGGAAGCAACGTCGCGGTTACGCAGGGGCGTGTAATGCGCATGCGCGATACGCAATACGTGCGTGACGTACGCGTACACCCGGAAGCAACGTCGCGGTTACGCAGGGGCGTGTAATGCGCATGCGCGAGTGTGACGTACGCGCTGCGTAAGCGCACCGTAAGCGTCACGTACGCGCACGGCAGGTCATGTGACTTACAAAGAACACTTTTTATTGGTTGAAATTACTTTCACTTCCAGAAACTTCCCACACCACACCCATTCCCCTCATTACTGCTTGTAAGAACACTTTTCATTGGTTGAAACTACTTTCAGTTCCAGATTCTTCCCACACCACACCCATTCCCCTCATTTCTGCTTGTGATTCTCTAGGAGCAGGAGCTGGATTGACATTGGGATAAAATGGCAGAACAGCAGACCTCTTCTGAGAGTGAGGCCAGCAGCACCACCATGATCCAGAGAAGGAGGAAACAAAAGACTTCTTTTGTATGGGAGTATTTCACTTTTCCAGAGGGGGAGAAAAAGGTGAATGCTCCATTGGTCACTTGCAAACTTTGTGGTCGTGTTTTATCAAGAGGAAATCCAAGGAGGAAATATTCCTTTGGAAATCACTCTATGAAGAGACACCTCCAGGACAGACACCCAAGGACCTTTGCTCGACATGCTGAAGAAAACTCTTCAGTAAGTCACCAGAGCCCAGCCTCAGATGCTCAGCCGAGTACATCATCGGCAGCTCAGCTGAGCCCTTCCTCTGATGTGGGAGCATCACCTTTTTCTTTCCTGTGGACATCAACCCTCGATTTGGGAGCGTTGAAATGAGGTGTACAAAAGGTGGTGGTCTTATTGTTTTTGGGGAGATCAGTCTTCCCCTTATTAACAATAAGATAGACCAGCATGTTTGTAGACGCTCATAATACTCCCATTCTTTCTTTCCTCCATCCCTGTATGAACCCAACGGCTCTTATAAGAGCCAACCTTACCTCTCAACTTTTTTTAATTTTTTCTTTGAAACTTTTTTTTTTTTTTTTTTTACCGTACGCGCACGGTAAGCGTATTTTTTTTTTTTTTTTTAAAACACTAAAAATCAATTACCACATCTCAAGATCCTTGAGAAATTTAATAACTAATTTTTAAAAATCTTTTTGAGATAAAGTGGACCAGACCACAAAGTATGCAAGTGACCAATTGAGCATTCACCTTTTTCTCCCCCTCTGGAAAAGAAAAATACATTATGAATCCACTTTTCAAATTTTTTAAAAAGCACATGTCCAAACTGCTTTTTCAGACCACCACCATGTGTAACCTGGGTGGCTGCCTACATTCCAGCAAGGGCAACCAGCCTTAGTGATGCTGAATGTATTTGCATTACTGGCTGAAACCTCAAACCCCACTCGCTTGTAAATACTGTGCATGATTCCACATGGTAAGCAGCTGGGTGTGTGCTAAGAGTCTGCTTCTGCACCAAAAAACGGCTCCCCCTCTCCATCTAATGCAACTGTGAAATCACCAGAGCAATACGCAATAAATCTCTGCCTATAATTCCTCTTTGCACACAGAGTCATGTTTTCACATTAGTCACAAAACGAAATTTCTTTGCCAATTTGAAAGCACACTTACTGCTCTTTTTTTTGACAAGTGATAATCACTTTTACAGACTGACACATTATGAATCCACTTTTCAGATTTTTTAAAAAGCACATGTCCAAACTGCTTTTTCAGACCACCACCATGTGTAACCTGGGTGACTGCCTACATTCCAGCAAGGGCAACCAGCCTTAGTGATGCTGAATGTATTTGTATTACTGGCTGAAACCTCAAACCCCACTCGCTTGTAAATACTGTGCATGATTCCACATGGTAAGCAGCTGGGTGTGTGCTAAGAGTCTGCTTCTGCACCAAAAAATGGCTCCCCCTTTCCATCTAATGCAACTGTGAAATCACCAGAGTAATACGCAATAAATCTCTGCCTATAATTCCTCTTTGCACACAGAGTCATGTTTTCACATTAGTCACAAAACGAAATTTCTTTGCCAATTAGAAAGCACACTTACTGCTCTTTTTTTTGACAAGTGATAATCACTTTTACAGACTGACACATTATGAATCCACTTTTCAGATTTTTAAAAAAGCACATGTCCAAACTGCTTTTTCAGACCACCACCATGTGTAACCTGGATGGCTGCCTACATTCCAGCAAGGGCAACCAGCGTTAGTGATGCTGAATGTATTTGCATTACTGGCTGAAACCTCAAACCCCACTCGCTTGTAAATACTGTGCATGATTCCACATGGTAAGCAGCTGGGTGTGTGCTAAGAGTCTGCTGCTGCACCAAAAAATGGCTCCCCCTTTCCATCTAATGCAACTGTGAAATCACCAGAGCAATACGCAATAAATCTCTGCCTATAATTCCTCTTTGCACACAGAGTCATGTTTTCACATTAGTCACAAAACGAAATTTCTTTGCCAATTTGAAAGCACACTTACTGCTCTTTTTTTTGACAAGTGATAATCACTTTTACAGACTGACACATTATGAATCCACTTTTCAGATTTTTTAAAAAGCACATGTCCAAACTGCTTTTTCAGACCACCACCATGTGTAACCTGGGTGACTGCCTACATTCCAGCAAGGGCAACCAGCCTTAGTGATGCTGAATGTATTTGCATTACTGGCTGAAACCTCAAACCCCACTCGCTTGTAAATACTGTGCATGATTCCACATGGTAAGCAGCTGGGTGTGTGCTAAGAGTCTGCTTCTGCACCAAAAAATGGCTCCCCCTTTCCATCTAATGCAACTGTGAAATCACCAGAGCAATACGCAATAAATCTCTGCCTATAATTCCTCTTTGCACACAGAGTCATGTTTTCACATTAGTCACAAAACGAAATTTCTTTGCCAATTTGAAAGCACACTTACTGCTCTTTTTTTGACAAGTGATAATCACTTTTACAGACTGACACATTATGAATCCACTTTTCAGATTTTTAAAAAAGCACATGTCCAAACTGCTTTTTCAGACCACCACCATGTGTAACCTGGATGGCTGCCTACATTCCAGCAAGGGCAACCAGCGTTAGTGATGCTGAATGTATTTGCATTACTGGCTGAAACCTCAAACCCCACTCGCTTGTAAATACTGTGCATGATTCCACATGGTAAGCAGCTGGGTGTGTGCTAAGAGTCTGCTTCTGCACCAAAAAATGGCTCCCCCTTTCCATCTAATGCAACTGTGAAATCACCAGAGCAATACGCAATAAATCTCTGCCTATAATTCCTCTTTGCACACAGAGTCATGTTTTCACATTAGTCACAAAACGAAATTTCTTTGCCAATTAGAAAGCACACTTACTGCTCTTTTTTTTGACAAGTGATAATCACTTTTACAGACTGACACATTATGAATCCACTTTTCAGATTTTTAAAAAAGCACATGTCCAAACTGCTTTTTCAGACCACCACCATGTGTAACCTGGGTGGCTGCCTACATTCCAGCAAGGGCAACCAGCCTTAGTGATGCTGAATGTATTTGCATTACTGAGTCCAACCTCAAACCCTTAAACTATTCTTTTTTTTTACCATACACCTTAATTTATCGTGAAAACATACTCCATATTATTTTACATGTTCCTCACATTTATATTTCTCCCAAAACAGAAAATGATAAACACAACTTCAACAAAAGGAATTCCATTTCTATTATTCATTTCTTAATTTACCATATACATCCCCTCTCAAACTCTTAACTCACCTTTAAAATTAGTTAGCTGTGAAAGAAATGTGCCACTCAAACAGCAGATTATCAGAGCCAGGATCTCTTTTCTTTACACCTCTCTCCTCTCAGCAGAACCAGATAATGGCAAACTTTCCCTCTCTTTTTCCACACATATACATGTTAATTTCAAATCTCAGTGCATCCCCCTTTTTTTCAAATGTAATCACACATTTCTATTGGTTGAAAACCAACCCTTTTTCAAAAGTACCCTTCCCCCAACTTGACTTCTGCCTAGTACCCTTCCCCCAACTTGACTTCTGCCTGCTACCATAGCAACAGCTCATGGAACACTGCTGTGTGGAGTTAGGTCAGAAGTTCGCCAAACAATGTTACAATCCCACAGAGCAAGAGTGCTTGACTTTTCAAACCTAACAGCAAATCCAAAATACTGTTCTTTGGTAACACATTTTTCTGTACCAATACAAAACATGCTTCTATTAATTTACACATGCAGCCTAGTTTTTATTCTAGAATGGTATGAAACAGCCAATCAGTTCTTTTTTTTATGAAAAAAATATGTATGCCTCCATTTCCAAACTGTCTTTCATTTCATTTTCCCATTCTACTGAATTACACCTCCTGAGTGCATCCAGATCTCCTTGGAAGATGTTCACAGTGTGGATTGTAGGGCACAGCTATGTCTTCTGGAGTGAAAAGTTTGCAGAGAAAACAGGTATGGTGAGAGACCTTGCTTTGCCAAATGTAGACATTAAATGGATTGGTCAGAGAGGGTTAAAGTGGCACCAATTGATGCCATTGGTGAAATCCTTCATGCAAATCCAACACCCTGACCTCATAATAGTGCACTGTGGTGGCAATGACCTAGGCACTTTGACTGGGGTTGGTCTGGAAATGCTTATGAAGGACACCTTTGCACAACTGTTTTCACTTTTCCCTAAAACTGCCTTTGTGTTTTCTAACATATGCCAAAGGCAAAAATGGAACTGGTCCAATCATTTCTGTCCGCAGATTGACAAAGCAAGAAAGCACGTCAACAAATCTGTTTCTGCTTTCCTCCGTGACTATGGTATGGGTTCCATTTACCACAACAACTTGCGTTACGACATGCAAGACATTTATAGAGGAGATGGTGTGCACTTCAATGATGAAGGGAACAGAGTCTTTCTCTTGAACCTTAGACTCTGCATCGGTACTTACTTGTAGGTACCACTAAAAAATCACTTCATAAACACAACGGCTCTTTTTAGAGCCCCCTAATATCTAAACTCTTAAATCTGCATTTCATTTCTTTTATTTTTATTTTTTTTTACCGTACTCGTACGGTAAGCTTACCGTACGCGTACCCCGCGATTTGTTTTTAAAAATAATAAATGTTTTCTTTGAACTTTTCTGTCCTTCTTTGACCCCTTTACAAATGTTAGGGGGTCTGTAACTCTCCTCCTTGCCCCCTTTTCAAGATATCACTCTTTTTTTTCTGAGTGAAACACACGTAATGGCGGCCGCCGCTTCCTGGTTTCGACCGATTCGAATGTTTACTAAGATCTAACAGCCAATCAGAATCGCGCTCGCGCACGCCACCGTACGCGTACGGTAAGCGCACCGTAAGCGCACGGTAAGCTGCCACAGATATATATATTGATTTAAAGGCTATTTTCTCAGATTCTACTGAACAGATTTACACCAAACCTACAAAAGGCACTTCCTTGACCTGAGGACTACCTCTCTGCCAAATTTCATTAAATTCTGTTCAGCCGTTCGGGCTGTAGCCCTGTCTAAAGGTCCTATGGAAAAATGCATGGGAAAAACGCGTTTTGGGACCCCCCTTTTATCTCAGCCCCCGCTTGACGAATCCCCCCGAGACTTTCAGGGTAGGAGCGGAGCGTAGCGCCCCACCTATTTTGAAAAATTCGCGAGGATTCGTCGACCGGCGCCAAAGTTATTCCAAATAGAATGTTGCGGTTTTCCTATGGAAACGTGGTCCTAACTATAACTACCTACTGGCGACCGCCAGTAGGTAACTGGCGGTCGCCAGTAGGTAGTTATAGTTAGGACCACGTTTCCATAGGAAAACCGCAACATTCTATTTGGAATAACTTTGGCGCCGGTCGACGAATCCTCGCGAATTTTTCAAAATAGGTGGGGCGCTCCGCTCCGCTCCTACCCTGAAAGTCTCGGGGGGATTCGTCAAGCGGGGGCTGAGATAAAAGGGGGGTCCCAAAACGCGTTTTTCCCATGCATTTTTCCATAGGACCTTTAGACAGGGCTACAGCCCGAACGGCTGAACAGAATTTAATGAAATTTGGCAGAGAGGTAGTCCTCAGGTCAAGGAAGTGCCTTTTGTAGGTTTGGTGTAAATCTGTTCAGTAGAATCTGAGAAAATAGCCTTTAAATCAATATATATATCTGTGGCAGCTTACCGTGCGCTTACGGTGCGCTTACCGTACGCGTACGGTGGCGTGCGCGAGCGCGATTCTGATTGGCTGTTAGATCTTAGTAAACATTCGAATCGGTCGAAACCAGGAAGCGGCGGCCGCCATTACGTGTGTTTCACTCAGAAAAAAAAGAGTGATATCTTGAAAAGGGGGCAAGGAGGAGAGTTACAGACCCCCTAACATTTGTAAAGGGGTCAAAGAAGGACAGAAAAGTTCAAAGAAAACATTTATTATTTTAAAAAAAAAATCGCGGGGTACGCGCACGGTAAGCTTACGGTAAGCTTACCGTACGCGTACGGTAAAAAAAAATAAAAATAAAAGAAATGAAATGCAGATTTAAGAGTTTAGATATTAGGGGGCTCTAAAAAGAGCCGTTGTGTTTATGAAGTGATTTTTTAGTGGTACCTACAAGTAAGTACCGATGCAGAGTCTAAGGTTCAAGAGGAAGACTCTGTTCCCTTCATCATTGAAGTGCACACCATCTCCTCTATAAATGTCTTGCATGTCGTAACGTAAGTTGTTGTGGTAAATGGAACCCATACCATAGTCACGGAGGAAAGCAGAAACAGATTTGTTGACGTGCTTTCTTGCTTTGTCAATCTGCGGACAGAAATGATTGGACCAGTTCCAATTTTGCCTTTGGCATATGTTAGAAAACACAAAGGCAGTTTTAGGGAAAAGTGAAAACAGTTGTGCAAAGGTGTCCTTCATAAGCATTTCCAGACCTACCCCAGTCAAAGTGCCTAGGTCATTGCCACCACAGTGCACTATTATGAGGTCAGGGTGTTGGATTTGCATGAAGGATTTCACCAATGGCATCAATTGGTGCCACTTTAACCCTCTCTGACCAATCCATTTAATGTCTACATTTGGCAAAGCAAGGTCTCTCACCATACCTGTTTTCTCTGCAAACTTTTCACTCCAGAAGACATAGCTGTGCCCTACAATCCACACTGTGAACATCTTCCAAGGAGATCTGGATGCACTCAGGAGGTGTAATTCAGTAGAATGGGAAAATGAAATGAAAGACAGTTTGGAAATGGAGGCATACATATTTTTTTCATAAAAAAAAGAACTGATTGGCTGTTTCATACCATTCTAGAATAAAAACTAGGCTGCATGTGTAAATTAATAGAAGCATGTTTTGTATTGGTACAGAAAAATGTGTTACCAAAGAACAGTATTTTGGATTTGCTGTTAGGTTTGAAAAGTCAAGCACTCTTGCTCTGTGGGATTGTAACATTGTTTGGCGAACTTCTGACCTACCTCCACACAGCAGTGTTCCATGAGCTGTTGCTATGGTAGCAGGCAGAAGTCAAGTTGGGGGAAGGGTACTAGGCAGAAGTCAAGTTGGGGGAAGGGTACTTTTGAAAAAGGGTTGGTTTTCAACCAATAGAAATGTGTGATTACATTTGAAAAAAAGGGGGATGCACTGAGATTTGAAATTAACATGTATATGTGTGGAAAAAGAGAGGGAAAGTTTGCCATTATCTGGTTCTGCTGAGAGGAGAGAGGTGTAAAGAAAAGAGATCCTGGCTCTGATAATCTGCTGTTTGAGTGGCACATTTCTTTCACAGCTAACTAATTTTAAAGGTGAGTTAAGAGTTTGAGAGGGGATGTATATGGTAAATTAAGAAATGAATAATAGAAATGGAATTCCTTTTGTTGAAGTTGTGTTTATCATTTTCTGTTTTGGGAGAAATATAAATGTGAGGAACATGTAAAATAATATGGAGTATGTTTTCACGATAAATTAAGGTGTACTGGTAAAAAAAAAGAATAGTTTAAGGGTTTGGGGTTGGACTCAGTAATGCAAATACATTCAGCATCACTAAGGCTGGTTGCCCTTGCTGGAATGTAGGCAGCCACCCAGGTTACACATGGTGGTGGTCTGAAAAAGCAGTTTGGACATGTGCTTTTTAAAAAATCTGAAAAGTGGATTCATAATGTATTTTTCTTTTCCAGAGGGGGAGAAAAAGGTGAATGCTCAATTGGTCACTTGCATACTTTGTGGTCTGGTCCACTTTATCTCAAAAAGATTTTTAAAAATTAGTTATTAATTTCTCAAGGATCTTGAGATGTGGTAATTGATTTTTAGTGTTTTTAAAAAAAAAAAAAAAATACGCTTACCGTGCGCGTACGGTAAAAAAAAATTAAAAAAAAGTTTCAAAGAAAAAATTAAAAAAAGTTGAGAGGTAAGGTTGGCTCTTATAAGAGCCGTTGGGTTCATACAGGGATGGAGGAAAGAAAGAATGGGAGTATTATGAGCATCTACAAACATGCTGGTCTATCTTATTGTTAATAAGGGGAAGACTGATCTCCCCAAAAACAATAAGACCACCACCTTTTGTACACCTCATTTCAACGCTCCCAAATCGAGGGTTGATGTCCACAGGAAAAGAAAAAGGTGATGCTCCCACATCAGAGGAAGGGCTCAGCTGAGCTGCCGATGATGTACTCGGCTGAGCATCTGAGGCTGGGCTCTGGTGACTTACTGAAGAGTTTTCTTCAGCATGTCGAGCAAAGGTCCTTGGGTGTCTCTCCTGGAGGTGTCTCTTCATAGAGTGATTTCCAAAGGAATATTTCCTCCTTGGATTTCCTCTTGATAAAACACGACCACAAAGTTTGCAAGTGACCAATGGAGCATTCACCTTTTTCTCCCCCTCTGGAAAAGTGAAATACTCCCATACAAAAGAAGTCTTTTGTTTCCTCCTTCTCTGGATCATGGTGGTGCTGCTGGCCTCACTCTCAGAAGAGGTCTGCTGTTCTGCCATTGTATCCCAATGTCAATCCAGCTCCTGCTCCTAGAGAATCACAAGCAGAAATGAGGGGAATGGGTGTGGTGTGGGAAGAATCTGGAACTGAAAGTAGTTTCAACCAATGAAAAGTGTTCTTTCAAGCAGTAATGAGGGGAATGGGTGTGGTGTGGGAAGTTTCTGGAAGTGAAAGTAATTTCAACCAATAAAAAGTGTTCTTTGTAAGTCACATGACCTGCCGTGCGCGCACGTGACGCTTACCGTGCGCTTACGCAGCGCGTACGTCACACTCGCGCATGCGCATTACACGCCCCTGCGTAACCGCGACGTTGCTTCCGGGTGTACGCGTACGTCACGCACGTATTGCGTATCGCGCATGCACATTACACGCCCCTGCGTAACCGCGACGTTGCTTCCGGGTGTACGCGTACGTCACGCACGTATTGCGTATCGCGCATGCGCATTACACGCCCCTGCGTACCCGCGACGTTGCTTCCGGGTGTACGCGTACGTCACGCACGTATCACGTACGCGCACCGTACTTATGACGTACGAAGCGCGTACCGTCAGCTTACCGTACGCGCATGGAAAAAAATGCATAAAAAAAAAAAACCTTTCCATAATGCAGGATATAGTACATATATTATTTTATACAAAGGCTTACAAAAAATGACAAAAAAAAATTTGCATTTAAAAAACCGTACAAATTCACTGAAAAAACCATGGGTATCACACACGTTATAGTTAGAAATTAGCATTTTAAAAACCTTGCAAATTCACTGAAAAAACCATAGGTTTCAAACATGTTATAGTTAGGGATTAGCATTTAAAAAACCTTGCAAATTCACTGAAAAAACCATAGGTTTCACACACGTTATAGTTAGGAATTAGCATTTAAAAAACCTTAGAAATTCAATGAAAAAAACAAAGGTTTCACACATGTTATAGTTAGCTGGACATTTCACTCGTAAAAAACCAATGAAATTTCCCCGTTATAGTTAGTTCAGCTAATTATAACTCGCGCGCCCGCAATGCACTACTGATGACGTCACATATTACATCACTCATGACATGGTCACTGACATCACTCATGACATCACTGATGACATCTCAAATGACATCACTGATGACATCACTGATGACATCATCCTTGTGAAAGAGTAGCAGACCTCTTCTTCCCCTAATATAACCTTTAATACACACATTCAAAAAAAGAAACTAAAATGTTCGAAATAATGAACATATCAATATCAGTTACAACAACCTATTCAGTAATTCTAAGAACCACATACACATCCACTCATTCACCAACAGTCCTCTACAGTCACTCATACATGTACTCACTCATCATATGTATTCATACACCTATACATCCTGTTACACAACGCCACTCATCCATAGAGTTACTCACACACATAGTCACTCATGCTAATAAAGAATCAAACATCCATTTACTTGCATATACAGTTATACACACACCACCACACCTACTTCTACAGAAACTTACACATACTTAGTCTTTTAAACAATCACTTATAGAAACACATACTTATTCATACAGGAACTCTTTCAATCTCTCACTCTCACATATACTCAGTTATATACACCAATAGTCACATATAATAGTTAAAAACATATGTAGTTACTCATGGAGACACTATTGAGACAGTCTTTCACTCACTAACACACCTTTACACATACTCATCCACCCATATAGTCCTGCACACATGCTGTCTTCAACACATACAGTGAGTCACTCATTCATGCACCTATGCACTACGTAATACCCCCCACCGAACCATGCAGACACTCAGACTGATACTCAAAAAACCAACTAATAACCTATATTGACTCCCATGTAGCTACTCACCAACCCATGCAGCTACTTATACACAAAGTGAGAGACTGATACAGATATTTACATATTTAAACATTACTCACTAAGCCATGTATTCACTATGATACATTTTAACAATCAGTTACACAATACATTTTTCCAAAAAAAATCATCCATTTAGACACTTATATACCCATTTAATCTTCCATCGAGCTTGAGATATACTTATATAAAACCTATTTAATTTTCAGAAAAAGACACATTCACTGGATGATGTCATCAGTGATGTCATCAGTGATGTCATTTGAGATGTCATCAGTGATGTCATGAGTGATGTCAGTGACCATGTCATGAGTGATGTAATATGTGACGTCATCAGTAGTGCATTGCGGGCGCGCGAGTTATAGTTAGCTGAACTAACTATAACGGGGAAATTTCATTGGTTTTTTACGAGTGAAATGTCCAGCTAACTATAACATGTGTGAAACCTTTGGTTTTTTCATTGAATTTCTAAGGTTTTTTAAATGCTAATTCCTAACTATAACGTGTGTGAAAACTATGGTTTTTTCAGTGAATATATATATATGTAGCACAAAGATCGCTCCTTCTGGATTGCTCGACCCAAGAGAGGTGGCGCAAATGCCGGCGGAGCACGCCGGCTCGTAAATGTCCCCACAAAATCCAATGATGCGCTCTCAGTCACCAAGAAACACCAGAATCAGGGAAAATGTTCAAAAAGAGGTGTTTATTCCTCACAACGCGTTTCAACTCGTTGCAGAGTCTTGATCACATAAGGAAACAAAGGTGAGTGAGAAATGGATAAAGTTTTTGGAGGGGTAAAAAGTAACAAGGGACAACATAATATGTTACACTGGTCGTGTAGTCAACCTGGCAGACATCAGCTGATGTCTGCCAGGTTGACTACACGACCAGTGTAACATATTATGTTGTCCCTTGTTACTTTTTACCCCTCCAAAAACTTTATCCATTGCTCACTCACCTTTGTTTCCTTACGTGATCAAGACTCTGCAACGAGTTGAAACGCGTTGTGAGGAATAAACACCTCTTTTTGAACATTGTCCCGGATTCTGGTGTTTCTTGGTGACTGAGAGCGCATCATTGGATTTTGTGGGGACATATATATATATATATATATATATATATATATATATATATATATCGCACAATGATTTCCCATATTCAAGAAAATACCTGGACTCTCCGGGGCAGTCATGCCATACCGTGAACAAGTCGAGAGGCGAAACGCGTTGGTGAGAGGCTTTTTCTTGTTAATAAAGAAACAAAGCATCCCGGAGAGTCCTGATATTTTCTTGAATATGGGAAATCGTTGTGTAATAAAGTGGGACACCGGCCTTACTTTAGAGGCCCACTGAAGGGTATTGTTAAAATGCATATTGCATGCTGCAGTGCAGGGACTACCAGAGACTGAATGAAAATAAAAGGGACTACATATCACAACATGGAACACAAGTTTGACTCATCTGTTATGACCTACTGAAGGTCGATTGAAGCAATTAAACCTGCAGAGGATAAGCCCTTCAACAATACTGCGTGCACCAAGGCTGTCTGTGAGCAAGGAGCTGGGCTCTGAAACATGTAAGGCATGTAAAGAAATCTAAATAAAGAATGTCGGTTGCTTTTTAATTAAGTTACTGTGGTTTGCGTCTTTAAAGCAGTGGCACATTGTGGAACATATAACTATATATATATGTGTGTGTGCGTGTGTGTGTGTATGCGTGTGTGTGTGTGTGTATGCATATAAAAATGTAACAGGTCCGGAATTCCGACCTGTGCTTTGAGAGAAATAAATATATATATATGTGTGTGTGTGTGTATAAAAATGTAACAGGCATTAACCCAAAATATAAATATATTGGGGTAATGCTTACCTGTTACATTTTTATTCATACATGATAAAGGCTTATGCGTGATAAAGACTTCATACAACCATCCTGGTATTGAACTGCAGCCTCCATCCCTGGGCACAAGACAATCTTTTTGCCACCCTAGAGATGCAAAATTGGAGAGTTAATCCCTCTGTGCTGACCCAAATTATGCCCCAAAAAACTCATATTTTCTCTCACTGCAGTCATTCCCATGGTAAAAATTGGGGATGTGGGCCTCAGATGGGCAGAAAAACTGTTCGGACTTTAGGAGTGGTAGGTATGGTGTCCAGTTGGCTCTTTGCCCCTTGAGGTAAATCCTCAAACCGCCCCCGGAGTCAAAAAGTTTGTTGGATCTTTAGATGTAAGAGTATGCTCCAATACATGGACAGGCTGGACCAAACCATGTTGTTGTACAAATTGTACACATATAAAAAGTCTACTGGGATTTCTCCTTCCACAACCCTGCATCCCTGCAGAAGAGGTGGGAGGATAAGGCCCGATGTCTAGATGGACTCTCCATATTCTTTTAAATAAATATAATGAACCTAGGTGTATAATGAGTTGTAAATCCAACAAACTACCCCTGGGGGCAGAAAGACTGTTGTGGTGGAGGTAAGGCCCAATGCCTGGATGGCACAGCCTTCTCCTCACTTGATTTTCAGCCTTTACCCCACTTCATTTTTATAAACATAAAAAGCCCTGGTGTCTATAGGGATTTATGCCACACCTTGGGAGTGGCTGGCCCCATCCCATTTTGTTAATAATTATAAAAAAAACTCTGGCTCCTAGAGGGCTTTCATCCCACAGGGGTGGACAGTCGGGGGCACCAGCTGCAGACAAATATCCTGCCTACAGTAGGAGAAAAAGACTTTCATGGCCTCCGCACTGCAGGGATTAAGCAAAAAGAAATAAGTAGGTCCCTGAATGCAAACAATGGAAGCAATGGAAGGGTGCAAGTTAATCAGTCTGAACATTGTGAGACCAAAATGTTCCTCTAGAATCATGTTTGTTATCTACCTTAGTACCTTACTCATGATTGAGTCAGTTGTCTTTGAATGGGAATTGGAATACAGTGAGTATTTGGAAACAACAGGACTGAACACAACAGTTAGCTACAGCTATCTGTAGCCAGGACCTAATAAATGGGAGAAATGTAGGCGCAAAAAGCACTGGAAAACCGTTTTGCTCCAAAACTAAAGCAATGCAGAAATAGCCACTCATAATATCGGAAAACATAATGCCAGTGCTTCAATAGCACCAGTAATACTACTGCTACTTTGATGGGTAAATGCACCATGAACAAAAACATGATGATCTAAGTGATGCCAATAGCATGAAAGACACTGTGGATTGGATCAGCACAGATGCAACCTGCATAAAGATTCTACAATGCACTGTACCAGAGTCAGTCTACTGTTTAGGATGGGGAACATTATACTTAGTGTGCTCTTATTGGAAGTGGCCCCCATTTCTAAAATTCTTGGGAATATACATGATGCCTTGAAAGGTAAGACTGGCTTGCTTCTAATGGTGAGGGTGATATGCTGTCAATACGTTATTTGTGTATCTCTGAATTACTCCAACACAGAATGTCTGAATTTAGAGGTGGGCAGTAAGATAAAATGTGCATGCTCCTAGCAGATGTGGTAAATTCGCCAATTGAAACGATACTGCCAGAGAAATTACCTTTACCTCTACAACAAGATTGCAATAATTCTACTACCATTGACTGTAAATTTTGGCTCCTAGTTGTCATTGTTTATGTTATGTCCAGTTAATCCTACACATCCTTCCACTAGAAGGCAATGAATATATTGCCAAGGCAAGTATACAAAAATATAATCTTTCCAATAGCCACTCTAACAATCTGTGCAGTGAAAGCAGGATTATATGTACCCACTTTCTTAGAAATGATACCATCAGAAAGTACTGAACGTTCAAAAGCCAAAGAGCACCATTTACATACTATTTAGTAGATAACATATTTGACCTCCCCTTGAGCTTTTGTGCATCTGTAAAGATCTGTCCAGACCAAAGATTCTTCTTTTTATATCTGAACATTTAGAAATGTGTAGTTTGAGTTTGAATGGTGCTGACCCCCACCATAGTTTCATATTGTTTGAAGTATTGCGTGACACAATAAGGTTCACATTAATTTTTGTTTCAAGCTGTCTTTTCCACTGAGTAAAGGCTGCATCTAAGCCATTTATTCCTTGGTTGAAAACCACAACAGACGGTTTCGTACCTGAATGTATGTTAACGACTGGCTTGCCTTTTTGGTGTTTTATACTTAAGAAGAGTAGGTTTTTTAGGTTGAGCCTAGGCAGCGCATGCGCTCTCTTTTCGAGACATGCTGTATTCACTCTGTGAACTAACTGCCCGCCCACTGCTTTTCAATTATTAATTTCAGTGTCCTTTAATAATCTTTTCTTCTAAGTGGCTATTATTCTATTTGTCCCCCCTTTTTTCATTGTTTGTTCTCGTCCATGGAGCAGGTCCCCACTATTTGTAGCATTCTGCTTGTCCCATTATTGTTATTGGCTCAGGGACTTTTTTTTAACTTCCTGTGTTTCCCTTGATCATCATGGCTTGTTGCACTTTATCCCTTGATCAGCGCGGCACGCTGCGCTTTATCTTTAAGGCTGGCGGATGCCCGTGTTTCTTTTGTTCTGCATGACGTGTCTCACCCACCTCTATTTTTGCATCTTCCCTCCAGCCCCCTCCTTCCTGTTGTTGCTGCCATTCCTCCCGCTTCATATTTCAGCTCTGCGGGGTGAATCAGCATTGCATAGAGATTGGAAGTGCCCTGTCATGCCCGCAGCTTTATATTTATTTCAGCATGGTGCCCGCTGCATGGATGCTGCTCTTCATGTTTCAGCCACGGTCGAACAAGTAACAATGGAGGCTGACCACTCGGGTCCTATACCTCGCTGCTGTACATCTCCCTCCTGCCCTTTAAGATCAGCGAGCAACATTGACACTGTGTCCTGCTCATAAATATTCTGCTAGCGGTCAAGCAATGGTCACTCTCTGATGTTTACTAGAAGCCGTATATAATAATAATATGTTTCCTCTTGTGGAAATATTTTGAAACAATTCTGCAGCTGACTTTGTGCAAACTTCTCATGACTATTTTGAAAGATGGCTACTTTGTGACCAATCAGTGACAGACAAAAAGCAAGGCAAGTCCAATTTCTCTGTTGGTGGCTTGGGCCAGATGAGCAGTCTCATGTTTCTGCTGCTCTCCCACCAGGGTGACTTGTCTGTGTGACTCTGCTCCTAACCCTCCACACTAGAGCCAGCCCTCCTCTCACCCTCAGCACCATGACGGAGTTTGACATGTTCTGCTCAGCTCCCCTTCAGGTGGAGAACGGGGTCCCCTAGTAGGAGCCTGCTGTCGCTTTTTATTCGCCCAGCAGGAGAGTGAGATAGCAGGTTTCAAGAACAATGAGGGCTTCTGCATTCTGGAGAGCAGCCAGCTGCCTGACTCCTTGACTGCCGGCGGGGAAACTATGCACCCTTCCTCCATACCAAGACATACCACCACTAGAACAGTTGTTCACAATAGCAGCATTTCCGCGTTGCCTGACAGCCAGTCTTATGGTTGGACATATTCTTGGACTCCAGTGGAAGTGGGAGGGACTCGTAATTGTGTAAAGGAACCTAGTATTGGACTATTGGCATCACCTCCACCTATCCTAGTGCGCTGAACAGAATCCAGAAGTGCACATTCATGGAGAGAGATGTCCTGGCTAATAGCTTAGCACTTGTAATTTATTCTCTTATAAGGTCCAAAAGGCAAGACCTATTGTCTATGCCAATGCTTGTTTTGTCTGGGGACAGATGCTCTACTGAGAAATGTGTCATCTATTTCTAGGCTGGGGGCCCAACATGCCCATTTAATCTGGACAGTTTTTTTACCAGCTTATGGGCTATTACAGCAAAGTGGCCATGAGTAGACGCTGTTGCCACCTTCGTCTGTCTAGCGGTCTCATTACCACCCTCACCACATGTGGAGTCAATTAATAAAAAGAGAAAGAAATATCTAAACGCTCGACCTCAGGGCAGGGCCTCATCATTGTTGTAGCCATATTAATGTCAAACCTGTTTAGCAGGGAGGGAGGAAACCCTTTGTAGCTTGATGCTTTCTTTTACAGTGGGTTGCACTCCCACAATGCCAGAGTGGACCCCAAAGGGAAACCAGGTTCATGGTTGGTAATGTAATCAGCATTACCCAGTACTTCTAGATAGACCCCTTAGACTCTACCTTGGTGAGTTCAGGAAGATTTGTCTTCCCTGCTGCTCTTTTGTGATTTCTTTTAGCTTTCCAACAACCAGCTATAGACAGACACTATGACTCCCACTGGGATATATCCCTGTTGATCCAAGTATGCTTCACAGGCTTATTTGGTTAAGAATCTGTGACTTCTCGTCACTACATCACCGCAAATGGTTGGAATTACACAGAATCTTTATGCTTTTGGTTGTTTGAAAGATCTATGTTCCACGGTACTGCATCCTTACAGCCTTGGGTGGAACCAATAAACTCATATTACTGTTGTTATAGCAGGCTGCCACTTCCATTAAGTTGCACCTGCAGCATTGTGTAGCTGGATGTACCTCATGGAGGGTTGGTGCATCTTACGCACAGTATCCAATTTGTTACAATTAGGCCAGACTACCAACCCACTATCAAGCAGGAACATCAAAAATGTCTTATTACACAACCCCCCACCTCCATAGAGACATTTTGCATAAACTTACCATACTTTCGAATCTCTCTCCATTGCTCCATGTATAAGTGCAGAAATAAGATCATTAAAACATGTTTGAATCACTCCTCTGAAAATAAAGTGTAGAGACAGATCACTTCCCACATAGGTCAGGACCATGTCTTGGGTTCCACAACAGCAGTGTTTTAACCCTCTGGAATGGGGCTGTGTAAATTGCCACTCTTTTGCTCAGATGATCAATGTTGTGTATGTCCATATGTAAAGGAATGTTAGGGCTGTTCATCTAAGGTGGTTTACTGACATTAAGTGGAACATTCAACATGAGTTGCTCCACAGAAAACAAATTGCCACATGTCAAAGTAGAAAGATAAGAAATTACACCATCAAAAGAAAGTTTTTGGTAGGGGCAAAAAGTTAGATGTGAATTCTTAAGTAGACCAGTTCAGACAAATTCAGTAACCGCTCTTCAGTTTTTGATACTCTTTTACCTTTGTGAATTAGAAGGATCTGCTAAGCAACTAGTAGAGATCTTTTCAAAAATATTTTTCATCCCAGGAGGGAGAGTGTATATCTGCTGCATGGGTGAAGAGTATCAACATTGTTTATTTTTGATATTTTTCGCTAAAATGAAATTGTGCCTTTCGAGTATTTTGAGCTGAATAATAAAAACCGTAGCACAGAACCAAATTATTCTTAAGTAAGAAGAATCTTGTTTGATATGTATTTAATATTTGAAAGAAAGCATTCACTCATACTCCTCATATTGGTGAAAGAGTGTGCATCTCTTTTTTTGTTTTCAAGAACAGGACTATACCTAATTAAGTCATTATGGTAAATATTCACACCTTTTTTAAAGGATTAATCAGTTTCCTCATCCAAGCGAAGACTCCTGGTTCGATTTAAGTTTACATATTGTCTTCTAACATTTTACCTTCAAACATCAGGGAGGATAAAGCCAGTTATTCGTATGCCCAAAATCTCCAAGTCAGTCAAATACCTCTTCAGTAATTTGGGCTTTCTAATATATGAAAAGATTGGGGAACTCAGAGTCACATGTGTCTCCGTACTTGGAGCCAAGGTATAAAAGCAAAGTTCTGTTGAAATGGCTTCACTTTCCCCCAAAAAACAGGTAACCGTGTTCCAAAAATTCCATTGAAGGCTTCTGATCATATAAATATTTTTCAAACCGTGTGATGCCAGTATAGGAACATATTACACAACTTACCATTTTTGCCGAAACCATTTTTATTTATTTTAGGTGGAACATGGTACAATAAAATTACAGTGAAGTTGTCAATCACTTGTCCACGAGTTAGTGCATCTATTTCCCATAGGAGAAGATGTTGCTTTCACAATTCATCACCATATAAGTGAGCAGACGCATAGGGACCTCTTCCTTCCTCCTCCACCCACCCACACCCTATGGTTTTGTTACTAAGTGCTTGGAAATAGTGCCTGGTGGCGTTGCTCTTGAGAGTGACTGATCGCATTAAAGTGCGTTGTTTTGTCAGCCTCTTGGAGGGGGAGAAAGAGAGAAGGCCTGGGTATAGTATCAGCACTAATAGAAGAAGAGGGAGATGAGGGGAGTGATATGTATGTCAATATCATTACATGGAGGGTAGTATCCCTTCAGGGTGGAGACTATAGTTTTGTGGGCAACGAATATGGCGTCCCAGCTATCAGCTATTGGCACACGGAGGAGGCTTTGTTTTGCCTTGTGACCAGTGTTCGAAGTCCCCATGCTAGGATAATAAAGAAGGAGGGTATTGTGGATTTCCATCGCTGGTTGCTGGCACGGTGTACGAGGAGGAGCGCAAGCTGTAGGTATATAGTAGTGAGCTTTGCCCCCTTAAGTCAGTGATAAACCCCAAGGAGGGCAACTCCATGAGACTGCTGAAGTGGCTTCTCCAAGACCTGCGTAAATTTAGAGAGGGCTCCAGACCAAAAGGGTTGTAACTGCGTGCAGAACAGAGCATGTGAGTGAAGTGTGCTGGTGCCAGATGACATGGGAGGCAGTTCAGAGAGGCCATGGGGAATAGCACATGTATTTTCTGATGATTCAAGTATGTTCTGTGAAGAATACAACCTTGTATAAATGTAAAAGAAGCATTTCAGGAAATTTGAGAGGGATACTGTATCATGGTCTGCCATTCCCTATTGTTTTTTTTTTTTTTTTAAACATTTTTTATTATTGAGAAATAAACATCAGCAATACAATGACATTTCAGAGGAAGTAGTACATTAGGCTTCATGGGAACGGTAGGTGAATCTAATATTCAGATGTGGAAGGTCTAGGGTGTAGGGGGATCTTCGATATTGGGAGTCAGGGTAGGTTGAAATATAGCCCCTCGATAGGAGTTCTACAAGCCCCAAACACAAGTCAATTTTTTGGGACATCCACGGGCCACATATACAGTTTTTTCTCGAAACGTTGCCCAATCCAAGTCTTTTTCCCAGTCTTGCACTATAGGAGGGAGTAGCGCTCCCCATCGCTGGGCAATGTTTCTCTTGGCTAGCATTAGTCCTAACATGACCCATTGTATCAAGCAGACATTCAAATCTGTTGGCTCCCAGATGTTTAATAGGCCCCTGCGGGCTTCCATACGAAGTTGCACGGACAAGACAGTATTAATGATGTCATGAATGTTGCGCCAATAGGGTTGGATCAGCTCGCATTCCCAGACTATATGAAGGAAGGTTCACAGCTGGCCACATCCTCGTCTACAGTCTCCCTCGTCTGCCCTCCCCATCCGCACTAATTGAGGTCCTGTTACATATACCCTGTGTAAGAATTTTAGTTGGACAAGTCGGAGACGAGCTGGTATCGCCACCACTCTGGGAGAGGAGATAGCCTCCTGCCACTTCTCGTCGTCCATCTCAATGCCCTCTCCGGTCCACTTCTCTCGGAGGGCCTGGAGAGGATCCGAGATGTTGTTTACCAGCTTTTTGTATATCAGTGAAATGGTACTGTCAGGAATATGGCCGTCTAATATTCTATCTTCTAGTGGGGATGATTCTGGTAACGTGACCCCGGGCTGTAGCTGAGTGCGTAATGCGTGTCTGACCTGTGTGTAGCGGAAGCGTTCCGAGTTAGCCAGCTTGTACTGGTGCTGCAATGCGGCTAATGACTTAATGTCTGATTTCTCCCACAGATCGCCTATATGGGAAATACCTATGAGATCTCACTTCTCGAACCCCTTACTCCTCCACAAAGTGCCCAGTTGATCGGAATCCCATAGCGGTGGTGCAAGCGTTAACTTACGCCCCCAACCAAGGCATTTAGTGGCCGCATGCCAGATGTGTACTGCGTGTTTAGTGGGGCCCGTAAGTGAATAGCGTCGGGGCCTGGAGTAGAGGGCTCTGTTAAAGTTCCCTCCAGAGAGGAGCCATCTATCCATGCTAAAACCTGGGTCTCCAGGCTGGCCGTAAGTGCAGTGGTTAATGGAGGACAGGTGAGCCGCCCAATAGTACACTTTGATATTGGGAAGGCTAATGCCCCCACCATACCAGTTCAAGGAAAGCTTACCTAGAGTGATACGTGGTTTGCCATTCCACGATAGATCCCTTTGGAGGCTCTCTACTTCTCTGAAATAGAACGCGGGTATCGGGTACAAGGAGTTCTGGAGGACATTCAAGAACTGGGGTAAAGACATCATTTTAAAGAGGGCAGCCTTCCATAGCAGGGAAAGGGGGAGCGACTTCCATCTATCAATATTTTTACGCAGCCTAAGCAAGGGGGGGCGGAGGTTGTGAGAGTAACGGAGCAAGGGATCTAATGAGAGGAAAATACCCAGATATTTAAAACCTGTACATGTCTGTATAGAACACCCACCTGGTGGGAACGGCGGTTCACCCGCCACCACGGACAGGAGGGACTTGCTCCAGTTTATGGAGTAGCCGGAGTATCTACCAAAGATCGTTAAGGATATCTAAAACCACAATCAAGGATCGTCTTGGAGAGGTCAGATAAAGGAGAATGTCGTCAGCGTAAAGGGAAATACGGTCCTCCCATTCCAGAAACCAGCGCATGCCCCGAATCATCGGGTCCCTGCGTATCCAGCCTTTCCCTATTGTTAAAAGAGGTGTGAAGCCCGTCTTCCCAACTGCACTTAAGAGTTTGTGAGGAAACTTCAGAGTTGCCTCGAATCTCTCTCTACAGCGAAGACACCAGTTTTCTGCCACGGCCTAATGTTTGGAGAGTGTGTAATGCGGTGTATGTGGGAAGTTCTTGAAGAACAGTTTTCTAGGTTTGATGTATTGGATGACAAATCCTGCCATACTTATGAAACTCTCCTGTTGGGAGCCCACAGCGATCAGTCTTGGTTGCAAAATCAAGGAAATGGCCATCCTTGAGCAATTCTCCAACGTAGTCAGGCCAGCTGGTTTCAAGTGGATCATCACTGGAGGAAATCACTGCTATGCGATTTGAGAAGCACAATAGTGGGCTAGCCAGTGCTTAGGGAGGCACTGGTGTTTTTCAGGGAGTTGTGCTAGCAAGTACAAAACACGTAGAGGAGTAGGGTGCATTTCAGGGACCCTTTGGCGTATGAGAAAAGTGCATCATGAAATACATCTGATTTTATCTTGTTTACTGTGAGACCCTTCCCAACTAAATGATGTCCTCCCAGCCAAAAAGTGGACCACAGGAATTGGGCAGCATAATAATAGCAAAAACAACAATTGATGGACAGAATGCAGAACAATGTCATACATCCACCCCAGTACAGAGATCTGGGCCTTAATCCATCGTTTTTTTGCTCACCATGCCATTCCAGTTTGGACCCAGCCATATGCAAATCAGTCTTGACCCTGCGCCCAATGGGAACAGTGCAGCCCGAACTGCCAGGCCCGGTCTTCCCTGGACTGGAAACAAGCATCCTAGGACCGGTTTCGGGCTTTCAGCCCTCATCAGCCAGGATAGCTGGACTCCAGTGGCATGGAGAGCACGGAATCCACATCTGGGCATACCCGTCCCACTCGAGGTGACAAATGCAAAAACAACAACTGATGGACAGAATGCAGAACAATGTCGTACATCCACCCCAGTACAGAGATCTGGGCCTTAATCCATCATTCTTTTGCTCACCATACCATTCCACTTTGGACCCAGCCATATGCAAGTCAGTCTTGACCCTGCGCCCAAAGGGAACAGTGCAGCCCGAACTGCCAGGCCCGGTTCTCCCTGGACTGGAAACAAGCATCCTAGGACCGGTTTCGGGCTTTCAGCCCTCATCAGCCAGGATAGCTTGACTCCAGTGACGTGGCGAGCACGGGACCTTGGAGTTGTGAATGGTAGAGGCACTCTTGCGCACCAACGTAGGGAGGTCTGCATTAAATACTATGATCCACCACTACACCGGGGTGCACGAAGGGGATTATCAACGGTGGGCGACACCTCTCTGCATCACAGGCCGGCAGGACGCTGTAGAGAGTGAGGCCCCTAAGCTGCGCCGAACTTGTGTGGCGGGAATGCTGTGACTTTGCATCACCTGCATCAGCAGGTTCCCCAGCGGACTTTGCGGCGACTGCTGTACCCAGGCTTGTGAAATCCCAACTGGCTGAGGCTCCTGCTGGCTGAGTCACCGATTTGGAGAGAGTGTACCGGTGTCATTGTCCAGGTAAGGAGAAGATGGGACGCGTAGCAGAGGAGGCCCGGGGGTCAAGTCAACCAGGCCTAGCACCTGGTGTGACGCACCCCCAGTGGCGGCTCATCTGCAATGATGGAAGAGCGTTGCCCCACTGCTTTCAAGCAGTGCAAGAAGAGGAAAAACCAACACATGATGATAACTTTCTGATGTACTCGTGCTGCGTTTCCTTTGCGGGCGGAAGGGTGGGTAGGGCTGCTCCACTCACGGAGCAGGGCAGGGGCAGAGTGGTATGCCCACTCAAGTTTTCAATTACTGTTTGGGTGGCCCTCTCAGGCTGCCCAAAGCAGTTATGCACACTTCCCTGTTCGCCATGCAGGCTGCATTACATGGAGAACATGCCTACCCCTCCAGCCCCTGGCTCCACGCCTTGTCGCAGCGCTACTGAACAAGCCCAATGCCGCATTGCAGCACTGTGATTGGCTTATGGGAGGGAGCCTAGCTGCCTACTTCCTGTTCCTGGAATCAGACTCCGGAGAGCAGGAGCGACAAAGACATGGTACCAGGCCTCGAGATAAGATTTTTTTCATTAAAATATTTACAACACCCTTTCACACACACCCCTGCGTCCCTGCCTCATCCAGTGTCTTTCCGACGTTACCCACCTCCCAGCTGTCCAATCCCCCCGCCTAGCTGCCTACTTCCTGTTCCTGGAATCAGACTCCGGAGAGCAGGAGTGACAAAGACATGGTACCTGGCCTCGAGATAGGATTTCTTTCATTAAAATATTTACAACACCCTTTCACACACACCCCTGCGTCCCTGCCCCATCCAGTGTCCTTTCCGAAAGTTCCCCCCGCAGCACTTTTCAATGGTTGGCCGCTGTGCGCCCATGCGCAGCGGGCGTACCACTGGTGTACCAAAGGTAGATATGATGTTACAACGCATACCATTATATCGCATTCCATTACAATGCATACTAATACTGCGCATATTGCGGAGATTAAAAAATTAACCCTTGCACCCCAAAACACACCCTGAACCCTAAAATGTATCTTTGACCCCCTTTAAAATACACCCTGAAAATCATATTTGACCCCAAAGCACACCCCAAATTTCATCTCTGACCCCCGAAACCCATACCAACTCTAAAACTTAAAAATCTCCATTACTAACCTCACAATGCGTTGGAATGGAATGCGATATAAAGGCACCTGCGTTGTTGGAGTTGAATTGTAAAGGCATTATGATGTAATGCCTGCATTGTAATGGGCATCTCCCGTGCCTAAGGCAAACCATAGGCAAGCCCGTCTGCATCCGTCTGCCCCTGGACCATGCTCAGCACCAAGGACCCTTTCTCTCGGACACTCCACTGCTATGACACCAGCACCCTCCTCGCCATCAACCCTGGACGCCACATCGCCTACCAGTACCAATCTCTGCTCCGGACCGGACATAGCCATCGCCATCACTGACGGCTACTAAATCACCTGCAAGGACCACCCGACCGTCCAGTAGAAGGCATTGCCATCACCTACAGAAGCACACTCCGACTGACCATGCACTCTAATGACCCAATGGTGACCTTGGAACACCTCTACTGCCAGATCCGGACCAACCACAACCCCATCCTCTGCAGCGCCCTCATCTGCAGGCCCCCCGGGCCATGGACCCCCATTCTCCGAAACCATGTAGACCTCATTGCACCCCAGGCTCTCCCATCAACTGACGACAACCTACTCGGTGTACTCTAGTCCCACCGGGACAACCCCAGTGACTGGAACACCACCCCTTCCTGGGGAAGCTCGCCAACATCGGACTCAAGCAGCTAGTCACTGCACCAAGCCACATAGCAGGACACATGGTCGAGCAAGTCTCCTCCGCCAGCAGACACCGCCGCACTCTGCTGGACCGACCATCATTGCATACATCACGTCTTCACCAGGCCCACCGCACACCACCGCCATCATCGCCCCCCTCGCAGCTGGATCAAGGCCACCGAAGAACTTCTCGTCAACTCCCTCAGCACCACCACTCCACCAACGCTTCCATAACACCGCAGCGCACCCCTCAAGAACAGGCCAGGCAAAATCTAGCACCATGTTGCGCTGTATTTGCAAAGTGACGCATGTAGGCATATGCTGACCTTGTGAAACCCGGTGCCACATCATACCTGCATCAGGTATGATGTATGCAGGGTGTGCATTCCCACGCGACAAGGCCTCATAGGAGTGGCACAGTGAAATCCATCAGATTTCACTGCTACAATTGTAGGACGGCACTGCGTCACTACCTTACGCCTGCATGATGGCAGGCATAAGGGTGACGCAGTGCCACAGGGATAGGCTGGCTTCATGCATTGCTTGAGTTGCATCATGCTTGTGACACAACTGCACCAATGCATGACTTTGGCGCTGATAGATAAGTTAGTATTCATGGAGCGCTGTCCAGTGAATACAGCACATCCATGGTGTTGCAAGAAGGGCGTTGTGAAAAGTGTTGCAGCGCTGTCTTGTTGCAGCGCTGCAGCACCTTTCATGATCTTATTGATGGTGCGCATTCCTGCCCTGTAGTTTTGTCGCAGGGCAGTGCAGCAACATTGCTTGCAGCGCTGTCCAGCACCAAAACCTGCTGAAATGAGGCCCCAACTGTTATCTCCATTTTTAAGACCAGCTATTTTCTGGTCGTTAAAAACTTCCTCTATCAGCAGTTAGAGGCAGTTTTTTTGGTCTTCCAGACTTCAAGAATTCCCTTGTAAATATCGCAAAGTGGGGTTAGCAGCTGTTTTTGCACTGGAACGCTTCCCTTGCATGTCATTCTTGCTAACAGAAGTGGCGATCTTTAAAATTAACGATTTTGCCGGAAAACTGCAGCTAACAGAGGTTAGTGACAGCTTGCACATATGATGATAAAAAAAATCACCCCCGAACTGTCAGAAAAGTGCCTCTAAGGCGGCGTTAACTCCTTGTACATATGCCCCACAGTCTCCTCTTGACCATCAGGAAGGAGGCTTGGCGTTGCTGAACTGCCAAAGACTTCACCCTGCTGTACACGGTCAACCATAACTCCCACTCTACACATATACTACACTACACAAAATACAGCAATTATTGATTACATCATCCTTCATCCATTAAATCAACTTCATACTCTTAAATATGAGAACCCACCCACCACCATATAACAGAAAATGGCCATAAGATATTTGCAGAAATAACATCATGTATAACTAAACAGCCACCACTATATGTCTACATAAAAAAGTATACAGTCTCACATCCCTGATAACAAAGCCAAATTTATATGCCCACACACTCTACCATACATTCATACAGACACTATCAAACATCCACACACCCATCATGGTGGCTGCCCACACTCCAATCATCATACACTAACACAATCAACATCATATCCCAACACACTGACCATTTTTCTCCGATAGACCCACCATTTCCCAATATAATACAGTGTCTATAACAAATAACCAAATATCATATGAGGATTCAGACTTCATATATAAACACACACCAATCAATGACTGTCTAAAATACATCTCATTTTTTGCTTTCTCAAGTACTAACATGGAGGGGGATAACAGTCCCTTCGCCATATACACCAAATTGTCATGAAAAATTTCTCGGCCCCAAGTCCTAAAAAATGCAAAAGAAGACATGGGGCAGGGTAGGGATACCCTGACTCCACAGGCCTTGTGTTGGTATCCTACAGGGATTCCGCCTGGGGCTCAACAAGGTGTTTTTTAATTGGCAAGGCAAAATATGTTTTTTTTTTTTTTAAACAAGCGTAGATTTGTGCACCTTGCTTTTTATAAGTCCCCGGGTGGGCCAGGTCCTGGGTGGAACATTGATATATATTTGGGGGCAGGGGGTGTGCGTGGACCCCCTCCCAAGGCTGATTTTGGCTAGGGGACCACATTCTCCAGGGCCTGGCCTTAATAGAAAAGTGGGAGGTGGCACATGGCATCCTCCGGGGCCAATTATGGCCCAGAGGACCACATCTCCCTGGGCCTGGCTGTAGTGAAAAAGGGAGAGAGGTCATGCAGGCCTTCTTCCAGGGCCAGTTTCATCCCGGGGACTACATCCCCCAGGGCCAGACTGTATATACAATGGGATTCAGTAATGGCGCTGGGGACGCCTTCTACCAGGGCCGGCTCATGCTATGTCCCTGGGAGCCGTAAGGTGACTATTACCCTTACCATGCACTACTAATTACCCCACATACTACATCAATCATGATATCTTCTAGGACATCATTGATAATATCACTACAACATTTGCAGTAAAATTATTGATGAGAAACCTGCGCATGGTGGGGGTGTGAGTCACAGTTACCTTACAGTACAAGTTATAGTTACTTGCGATAACTATAACTATAACTGCAGTCTTTATGGTTTTTGTTACCTAAGGCCCCTTACAAGATATCAGATAATACTTTGCAATAAGGAAGCACTGATTTCTCTTTGGACTGACTCTGGTGCAAAATGTCCAACAAAGGGTCCCTTGACAAAGCCACAGATGGAAGTGGCATGTTTAAAGCTTCACCAACTTGCGTCAACATGTCTGCAAGTGATGAGCTTACCAAGAAAGCTTATCCAGGAGGGGACAGAAGGACCTAGACTGGATATGACTCCAAACCACTAGTATTTCCAAGCTCAGAAATCCAACTGGTGTCCAAAATGGTTGGATCTGATTGTGGAACAAACATATCCTCCCCTTCACCTCGAAATTCACTTGGTTGTAGAGAAATACTAAGAGGTGAGCCCACAAGGAGCCTAGAATCCATGCCTGAGCCAGCCGGCTATATCAGCTCTATGTGCGATGGTGCAAGGCGTCAAGCGTGGTCGTCATCGACTCCGCCCAATGTGTACCGTGCTGTACAGCGCCCTCATCTGCATCAGAGAGGGAAAATGGTACAACACTGTGCGGCGCCATCATTGATATCAAATGAACAGGCCCTATAATCGAAAGTTGAAGCCTCAGAAGGCTGTGCACAAATCGACTGGCACCGGTGACAACGTCGTTCAGTCAGAGCCAAGTGCCAAAGGTGGAAACCCCGAAGGGCTGTCCACTGGTGTCCATATGGAAATGGCATCTGATGGCCTGACTGACACCGAGGGTGAACCTGTGTATTTGTTACAGTCTCAACCTCCTGCACCTTTTTGGGATCCAAAGTCTCTCCAGGGGAAAGTGTAGATCCAAAAATCTTGTGAAGAGAATAATAATATTGCCTGATCTGAGTTAGGGTCACCCTGGCTCAAGCATATGTTGGGAGTAGTTGGGCAAACTCCTTTTTCCCCAACTCCACAGGCACAGTATGGGTCCGACGCGGCTTGGACCGCTTGCTTCTTGACGTACTGCGAGAGGAGGATAGTGAACGATGTCCACAAGAACGGTCCCTGAAGCGACCCCGCTGATGGTCCTTGGAGTGCGAAGGTAACCGAGGCCTATGGGACGCCTTCGAGGGCTGTGACATTTGTCCCATCAGCAGCTTCATCTGCCGCTCCTTAAGCACTTTAGACCAAAGCAGTTGACAGGAGTTGCAGAATGCTGAATCATGGTACTCACCCAGGCACCACATGCAGATGGGGTGGGTGTCCGTGACTGACATCTACCAACCCCAGGACCACAATCCTTAAAACACGAAGGCACACCATTTCCCTTGAAAAACTGTTAAAGTCAGCCAAAACGTCCAGAGGTATGGCTTCTCTGGATCTGCGTACAAGTGTGGAAAAGAAGAAACTGATTTCAGCACTTTGGAGGGCATCTTATATGGACTCCGGTGACATCACTGACGTGGTCCACGCATATAAGGAGTCGCTCAACACCACCAACTGACACACAGAGGTGCTGCTGCTAAAAAATGCCCAGATCCAGGCTGGCACCTGGGTAAAATTCAAAAGTTAATGAATCTGCGGCTAGATGTCTCTATCAGATATACCCATTCACACCCCGATACAAACACTCACATACGTGAATTTGCACTATGTATATTGTAAGACATACTATGTGGAATTAACTTTGTGTGCTTTGTTTGGGATATAACATTGCAACTCAACGGTATATTTGATACATGATTTTGTTTGTGGACGAAATACTTTAATTATTTGCTCACTATGAGCGCATTCTTCAGCAGTTCTACACTAGATGTGCTCCCATGGGTTAAGAGAAAAGCAGAACAAAAGTATTGAATTTTGTCTGAATCTCATTTTGATAAGATGAATTTGTAATCTTTAGTTTATTTTACATTATTAAGTAGGCCAATATGTACTATTTACATGGTCATTTTATTTGGTTTAAGCGGTTTTGCATTCCTATGAAATTGACAATGTTACCATGACAACCCTTTCTGTGTGTGTGTATAAAACGGCTAGCTTTAATGGCGCCTGGCTAGGTGAGCAAGGTGGTACGTCCACCGAAACACATCAGGAGCCTCCTTTTGAATTAAAAGTTGGTTGTTGAATAATCCACTGTGTCGGTGCCTGCTGTTTATAAATATATATATATATATATATATATATATATATATATATATATATCCAAATGAAGTTGTGGCGCTGAAGTGAACGCCCAGCCAGTCGGGTCGGGGCTCGTTAACGGACGCCGCCGTTTACAAATTGCACAGGAGTCCTCTCCACACATCCATAGGGAAAGAAGACGAGCCACACCAGTCTTGCAGGAAATAGTATAAAGTTTATTACACCAACGACAGAAGACGCGTTTCGGCTGACAAGCAGCCTTGGTCACATGACCTCGTCTTTGAACCAGGAAGTATAAATGCAAGTTTCTATTCGGCACGTCGCAGCGTTCACTAATAAACAATGAAAACAGACTTGATCACAAACAAGATAGTTGTTTACACGGGTCCTCGATGTCGTTCATGAAATAAAGACTATAGTAGTCAGAAAAAAACATAATGATGACCCTTACATTCATGGTTCTTCTAACGATAGGTTGAAAAGTTAATTAATCGAAACTCATGAAAAACATTAACTTTCAGGTTTACATTTCTGAATAAATTCATTCTATCATAATCAACAATTTTTATTTGTTCTGCAGAGGGAAAGTTTTGTTTGTATGGAGTCAGTCACAGATAAGTGGCAAATTGCTTCATTGCCCAAAAGTAGGTGCATACAGGTATAGTACCCAGGTCAAGGTCCATGATTTATTACTGTGCGTCTATATCAATCTATATAGAAAAATTAATAAAGGATAGTGAGTGCCAGTATAGGTATAGTACCCCAATCTCAACATAGTGCAAAACTATCAGACACGAAATGTTACACACGTCTGAAGAAGGACCCGACAACGGAGCTACAGGATAGATTGAACAAATCACTTCAAACCTGGCAAGAGAAGGGTCTAATTGACAAAGATGAACAAAAATATCTGGACAAAAAACATCCCACGTTACCCACGTTTTACTGTCTACCAAAGATTCATAAAAATAAGGAAAAACCGCCGGGGAGACCAATTGTTTCTGCAAATAATTCCTTACTGGAACCCACTTCCAATTATATTGATTACTTCCTGTCACCTCTAGTGAAAGAATTACCATCCTACCTGAAAGATACAACGGATCTACTCCAAAAACTGGAGAACATAGAATGGCAATCAGGTTACAAACTGATCACAATGGATGTAACGTCGCTATACACAAACATCGAACACTCCATAGGCACCACAGCCTGCAAATACTATCTAGGCAAAAGGAACATCAAATACAGAGAACACAACGAAATGCTCAATGAAATGATCTCACTATGCATCAATAACAACGTCTTTCTGTTTAACAAACAGATATACAAACAAATTCAGGGATGCGCCATGGGATTTTCGTTCTCACCAAACTATGCTAATTTAACGATGGGCTGGTTTGAAAAACACATAGCATGGAACACACAAAACTATGAATGGAGAACCAAAATTGTTTCCTGGCTGAGATTCATTGATGATCTCATAATAATTTGGAATGGTACAAAGGAAGATTTTGCAAAATACTTTGAGATACTAAACAACTCTCCCATGAATCTCAAATTCACCTATGAAATAAGTGAGGAAAAAATAACATTCCTGGACATTGAGATCTACATAGAAAATAACAAGATTGAAACCACCCTGCATAGAAAAAGCACAGCGACAAACGCCATACTACACGGGCAAAGCTTTCATGATACAAATCTCAAATGGAGCATCCCATATGGGGAATTTTTGAGACTGAGACGGAACTGTTCCAAAACACAAGACTTCACCAAAAATAGTAACATCACCAGCAGTCGCTTTGTGGCACGACAATACCCCAAAAAAGTGGTAACAAAATGTCTAGATAGAGTTCTGAATCTAGACAGAAAAATGATACTTCATCAAACAAAAGCAAAAGAAACAGATGAAAAAATCAGACTAATAACAACATACAGTGCAGAAAACAAAACACTGAATAAGATCATCAGGAAACACTGGGGTATCTTACGAATGGACACCACACTGGCAGAGATCATAGGAGATCACCCAGAAATCACATACAGGAGATCGAAAAACATTGGGGACCAACTAGTCCACAGCCACTTCCAAGATACCAAGAAACTAACTTGGCTACAGAGAGAGGGATTCTGGCCGTGTAAGCAATGTAAAATCTGTAAAATAGCAACACCACTGAAAGAAGTGCAAATTCAAAATGGTAGAACATGGAAGATAAGGCAACATCTAACGTGCAAAAGCTCCTACGTGATTTACACGATCGAATGCCCATGCCAAAAACGATATATTGGCAGCACCATATTTGAAGCCAAAAAACGCATTTTGGAACACATGCGTGCAATAATCCATAAAGATCGGACAAACACAGTTGCCAAACACATGGAAAGATATCACAACAGCGACTGGGAAACAATAAGATTTTGGGTCTTGGAACAAATACCAATCTCTGAAAGAGGAGGCGATCGTCTCAAAAAACTACGCCAAAAGGAATCAAAACACATCCTCATGTTCAGAACTTTGGATCCAAGAGGCCTAAATCAAAATGAAGAATTATACACCCATTTGTAAATAACACAACTCATCTCAAGCAAATCCTCGTCTGACATCAAGAACTAAAATTAAGTGTGACTGCATGACCTTCACCCAACACCTAGAAAATCTCGTTGAACTGTAAAATATACTCACTGGAGAGTATAGAACTGCAACAAATCATCACATTCATTATTACAATATAATAATGAAAATCGAAGGGATGAGGAAATCCATGCTCACCAGAGAGCAGAAAAACCAACCAAAAAACTTTAAGTATCATGAATAAACCTCGTTTTATCATGAGTCCGCATATGCATAAATTAGACTAATTTAGAATTTATTTTTTGAGCACTGTTTAAAAATAATTTTACACTGTATATAAACTACACTTACCACAATGCAACTGTTAATTGAACAGGAAATGCCAGTATGTCAAACATAAAAGACAGACATACAATGTAACCATATCCCGTGATCAAGCCTCCGTGACGAGGTGAAACGCGTTGGGTTTATTGGCAAGAATAAAGACCTTTCCATCTAACTACTACGAGTGAGTGCAATCCTTTTCTAGTCCAAAAACCAAAGGACTAGAAACCCACTTTTGAATATTTAACGACTGGATCCTGTCGTATGGATTTTGCACCGCGCAAAAAACAGAGCGCCGGCGTCACAAAGGGATCCATCCCGTGTACTCATATATATATATATATATATATATATATATATATATATATATATATATATATATATATATATATAATCCACAAATGCTCCTTCTGGACCGCTTGACCCGTGAGAGGTGGCGCAAACGTCGGCGGAGCACGCCGGCTCGTAATGTTCCCACAATAATCCAATAATGCGCTCTCAGTAACCAAAGAAGGCAAAATCCGGGGTAGTGCAAAAAGAGGTGTTTATTCCTCACAACGCGTTTCAACTCGTTGCAGAGTCTTGTTCACGTAAGGAAGCAAACATGGGTGACAGACGGATAAAGCTTTTCCGGGGTAAACAGTGACAAAGGACAATCATGTGAAATACATTAGTCTGATGGTCAAAAGCGGCAGACATGTTGTAATGGCACCATAAACCATGAATATAATGCTGTAATACATACAATATAAAACAACATAGAAAAGAAAAGAAGTAACGGTAAATACCAACATAACTCGCATTAAGGGGAGATGTAGCACTGTGTCTGAACCTGATGAATATGCGGGCTCATCCCCAGAGAAGTGTCCCAGAATCGTGCCTCTAATCATAGCTCAAAGGCGACCGGTGAATGCGTAGCCTAGGGGAGAAATACTCCCGAATGTCCCATAGTTAAGCTAGCACGGGACTGAGTTATGTGTCCACAGTGTCGAAGTGCCAAGGGGAGTGTGTCACAGACTCGTGGGTGCTAAACAAGTGTAGTTCGTCAGTGTATAAGCTCAAGTGAGCATGGATAACACTACTCCAGAATGAATTGGCACAAAACGACAATGGAAATAACGACATGAGAAGTGCTGGCAAGTGCCAGTGGACGTAGGTAAACAAGTCCGTTGTGAAATGATCTCAGTCAAATGAAACGCTAGTGACCATACCACAGCCAGAGTGAGCTTCATCCATCAAGTGAAGTGACGGGGGAAAGGGTAGGAGGCCCGTGATAGTGCTCGTAGGTGAATGGGCTCCTTCCTTCCCTCCTGCAAAAGGAAAGAAACAAAAACAAATCTTAGTATCAGAACATGACAGATATCTAAGTTGTCAATAAAATATATCTTCGTTTCTACTCAAATTGTGCATTGTAATGGAGGAAGAGAAAGAGGATGGCAGACTGCAAATGGATATAAGAAATGGGATAAAAAGGGGGATAAAAAGGTTAACATACATATCCAAGCAATAATGCACAACTGTGGACTAACACTTAAGGCATCCTGGTGAGAGGCAGAAAATGTATATGCTCTGACACACACACAGATGGTGTGGAAGTATGTATGTGGTACCTAGATAATGGGAGCTGTAGTCTCAACTATATGCAGGACACAAATTCATTTCAAATGCACTGCCAGCTCTTCATCCTGATTTAAACCCCCAGGGTGTTTGGTCTGAAAATCCACGATGTATCTGGACTCTCTCTGTCTCAGTTTCAAGACCCTGTCACCACCTCTGGGGTTATTCGGGATTTGTTCTAAAATGAAGAATCTGAGGAGACCTGGGTTGGAAAAATGCCTCTCAGTAAAGTGGCGGGCCACAGCGTATTTCTCATCTCCATGGGAGATGGCACGGTAGTGTTCTAGTATCCGTTTTTTCGCCATAAGGGTTGTGCTGCCGATATACCATAATCGGCAGGGGCACTCGATCACATAAATCACGAAAGTGGAGCCACATGTGAGAAATTGTGTAATTTCCTTGTAAACCCCATTGCAGCTGACTTTTTTACACAGATAGCTATTCCTGCAAGCCTTACAGTGTCCACATGGATAAAAACCCTGTAGGCCATGTTCCTGACTTTGGGGGTACCTGGTCACGTCATTGTGTAGAAGTTGATCCCTGAAATTCCTCCCCTTTCTATATGTGATACTGGGTCTGTTAGAGATGAATTCCCCAATGATCGTGTCAGCTTTGAGGATGTCCCAGTTTTTGTTGAGGATGCCCTGTATCTTGTGGGAGTCAGCACTGTAAGTGAGGATGATCCTGGTCTCCTTGTCCTCTAAGGGCAAGGTGTTGGTTGTGTTGGAAAGAATAGTGTCTCTATTGACCTTGTCAGCTCTACCCTTGGCTCTGTTCAGTACCCAATTAGGGTACCCTCTGGCTCTAAAACGTTCCAACATGCGTGTGCTCTCAAGCTGGTAGTCAGTCTCAGTGTTACAGTTCCTTTTTGCTCTGAGCAGTTCACCATACGGGATACTCCACTTGAGGGTGTCCGGGTGGCTGCTCAGAGCATGTAGGATACTGTTGCCTGCAGTGATCTTCCTGTGTAAGGTAGTGCATATGGCTTTGTCTTTGATGGTGAGTTTGACATCAAGGTATTCAGCTGAACTCTCACTGATGGTGCTGGTGAGGATGATATTGTAGATGTTAGTGTTAAGAAGTGTGATAAACTCCCGGGCTTCTACCTCAGTGCCCTTCCAGATGAGAAACAGATCGTCTATGTATCTAAGCCACATCACCGCCTGTTCTAGGTAATGTTTGTAGGTGGGGTTGGTGAAAATCTCCTCCTCCCACTGGCCCATAAACAGATTCGCGAAAGATGGCGCAAAGCACGAACCCATCGCGGTACCCGTAGTTTGCCTGTACAGGGTACCGTCAAAAAGAAAAATATTGTTGGATAGGCAAAATTCTATCATGCCTAGGATCATCTTGTTATGCTCTCTGTAATGTAGGGGCCTAGTGTTCAAAAAGTGTTCACAAGCCTCGAGGCCTTGTCTGTGGTCGATGATGGTATAGAGCGATTGCACATCTAGAGTGATCAGCAAACATTTATCATCCAGTTGTAGATTGTTGATTTTGCCAAGGAAATCTTTCGTATCTTTGACATAGCTGGGCAGACTGGTGACAAAGTCCCTTAAAAAATTATCTACATATTTCGATATGTGTTCAGTAACACAACCCCTAGATGACACGATGGGTCGCCCTGGCGGTCTGGAGTGGCTTTTATGTACCTTGGGTAGCAGGTATAGAACAGGTAGAATGGGGTGGTCGTTCTTCAAGAAACAATACTCATCCCACTCTAAGATACCTTTGTCTCGCCAGGTGATGAGCAACTCCCAAATGGTGGTGATGCTTTTGCTGTATGTGCCGGTGTCAATCGGTGTGTAATATCGGGTGTCTGATAGTTGTCTGAGTGCCTCAGCTATGTAATCCTCCCTGTCCATAATCACTACGTTACCGCCCTTGTCAGCTGGGCGTATAATGATACTGGTGTCATCTCCCAGTGATTTAAGTAGTGTTCTCTGTTGGACTGATAAATTAGGTGTGTGGTGACAGTTCTTCTTGTGTCTGTATGTGCTCAAAGACCTACTGACAACATCTTGAAAGGTATCGATGTTATCGTGCGGTAGCATAGGCAGGAAGGTGGACTTGGGCTTGAAACCTGAGTGCCCAGAGGAGTCTGTGATGATATTCATATCCTCCAGAATTTGTGTGGTAGTTGGTCCGCCCCCAGTCGATGTGTGGTCAAGCAGGTGTTGTTGGTTAATGTTGGTGTCGACATTGCTGTCCGTACCCTGATTCAAATCCAGCATGGTGATCAGAGTATCAATATCTCCAACAACCATGTTGTCACTGAATGTGGGTGTCTCCCTAATGTGTTTATTCGTGTGTTCTAGTCTCTTGAGTTTGTGCCATTTTTTCAATTTTAACTTCCTAGAGAATTTGAAAAGATCAATCCTAGTGCCTGCATAATCAAATTGTTTGGAAGGGCAAAACGAGAGTCCCAAACACAAAGTGAGTTTCTCAATGTCAGATAAAGGTCTCTTGGAGAGATTTATGATAGCTTTATTCACCATGTCTGGATCCATTAATACATCTTCCTTGGGCGTGATCTTCTGCTTCCCATTGCGCCCCTTGCCCTGCCTCTTCCTCCATCGTTGGAATGTCCTGAGTCTTCTGTTCCTCCGTTTGTGTTTCCTCTGCCGCGGCCCCGGCCCTGTCCCCTGCCCCTCTGACGTCGCGTTGTCATCATTGGAGTGTTCTGTATAGTCCTCTGGCTTCGCCGGATGTGCTGGTACTCCTCTAAAAAATTAATTTGTCTAGAGGGTGGATTGGTGAGGGTGTTGGTATCCACAGAGACATCAGATTCTGTGTCACTGGTCAGTGATGTGGTGGGTGCTGATGTTTCGCACAAGATGTCAGTGGTTGCCAGTTTGGTTGTTTCTGAGTTATACAAGTGATCATATTTCCGGCTGAACGTTAGAATCCTGCCACACTCGTAGTCCCTGTAGTCACGATCGAGTTTCCTCTCCTTGCGAGCTTTAATGTCCTCTTCATATTTCTTGAGGCGTTCCTTTATGGTGTTCATTGTGGCCTCGAGTTTGCCTGTGTCTGTTGTTTTATTCAGTTCCGCCAGAATTTCTTGTATCTCCTTTATGATGTTGTCCCTATCAATCCATGCATATTTCACAAGGATTTCCAACATCCTTTTGGAACTTAATGCAGAGTTCTTGGACCATTCAGATAGCATCTCAGGGTTCGGGGTTTCATACGTGGGGGTAGTAAAAATTCGTAGACCTCTTGGGACCATGTCCTGGTCTATGTAGTTCTGAAGAGAAATAGCTTCCCACCACTTCGATATCTCGAGTCTTTTGAGTTTCTCGAATTTCCGCAGTTGATCATCCATTGGCTGCTTAGTTGCTGGAGTAGTTCCTATGGCAGCTTTAGGGTGCCTCTTCGCGAACATAGCCTGTGCAGCTGCCCTCCTTTCTCCTTCTTCCTCCATGTCTCCTACACACCCCTGGTGGATGTCCGTGTATGTGTTAACCGTACCTCGCAAACTTGTGGTTACCCCCGCTGGAATAGCAGGTTCCTCTTGCCCCTTGCGCGCTTAAACGACTGCCAAACCAGTTCAGTAAAGTAATAGGGAGGGTTGGCAGAGAGATCTCTGTGTCGTATCCTTAGTGCGATCCTTGGTATGCACAACCCACAGCTCCCAAACGGCCAAACAGTTCGATATGCGGCAACCCACAAACCCCCGCTGCTTCCCGGGGAAAGGAGAAGGAGCCCCCACACAGGGAAACCCACCCTCGCCCCTGAGGGGCAGACAGTACGGGCCACAGGGCTTACCTTGAACCGAAACTGTTGTCCGTGTCCTGGAACAGCGCTGCAATGCGGGCCGGTCGATTTGCAGTCCTCACATAATATAAATCCACAAATGCTCCTTCTGGACCGCTTGACCCGTGAGAGGTGGCGCAAACGTCGGCGGAGCACGCCGGCTCGTAATGTTCCCACAATAATCCAATAATGCGCTCTCAGTAACCAAAGAAGGCAAAATCCGGGGTATATATATATATATATATATATATATATATATATATATATATATATATATATATATATATATATATATATATATATATATATATATAATTTACCTACTGGTGGTCACCAGTTGGTAGTCATAATTAAGACGGATATTCTACAAAAAAAGTGATTTTCAGTTGCCAAACTTTTTGAAAAAAAGAATTGCGGGCTCCTGCACCTTTTTTTACTAGCAAGCCTCTACGTGAGCTAAATCCCAGGGACATTTGGGCATTATAAAAAAAACTGGAGGGGGTGCATGGGGCTCCACTCCTAGGCTTTGCAAAAGCCCTGGGGACCGCCATCTTTACAGGGCACTTATTTTTAATTATTAAGGGTGTGTCTGCGCAACACCCACGTGCCCTGCTACCTCCCTGGGGCTATTTATAGATGCTGGGGTGCCTCACTGAAACCCACATGCTCCGGGGACCACCACCTCTCTGGGGCTGTTTAATATGGAAAATGGGGGGGGGGGCTCACGGACTCCCTCAGGGACCACCACCTCCCCAGAGACAAAATCAAGGTTTTTTTTTTAATCAGAAGGGGGCTGCATGGCACCCGTCTCATGCCTTTCTCGGCCCTGGGACCACCACCTTCTCGGGGTAGGCCCTCATACTAGAAAGGAGGAGGTCATGTGGCCTCCTTCCTGGAGCCAATAAGGGACTGCCACTCCCAGGGCCAGCTCCTGTTATGTCCCAGGGTGCCCACCTCCAGGACATAGCTGTTTGCTATAGCTTGGCAGGAGCTTTACCGCTCCCACCAAGCCACAGCCATTAAAAATACTCTTGCTTGCTGGCTGCAGAGGAACATTGCTTTCAGACATGAGCTGCCTTTCCAGAAGCTCCCTAAGTCTGAAAGCAATACCAGCTCTCACAGGAGGGGTGGAGCCAGCAGTGACTGCAGGGGCCTTCAGGCTTCCCCTGTGGTCCCAGTGGAGATTGGGTGCCCTGGGGGCACCCAGCATACATGTCCGGGTCCCAGGAGATGGGGTCCCCGGGGCAAAAATTGGCCGTTGCGCCCCCCTCCACCAGTTGAGAAAGAACAAGGCCCGGGGAATGGGGTCCCCGGGGCCAAATGTGGCTCTGGGAGGGGGTCACGCAGCCCCCCCTCCCAATGTTGTAAATAATTTAGGCCAAACCCTGGGTAATGGGGTACCAAGGGCCAAAATCAGCCAAGGGAGGGGGCCCTCCCTTATTACAAATAGGCTGAGCCCTGGGGGATGGGAACCCCAGGGCAGTAATCAGCCTGGGGAAGGAGGCACCCCTCCCTTAAGAAAATATTTATTTTTTAAAAAGCCGATCTTTTACCACTACTTGGGCACACTACTGGTTGGGGAATGAAGTTACCTTGGCTCTTGACGGTCCTTGGGGACTAACTACCCCTCCTGTCTCCTCCAGTAAGTCCCACACAGCGGTATTGCTGTGAACTGGTCAGAGGCACCGCCCCCTTTCTCCACCACTCTGCAAATGCACCTCCTGGCTTAATACTGGTTGGGGGATAACGTCACCTTGAATGCTGAGGGTCATTGCATGGCTAGAACCCTTCCTGTTATGTCCAGTAAGTCCCATACAGAGTGACTGCTGAGAACTGGTTGGAGGCCCCACCCCCTTTCTCCAGCACTCTGCAAATGAGCCTTCTGGCTCAATATTGGTTGGGGATAAAGTCCTCTTGGATGCTGAGGGTCCTTTGGAGTCAAGAAGCCCTCCTCTCACCTCCAGTAAGTCCAACACAGTGGGATTCCTGAGAGCTGGTCGGAGGCCCGCCCCTTTTCTCTTGCACTTTACCAACATGAGTAATAGTTAAAAAAAAACAGATATTATCTTAAGAAAATCCAAGGTTATGGGGACCTTATAGTTAGGAAACAGAATTTTAAAAAACCTTCGAAATTCACTGAAAAAAACAAAGGTTGCAGAGACGGTCTAGTTAGGAAGTAGAATTTCAAAAAACCTTTGAAATTCACTGAAAAAAACAAGTTACAGGGATGTTATAGTTACGCTTAAATTTCACTGGTTCAATACCATAGAAATTCAGCAGTTGTAGTTATCTAAGCTAACTTAACTTACGCCCTCCCCAATGCACTGCTTATGACCTTAGATATTACATCACTCATGGCATGGTCAGTGATGTCACTGATTACATAAATCACAGAACCACTCAAACACCCACTCATACACCATACAACCTCTCATGCACCCTCTCACACACCCACTCACTTCTCAAGATTACAGGGACGTTATAGTTAAGAAATAGAATTGAATTTTCTTTTTAGAAATTCACTTAAAAAACCAAAGGTTACAGAGATGATATATTTAAGAAATAGAATTTAAAAAACCTTAGCAATTCACTTAAAAAACAAAAGGTTACAGGGACATTAGAGTTAGGAAATAGAATGTATAATACCTTTGAAATTCAATAAAAAAACAAAGGTTACAGGGACGTTATAGTTAGGAAATAGAATTAAAAAACCTTTGAAATTCACAGAAAAAAACAAAGGTCACTGGGTCATTATAGCTTGGCTCATTTCATTCGTACAAAACCAGTGAAATTCAGCAGTTACAGTTACACGAGCTAATTATAATTTACACCCCTGCAATGCACAGCATAAGACCTCACATATTAAATCACTCAAGCCATAGTCAGTGACATCACTGATGACATCTCAAATGACATCACTGATGACATTATTTACAGAACCAATCAGACAGTCACTTACACCACCATGAAACCTCTCACATACCCACTGACCCACAACTCCTTGTATACCCCTTTACAGACCCATTCCAGTACCCACAAAATCAATCACACATCCATAGAGCCACTCACACATCCACTCACTCATATAGCCACCCATTCACCTACTAACTCATCCATACAGCCACTCATGCACCCACTCACCAATACAGCCAATCATACACCCACTCACCAATACAGCCACTCATAAATTCAGTCATACAGATACACACCCACTCATACATCATTATAGACACTCACACACCCACTCAATCACCCACACAGAAACTCACGCAGCCACTTATTCACCCCTATAGGCACTCACACTGCTACTCACTCACCTAATGCAGCTACTAATACACCCAGTCACTTACCCCTACAGCCACTGATACAGCCACTCACTCACCCATATAACCACTCACACACCCACAGAACCACGTACATACCCATTCATACATCAATACAAGCACTCACTCACCCTTACAGCCACTCACACAGACATTTACTCTTCAATGGATGAATGAATGAATGAATGAAATGGGATTTATAAAGCGCGTTGGCTACCCGTAGGCCTCACAGCGCTGCGGACAGACAAGCAAAGAGCAGAGGCAGGAGAGAGACTTAAAACAACCAGGTTTTCAATAACCTGCGAAAGGATAGAAGATTAGATTCCTTGCGTAGTTGGAGTGGGAGGGCATTCCACCCAATGGCACCATTATATGAAAAGGAGCGGCCACCACATCTGGACCTTTTTATTCTGGGTTGAAGGGCAAGGAAGCATTCTTCCAGAAGGCCTTATGGTACAGACACATAGCCTTAAACTGGATCCTTTGTCTGATCGGCATCCAGTGCAGGCTTTTTAATGCTTGTTTTGTAGAACTCCATCGAGGAACCTGAAGAAGTCTGCGGGCCGCACAGTTCTGTATTACTTGGAGCTTATTGATGGTGTATTGAAGTACTCCCAGATATAAAGCAATGCCATAATCCAGGCGGGAAAGGATCAGTGCCTGAACCATGATCCTTCTGGTGTGGAAGGGCAGAAGGGGAAGGACCTTATGAAGCATCCTTAGAAGTCCGAAGCAAATAGCCGAGAGTTTAGTTGCCTGGTGATTGAATGAGAGCGAATGATCAATCCAGATGCCTAGGCTCTTGATTTGATCTTTAGGGGTTGGAGCTGGGCCTAGGCAAAATGGCCAAAAGGAGGCCGAGTTGAAAACAGGAGAATTGCCCAACAGCATGAGCTCCGTCTTATCCCCATTAAGCTTAAGGCATGATTGTTCCATCCACTTGGCAACCTCCTCTAGACAACAGGCTAGAGTGCTAGATGACCCTTCCGGGTGGTTGAGAGCTACCACGAGCTGGGTATCATCTGCATAGGAACATTTTTTATGCCAAATGGATGTACAATTTCTGCCAGAGGTTTCAGGTATATATTAAATAGGGTGGGACTCAATGTGGAGCCTTGAGGGACCCCGCAGTTGAGGAGTTACTGGTTGGAGGCAACATCTCCCTCAAAGACCCTAAAAGAGCGGCCAGTAAGAAAAGATCGCAGCAACTGTACTGCCATACCAGACACTCCCAAGTTCATAAGTCTAGCGCACAATATGGCATGATTGACAGTATCAAATGCAGCGCTGAGGTCAAGCCACTCACACCTACTCACTTACATACACACACACTAAACAGCTACTCCCTCGTCCATATAACCACCCACCCTCCCACTCACTAACTCATACAGCCACTCACACTCCTATGCAGCCACTCACATAGCCACTAACTCACTCATACATCCACTCACCCACCCACTAACTCTCCAATACAGTCACTCACTCAGCCACTCACCCACCCATACACTTACTCTCATACCCATAGTCACATCCATACAGCCATTCACAAATCCACTCACACAACCATACAGACACTCAGACATCCTCTCACACACTGATACTGTCACACAACCACTCAGATGCAATATGTTAGAAATAGGATGACTAATTACTAGCATAGAAAGAATAGTAAATTAACTTATGCTGTAGCTTAGTATATATCTCGAAGTCTCAGAACCGTTTATGAAACACACTCACAGGATGTGGTCATCAGTATTGTCACCAGTGATATTATTTTAGCTGTCAACAGTAATACAGTAATGTCATGAGTGCTGTCACTGACCATGTCATGAGTGATGTAATATGTGAGGTCACAAGCAGTGCATGGCAGGAGCGTAAGTTATAGTTAGCTCAGGTAACTATAACTGCTGAGTTTCACTGGTTTTGTACAACTGAAATCTGAGCCTAACTTAAACATCCCTGTAACCTTTGGCTTTTTCAGTTAATTTCTAATGTTTTTAAATTCTATTTCCTAACTGCAATGTCTCTGTAACCTCAGTTTACAAGCCAAGCTTAAACTCCACAGACTTTCTAAAGTTATAGTTATAAGTTTTATTTACAATTTATCCACCACCTTCACATTACTTTAAGTAGCGGACCTCGTTACACACTTTTTTCAACTTGCGAACCAGACAACACTTAATATAACTTGCCACTCTACCTTGCACTGTGTTGTGACAAATATTGTAATATGAGAAGTTCTAAGTGTTGTTATGGGTGCTATGAGTTTATATGCTATAAGTGATGTAGTATGAAAGGGTATAAATAGTTGATGGAAAAGGCATGAGTTATAGTTAATGTTGTGCGGCGAGTGAGGTGACAAGACTGTGTTCGGAGGTGCGCAACTTATACTAATTTCAAGGTGGTGCATAACTTATAAATTGATTATAACTTTTTAACTGTTAATGTTTGTCTATTTTAAGCTGGGTATGTATAGAAAGAATACATAATGTATTTCTGACTATAAGTTATCCTTAACCCTTGTTTTTTCATTGTATGTTAATGATTTTTATTTTTTAATAAAAATGTGTTTCAAATCGCAGTGTGGAGTGTCATTGTTTGGAGTGTCATCAATTGGACTGTAGCACAGTACAGTAAAGGAGAGTGTTGTTGAGTCTAGTATCATAGAGTGGAGTATTGTAGTGTGGAGTGGAGTAGAGTGGGGTGTCATAGCGTACAGTGGAGTAAAGTGTTATATAGTGGAGTGGTTTGCCTTATCATGGAGCGCAGTATCGTAGAGTGGAGTGGTGTGTTGTACCCACGAGGTACCTCCGCTCTGTGGATCTCGCCCTGGCAGAGGTCCCGCGTATCCGCAGGAACAGAGCAGGCGGGAGAGCCTTCCCCTACATCGCAGCCAAGACCTGGAACGAGCTCCTGGTGAACATCAGACACTACCTTACCCTGCACACCTTCAAGAAGGACCTCAAGACCTGGCTCTTTGACTGATCCGGAGCTGCCCCCGTGCCTTGAGACCCTCACGGGTGAGTACAGTGGAGGGTCGTTGACTGGAGTGTCATGAAATGCACTGCGGTGGAGTGTCATTGAGTAGAGTGTTGTAGAGTTGCATAATGTAGTGGAATGTTGTTGCATTGAATGGACTCTCATATAGTGTAGGGTTATACATCGAGGCATCATTATTTGTGAGAACACAGGGCATGGTAGAGTGGCAACTTATAGTTAATGTTGTCTGGTTAGCAAGCTGAAAAGAGTATGTAACAAGGTCCGCTCATTATAATACAGATAAATAAATAATATAGATAAACTGTAAATGAAAGTTATAACTATAACTTTAGAATTTTTAAAGTGTGCTTAGTTTATACTTGCTTTTGATAGGGAAAAAGGTTTCCTATCTATAGCTAAGCTTTAACCTTTGTTTTTTCATTGAATTTCAAGTGTTTTTGTTAATTTTTAATAGAAATGTGTTTCAAATCTTAGTGTCCGGAGTTGCAAGTAGTGATTTGTTATGTGGAGTGTTGTAAAGTCTATTGTCATAGAGAGGAGAATAATAGATTGGAATAGAGTGGAGTAGAGTAGAATGGAGTAGTATATCGTACAGTGTAGCAAAGTGTTATATAAGTGTAGAGGCATGGTGTCTCATAGAGTTGAGTCAAGTATTGTAGACTGGAGCAGCGAGTTGTACAGTGTAATGGCATGTAGAACAGTGGAGTAGGTTGTCGTAGATTGTCATAGAGTGAAGTAGTGATTTAGAGTGGAGTTTGGTGAAGTAGAATGTCAAAGAATGAGTATCGTCAAGTCCAGTGTTGTAGAGTACAGTGGAGGAGAGTGTGGTAGAGTGTAGTGCCATGTCATCTAGTGGATTGACGTATTGTAGAGAGAAGGTTGAGTGGCGTGTCACCCTGTGTCATACAGTATAGCTCAGTGGCAGAGAGTGGGTGGGCATAGAGTGGAGTAGAGTGACATAGAGTGTAGTACAGTGTTGTAAACTGACAGTGGAGCGGCATTGAGCGGAGTATAATACAGTGGCGTAGAGTGGGATAAAGTATATTAGCGTGGAGTATAGTGGAATTGAGTACACTGGAGTGGGGTACTGTAGAGTGGAGTAAAGTGCCAGAGTGGAGTGGCATGTATTAGACTATTGTGGCATGGAGTCGAGTAGATTGGAGTGGTATAGCATACAGTCGAGTAAGGAGCCACAAATTGGAGTACTGTGTTGTACAGTAGAGTGTATTGTGGTGTTGTGCAGAATTGGAAAGTGATGCAGACTACAGTAGGGTAGAGTGGTATACAGTCTAATTGATTTTGAAGAGTGGAGTGGTGTACAGTACAGTGTTGTAGAATGTGGCAGAGTGGATTTGCGTACAGTGTTATTGAGTACAATGGCATAGAGTGGTGTAGAGTGGAGTGGCGTACAGTGGAGTACTGGAGTTGAGTGAAGTACTGTGTTAGAGGCGAGCAGATTAAAGTGGGGTGCAGAGGTATACAAAAAGTTGCTCATATAGGAGACTAGAGTATCATAGAGTAGAATGGATTAGAGTGTTGTACAGTGGTATACCGTATAGTACAGTGTTGTACAGTGTAGGGAAGGGGTATAGATAGGAGTAAAGTGTCGGAGAGTGGCATGCAGTGTAGTTGAGTTGTAGAGTGGAGTTGCATAGAGTACAGTAGTGAGTGAAACAGTGGAGCTGCATAGTTTTTTGTTGTATAGTAGCGTAGAGTGAGGTAAAGTCCCGTACAGTGGAGTACAGTTGAGTAGAGTGGTGCAGTCCTCCACTCGATTCTACTCCACTCCAATCTAGTAGTGAGTGTATTGGCATGTCGTAGAGTAGATTGGCATGTCGTAGAGTAGATTGACGTGGAGTGGGGTGGCGTAGCATACGTAGACTGTTTTAAATTGGAGTGGGGTCTCGTGCAATAGAATTGAGAGCTATGTTGTATAGAAAAGTGTTGTATAGTGGAACAGAGTGTTGTGCATTGGAGTGTACGGACAGTGGAGTGTATGGGGTTTAAGTGGAGTAGAATGTCATTAGTGTGGCATACTTTTATAGAGTGGAGTTACATAGAGAGGAGGAGAGTGTCATACAATAAAGTGGAGTAGAGTTGAGTGACATACACTGTAGTGGTGCAGCGTAGATTACCTTAAAGTAGAGTAGCAGAAAGTGAAATAGCGTACAGTGTAATACTGTACATTGGAGTGTAGCAGAATGGAGTGGCATAGAGTGGAATAGTGTAGAGTGAGGTGGTGGACAGTGGAGTGGCGTAAAGTGGACTATGGTACAGTAGATTAGCGTAGAGTGGGGTTGTAGCCACAGAGTACAGGTTTATAAATTGGAGTGGCATCTCATACAGTTGAGTGGAGTTCTGTGTCATACAGTGTTGGAAACTGTCATAGAGTGGAGTAGAGTGTTGTACAATGAGTGTATTGGCATAGAGTTGTGTGCAAAGTTGAACAGCGGAGTGTATCTGGATAGAGAGGAGTAGAGACTAGTCGAGTGGCATAGACTATAGTAGAGTTTTGTAGAGTGGAGTTATATAAAGTGGAGGTGAGTACACTAATGTGGCATACATTGGAGTAGCGTACAGTGGAGTGGCATGAAGTGGAATAGCGTAGAGTGGAGTAATGTAGACTGGAATGGTGTACAGTGGAGTGACATAGAGTGTAATAGGATATAGTGGAGTAGCATGCAGTGGAGGGATGTATTGTGGAGTGGGGTAGAATATAATATCATGCAGTGGGGTGGCATACAGTGGAGTGGGGTAGAGTGAAATACCATACAGTAGAGGGGCAAAGATTGAAATTGCTTACAGTGCAATAGCATAGAAAGGAGTGGCGTACATTGAAATAGCATAGAGTGGAGTACAGTGGAATGGCGTAGAGTGGAATAGCGCAAAGTAGAATAGTGTAGAGGGGAGTGGCATACAGTGGAATGGTGTAGACTGGAGTGTTGTGGGGTACATTGAAATAGCTTATAGTCAAGTGCCGTCCAAAGGACTATCATAGAATGGAGTGGCGTAGAGCACAGTGGTCTACACTGGGGTGGTGTAGAGTGGAGTAGTGTATAGCATTTAGTTCTCTCCTGTGGGCCATCTCGCTCCCGCAGGAGTGAGTTCTCTCATTGGCTCTGATGTTGCTGGCAGTCATTACAGGATTTGGGGACTTAGTCCCCTGTCATGAAGATTAACGGAAAACAAAGATATAAGGGGAAGGGTAGGGATAACCTGCGCCCCTAAGCATCAAAGGGAAAACCTCCTGAGGCAAAAATAAAAACAGCAGTGTTTGCCAAAATCCATGGTTTATATATATGTGGGGTGGGCCATCAGTAAGGCTCACCTTACCTGCCCATTTAGGGCCCTGGGCAAATTTAAGGAGAGGGGGCATGTAGTCCCCTCCCTGAGCCATTTTCAGCCCTCAGGACCTCATGTCCCGGGGCCCAATCAATTTATAAAGGGAAGGGGGCACACAGCCCCCTGCGGGCCGTTATCGGCCACAGGAACTCCATCCCCTGAGGCCCAATTTCATTTTTTAGGGGCGAGGCACGTGCTCCCCCCTACTTGAGCTGTTTCCAGCTTGGGGACCCCATTCCCTGGATCCCAATCTATTTATAAAGGGTAGAGAGTTGCAGTCCCACTCCCTGAGCTGTTTTTGACCTTGGGGATCCCATCTGCCGGAGCCCAATTAATTTTTTTAGGGGAGGGAGCACGCAGCCCCCCTCCCCAAACCTTAAATAGATCCGGGCGACACCATCTCCGAGGGTCTTGAGGTACATTAAAATGGAGTGGTGCCGCGCAGCCACCTCCCTGAACTTTTAATTGCTCAGGGACCCCATCTCCTATGGCCCACATTTGGCACACAGGGGTTTCCCTGCCCACACTGGCATGGGCAGGGAAACATGTACTTGCTCCTGTCTGGCGTAGCCTTTTTAAATCTGCTCTCAAACATGAGCAAACACAAAGTCTGCTCCCAACAATTGGGAGCTATAAAAATGCTTTCGCCCACTGGGGGCAGACATGTGATCAGTTTCCCTACCCGCGCTGTTGTGGGGTAGGTATCAGAACAACAGATTGCTCCCCCCTGGGCTTGGGGCAATATGAAATGGGAGGCCCTCTTACAGAAACTCACCGAGGCTCTGGGGAACCCATCACCTGAGGCTGACATAAATAGTTATAGAGGAGGGGGGTGCACTCCTCCCTCACCGAGCCTGACAATGCATCCGGGACCTTATCCCCTAGGGCCAGTTCTATGACTACTTACAGGGAGCCAAATCTTAAGGCACAGTAGTTTCACTGCCTGCAAGAGCATGGGCAGAGACTCTTGTCTCCTCCCACCTAGCAGGAGCTTTCAAAATGCTGCTGCTGACGGCAGGGATACTCAGATGTGTCCGCCTAGCGGGAGCAAGCAAAAATGGGACGAATGCATGCAAGAAGCCAGCAGGACTGCGGGTGCTCTGGTTTCACCATGGGGCTGCCTCATGGCCCCCAAAGTATTGTATGCTGTGCATTTCCACCAGGGCACCTGGATGGGTCTCCAGGGCCTCTTTTGGATTAGGGGGTAGGGCCACATGCCTCCTCCCCACAAACAAATAATGTCCCCGGGGATGGAGTCCCCAGGGCCATAAAGGCTTGAGGACGGGAGCCACATGCCGCCTTCTCCTTACAAAATAGGCTGGCCCTACAGGATGTGCCTCCTCCCCTTAATAAAAAGAAAACACAGGGGATGGGGACTCCAGGCAGTAGTGCATGAGGAGGGGTCAAGCGCCTCCTCCCCTATAATTATATAAAAGGGGGTTTCCCATGAGATGCTCATTAATTATCACTGCTCCTTTGAAGGAGTGCCTCATAATGTCCTTCAAGGGCTTTTTTGTTATCATTTTTGAGTGTGGTGGTGCCCCTAGTATAGTGAAGGGCACTATTAAGCTTTTTTTTAATGTTGTTGGGGGCTGCAGGTAGTCCATCAGCCTGCCAGCAACATTAAAAAAAAAAGCAAAGTCTCCTTGGTCATTAACCCCTTCCCTGCTAGGCCTTTCACATTTTTTTTATTTATTAGTTTTTAAACCAGAAAACAATCATGATACACGAATAGCACAGGCATAGCTATACTTATACATTGTATGTATCAACAAGAGGAACATACTTGACAGTTTCCGTAGTAGCATTTCGGAGATAGATCTGTAATACATTAGTTACACACATTTAATTGTTTATTGTATTGACTGGAACACGTGGGATGGGAGTGTTCCACTCAGGACCATAAAAGTATTTACTCCTTTTCCCCGGTCGATTATTTGTGCGAGGGTAATGCCTAAACAGTATGCATCAGCGTGTCTACGTGTTACTTGCAATGTCTATTGGGTGTGTGAGGAGATATGCTTTGAGGGGCTCCCCTATGTCCCTGGGCCTCAAGGTCAGTGGGAGTAATTGAGCATAAGTAAGCATTTGATCCTGCCAAAATATCATGTCTTTAATCCAATCTTTAAACATAGGGTCTCTGCCTCGTCCCCATCTACATGCTATTCTTCGCTTAGCTAGTAGAAGCCCTAGAGAAGTGAAGCGTTGGTGTCCCACCTCTATATTTTGTGTGTAGCCCAAGAGAGCAATTACAGGCAAAGCCTCGATTAAGGGTGATGTCATCGGTTCTAAGGCTCCAAACACTTTTTCCAGAGAGTCCTTAATACTGGGGCAAATCCAGGCGAGGTGTAGGAAGTCTGTGTTTTCCATCCCGCACCTGTTACAACAATCGTTGTCTCGCAGTTTGTACTTATACATTTTAACAGGTGTATAGTATGTGCAATGTAAAAATGTGTACTGTATAATGCGCAAGCGGCAACTGGATGACACCTGCTCTGTCTGTTTACAGCAGTAAATCCACTGTTCTCCGTTATTTCCTGCCCTATTTCTGTCGCCCATTTCTCCTGTGCGTCACATTGTACCGGGGTCTGATTGATGTATATGCTATGGTATAGTCTAGATACCACGTGTGAAGTTGTCTCATTTTGTTACAACGTATGTAGTGGAGTGAGCGCTTGTGGTTCTTGTGGGTATGAAGGCGTATATTCTTTAATGCACTGCCGCAAATTGACATATAAAAAAATGTCCATGGGAGTGGGTGCTGATGTAGCGTACATCTGTTGCAATGTGCGGAATGTCCCTTTCAAATATAAATCTCACCAGTTATGTATGCCAAACTTAGTTTTGTGTTTTTTCTAAAAGCACCTTCCAGTAATACTGGCATCTTCGGGTGATACACTAGGGGGAGTATAGGTGAGTATAGCATAGGAACTTGCATGTGCATGGCTATTCGTTGCCAAGCGTTCCCCCTGCATGTGACTGCTGTAGGATCGGTGTCTCAGGTTGAGGTGTCCTCAATATGACTCCCTCCAGGGGTATAGGATCTGCCAGCTATTGTTCCACCGCTACTCATGGCATCTATTTAGGAGGGTGGAACCAGTAATGGGCATAGTGAGCATGTGCACAGGTGTAGTACAATTCCAGATCTGGAACATCAAACCCTCCTTGGGAGTAAGGCCTAGTAAGCACATCCCACTTCAGTGTAGGTTGTTTGTCACCCCATGTCAGTCTAATCATCTCAGTGCGCAGGGCCGTAAAAAAATGCCTACCATGGTTAAATGGGATGTTAATCAATGAATATCAGATCTTTAGGAGAATAACCATCTTTATTAGAGAAGTGCGTCCTGCCATAGATAGGGGGAAGAGAAATCCACTGTGTGAAACAACTGGTGATGTTTTCTAAAGCTCTGCCATAAATTAAGCGCATCAATTCCGCCCGGTCAATAGCAATATATATACCCAGATATTTCACCTCTGTGGGACACCATTCTATTGGGTAGTCAGGGTCAAATGGTATAGTAGATGTGGTGAGGGGAAGATCTGGTATTTCTTCCAATATATATGTATTCCTGGTAATTCCCTAAAGCGGACAAATTCCCGCAATATGGGTTTTAGATTCTGCTGAGGGTTTCTAAGATACAGGGTAATATCATCTGCATATAGAGAGATGAGTATTGGGCGCATTTGGCAGCGCAGAACTGTATCTTGATGATGCTGTCTCACTTTGGCCACAATAGGCTCAATAGTGAGAGCAAAGAGGAGTGGGAAAAGTGGGCACCCGTGCCTCGCGTAACAGAGAATGGTGATGAGACCAGGCCATTAATCTGGACTTTGGCTGCGTGTTAGTTGTATAGTAGATGGATCCATGCCAGGAATCCTATGGGAATACTCATACATTGCAATATTGTGAATAAATAGTCCCATTCAACCGAATCAAAGGCCTTCATGGCGTCTAAGAAGACAGCCGCTAGTGCCAGTTTGGTATCCACACTATGCAGAATAGAGAATAACGTGCGGAGATTATGGGATGTCGCTGTCTTGCTTGCACCTGTCAGATAATACAGCTCTCACAGGATGGCTCAACACCCGGCGCAGCAAAGACTTTAACACAAAACAAACAACACCTTTAGAAAAGGGTTTTATTTTACAAAATGCAAGGACTCTCTCTCTTTAGAATAAGGCTTGGGGTTTTATTTTACACAATGCTCTCTAACTGAAAGGCTTTCCCGGATGCCAAATACACAAAGAGATATTTATAGGTTTATATGCAAGCAATAATAACACACTTGGTAAATATAATGCATAGGTAATACTGATGAATAAAGAAGCAGCAAATAATATGAGATAAGACTCAAGCAAATATACTGGACGTCCTGCAAGAGATCAGAAAGATATATATGTATATATGATTACTTTGGATGTGCACCTCAACTCACTCCTACATCACAAAGAAAACACCTCAAATGATCAAAGCCACTGGCCAAACATCACAATGGCAATAACCAAAACTCAATACATCACCTGGTGCAAACACTGCATCTCAGACTGGGAAAGTAAACAGCCGTGAATGAGAGCCTCAGCAACCAGTGTCCACTCTCTGAGGTAGACCCGTCCGCCCCCATTCAGATTCTAAACTCCCAGTTTCCGAGTCAGCAACCCTCAGCTTTAAACACACTAGAAGGTTCGAGAAAGACCTCCCCCCAGGCCAGAGGAATCTTACCGGAACTGGCAAGGTTCCAAGTAAGCATTCCCATGGCAGGAAGGAGTTCTCATGTACCCCTCTCCAAATCTCGCATGTTCCAGCCTTTATCTTGACGAAGCTCACAAAGCCTTCCGGGTACATAAATAATCCCTCACAAAATCAAAAAGCCCTTGAACATGAATAAACCAAGCAACTTGCAAGCGCTGCTGTGCACGCAGAGAAGCTGAAGCTAGGCAAAGTCAGGAAAAAGGATGACATGAGGCCATGTCAAAGCCAATAGTAAGAACTTCATAATTTCCATCAATGTACAACACAATGCACAATTGTGCACAACTGCTTATGGATTCATATACTTCATCTCTCAATGTACAACACCAAGCACATGTGTGCATCAATGCCCACAACACTGCACTTCGAAGCCAAAAAGTACATTCCACAACTCTCTCTCCCTTTCACATTTTCAAATGCACATCCCAGACGTTCTATTCTTGGCAAGGCTGTTCTACTCTGTGACAGCTCCAACTGAAAGACAGCAAGATTACAAGAAAGAAACTTGTAAGAGAAGCATGGCATATGCAGGAACTTCATACATCCAGACTAGGATAAAATAATACACTAAAGTCAATTAAAATAATGGTAGTCAAAGGTCATCACAGGGTGTCAAACCACAAAAGTGCCTCTAGCACTACATTCCACCCCATGACCTTTGACTATCATCACCTACATATATCAAAAACTGAACCTCTTAACTGAAAGCTCAGCTATGATTGGAAAAAAAGTGAACTTCTTAACTGAAAGCACAACTATGATTGAAGAACTGCATTTCTTAACTGAAAGGACAAGTATGATTGAAAAACTGCATTTCTTAACTGAAAGCACAACTATGATTGAACACATGTTGAAGCAGTAACTGTGAGAAAGTGGCTCTGTATATACTGTTCCCAAATAGGTACAGGGTGTACAGAGTCCACAGTCCCCAGAGGTTTGGCAGAGGCTAAAGTTAGATATAACCTTACTCTCTAAAGTGGTAGCTTGGTCGAGCAGTAAGGCAGTATCAGAGGACAGTGTAAAGCATGTGTTGCACACACTCAGCCAGCAAATGGTCTCACTCACTCAATAACTAAACTCTAGGCCAATGGTTTATATATAAAAAATATATGCTTGTTTTATTTTAGCACCAACAATAGGTATTAAAATATACTTTCTCAGAATGAGATGCTTTATATAAATACTTTTGCAATATGCAATTGACTTTTGTAGAAAGTTACAAGTGGTTGCAATAGGCAACACAATTTTAAACACAATAATGCATTGAGTTCAATGGAAGTTTCAAGTTATTTGCCACAGATTACTTTTAGGATTACTTTTGGAATTCCAGGACTGGATCCTAGATTCAGTCCTGGGTCAGTACTTGGAATCAAGTGATGAAAGTCGACTTAATTACTGTGATGATTTTTAGACAATATTTTGCTATTTTAAAAGTTGACACTTTATATTTCATAGAAAACAGTCAATGATTCTCTATGGCAGAAAATTCAAGTTGCAGGTATAGTATGTTCTCGTTACTTTTGTAATCCAGTACTGGGTGCTGCCTAGACTCAGTACTGGGACCTTTATCCAAAACAGGTAAGTAATTACGTTTTCAGAAATTATATGATTTTTAAAGAATATTTAAAGATTGCAGAAATTGACACACAAGAAATTTTACAGAAAAACAGTCAATGATTTCCTATGGGAGAAAATTGGGTTACTGGTAAGTACAGTTGTAAGTATTTTTCAGAGTCAGTGCTGGGCACCAAGATCCAGCACTGGGAGCCCACCTAAGAGCAGGTGAGTATTTTCGTTTTCGTTACTCGGCTGATTTTTGTTGAATATTTTAAGTTTTGAAAAGTCCACACTTAGAAGAAATTTCAGGAAAAGCCAGTCAATGTTACCCTATGGAGAAAATTGAGTTATCGGTTTAAAGGTAAGTACTCGACTGGCAGAGTTAAGGTTCTGGGCATAGGCTCAGGGGTCTCCCAGGGTCAGGTAGGTACAGTTAGTTCACCCTCAGCGGCACAAGGGCGGCTGGGTGCAGAGAGAGTTAGGCCCAATGTTATCCTATGAGAGGTAGAGGGGCCTTGGTTGGTGGCTGCTGACTAGCAGGCCACGCGGCTGTGGGAGCTGGGCTCCTGGTCACTTACTCAGGGGAAGTGGGGAAGTAGATTGGTGTAGAGGTTACACTGCCAGGGCCACTCGGGCGGCTGGGTGCAGGGTGCTTTTGAGCCTTCGGGCGCTCAACTGATTTCAATGGGAAATCTCCGGTTTAGAAAAAGACTGCAAGCTCGGGGACGAAGATTCTTCAGGTGCCACCACCACTTCGAGAGATAAGTTGGGTAGTTGGAGGATAGGTTAGGCACCCCAGGATTGGGCACAGGGGGCCGCGGGGGGCACCTGGTTCTGAGGCTGCAGGCTTCTTCATGAGTGTCGAGGGAGGTCCTTGGGTGCCGGACTCAGGGTCACAGTCGCCGTGGGGTCGTCCTCATGGTCTTTGTTCACTCCGGCACCGGCCAGGCTTGGCGGGTTCAGAGTGTGAAGGGTTCGCGGTTCCGGGCTGCTGCCAGGGATTAGAAATAGATTTTGAGTAGAGCCTCTACTCATGGGAGTCCCAGGGGTTGAGAGTCAAAAGGTAGCCAGGTCCTCCGGGGTTTGTGAGGTTGCTGGCCACAAGAGATGCCGGGTTGGAGCAGGAGCAGGTTTGAGGGTGGACAGGCCAGTAGGGGCTCGGGCCAAAGCAGTTGGTGTCTTCCTCTTCCTAGCAGCTGCAGGGCAGGTCTTCTTTCTTCTAGCTCTTCTTCGGATTTCGGAATCTGGAATCTGGGGAAGGAAGGTTCAGGGTGTCCCTAAATACTAGATTTAGGGGCGTTACAGGTAGGTGAAGGGCAGGGACCAATGGGTCCCTGTCCTGGGGTGGGTACACCCCCTATCCTGCCTCTCTCCTGTGGGAGGGGGCAGTAGCCTAGTCCTGATAGGGCAGGGCTTCCCATCTTCAAGATGGCGAGAGCCCAGAGATGTGCTTCACCTCGCCTCCCCCACCTGAGGGGTGGGGTTGGCAGGCTGGCACATCCCCTGTCCTTATTTGGGGTTTCTGGCCAAGCTTCCTGCCAGAGTGGGGGGTTGCAGTGGCCTGGGGAAGCTCACAGAGGCGGCATGCCTTTAAAGCTTCCCCCTGCCCATCCTGGGGGAGGAGATTTAGCACCTCGCCCAGTATGTGCATTGTTGCGGGCCCAGGAGAGCAGGGGCTCTCCTACCCAGGGGTCCAGTAACATGTCTGCTGTGTGGCAGCCTAGGCAGCCTCAGAACAGACGTGGATTGTAGGTTAGGTTTTAGGGGGCATCTCTAAGATGCCCTCTGGGGTGCTTGGTACATTAAATCCCACACTGGCATCAGTGTGGGTTTAATGTGCTGAGAAGTCTGATACCAAACTTCTCAGTCTTCAGTGTTGCCATTATGGTGCTATGGAGTTCGTGTTTGACGAGCTCTCAGCACCATGTATTCTTAAATGGCAGCACTGTGCTTACAGTGCCCAGGAATGGACCTGGGTACTGTAGGAGCACAGGGCTCCTGCTCCTGTGCCCAGACCATTGGGCACCAGCTAGAGGGGTGGCTGATGTATGCCATAGCAGTGTAGGTGATGGCCATGGCACACAGGGATGTGTGCCATGTCGACTCTTTGTTTTGTCTTCCACCCAGACACCCAGCCTGCAAGGGCAGTGCGTGTGTGTAAGGGTACAGGGCCTCTAAGGGTGGCACAAGGAGTGCTGCAGCCCTTATAGGCCTTCCCTGGACACAAGGCCCTGGGTACCTAGGGTACCATTTACCTGGGGCTGACATGTGGCCAGGGTTTGCCAATTTGAGTTTGGGGTTTTTAGGGAAGGAACATAGGCCCTGGGCACCTGATTGGCAGGAGTCCAGGGCACACTCAGTCAAAGTACATTCAGCAATTCAGCAAAAAGTGGGGGCATACCATGCAAGAAAGATGGCACTTTCTCACAAAACCTCCCCCAAACGAAAGGTGATGAGACTAACCTTGCCCTATGGAGTCTTCATTGTCTAAGTGGAAGAACCTGGAAAGTGCATCTGCATTGGCATGGGCAGTCCCTGGTCTGTGTTCCACTTCAAAGTCCATTCCCTGTAAGGAGATGGACCACCTTAGTAGTTTTGAATTTTCTCCTTTCATCTGCATTAGCCATCTGAGAGGTCTGTGGTCAGTTTGAACCAGGAAGTGAGTACCAAACAAGTATGGCCTCAACTTCTTCAGGGACCAAACCACAGCAAAGGCCTCCCTCTCAATGGCACTCCAACGCTGCTCGCTGGGGAGTAGCCTCCTGCTTATAAAAGCAACAGGTTGGTCTTGGCCTTCATCATTGGTCTGGGATAGGACCGCTCCTATCCCTAGCTCAGAGGCATCAGTCTGCTCTATGAACTGCTTGGCATAATCTGGAGCTTTTAGAATTGGTGCTGAGCACATTGCTTCTTTCAGGGTGTCAAAAGCCTTTTGGCAATTAACTGTCCAGTCAACCTTCTTGGGCATCTTCTTGGAGGGGAGTTCTGTGAGGAGGGTCACAATGAACCCATATCCCTTCACAAACCTCTTGTAGTACCCAGTCAAGCCAAGGAATGCCCTGACTTGCGTCTGGGTTGTTGGAGCTATCCAGTCCATGATGGCCTGGATCTTGGGTTGTAAGGGTTGTACTTGACCTTCACCTACAAGGTGGCCCAAGTACACCACAGTGCCCTGCCCTATCTGGCATTTGGATGCCTTGATAGTGAGACCTGCATTTTGCAGAGCCTCTAAAACCTTCCCAAGGTGGATCAGGTGATCCTGCCAGGTGGAGCTAAAGACAGCAATATCATCAAGATAAGCTGCAGTAAAGGATTCCAGCCCAGCCAGGACATGGTTCACCAACCTCTGGAAGGTGGCAGGGGCATTCTTTAGCCCAAAGGGCATTACAGTAAACTGATAATGCCCATCAGGGGTGGAGAATGCTGTCTTTTCTTTTGCTCCTGGGGCCATGCCAATCTGCCAGTACCCTGCAGTTAAGTCAAAGGTACTGAGGAATTGGGCTGCCCCTAATTTATCTATCAGCTCATCTGCTCTTGGAATAGGGTGAGCATCCGTCTTGGTGACAGAGTTGAGCCCTCTATAGTCCACACAGAACCTCATCTCTCTCTTTTCACCTTGTTGATGAGGTTTGGGGACCAGAACCACTGGGCTAGCCCAGGGGCGCTCAGAGGGTTCAGTGACCACTAACTCCAGCATCTTGCTGACCTCAGCTTTGATGCTTTCCTTGACTTGGTCTGACTGTCGATAGATTTTGTTCTTGACAGGTGCACTGTCACCAGTGTCCACATCATGGGTACACCAGTTTGTCAGACCAGGGGTCAGGGAAAAGAGGCTAGCATACTGTTGCAAGACTTGTTTGCAGACAGTCTGCTGTTGGGCAGAGAGGGTGTCTGAAAAGATCACACCATCTACTGACCCATCTTGTGGGCTGTAGGAGAGGAGGTCTGGAAGAGGTTCACTCTCTGCTTCCTGTTCCTCATCAGCCACCATCAGCATGGTGATGTCAGCCCTGTCATTGTAGAGCTTAAGGCGGTTCACATGGATAACCCTTTTGGGTGTCCTGCTAGTGCCCAGCTCAACCAAATAGGTGATCTCACTCTTTCTTTCTAGGATAGGGTAAGGGCCACTCCATTTATCTTGGAGGGCCCTTGGTGCCCTGGCTCCAAAACCCACACCTGTTGCCCAGGTTGAAATTCAACCAGTGCAACCTTTTGGTCATACCAGTGTTTCTGGAGCTCCTGGCTGGCCTCAAGGTTCTTGGATGCTTTTTCCATGTACTCAGCCATTCTGGACCTTAGGCCAAGCACATAGTCCACTATGTCTTGTTTGGGCTCTTGAAGAGGCCTCTCCCAGCCCTCTTTTACAAGACAAAGTGGTCCCCTCACAGGATGACCAAACAGAAGTTCAAAGGGTGAGAAACCTACTCCCTTCTGTGGTACTTCCCTGTAAGCGAAAAGCAGGCATGGTAACAGGACATCCCATCTCCTTTTGAGTTTTTCAGGGAGACCCATGATCATACCTTTCAATGTCTTGTTGAATCTCTCAACAAGGCCATTGGTTTGTGGGTGGTAGGGTGTAGTAAACTTGTACTGCACTCCACACTCCTTCCACATGTGTGTCAGGTAAGCAGACATGAAGTTGGAACCTCTGTCTGAAACCACCTCCTTAGGAAACCCTACCCTGGTGAAGACACCCAGGAGGGCCTTGGCTACTGCAGGAGCTGTAGTAGTCCTAAGTGGAATTGTTTCAGGGTACCTAGTAGCATGATCCACTACTACTAGAATAAATGTGTTCCCTGAAGCTGTGGGAGGTTCAAGTAGACCCACAATGTCCACTCCCACCCTTTCAAAGGGTACCCCCACCACTGGCAGTGGGATGAGGGGGGCCTTTGGGTGGCCACCTGTCTTGCCACTGGCTTGACAGGTAACACAGGAGCTGACAAACTCCTTCACCTTTTGGTGCATCTGGGGCCAGTAAAAGTGACTCACTAGCCTTTCCCAAGTTTTGGATTGCCCCAGATGTCCAGCTAGGGGGATGTCATGAGCCAAAGTTAGGAGGAACTCTCTGTATTTCTGTGGCACTACCACCCTCCTGGTGGCTCCAGGAGTGGGGTTTCTTGCCTCAGCATACAGTAATCCCTCTTCCCAATAAGCTCTGTGGGTACCACTGACATCCCCCTTTGCTTCTGAAACAGCTTGCTGCCTCAGGCTTTCAAGAGTGGGACAGTCTCGCTGACCCTGGCACAGCTCTTCACTAGAGGGTCCCACTGGGCCCAAGAGTTCAACCTGGTAAGGGTCAAGCTCAATGGACTCAGTTCCCTCAGGGGTATCCAAATCCTCTCCCTGTGGAGAGGGGTCCTGAATGTTTTGCTGTACAGAAGCTGGTTCCCCAGTCTTCTTACCTTTTCTCTTGGTTGGTTGGGCCATTATTTCAGGCTCCAGACCTACTTTTTCACCCTTCCTCTTGCTCTGTGCTCTGGTTTGCACACACACCAATTCAGGGATGCCCAGCATGGCTGCATGGGCCTTTAGCTCAACCTCAGCCCAGGCTGAGGTTTCCAGATCATTTCCAAGCAGACATGTAGCTGGCAACTTTGGAGAGACCATTACCTGTTTCAGGCCAGTAACCCCCCCCCCAGCCTAATGTCACCATGGCCATGGGATGACTAGTGGTGACACTGTCAGCGTTGGTGACTGGGTAAGACTTCCCAATGAAATATTGCTCAGGGGAAACCAGTGTGTCTTTCACCACAGTGACACTGGCACCTGTATCCCTCAGAGCCTCTACCCTAGTTCCATTCACCCAGGGGTACTGTAAATATTTCTTTAAGTTGGGTGGCCACACAGCTACAGTGGCAAACTCCACTTCTCCCAGGGAGACTAGGCTTGCTTCAGTGTGTTCCCAGATTTGCTCAGGGTACACTTCTGATCCCATCGGTATACTTGCTGCCCCAGGAGTAGCTGTACTGGGTGCCTTAGGGGCTTTGTTGTGGGGGCAAGATTTATCTACAATTAAGTGTCCTGACCTCTTACAGTTATTACACCAGGCCTTTAAGGGATCAAAGTTCTTCCCCCTATAGGGTTGAGGCACATAGGGAGTAGTTTGGGTCCCACCCATCTGAACAGGTTTTTGGGGCCCTTTGGAAGACTCAGACTTTTTATCTTGGGGATTCTCACCACCTTTCCCCTGGGGAGGCTTTGTGACTGACCACTTTCTTCTGGTCACCCCCAGTGGTTGTCCTTGTCACCCTAGTCTTGACCCAGTGGTATGCCTTCTTTCCCAATTCATGGGGAGAAATTAGACCTAGGTCTACCAAATGCTGATGCAACTTTTCATTTGTGCAGTTACATAATATATGTTCCTTCATGAATAAATTGTACAATCCAGTAAAATCCTGCACACCATGTCCAGCTAACCAACCATCCAGTGTCTTTACTGAGAAGTCTGCAAAGTCAATCCAGGACTGGGTCTGGGTTTTGTGAGCCCCCCTGAATCTAATTCTATACTCCTCAGTTGTGAATCCAAATCCCTCAATCAGAGCTTTCTTCATGAGGTCATAGGATCCTGCTTCTGGCCCAGAGAGGCTCAGAAGCCTGTGTCTGCAGTTACCAGAGAACAGTTCCCACAGGAGTGCCCCCCAGAGAGGTTTCTTTACTTTTCTGATATCACAAGCCCTCTCAAAGGCTGTGAACCATTTGGTGATATCATCACCTTCCTCAAATTTAGGGACAATCCCTTTGGGGATTTTAAGGTCAGAAGTTTCCTCCCTATCCTTGTTTTTATTATTGCTGCCACCATTGATGGGTGCTAAACCCATCACTCTCCTTTCTTTTTCTAGAGCCAGGAGCCTGGACTCTAGCTCTATCTTTTGGCCAGCCTTTCTAAAAGGCTGTCCTCTTCACTGGTGGGTCCCCCAGTGATCTCTCTGGTACCAGAGTCACCTGTGTGATCTCTAGGTCCCCAGATGCTAATTCTTGGATTGAAGGGTATGGGTGCCCTCTCCTCCCTAGGGAATATTGTGGGGGGTTATTATCCACCTCCTCTTCTTCCCCTTCCTCATCTGACTGGCCATCATTATGTTCAGATGGGTGATCCTTAGCATACTCAGCCAAGAGCTCCTGGAGCCCTAGTTTGGTTGGATGCAGGCCCATTGGTATATTTTTAAGTTTGCATAGGGACCTCAATTCCTTGAAAGACAAGTGCAAGTAAGGTGTGAGGTCGAGCTCCTCCACCAGGTCCATGTTATTATTTTCACTAATAGCTGGGTTTGTTTGAGTCATTCTAACCTGACAGTTCTAATCCTCTACCCTGACTATAGTGACTTTTATTTTTCTAAAATTCTAATGGGACTTAAGCAAGACCCTAGCAAGACTTTTAGTAATTTTGGAAAAGACCAATCAGAATTCTAAAGGCAATTTTAAGAGTTCTGTCGTGTGATCAGATGGTAACCAAGTAGTCTAACAAATGCAAGTTTGTATCCCACCACTGATACACCAATGTGAGAAAGTGGCTCTGTATATACTGTTCCCAAATAGGTACAGTGTGTACAGAGTCCACAGTCCCCAGAGGTTTGGCAGAGGTTAAAGTTAGATATAACCTTACTCTCTAAAGTGGTAGCTTGGTCGAGCAGTAAGGCAGTATCAGAGGACAGTGTAAAGCATTTGTTGCACACACTAAGCCAGCAAATGGTCTCACACACTCAATAACTGAACTCTAGGCCAATGGTTTATATATAAAAAATATATGCTTGTTTTATTTTAGAACCAACAATAGGTATTAAAATATACTTCCTCAGAATGAGATGCTTTATATAAATACTTTTGCAAAATGCAATTGACTTTTGTAGAAAGTTGCAAGTGGTTGCAATAGGCAACACAATTTTAAACACAATAATGCATTGAGTTCACTGGAAGTTTCAAGTTATTTTCCACAGATACCAAACTTCTCAGTCTTCAGTGTTGCCATTATGGTGCTGTGGAGTTCGTGTTTGACGAGCTCTCAGCACCATGTACTCTTAAATGGCAGCACTGCACTTACAGTGCCCACTAATGGACCTGGCTACTGTAGGGGCACAGGGCTCCTGCTCCCACACCATTGGCATAGGGCACCCAGCTAGAGGGGTGGCTGATGTATGCCATGGCAGTGTAGGTGATGGGCATGGCACACCGGGATGTGTGCCATGTCGACTCTTTGTTTTGTCTTGCACCCAGACACCCAGCCTGCAAAGGCAGTGTGTGTGTGTAAGGGTACAGGGCCTCTAAGGGTGGCACAATGAGTGCTGCAGCCCTTAGAGGCCTTCCCTGGTCACAAGGCCCTGGGTACCGAGGGTACCATTTACCAGGGGCTGACATGTGGCCAGGGGTTGCCAATTTGGGTTTTGTGTTTTAGGGCAGGAACATAGGCCCTGGGCACCTGATTGGCAGGAGTCCAGGGTACACTCAGTCAAAGTACATTCAGCAATTCAGCAAAAAGTGGGGGCATACCATGCAAGAAAGATGGCACTTTCTCACAGTAACATTATAAACTCATGTGCTGAACTGAAAGCACAAGTATATTTGAAACACACATTAAAACAGTGAAATCATAAAGTCATGTAATAATAAATGTTTGGATACAAAAAATAAATGATGCAAATAGAATCAAGCATAGGAACTCAGTAATGCACCTAATATCTCAAATGGCTAATACTGGAACTTCTACTGTTAAAGCAGCAAAACATATATATTGTGTGCTAAAAAATAAAGGCAACATCATCATCTTCTTTTTATCTTTAACTCAAAAAACATCTTCAATTTCGATTTATATTGCACAACATCTTTGTTGTTCTTTTTCTTTCTTCATACGGAACAAATAATGCCCTCCAGTGTGAAAGACACACAGCCTTCCTGCATTTCAAATAATAACTGTGTACATTGTACTTCATGTTTATGAAATCAGTTCATCGTTCTTGGCTCGGTAGGTCTGTCTGGTTTGTTCAGCCACAGGATGTCAGCTTGCACCATCCGGTGAGGTTGGGGAGGGAGGGGCAGGGTCCCACCCACACGGAGTACACAGACACGGACAGGGACATCAGGCCCACCAACACGTCGCAGTATGATGACCTGGAAAAGCAACAATGTAGAATAATCACAGGACTTATACCCATAGACCCAACTGAGATTGGGTAAATACTTGTAAATGCGACAATATCTCAGCAGGATGTACTGAATTATTTAGAAAGGTATGTACAAGATATTACAAGAGACACAAGAGAAGAGACTCAAAGTTGTTTTTTCAAATGCGCCAATCGGCGTCATATATTTGGCAGATCAAAGGAGTTGCAAAAATAAGAGCACAACAGGGTATAAAATACTCTGGCAACCCTAGTGACGTCTGTTGTGGTTTTTCACGTTGTCACTAGCGCCGTTGTTTCACTAGCACGAGCACTTGTACACTTTTTCACTAGGGTTGCCAGAGTATTTTATACCCTGTTGTGCTCTTATTTTTGCAACTCCTTTGATCTGCCAAATATATGACGCCGATTGGCGCATTTGAAAAAACAACTTTGAGTCTCCTCTCTTGTGTCTCTTGTAATGTCTTGTACATACCTTTCTAAATAATTCAGTACATCCAGCTGAGATATTGTCGCATTTACACTGGAAAAGCAACAAGCATCACTCTTCTTGCAAAAAACATTTTTCAAAATTCGCATGTTTTCCTTTCTCTGTTTTGAGTTTGAAGCCACAATATTATCATTCTTGTCTGCACGGTTCTCTACTGGCTCTGGGGAATTATCTGAGAATTCTACCCACACTTTAGCCTCTGAATCCTTGGTATTAGGATGAAACTCTCTTTTTCCCTGCATAGTAAGAAGGTCTGGGGCAGTCTCCTTCCTGACTATTTTTCCACTCACTGCTGAATGCGTGCTCCCTTTATCAATTGGCAGAAACCCAAGGCAATCCATCTGCTCTGTTTGCTCTGGTAATTATCCTTTCTTCAACTCCCCCCTCACCTTTTGTGAGACTGGTCTGGCTTGTGCATTCTGACACATAAGAATCACAGTTCTAGGTAAATCTAGGGGAATATGCATACCTTCATTCTCTGCCCACCTGTTTGTATGGTCTTTCTCTCCTAGGTGCTCAACGTTAGTTATGTACACCAAATCTGAATCGTGTGTCACCACCTCTGTCTCCAAGATTTTAGCCTTTTCATCTGTAAGGGAATTAAATGTTCTGTCCTGCACAGTAGATGCGCTTTGCAGTACAATCTGCCACTTACTGGGCAATCCTGTGTCTCAAATACCATCCCTGGACTTTCCATTGGGACCTGCAAATCTGTTCATGCAAAACTGCAGTCTCTGTCTGTATATGCCATTTAATAACAGTTGCTTCCTCCCATTGGCAAATCACATTATGTCTTATTGTCTTCTGCCCAGTGTCTTTCAATGCGCAAAAGCACAAAAACATCTGTATTTTTCTAGCGTTAAGAAATGTTACAGTCCACAACTTTAAAGCATACTTTTCTTTCCGTGTGTTTCTCAAGTACTAAAATTAGCACACTGCTCCTGAACTGGCACATCAAATTCACTGCAAAAACCAAAGGAAATGATGGACGGAGTGTTGAACATTGCAAGCACTCACCCCCAGTCAACTGATCTGGGTTTAATCCATCACCATTCTTTAGCCCACTCTGCCACCCCGGTTCAGAAATGGCCATATGCAAATCAGTCTGACCCTGTGCCTCATGGGAACAGTCCAGCCCGAACTGCCAAGCCATGTCTTCCCTGGACCGGAAACAAGCTTCCTAGGACCGGTTTCTGGCATTTAAGCCGTCTTCAGCCAGGCTTGCTTGAATCCAGTGGCAAAGTGAGCAAGGGACTCACGTCTGAGCATACCCTGCCAACTTATGGCGAACAAAGCAAAAACCAAAGGAAATGATGGACGGAGTGTTGAACATTGCAAGCACTCACCCCCGGTCAACTGATCTGGGTTTAATCCATCACCATTCTTTAGCCCACTCTGCCACCCGAGTTCAGACATGGCCATATGCAAATCAGTCTGACCCTGTGCCTCATGGGAACAGTCCAGCCCGAACTGCCAAGCCATGTCTTCCCTGGACCGGAAACAAGCTTCCTAGGACCGGATCCCGGCATTTCAGCCGTCTTCAGCCAGGCTTGCTTGAATCCAGTGGCAAAGTGAGCAAGGGACTCACGTCTGAGCATACCCTGCCAACTTATGGCGAACAAAGCAAAAACCAAAGGAAATGATGGACGGAGTGTTGAACATTGCAGGCACTCACCTCCCAGTCAACTGATCTGGGTTTAATCCATCACCAATCTTTAGCCCACTCTGCCACCCCAGTTCAGACATGGCCATATGCAAATCAGTCTGACCCTGTGCCTCATGGGAACAGTCCAGCCCGAACTGCCAAGCCATGTCTTCCCTGGACCGGAAGCAAGCTTCCTAGGACCGGTTTCTGGCATTTCAGCCGTCTTCAGCCAGGCTTGCTTGAATCCATTGGCAAAGTGAGCAAGGGACTCACGTCTGAGCATACCCTGCCAACTTATGGCGAACAAAGCAAAAACCAAAGGAAATGATGGACGGAGTGTTGAACATTGCAAGCACTCACCCCCAGTCAACTGATCTGGGTTTAATCCATCACCATTCTTTAGCCCACTCTGCCACCCCAGTTCAGACATGGCCATATGCAAATCAGTCTGACCCTGTGCCTCATGGGAACAGTCCAGCCCAAACTACCAAGCCATGTCTTCCCTGTACCGGAAACAAGCTTCCTAGGACAGGTTTCTGGCATTTAAGCCGTCTTCAGCCAGGCTTGCTTGAATCCAGTGGCAAAGTGAGCAAGGGACTCACGTCTGAGCATACCCTGCCAACTTATGGCGAACAAAGCAAAAACCAAAGGAAATGATGGACGGAGTGTTGAACATTGCAAGCACTCACCCCCAGTCAACTGATCTAGGTTTAATCCATCACCATTCTTTAGCCCACTCTGCCACCCCAGTTCAGACATGGCCATATGCAAATCAGTCTGACCCTGTGCCTCATGGGAACAGTCCAGCCCGAACTGCCAAGCCATGTCTTCCCTGGACCGGAAACAAGCTTCCTAGGACCGGTTTCTGGCATTTCAGCCGTCTTCAGCCAGGCTTGCGTGAATCCAGTGACAAAGTGAGCAAGGGACTCACGTCTGAGCATACCCTGCCAACTTATGGCGAACAAAGCAAAAACCAAAGGAAATGATGGACGGAGTGTTGAACATTGCAAGCACTCACCCCCAGTCAACTGATCTGGGTTTAATCCATCACCATTCTTTAGCCCACTCTGCCACCCCAGTTCAGACATGGCCATATGCAAATCAGTCTGACCCTGTGCCTCATGGGAACAGTCCAGCCCGAACTGCCAAGCCATGTCTTCCCTGGACCGGAAACAAGCTTCCTAGGACCGGTTTCTTTCCGTGTGTTTCACAAGTACTAAAATTAGCACACTGCTCCTGAACTGGCACATCAAATTCACTGCCACATTTCTGTATTGGACACTCTTTTAACACACACTGCACAGTCTGTTGTGCAGATTCAAAAGCACATTGCTGCATTTCTTTTTTCAAAATAGCGTCTTTCCATGTAGAGCAAGATCCATAATTCACTGACATGTCTGATTTATACCTGCAACGAGCGATCGCTAGTTCTGAGAGACTGGTCTGTTTATCTTCCTGCACATTCACATTTTCTCAGTTCAAATCCATTTCTGGCGGAGGAACGTCCTCAAAATAATTAATTAAGACCTCTTGTGAAGCCTGTAGATTAACTGGCAACATTTCTAGGTTCACATTTTTCACATATGACCCATCCTGGCTATCAGAATAGCTGGTCAAAACAAATGGCTTCAGAGCTTGGTACATGTTTAACTCTTTTTTCAAAGACTTGTTTTCAAACTGAGCGTCAGCCAACTCTTGTCTTAGCGCACTACGGTGCATATTATCAAGCACGGCGTTAAAATTATCGCCGCTTTAGCAGCAGTTTGCTGCCGCTAAAGGGACGACAATTTTAATGCAGTTTCTTGATAATATGCCCCCATATTCTTTTTCTAAATGTTCACATTTTTGATACTTGCTAAACAATGCATTCAAAATGACACCACTGTTTCTGTCTGAAATACCAAGTTGTTTTCCCTCTTCAAATAACATAGTTGGCATCTGGGACTCTGCAACTGTAAACATAGGCTTTTTATTTTTTTTTAAACCTTTTTATTAACATTTTATGTTGTAATACAGTGATGCATTATCACTCATAGTCACTTTTGCATACATCATAGTTTAAGACAATAGTTTAACAGCGGCATTTTGGTAGGTTCGACAGTACATTTTCAGGGTTTTTCTTTTGCACCCTCAGCTTTGTTCATGTCTAAATCCACCGTATTATGGAATATTCTTATCTTAATAGTTAGTCACTTCCCTCTGATAGCGATTCCTCTTGTGGGGCACATAGGCATTTTAGAGAGCATGTTACCCTTTTAATTTTCTTTTTGAATCCTGCTGACTTCGCGGCGCCTATCAGATAATACAGCTCTAACACGATGGCTCAAAATCAGTTTATTGCGACCATGTCATTAATAATATTGACTTTTTATAGAGCTTTCCATAGAGCTGCTCGGATCTTGGCGCACCACCGTTTCAGTATTTCTTTGCTGTTCTAGTTCTTACACAGTGCTAATGACTAAGGAGAATCAGCCAGTAACTACAGTTTTTTTTCGGAGACATCTAAATCTTTATTGGACACACTACAGACAACAATAACAGCGTTTAATATGCAAAACGATAAGATGGACTTTCAAATAGACCTGATGAACATTATAGCAACACAAATAGCAGGGATCAATACCAAACTGGAGAGTATGAACAATCTTATCTCCAGAGTCCAGGCAAAATACTCTGTCCAGTGCGCATGCAGCCCAATAATAGATAAACTAAGCTTGTTGCCAACACTCCTAGACCAGATAATTAAATTTAATCAATCCTCCTTGGGCCTGAAGGGCATAACAAAAGAAAAGGAATTTATGATTATTAAAACAGAAAACGATCAAGCTCTTTCAAGCCCAGAGCATCATAATGAAATAAAAGTAGACAAACAGACAGACAATCAGGATGGATCATGCAACAAAGATCGAAAATTATCACGTAAACAAAAAAAACGCGACAGGAAAGCACGGAATAAATTGTCTCTGCCTTTAGAGCAACATACAACAAAGATCTATCCAATGTTTCGCCTACCAGTGATTGGTCATACAATAACAGCCTCGATTAGCTCTACAGATGATCTCACCGATAGTGTGATTAGCTTAGACCCGGCAGCAATTGAAAATCAAGCAGAAGGAAAGGGTGATAATATACATGGCATAAATAAAGAGGTGACCCGAGCTCGCTTAGATTCGGTAGCAACGGAAAAATTAGCAGAAGGAAAGGGAGATAATAAACAAGGCCCAAATAAAGAGGTGACCCGAGTTGGAGACTTTATTGGAACCCAACAAATAACAAATAACAAGTGCTCTAAAAACAAAAAAAAAGGGAAAGGAATGGAAACCATCATCGCAGACACAAGTAGGCATGGCGAACAACGAGTTATGATTTGTAACCTGACAGCACAAAATTGCCCTGAAGATAAATGCCGAGGAAACAAAGCTGCAAACAATCAAGGACAACACAAATTAGAAATGGTCCATGACACTAATAGAGATCGTGTAGACGGACAAAGAGAAACATGTAAACACCCTGACAGTCAAGAAACTCTCAAACATGGGGCACCAAAAGTATAGTGATAGCATGAAAGTTGCCCAGAAAATGGACATCCCAAAGTTCCGAATGCCTAGTCTGGGGGGAACCAACGGATTGGTGGGAAACCAAAAGAGACCTCAACCAAAACAAGAAGCCGACTCAATCTTAATGAGTACGGCATGGGAAGCAGAAACAATCTCGAGCACTGGACGCCAGGTGGACGACCTATTGGTCGATCAGTCTGCGATGGATCTCAATTCCCACCGGGTTAACATAAAAGTCAAAATTACAGGCGACTTAAAGCAAATTACACTCGGTAATAAGGAAGAACACCAAACTCCCCAGGCAGGCCACTGCAATGCACCAACAGAACGGCAATTATTGCTAATTCCAGAATACGACTCAAAAGGGCCCCATGATATATTGAATAGAGGGAATATCTTGCAATTAACATCAAACATTCCGGCATTAAAATACTTAACATCAGGTAATCTACTGGCAGTAGAATTCATAGGAATGGAACACCAAAAGAGTAAGGAGCAAACACTGACCACCTGGCTGACTGAAGAAGACGCACAGCATATCATGGATTCTAAGGTGCAATTTGAAGCTTGGGGAATTAAATTGATAAAATCAGCGACCCCCCGTTACCCCGGCCCCTTGAACAATATTCTCAATCGTAGTAAAGGAAAAGCTCAAAGGCGAAACGACAACACATCTAACATTCAAACATTACTCAAAGGGGCAATTGGCAGCAACCTCTCAACAACATGGAAAGAGGGGGCACCTAATGTCCGGGTAAATGGAATGGTCAGGTCTAAGGACAATTGGGGGTGGTTGCCAGGAGTACTAACTTCGAAAACAAGCCTCTGACCAACGGAAAACAATTTATCAACTCAAGACACAACCAACATACAGATGCTCTCGTGGAACATCGCGGGGGCAAAAAAATGGTTGGAAAAAGGAGAACTCCCAAAAAAATGGGCAAATTACGACATAATAACCTTGCAGGAAACTTGGGCTCTAGATGCTCTCCCATTGGCAAATTACATTCACTACACAGTTCCAGCAACCAAATCCAAAACCTTTGGTCGCCCAAAAGGGGGCTTGGCAGTTTATATCTCTTCAGAGTTAAAGATTGAAAGTGAACAAATGGACTCAGAAGGACCAAACATTCAATTGATCAAATTGACATTAGGGCCTGCTAATAGATCAAAAATCGTCCTCTTAATAAACACATATACTCATCCTTTGGCCAGGAAAAAACTGGCCCATAATAAACAACTAGTCGGAATTATTACTAACATCTGGAGCACTTTTTCCTTGTGGGACTTGATACTCACAGGGGACTTTAACTCAAACTTGATTTATACTCCGGACGAGGACGATTCTACAACAGCAGACAATATATATTGGTCCGTTCCACACCAATTCCAGTCACTGAGGCCAAAAGTAGACCGCATAGGTCAAGAATTGGTTAATGCCTTAGAGTTTCTTGGGCTAAGAGTATTGAACGGTAGAACTCCAGATGACTTCCCCCCTAAGTTTACATTCCATGGGGGGAAGACAAGGTCAAGATTGGATTACACAGCAATCTCAGTATCGTTGATACCATCCCTATCGCACTTTACAATAGAGTTTACAACCAGGAGTGACCATTCATATCAGTTGATACATTTTAGGTCAAAAATTACCAAACATCAGGTAAATCCAACTATTGATGGTAACATATACACAGTGGACCTAAAACGTCTAAAATGGTCAAACGACACAATTGAAACATTGCAGTTAAAAATAAAAAATGTATTAATTATTAGTAAAACTGGAGCCCAGGACAAAATACAAGCATGGGAAAGCTTTACAACTGAGCTAAAAACACTAATGCCGTCAGGACAAAAGCAGCCCAACGCCTGGAAAAAAACAACAACGTTGGGTCTACGAACCCTGAAACGTAAACTCAAAAAATGCATAAGGATGCTAAAAAGAACAACTCCTGACTCAGCTGCATGGGATAGAGTAAGACAGCTCAGGAAATGTTATAAAAAAGACCTCTGGGAAGAAAAAAGAAAGAGCAACGATAAATTCTGGGCCGAACTCCTCTGTAGTTCAAAGAAATCCAACTCAAAACAGTTTTGGATCATTATAAACAACCTGAATCGACCAGTTACAGTGTTATTCTCAAATATACAAGAACCTGAGTGGGTGGAATTTCTATCTAGGAGGTTTTGGGAAGCTCCCTTGCCAGAATTAATCGTGGGAAACACCTATGATCAAGGGGCAATTCATGTAAAGCCCATGGGGTTTTTGGAATGCACCTTCCCAGAAGGCGCTGCAACTTCAAAACAGAAGGAGCAATTGAACATGGTTATATATCCAATGGAGGAAAATGTCTCCCCGAGTTCAGCCACAAGTTACTCTTCCTCGTTGATTGAAGGAGTTAAACGCAAAATTAAGAAAGGCAGAAACGACGGCGCACCAGGCCCCAACGGAATCCCTCAAGCAATTTTTAAATATGACATTCCGTTTTGGGGCGAACACCTTTCTAATCTATATCAAGAAATAGAGAAATTGCTGTATTTTGAATGTCTGGGGTCCTACTGATTATGACGCGGCGCAGACTCAATGGGTGACCCTAGGAAATATGGTAGCGAAGCGTGATATAGCGCGACTGTGGGGCTCTCAGAGACCTCCCGCTCTGGATGCATGGATGGACAATATGGACTGGAGCATGTTTAGGGAGAAAACGGTGTATAGTGCCCGGGGGCGGCCTAAGAAATGGCACAAGATATGGGGACGATGGAACCAGTATAGGGGTGATATATGTCTGCCCCCGGCCACTGAACCGTCAGAGGAGCAACTTTCCCCCTAGCTTCACTTCCAACTTGGGATTTTCATGATGAAAATATGCTAGAATGTTAGCGCCTCTGCTTCTCCCTCATCCACCCGACCGGTGGCTTTGTCCTGATTTTGGGAATGGGGCCACGCCTCCATCGGGAACTGGCACAAGTTTATTGTGTATACTGCCTTGCTTGTGTTATTTATTGTAGGTTGTTTAAAAAACGGAACCTTTGTCTTTTTCCTGTACTAGAGCTACGGACGCTTTCATGTGTTGCTTAATTGGCTGCCGAACCTCCGGGATGTCGGCTGAATAGCTGTGTTCCAGACTGATATAAATAAAGGTTTTAAAAAAAAATAGAGAAATTAAACATCATACCAGAAAACTGGCAAGGTTCGATTTTGACACCTCTGTTTAAAGGCGGAGATAGAGCTAATCCGGCCAACTACAGATTGATAGCCTTGCTGGGCGTAGAGGCTAAATATTATGCCTCTTTGGTACTTGAAGAGCTTAAGGCATGGTCCGACGACCGTAACCTAATTCCGGAAAGCCAGACGGGCTTTAGACAAGGCCTTGGTACGACGACGAACATTTTAGGTCTCTCGCTAATTACAAACAAGTGTAAGCAGAGGAAATTGCAACTTTACCTCTGCTTTATAGACCTAAAAGCTGCCTTTGACAGTGTTGACCGCCATCTCCTGTGGAAAAAGCTGCGAGTCTGGGGTATCCCTGAAAGGCTTTTAAAAGGCATCCTGTTATTCTACTCAAACACCTGGCTAAGGATTAAGATAGGTGACGGGTCCAGACTCTCAAGGAAGCTGACAACCACCAGAGGCTTGAAACAAGGGTGTGTTCTGGCCCCCCACCTTTTTAATTTGTTCCTATCTGACCTCTCTCCAAGGCTGGACTGTACCAATTCCCATCCACCAAAACTTGGCGAATTGAGACTTTCGCATCTCTCATACGCGGACGATGTGGTTCTAATGAACCAAACAAAGATCGGCCTGCAAAGATGCCTGAATGAAATGTCAGTTTACATTTCTGAAAACAAACTTGAAATAAATACATCTAAAACAAAAACTATGGTGATTGGGGAAAAACAGTTAAGAAAACAGACAATCTGGCTTAACGGAATCCAACTTGAGGAGGTAAAAAAATACAAATACTTAGGCCTCTATATCGACAACTCAAGAAATCTCACGGAGCACAAAAAATATATGTCTCAGAGATCGAGTGCTCTAACATTTGCTCTTAGCCTATTAGCTAAAAAGCTGAAGGGCCCCTCTTATAAACCTTTGCTTGCCGTTATGAAGGCAAAAATCTTGCCAACTCTAACATATGCCAGCGAGGCCTTCCATGGAGAGGATGGAGAGCTCCTAAACCAACTAATAGCTTCAATCTATAAAAAAGTATTTCAGATTCCAAGGTCAGCTTCTCCAGCCCAGGTTCGGCTGGAATTCGGCCTTACAAATGAAGAAGTTGGCAGAATGTACGCGACGGTGAAAACCTGGTACCGCTTTAAGTTAAATGTTGCTACCTCAAAAATCACCGAGGCCATCTGGACTGAACTAAATCAAGACAAATATTCTCCTTTTAATCAATACCTCTGTAAATCCCTTTCGGCCACATGTACGACGGAAATATGGAACAAAAACTTGCCATACCAATCGTTTAAACAAGTTGTAAATAAAGCATCAAAAACTCATTCACTACTACTGGATAAAAATATTCTAAGATCAAGGTCGCACGCATGGATGGTGATAAACCACTATAAGACCCTCGCACCGGCGGCCTATTTATGCGACACCTATTCAATCAACATAAAAAAACAACTCATGGCACTGCGTTTTGGATCACTACCATCTCTGTCTGAGCAGCCAGTTTGGCTGCATACAGGCCCTAAAACGTGCCGGCTGTGCAATCATCAGAAAGAAGACTTCATTGATATAATCTGTACATGCAAAAAACTGCGGGGTGAACGCGCAATCTTCTTAAAGACAAGTTTCAACTAAAGAGGTGTTAGATCCTGCAGAGCCGCTATAATGGCGTGCTTAAGCCCCTCAGACCCCCCATTGCATAGCAATAAATTTCTTAATGCCTTTAAAAAGCATTGCTAAAAGGGTCGGAAGCTGGGCAAGATGTCTAACCTGCTGCATTGAACTTTTAAGAAACAAAATGATTTAATATTTAAAATTTTGTTTTTAACTGCTCGTAATTTTGTGCTTTTGCTACTTGTTTTAAATTATTATGGTTTTAATTAACTAAATAATAAACATTACTTACTTACTTACAGTGCTAATGACTTCAATGGTTCTAATTTGTTTGGCGATCTACTAGTTTGTACATTGTAGTTATGGTGTGTGAACAAACACTATAGGGTTTTAAAATGTATATAATTTTATCCTTTGATTCACTGCATAATATTTTTTGTTTACATAACCTCACGTCAGTCTTCCTCTCCTCTTGACTTTTACAGTGAGCACCTTGAGCTTGATAATTAAAACATCCCTCTCAGCATGATGTGCGCCTCTACTCAGTGTGACAGTGTCTGGAGTGTCGGCTAGTCTGCCAGACCCATAGCTTCAGTGTGCCTGTGACTCAGTGTGCCTGCGTGTGGGATCACGTGCTTCAGTGCACCCGTGTGCCTCTATGTATTAGTATGTCTGTCTCACGGGGTGCGTGTGTTTCTCAGCATGGGCATGCATGTGTACCTGTTTGCAGTGCGGTTTCTATGTATGTCTCTATGCGGGGGTCAACAGGAGGTAAAAGACATTGTCATTTACAGCGCCTTTACTTGATTAATGCTTCACGAAGGGGGGAAAAAAACCAATAACATTTTCAATGCCAATAGCACAAAACAATGTCATTGCAAGACCTATTGCATTGTAAATGCTTTTTCTTTCTTACGTCAAGGACTCTTCCTACATCCAAAAATTGTAGTAAACGTGTGCACTAATAATAGCATTTTTACATTGGCTGTATCTGCATATTTAATTAAATCAAATCCATTGTCTATTAGCAAAGCACATTTAGATACTTACAACAAGCAAGTGTAAGGCATATTTTAATATGTCTCGCAACATAGTGCAGCAACTAAATATCCAGCACTTCATTGCCTGTGAGGGAAAGAGAGCAGGAGAGCACTATATCTATTAAGATGAGGAGCTACCCCTCTGAACAGCCTGGAGATGCCCAAACCTAACCCCTTTGGGGCAGCACTGAGTGATGATTGGGGAGGAAGAGACTGTAGTTCGAATGTCCTCAGATGGCTCTCAGGCCACTGAACGTGATGTGATACACAATACTATTGCTCTACTGAGTATAGGGGTGGGGGGTTGTACATGGCGGACCCGGCTGAATTTCATTGCATGGGTCTGCCTGTTCAGTGGATTTCAGGCAGGGTCAGCTTGGACACAGGTGTCGGAAAGAATGGGGGGTTAAAAGCTGCCTGTCTTAGAACCGTGTGTTAGGATCAGATGGATTAGCGGGATAGTCGCTGGCCAGGAGACATTTAATCAGAATGCACAAGACTTGTATTGTACCAGAGGTTATTCAGGGTTCTATTTGTAGGAACTGTTGCACCATGCATGTATACAGTTGGCTGGCTGGGTTGCGTACTTTGGGGGTGTTATTGTTTGGTCCTGGTTGGACTTTTGGGGGTGGAGTGCTCGTCCAGGCACAAGCTATAGGTGGGTTTTGATGGTGGGAATGCTGAGCTGTTTTTGCCCGTGGGAGAGGGGGATTTGGGTCTGTTTACATTGTTTAGTAATGTAGTTTATTGAGTTCCACAGCATATGGCGGAGGCGTGGGTACTACAGGGAGACAAGACCGGCGGGTCCGCCTTCATTCCTTATGATGCAAGATGAGTTCAGGGTTCTCTCCTGGAATGTGTGGGGACTGGGCACCTATGAGAAGAGTTATAGAGTGTAGTCCTTCTTAAAGCTGAATAAAATAGATATTGCATGCTTGTAAGAGATACATTTGGATGACTTGGGGGCTGCACATTTGGCTAAGAAATGGAGAGGGCAGGTGTTCCATTCCTCCTATTCAACATATGCAAGAGGTACATTGATGAGGGTAGCCCGGGGGGTCCCATTTGCACATACATACTCAAAGGCTGATGTGGGGTGTAGGTGTGTGCTGTTGTAGGGCACTTTAGATGGTAGGGACCTGTCCATATTGAATATGTACGTCCCTAATACTGATGAGCTGGGGTTTTTCTATACCATGCAGGACCTCCTGACACATACTTATCATATACACATACTATGGCTGGGTGATTTTTATTATGTGTTTGATTCAGCACTGAACAGGGATCCCTTGAGGTCATGAACTTGGCCTCGCATGATAAGGGCCCTGCGAACTGTGGTGCAGAACGTGGGGTTGCCGGATGCCTGCCGGTCAGTACACCCCATGCACAGGGTCTCTACATGTTCCTCTTTGACTCACAATACCTGTAGTCAACTAGATAGAGTTTTGGTCAGTGGGCACCTGACGCTGGCAGGGGTCTCGGCCACACATTTGGCGAGTTACTTGTCAGATCACGCGCATGTCTCTTGTCAGATATCATGTGGGAGATCGTGTCAGAGGGATAGTTCCTGGGGGCTGCCGGCAGACATATTGGAAGATCAATTGGGCGTGAGGCATTGACTGGAGCTCTGACCAATTATATGGACATTAACTGGGGCACTGTAGCCCATAGTGCCACTGAGTGGGAGGCCTTGAAAGCTATGTTAAAAGGGCATGTTGAGGACTCACTTGTGGATTGAGCCATCAACTTAGGGAGGAGCTCCAAAAATGTGAAGCCAGCCTGGCGAGACTGCAAACAAAGCCTTCGGCGGGTGCTGACATTTCAGTTAGGGAGTTGGTACTTAGGCAGCGGGAGGCTAAAATCTGGGACTGCCTGGCTAAATATACTTTATGTCAGTATAGACCGAGATTGCATTGGGAGGGTGACAAGCCTGGCAAGCTCCAACCTGGATTCTATGCAGAGAGCAAGCTCCACCCCTTGTGACACACTTGAGGATGCCGGAGGGTCAGAAGGTTACATCTAGAGTGGACATTTTACTCACTTTTCTGACGCATCCGTGACAAGTATATACATCATACCCAGGTGTCGATCCACAGCGTTACACTCCCTATTTGAATTGGCTGGGTCTCCCTCATTTGGGGGCAAACATGGTGGAATCTCTTGAAGCTCCCTTGGAGCTAGATGCGATAAGAGCTGTGATTCGTGCTCTCCCTTGTTGAAGGCCCCTGGAAGCGATGGTTTCCTCCAAGAACGTTATCAGGATTTTTTCGGAACCACTAGGTAATGTGCTTCTGAAGGTCTATCTAGAAGCGTGGCATTTTGCTTCCAACAATGAGGGAAGAGGAGGTTTGCCTAATGCTTAAACCGGGGGAGGGTGTAGGGAATCTGACCCGGCTGCTTATAGGCCCCCAACAATGATCAACACTTAAACGGAGATACTCTATAAGATGCTTGCTTCGTGCTTTATGCCGAGTTTGGTACATGAAGACCAGTGTGGATTTATTCCAGGTCGCAGTACCGGGATGAACCTGAGGAGGTTGACTCATGTCCTTCACGAAGTGCGATATAGGAATGAAGAATTAGCTCTAATGGCAATTGATCTCGCAAAGGTCTTTGACACGGTGGACTGGGGTTATCTCTTGGAGGCGCTCCGAGGTATGGGCTTTGGACTGCATTATCGTAAGTAGGTGCACTTGTTGTATAGTGAGCCATGTCAAAGTCAGGGAGGGCAGATTCTGATTGAAGCTTGGGTGGTAGGTCAGGGGACGCATCAAGGATGCCCACTTTCGCCTCTGCTTTTTAGGTCAAGCCTGAACAGCGCTTGTGCTGTTAGGCGATCTGTTGTCTGTACTTTGTGAGGTCTGACTCCTCCCACGCTTTGGAGTGGCTTTGGCGTGTGTCATTTAAAAATGGTAGCCTTCAAATGGCTAATGGTGGGTGCATATCACATCTTTTCTAAGAAGTTCATTCCCATAGAGTATTGCCGCTGGTACGAGCAGCGACTCGCACACAGTCCCTACGCGCAGTGCTAACCTGGGAGTGCAGCCAAAGACTGCTTGTTTAACCTCCCTCCCATTAGTTCCACCCCCTCCCCAGCCTCTCTCTAGCCTGTCACTTTCCGCTCTCGTTGGTCTATTAGAGAAAGTGATAGTAAATCTGCCTGGGATACGTCATTTACAGGGCATAGGGCGCACAGCACTGCTCCCGTCACTCAGTCCGCACATCTACTGCACATACACGGACACAGATGCTGTACGGATTTTTTTGACACAATCTGTTTAGTCCTATGAGAAGGAGATGGCTTGGAGAGGGTGTCGGCCCTCTCACCCTACCCCCATTGCAGGATACTGAGTTGACCATCTCATGAAGTTGGTTGAAAACAAACTGTTTGGGAGGGAGGGGGGCAAGCCAAACCGAGACCAATTTTTGTGTGTGTAAAAGGCCGCTTTATTGAAACAGGTGCATATCACAGTTTATTGACCTGACAACTGCCTTACAAAACTAAAACCTCACTATACATAAATTACCTGACCCTTTGTTCCCCCCCACCCCTACGATCCCCACATCAAATCCCCCACCCTGCCAAATAAAAAATAACATTAAATAATCATCATATTACACAATCTTACACAATATAGCCTTTACATATCCTAACCACCCATGACCCAAACCCCTACCTGCCTCTGTGCAACTGTAACTAACCAACCTCTAATCTAAACTTAGCCTACCTGGTTACCCTTTACCTGCTTCAGCGCACAAGCTACCAACTCTTAACTAAAAACTACAGCCAATCTTGGCCAACTTTCAACAACCTCGCCAGCACCTGTTCCAAGCCACAAATATACAACAGATTAAGCCCCTATGACCCGGTTCCAATAACCGCCTCTGGTAAAAACCCAAAACGGGATAAAAAGAAACCCCAAAAACCCGAAAACTAGGGAGGGAGGGTGGGTTAAAAACCTAAACTGCTCCGGGCTCCCAGCCGCCAGGTCACCAAACCTAAAATGGTGGCTGGGAAAGCGCCAAAATCCCCTTTATACTATTTGGGCTATACTTCAAATTTGGGCTACAATTGGGCTAATCCCAATGTAGCCCAACGTATCCTAAAATGGCTGCTCCTCGGCCAGCCCCTCCCCCTCCCAATCTGTCCGGGGGGCTGCTTTATTGAAACAGGTGCATATCACAATTTATTAACCTGGCAACTGCCTTACAAAACTAAAACCTCACTATACATAAATTACCTGACCCCTTGTTACCCCCCACCCCTACGATCCCCACATCAAACCACCACCCTGCCAAATACAAAATAACATTACATAACCATCATATTACACAATCTTACACAATTTAGCCTTTACAAATCCTAACCTCCCATGACCCAAACCCCTACCTGCCTTTGTGCAACTGTAACTAACAAACCTCTAATCTAAACTTAGCCTACCTGGTTACCATTTCCCTGCTCCAGCTCCCAAACTACCCACACTTAACTAAAAACTACAGCCAATCTTGGCCAACTTTCAACAACCCCACCACCCAGGAAAAGGCGGGAGGGTAGGTGGAAACGTCGCCTTCCCATTTTTCTGCCCCCCCTGCCTCCTAGGTCTGATCCTATTAGCATCTTTGGACCCCCAACAACCTGGCCAGGACTTCCCTAAGTTCTAATAAGTACAAGTCCATGCCCAGCCTGGATAAATGGACCCCATCCCCCCAGAAAATTCTGGCGTATCATACTTGATGTCCCTGTGAGTGATCCTAAAAAAAAACAAATGGTGACAAAAGCGCACTATTTCCATGTTGAGCTTTCTCCTGGCCTTGTCCACCACCCCCGGATTCACCAGTCCTCTCCAGACTCTACGAGGAACAAATTCTGTCCATATGACAGCACAACCGGACCACTGATGCCTGATCAAAGACAAATCACGCTTCATGTGTCTCATTAATGCCAAACCAGTTTCCTTAACCATATCATTTTCCCTGAGATGAATGACCAGCACGTTGGGGCACCTACCAGCCACCAAAATCCCATATAAAACCTGCAGCAACTCCTTCCATCTCATACCCCCCTTTCCCCTCCAACAAACTTCAAACATTTCTTTATTAAAACCAAGGTTTTTCCCAAAATAACTGGCGCGGGCATGGACATGTGCCCACTTCACAAAGGAATGTCCAACAATCCATATAAGTAAGATATAAATTCCCTCTGGAGGGAATATATATCTTACTTGTTTAGAGTACTCTATCCCTTTGGTTTTGTTAGGGGTCTCTCTCTTTTACTTGCAACAACAATCCATATAGACATCTCCCTGGCGAGGGGACCCATCACTGAACCTGAAACGAGAAACATGAATGAACAAAAGGGAAAACAACAGAACTGCGCTACAACACCCCAGATGTGCTGCGCACATAACGCTGGTAGCAATCAGAGGACCACCTACCCAACTTCATGATGTCCCCTCGTCCCCAACCCCGGTTGCTCACTTCCGATGCTGCCCCAATCCGAAATGAATGCATCCCAAAACCTTTACCCTCAATCCCCAGCCCGGCCAGCGCCTTCCTCAACACAGCCTAATGCTGGGAAGCCTTTGCACCCCACCCGTTTGCATGCCTGAAAACTAACCCAACCGTATCAGGGGACAAGGACCTCCGCCTCGCACCCCACCTGCACAAGCACGTCAGCTGCGGATCGTCAGCTTGCAAAGAAACCCATCTACCACCTCCCCTCTGATCCGTCTTAGATTTCCTAAGCCAAGGCAGATCCTATCCCTGCAAATGGACACCTCCCTCCATAACAGCCCCTCTTCAGATTTTGATCCTAACAGTTCAGAGACCCGGAAAGCCCCAAAGAACATCCACGACATCAACGTGGAGAAAAGACAAACTTCGATACCGTCCGTACATATCCCAGGCAAAATCTGAATAACCCTCTCCAAAAGATCCCAAGGCAGGGGATTCCTTACCCTGGTTGCACGGCTGCATTCACTGGCCCAACCTTCCAGCATGCGCATCCCGATTTCTGCAGCGGATGGCGCATAACCCTACAACAATTTCCCCATGAAAGCAATCCCTGCCAGTTTACCTGCTATCGTAACCTTAGTGAGTCCCCTCTCAATCATATCCAGAATAAACGGAATCATGTCCTCCTGTCGGAGCGCTGTTGAGTCCCGCCGCTTAGCACATGAGCGCAACAAATCTTCCCATGCTGTCCTTATGCTGCTTTCGTGGATTGTGCAAGGGAACCTAAAACTAGCTGCAACATCCTGTGTTGCTTACGTGCCACAAATGCTGCTGCATGCTGGTCGGGGTCCTTTGCGCGTCCTTGGCTAGCCCACGGAATCTCCCCCCCCCACTGTAAACAAGACAAGGCATAAGCTATGTCATTGTCCACTCCTGGCACATGCACTGCGCGAAAGGCAATATCATGCCGTAAGCAGCCCAACACAAACAACCTCAGCAATTTCAATACTTGTTCATCCCTGGCTTACTGGCGATTCACAATTTCTACTACCGCCATGTTGTCAATTCTGAAGGTTACCTTTTTGTGTGCCAGCTGCTCACCCCATAAAGTGACCGCAACCACCAGAGGGAAGAATTCCAGAAAGGCTATGCTCCTGCCCCCCCCACCCACTCTGGAGGCCACTGTTCCGCACACCATTTCCCTTGCCAGTACAATCCAAAGCCCTTGCTCCCTGCCGCATCAGAAAATATTTGCACATCCCAAACCATGTCACCCTCCTGCATCAAGAGGATGCCATTGAAGTTCTGTAAGAAAAACTGCCACATGCGCAAGTCCTCTCTCACCCCCACCGACACACATGATGATGGGGAGGTCTCTGACCTGCTAGTGCCCTGCCCAGTCACCTACAAAAAGTCCTCCCTACGCTCACCACTCTACAAGCAAAGTTAAGGTGGCCCAATAGCACCTGAATTTCCTTCACAGTGACCTTGATTTTCGACAACATTGTCGCCAGCAGCCCCAACATTTGCTGCTTTTTGTCCACCGGAAGGCGTGCCTCCATCAATCGAGAGTCCAACTCAATGCCCAAAAAGGACAGAGCCGTGCAGGGCCCCATAGTTTTCTTCCAGTGCCAACGGCACGCCCAGTTCCCTCATGATCTCATTGAAACTGTCCAGCGCCTCCTGGCAGTCCGTGGAGTCTGAGGTGCCCACAAAGAAAAAGTCATTCAGGTAGTGTGTTACTCCTTGGTGACCCGTTCGTTCCATAAACAACCATTGCAGGAATGTGCTGAAGCATTCAAAAAGTGCGCAAGACATAGAACAGCCCATCGGTAATGCTTTCTCCACGTACCAGTGACCGTTGAATTGGATCCCCAGAAGATCCCAATCATCCGGATGGACTGGAAGCAACCGGAAAGCCGACATCATCGTCAACTGATGAATAGGTCACAGTGGCCTCCCTTTCGTCGATGAAATCATTCACCAAAATGCCTTCAGGCCATGACAAATGTTGGATGAGGCGGAACTACCCTTGCTCCTTTTTCGGCACCACTCCTATGGGTGACACAATCAAATTTTGTAGAGGCCAATACTCAAAAGGTCCCGCCATGCGGCCCTCACGCACCTCCTTTTCCAGTTTTTCCTGTACTATGTCCGGGTGCTCTTTTGCTGACTTTACATTGTCTGCCCACCTTCTTTGTCCTAGGTCCATCATACCCCAGTCAACACCCCTCTAGAAACCCCACCCTCAGTCGCTCTGCAGCTTCTACGTCACTATAATTCTGCAGGGCTGCAATCAAGTTGTCAGTCCTACCTGGAGTACGAGCCTTTTGGCCCAGGCCCCTTAGCCCCCCGCCCTCCTGCGGGTGGCTGCTGCTGTTGTCCCCCTGACCTAAAACCACCTGACTGCCACTGCTGGTTCCCCTGTTGCTGCCCCAGCCCTCCCCCAAAACAATTGACCAACGCATGTCTGCCTCCACAACTCGAGCAGTCATGCCTAAACCTGCAGTATTCCCGAGTGCACAATCCCTTGTAGTCCCAGCAAGCTCCTTTAGAACCTGTTTGTCCTCTGCCTGCGCCCCCCACCCCTCCCCAAGTTAGTTGCCCCTGAAAGGGCCAATACACGAGCGGGAGGCCTCTGGCTGTAAAGATGTTTTTTCCCGCCCCGGCTAGCCCCATCGTGTGCGGCCATAAGTCCGTATCCAATTCACCCCATTTGGCCTCTGGGTCCCATGCCATGCGTGCTCGAAACTCCTTATCATATTGGGCCCATGCATAGCCACCCCCCGTAATTTGGGCCTACCTGATTACGTCCATGTACTTGAACATGGCCACACACCTTTCTGGGTGTTTCTTGCAGTACACACTGGCATATATAAGGAAAGCGGCCGTCCAATTCTCTATTGTCAAAGGATCTTTCTGCCTTTTGGCCAACTCAAATTCCTCCTCCTTCAACCCTTCTTTTGCCCTAACTTCCCCATGAAGGAGCTTAAGCATCTCAACATACTCCCCCTTCCATATACGTTCCTTAGTGGTCAGCATTAGTTGTGCGCTCATTGGCTTTGTGTAAGGCAACCGTTTTATCTTTAACTCTTTACTTTCCAATTTAGTCTCCGGTCCCCCTGTCGTCAATTCCACCGTCTCTTTCGAGTCAGGCGCACTGCCTCCTGTACTCACGGACACCTTACCTGCGCCCTCTGCTGACCCCTTACCTGAGTCATCCGTCCCTACTCCGGCATCCATCACATACGTACCCTTACTCACCTACCCCCTGCCCCCTCCTCGTCAACTCCCCCCACACCGACACCATTAAAGGACGCAATCTCGCTGCTTGTTTACCTGGCGCTAAGGATTCCGGCCGTCGCTCCACTGTTCGACCGGCCAAGTGGGCCGACCTCTCCTTCCAGCGCGATGTCTGACCTGTGGGCTCCGCCTGGAAAACACTATGCACATCATTACTCGCCCCCCCTCTCCCTCGCCTTCTATGTCCTGCAACTCTCCCTCCTCCATGCTATCCTCCTCATAGTCTAGTTCCTCCTCCCTGGAACCACCGGCCTTCACAGCCAGGGGTGCAGACTGCACCCTACTAGAATTACGCAAAAGGTCATCCTCGGCGCTCCTCCTTCTGCGGTGTCCCCTGAACCGTTGAGGCCCAGTGGGTGGTGGGGCCGGCGAGCCTGCCTTAGGCCTACTTCTACCAGCCGCGACGGGATCCTCCGCCAGTACTGGGTATGCCGTGCGGTGCTCCACCCTCCCTTCTCCTTGGTGCCAACGGGTCGCTCCCAGCCCTACCAAGTCTGGCACCCCGTGACGTTCCACCGCCTGAAAAAGAAGAGCATGGTCTGGTGTGATGGGCCCCTCTCTCTTCTCCCTCCCATCCCAGCTCCGCTTCCTACCTAACCCTAATGTGCTGGCCGCCCACACCTGCCCCACTGCACTAAGATCCACCACCTCCCCACTATCCCCTAAATCCCCCTCCACATCGCTCCACACCAAACCCGCTGTACCCTGCATACCAGCCCAACTCGGCCTGGCCTCCTCGCCCGAATGGACATCTCCCAACTCCCCCTTCACCTCCTCACTGCCACCCCCCAATGGAAACTCTATGTCAACCCCCTCCGAATCGGCCAACCCAGCCCTCCGGCGGCCACCCTCCAGCCTACCCTCCCTTGCACCCCCTGAACCTCTTCCACCCAGGAGGCAAAAATGTCCAGGCCGCCCCAGTCTTTTTTGCTCCCTTCAGACTCCAGCAACAAAGGGGAAACCCCCCCCGTCCCCTACAATCCCAACACCACCCCCCGCTACCTCACCCACCTGCCCTGACATCAGACACCCTCCTGCACCCCCCCATTCACCCATCTCATCTTCCGCCTCCAGACCCAAACCCCCAGGCAACCTCTCCTGCCCACACTGCAAGGGGCCCCCAGCTGCCAGATCAGGGCCTTGCACGACCTTACTGCCCTTAGACCCCAATCCCAGCTGCTCTCTCTCCTGTACCGGCACCCGGGACTTATGCGCCTTCCCCCCTTGCCACCCCGCTCCTCCTGACACCACGCGGCCTCCTTTGTTAGCAGGCGGGACCCCCTGCGTTGAAAGCAAACTGCCCTCACTACGCGGGGCCACTCTCCTCACATACAAGCGGCCTCTTTCAATTTTAGACCCCGGCGGGGAGATGCGGGACGCGCTCCCCCGCCGGGCCCTTCCTCCCTTCATTGCAGGCATCCAGGAACCCCCCCGCTCATAACAAGGCCAGACTCTCCCGCAGGGGCCACGCCTGCTATCTCAGCGCTGCCCCACAGTCGAACATCGTGCTTCGCACTCGGGGCCGTACCGCCTCCAACACATGATAATCTTACCCAGCCATCCTAACATACAATACCTCCTCAGCCAAGATAAACAACTGTCTAACCAGTCACAAAACCACCACTAGGTCTAGGTCAAAAACCTAAACTGCTCAGCGCTCCCAGCCACCAGGTCACCAAACCTAAAACGGTGGCTGGGAAAGCGCCAAAATCCCCTTTATACTATTTGGGCTATACTTCAAATTTGGGCTACATTGGGCTAATCCCAATGTAGCCCAACGTATCCTAAAATGGCCGCTCCTCATCCAGCCCCTCCCAGTCTGCCCGGAGGGCAGACCTCGCGGTGCTCGGCTGCCCCCCAAACCCACCATCTGCCCCAAAGTCTGTTGGCTGGAATTATCCTCCTTATTAGCACTTCATTTCTGACAGAAAAGGGAACTGAGGCGCAAGGAGTTAACACTGGTTGGCCCGGCTCGGGATAAAGAACACATCCATTGTAGGACTAGATCACAAGACCACATGCTGCTCCTCCCACATTATGCAAACAGACCCGGGCAGCGGTCCATTGCCGCTCCTCGTTGTTGTTGTCGCCGGTCTCTGAAAAGTATTCGATTGCGCCACCAAGGGTACCATCCATGCAAAAGTAGAAATAGGCGGCTCTTTCCTGTTGGCTTCGTCCTGCTCCTATATCACCGAAGGTGGGTTTGGGGGGCAGCCGAGCACAGCGAGGTCTGCCCCCCGGGCAGATTGGGAGGGGGAGGGGCTAGCCGGCGAGCGGCCATTTTGGGTTACTTTGGGCTACATTGGGATTAGCCCAATTGTAGCCCAATTTTGATTTAATAGCCCAAAGGTATGTAGGGTTTTTTCACGCTTTCCCAGCCACCATTTTAGGTTTGGTGACCTGGTGGCTGGGAGCGCTGTGCAGAGTAGGTTTTTTGTCCCCACCCTCCCTCCCTAGTTTTTTCGGTTTTTGGGGTTTTTTTTTTACCCTTTTTGGGGTTTCTCCGGAGGCGGTTATTGGAACAGGTTCATAAGGGTTTGATATTTTGTATATTTGTCGCTTGGAACAGGTGCTTGCGGGGTTGTTGAAAGTTGGCCAGGATTGGCTGTAGTTTTTAGTTAAATGTTGGTAGTTTGTGAGCAGGAGCAGGGAAAGGGTAACCAGGTAGGCTAAGTTTAGATTATAGGTTTATTAGTTACAGTTGCACAAAGGCAGATAGGGATTTGGGTCATGGGAGGTTAGGATTTGTAAATGCTATATTGTGTAGGACTGTGTAATATTATTGTATGGAATGTGATGTTGTATTTTGCGGGGTGGGGGATTTGATGTGGGGATCGTAGGGTTGGGGGGGGGGAACAAGGGGTCAGGTCATTTATGTATAGTGAGGTTTTAGTTTTGGAAGGCAGTTGCCAAGGTTAATAAATTGTGATATGCACCTTTTTCAATAAAGCGGCCTTTTACACACACAAAAAATTGGTCTTGTGCTGACTTGCCCCCCTCCCTCCCAATGGAAACTGAAAGTACTTGCAGTGAGCGCGGACGAGCAGCTGCAAGACTTCGTATCTTGGGGTACCCACGAGGCTATTTTGGATTAATTAACGGCGGTTAATGTGAAGCAGTGGTAGCGCTTGAAAGGCGCCGGTGCTTCCAGACCTCCGGGTCAGTGGACTATTCCTGCCCCCAGATTTCTGTGCTTAGTTTTTTGTGTATTTCATTTTGTGATGCGCTACGTGCCGCAGTGCTGTTTCAAGAGGACATAAAGTGGCCCAAGCTAGTTTTATATTGTCATCGGCGGGCGGAGGCTTGGGCCATGTGGTGGTTCCAGCAGGGCCTGTGCTTCTGGCCCTGGTTGTTGGTAGTCTGGTCCTCAGCTTCCTTCATCTTCTCCTTCATCACCGCCGTCTTTCTCCACCACGTCGACCCCCTGGTCCCATACATCAGGCCAGTGGACGTCGCAGGTACAATTAGTGTACCCCATCCTATGGCGGTGTCTCGCTTCCAAGAAGAATAACTGCATGATGTAATGCAGATGTATGTAGCGGCTATCATGAGCTTGCCGTTTCGAAGCACTGTAATAACAGGTGGTATTATCAGTACTCAGTGATACGTATGGACAGTGCTTAATTTGTAAAATATGAAGTGCCGGGGCTCTGACCAGGAGGCCACTGCAGCGTGCACCACCCATTGCCCTTGTAATTGCTTGCAAAAACAACTACTAACCATCACTCGCATGTGTAAATGCGACATCTCAGATTATTCCAGGTCCCCAAAGCTAAAGGAATGGCTCGGGAGGTAGGTATGAGCAATTTTAAATGTATATTGTATTCCTAAACAACAGTCGTTCTGCTCATCTCTAAATTAGATGAGCAGCGCCACCTTGTGATAGGCTGTTCTAAATATCGTGTTGACAATTAGGTGCCGGTGCCGAGCACTGGAAACCATTTAAGTGCCGGTGCTGAGCACCGGAAAACACCAGCTCAAATTAAGCACTGCGTATGGATATCTCTGAAGATTAACATGGGGAGTGCGCCCACTAAGACTAGAATATGTTCCTGCATGACAGATCTTAGCAGTAGGTTTTTAAATCTTTGCCATATCTCGCCAGATGTGTTTTTATGTTAATATCACACAAATCATACAATTGTGAATACCTCCTTCACCAAACTACCAAACCACTGCTCCTGGAGAAACCTTTTGCATGCATATATGTCCAGCTTATTTTTTATAGAGCCCAAATGTCACTGAAGGTAAGGGGGTCTCATGACCATGTTGTAAAAATTCAGTTATTTGGGTGCAGTGCGTACTTTAAGAAAAAAAAATGCAGGGGCCCAAATTATTTCTTTAGCAATCTTCAACTTCCACTATCGGCGCTGCCCCCTTCCACCACTACCCACTTCCACCACTCGCACCACCCACTGCCTGCAGAGACTTAAAGCTGGATTGCCACGAGCACCACCTATTTCCAGCGGAAGTTTGGGGGGATTCTCCCATGATTAAAAAATAAATAAAACTGGTACACTGTCTCACCCAATAACCACATATGCATGACATTTACAACTCCACCCACCCCACTTGGCTAAATTACGTAATCCCATGAACAAAATAAATCAGCTTTCTCCGCGTGTACATTTCACTGCCTTGGTAATAAGTTTACACTCCAACCCTCCCTTAAGACAGGCTGCTTATTGCAAGCACAGCCACCATGTCGAAGCAAGAAAAAATGGAGGGCAGGGATTTGTAATGTTTAACGCAACGAGTGCATCTCCTACAGAAATAAGTCTGAAATCTGCAAATCACAGGTTTTCATTCGGGCAGAGAAAACCCAATCCTTCATCCTTCTGAGGTTGATAAATTAACTTCCATTAAAAAGGGTACTATCAACAGCTGCTGTTCAGTTATTAGAATCATCAAAAACTGTAGACTATTAGATCAAAACAGCCTGACTACCCCATCACCTCTTCTTATTTAGTCTGTAAGCACTATTTCTTTAATTGTCTTTCTCCTACTTCACGCACGACATGCTTCCTGCAACATTCAGCGCGCCATGCGCGCTTTCACTTTCGCAGCAGCCCGGGACAATGTCGGACACTTCTTTGATATGAAATATGTCTCACATTTACAAGAGTTTGAGTTATTGGCATTATGTTAATTATCAAAACAGATAAATAAATGGCATTGTCATTTACAATGCCAATAGTTTGAACTCTCGCAAATGCAAGACCTATTGCATTGCAAATGCGGCTGCCCTGGCACCCGCAGGGTGCCCTGGAAGGGCGGGCCTCTAGTGCCAGCAAGGCACCAGCCCACCCCCTTCTTCTAAGTATGGGGACCCCTCGGGGAGGAGTCCCCCTACTCTGGCAGCCAGGGGCTGCAGCGCTCAGGGCGCGTCATTTCCGGGGCGCGAGGAACGGGGGGTATATAGGCCTCCCCCACCCTCTGTCCTTCCTCTTTTGCCCCCTGGACACGCTGTCTGCCACGTCTCTCGAGTTCCGCGCCCGATCCAACTCTCCGGTGAGTGTATCCTCATCCCCACCCTCCTCCCCTCACTAGTCTGTGCAGCCGATATCGGCCATTGCCCATTCTTGGTCCGCTGCAGGAGGGGGCTGGGAAACAGCTCACGGAGCGGGTTTCGGTGATAACATGCACCGGAAAGCTGCTCGGATCGGGGACAGCATCGGGCAATCGGAGGGGGGCCTGGAACATTTAAGTCCAGCAGCAGCCTCCCCTTAACGCCGGCTGGCCTGGAGGCACTTTGGGTTGGGGAGAGGGCAGCGGCGGTGCAGGCAGAGTTATACCCACGCGAAGAGAGGCCGCATCGCCCCAGCAATTACGTTGCTGCAGCTGCATTTTTCCTTGATATGTTGCGGCCGCAGGTGGGGGGGCAAGTGGGGAGAATGTGCATGCTGCGGGAGCTGTGAGGTGGGTCAGGTCCCTCGCAGGCCTTAATGGGACCAGCAAGACCTTGGGGGCGCAGGCTCCTCACTGGCGGGATCGGCACGGCATAAGTGGTCTGATCCAGCCCCCCCCCAGCCAGAACTACCCGTCCTCACTTCCAGGGAGGGGTTACCTCGCAGTTAGCTCGGTGTGCAGGACCTGCCTGTAACCCCTCCAGGGTGCCCGACTGATCCACAACCTGCAATTTTTTCCCGTTGCCAGGCCTCCCACCCGGCGGCGGCGCCAGCAGTACCTGCGGGTGAGCCATAGCAGCTGTTGGGAGGAGGGCTGCCCTCGGCACAGTGAGACCTGTATGGGTGATGAGTCAGCAAGGCTTCGCTCAGGTCGGCGTGGCCAGTCTAGCGTGCGAGCAAGACGGGCACGGACAGCGCCGTCCGGGCAGGTCCGCCAGGGTGCCCTTGTTGCGTCGTCGGTTTAGGCGGTGAGTGCAGGCCTGAAGAGGCCAGTGGTGGCCTTTGCCTGGGCTGGCCAGGCCCCCTGTTGTCGGTCTAATTGTTGAGGTTTCTAGATAGGATAGTGTCGCTCCACTTCCTTCGACTCCCCCTCTATCGAGTCACAACTGCGGGCCTCCACCTCCCCCTGGTGCTTCAGCTCGGCCACGCTGGAGGACCGCTGGGTTGCGGGTCCTGCGGCTGGGGGTGCAGCATGGGGACCAGCTGGGGGCCGGAGCGAGGGGGGTCCTGCCCGGGCATTCGATCGCCTGGCCAGCCCTCGCAGCGACTCACTGAAGAGCCAACCTCAGCTCTCTCCACCTCCCCTCGTTGAGGTCGCGCCGTGACGGGGGCAGGAGCATATAGGACCGGGCGTGATTAGGATCGGCACGGTCAGGGCGGCTGCCTCTGAGGCTGGAGAACAAGGTGCATGATTCTTCCCGTTAAATAAGTTGAATGTGTAATGTTGCATCTGGTGGGAGAAGCACCTAACAGGCGAAAAGCGGCAAGGGAAATGTTAGGGGGAGTGGCGGTTGGCCATAAATATCGGTATGGGCCTCTTGTCACGGACCCCGTAAGTGCTGCAGACAGTATGTGTGAATGTTTCGGATGCAGCGATGCGCTCCCCGAAGGGATTCCACTGCTGTAAGCCGTCCGATGGAATAGGGAGCGTGGTTGGGGGGATACAGAGCAGCAGGGCTTGCGAGTCTTAAGGAGTAATGGTGGGCACTGCCTCATAGTTTCCTCGAAGCATGTAGCAGTCGGCAGAAACAGGGGTCACGGGCTGCTGCGGCCCACGAGTGCGTAGGTCTGCAGCTGTTCCCCTGGGCACCTCTTATATGTTTAACCACTGGTGCAGTTGGTAGAGTACGAGGACTTTAACTTCTAGATGTTGGACTCGAGCTCCATGTTGTGCGCAGTAGTCTGCTTGTGGAATTCAATATGATGGGCATTTTTTGCCTTATTTAAATTCGGTGGGGCCTGCATTGCTATATGTCTTAAGCAATGTGGTCTGCATGGCCTGGAAGGTGGGGGGTTCGAGCTCCATGTTGTACGCAGGGGTCTGCTTTTATTTGAATATGTCCGGCACTTTTGCCTTATTTAAAATCAGCGTGGCCTGTATCGCTATACGTTTTAAGCTATGTCGTGGGCTTCGCCCGGAAGGTGGGGGGTGGGGCGACGAGTGCCCGTGGGCTGGATTTTGCCTGCCTCCATAACTCCGAAGAGTCTTGAGTGCGGCGAGTTGTGGGTGCACCCCCCATCCAGTGAGGGTAGTGATTCATTCATTTTCCTCGCTGCGGGATGAATGCGGGCGACGCGATTGCTTGCGGGTTACTAGGAGCAGTAGGCGAGGCTCTAGGAGCGTGTTCTTGGTAGGGAAAGAGGTGCGTCGCGCCCACATCCGGTGCTTCTGGGCAAATTGCTTATCTCCCATGCCTGAATGTACGATGCAAGCGTTGTGCAGGCTAGCGCTCCAATACCGTGCTGTGCTCCGGGGCAATGCACCTATCTCCCGTGCCTGAACGTTATGTAAGGCGGTGCTCACGTATACCGACCTGTGCGATTGAGCAAATCAATTTCTCCCGTGCCTGTGTGGGCAGTGTAAAGCTGGGCGCATGCCAGCGCTCTTATGCCGTTTTGCGCTCCCGGGCAATTCACTTATCTCCAGCGCCCCTTGTGCAATGCAAGCGGGGCACTGCTAGCGCTCCTAGGCCGTACTGTACTGTTGGGCATACTGACTCCTGTGCCCAATTGTGCATTGTAGTGTGGTTATGCACATTAGAGCACCAATACAGTCTGTGCTTCTGGGCAAATCACTTATCTCCCGTGCCTAGGTGCATTGTAATGCGGTGGGCAGGATAAGTGTGCAGGTTCAGTCCCTGCAATCATTGTGTTAGATAAGTGTGCAGATAATGCCAGGCGTCAAGGTGCTGTTTCAGGGTCCTGCACCTATGTTGTGCATTGGCAGTGACTGCCATCACTGTGTAACATAGGCGTGTGTGGCCAAAATAAGGATTCATTGCACGGCCTACTAATGTTATACCCAGCAGCAAGTTTACCTGGTTATAACTTGACGGGGGTCCGGGTGCGCGGCACCGCCACAGTTTTCAACACTGGCACGCGGACAGCCTGCCACAAGGGTGCTATCTATTTTAGAGATGACCACACCAACAGGCATCGATCAACTTGTTATGCACTGAATGTCGAGTGCCTGTTGCCCAAGCCAAGCTCACAGCGTCAGGGGCCTGGTATAGTCTGGATGTCCACTTGCACATGCTCAGGGTTAATAGCAGGGATGCTACTTCACTTGGCAGCACGGCAGGAGCAAGGTGTGGGGCAAACGGAGGTGGCCGCTTGAGGTGACTGCAGGCACATAGTTGCACACCTGGCTGCAGTGGGCCGACAAGGGGCTTGGGAAGTTCCCGGGAGGGTCTCTGTCATTGCAGGCCAAGGGGATGCTCCATGGATGACAGGATAGAATACTTACATTGTTTGGGGCAAAATCTAGCACACATTTGTCTCGGCAACGATGCTCAACATCATGGAAGTCTGGGCAAATCACTTAATCTCCCCGTGCCTTACAAAGTGTAGGGTCCTCAGGTAACGGAACTGGTGCTCTGTGAAGCGCACTGATACCCGACATCTCGGGTCGTAGTTCGCGCTTTATAAAACTATAAATAAATTAAATAAATAAATATTCCTAGTCCAGCCCTGAAGGCATGCAAAGATCCAGTTTCCCAGACGCCCACATGAAAGGCAGGGCTAGCACATAGTGGATACATGCTACCAAAAAAAAAAAAGAAAGAAAAAAAAAACTTGTGTCTTTGGCTCTGGCGCGTTTAACACAGCGTTTTGAAGATTTGAGGTCAGGAGTGCCTACTCGTGCACAACAGCATATGTGGTAGTATTAGTAGCTGCCCTTGGTAGCAACTTATTTGGGGGCCCCTGTTTGGAACAGCATTGAATTTGAGACAGTCCAGCTCTTTTATGCCCACTTTGGGTAAGTTACTGACAGTGCACGGACACACTCGTCCAATTTCTAAATGAGTTTGCATACAATATTCAGGGATGGTGGCGTGTTTTCAACATGGTAACACAGCAGCAGCTCACTATTATTACTGAAAATAATAGGTGGCTCTACCTCAGCATATAGGAGGTTCTGTTTTGATCAAAAAGAAACCTTTTAGTGATGTTGTAAGTGTAGAACACATGGCCCTAGCAGCGCATGGTGAAGCTTTGCAGGTAGGCATACCGGGGTCGGTAATCGGAGCGCTGTGGGTCAGTAGTGCGACCATTGATGTTAGTTTTGCTCCCATAGGTTGAGAGGAAAAAGAAACTAGTTCTTGGTTGGTGCCAATTTGATAAGGGACTGTGTTCTTTGCAAGCACATGGAGTTGGCTAACCGGTGGGTGGCTAACAGATAATCAAGGGACCATTCATAAATGTGGGCATTCCAAAGGTGGTCTAAGCATCCTTATGCTTAGTTATTTGTTATTAAAAACTCACCTCTTCCCTCTTTGAGGCTAACCTATGCGACTCTCGCCTTTTTCGTCCCTCACTCTCTCTGTCTTAACAGCGCCAGGAAGCCTTTGGTGTCAGCGCGCTTTACAAGTCACACTTAAGATAAGATAAGATAAGATGCATCATAGGTTTATGCATTCAAGAAGGCTTTTAAGGGATCATTTTGAACATGCTCTTGTACCCCTAAAGGTGTCGATTGTCTAATGACTTCAGCTTTGCGAGTATAAACTCCTGAGGAGTTGCCTCAGTTCTCTGGTCTTCATTTAATTAGCTTTCATGGCTGCAGTTCCAGAGGTTTCATTTTCCGTTAGGTTCAGGTATAGCACGCCACCAGCCAAGGTCACATGACCGCAGATTATGCGAAGGCAGGTAAAGAAAGCACCGCGGGGAGCTGTTACAGTTGATATGCCTCTTTTTAAGTCACTTGGCATCCTGTTCATGATTATTGAGTTTCAGATGGAAGGAACAGGTTGTCTAGTATCGGTTACGTCTCTACAATGCCCCATATAAACTGCTTCTATGGTTTTGTCTGGCTATGGCTGGGTTTCACACTCACTTTACCTGTTTTACAGGGGGTATGGTTGATTTCCGTTGATTGGTGGTTTGCTTAGTATAATGGTCCCATTTGCGGTTGAGCTTGCTATTCATTGAAGGCGTTGTTCAGGGGTGGATCCTTCAGCGGTGACTTGGTGAGTGACTTGCGCAGGGGGTTGGGTTTGTGGGGCCTTTCCTTTGGAGTTGGGGTGTTCGGAGTAAACATCGGTGTCCTGTTTGGCGCCTGGGTGGCGTGCGCCATGAGAAATCTGTTTTGTATTATTGCATTGAGCGAATATTTCGCTGCTTGATCAACAAGGTCCTTTGGCCACCAGGAGTTATGCATGTGGCCCTTATCAATGCCCTATTGATGTATGTGCTACTGATGACAAATGGTAAAATGGTTGTCGGTTTTGGCTGAGGCTCAGCAAGTATGGTTTCATCTTTCTCACCTAACACTTGTGCATTGCGGCCTAGAAGCCAAGTATACTTCACGGGGATCTGCTCACACCAAAGTGGGCCAAGATCACACAAAGCACAGGGGGAGAGTGCGGTGTCAGTCGTATATGGCGAATTATGAGAAATATGCCAGAGGTAGCGTATATGACATCACAGACTTGATCAGTGATATTATCATGGTTCATCCTTTGTCCCAATATAGACAGAAGTTACGGACAGGCTCTGTTTTGCTAAGAATAGTTATGTTGTCTCCGCATGTGCCTCTCTCGCAGTACAACAAGGTCTATTTCGTCTCCAACGCGGGGATTGTGCGCCACTTCCAAAGGGCTCCCGCTTTCCGCTTTCGGCACCTGGATTACGTGCAGGTGACCTACCTGGCTGTTGCGGAAGTTGATTAGTGTAATGGTCCCGTTTGCGGTTGAGCTTGCTATTCATCGAAGGGAGACATTTAATGAATGTTGAACACGTTATGGTGACCTTCCCACCAGTTCAGAATGGAAGCATTTTCAATATGCTACGCAGGGAAGCCAGAATTGTGGCATCAGTTATCTTATACACCTAACAAGCATTGCTAAAGCCAAGGGTACTGGCATGTAGTAGGTACTGGGTTTTGTAGTATATATCCGAGGCAATGTCAGAAGACGCAAAAAAACAGTCTGCCTTTGCCACTGGTTAACAGCCCAGTGGTGGGAAAGTATAATTTTAATCTAATCACAAAAGGGCTCCACTACATGTGTGGAGGAGGGAACAAGAGGCATGGGGTTCTAGGAGCTAGCAGCCTCCAATATTAAATATTTACCACAAAGAGCTCTCCTAGTGTGATAACCCAAATAAGTTACGAGAACGTCGTGAGTGTGGGTATCTCAAAAAAAGTTACGGACTGGTCTCACACACCACCTGGTGTCATGCTTCATCATCGGCCAGTCCTCGCCCTCTAAAACCTTCGTTTGATAGAGGGCAGGCGTATACCTGACGACAGGGATGCACTTCTAAGTGACTAAGAGGGGGCCTGTGAAATTGTGAGTGGATTTAAAAATCATTACGGTTATCAGAAGTGCTTTTTTAATGTGACTGATAACTGTATGATATTAAAAATGTAGGATGGTGAAATGGGGTAGTTAGTGTCCCCTAACCGTCTCGTGAGTGGTCAACATGTTTCTGCCGTGTCGGCCCAATTGGGTCCAAGGCATTCATCAGGACCTAAGTTAAAAGGGGCTCCGTTCTTACCAACTGGTGGCAAGATACTACCACTGCGCGGGTGTGGCACAGGCCACTCTCCACTTCCTAGATGGCTTCCAACGGTGAAGCCCTAATTCTATGAACTACTTGTACCATGGGAGGAGGGGGAGGAGAAATATCCTGTTTGTCCGCTTATAACAGGAAACAAATTCCTCCTGGGTCCTATGCGACTGCTCCCGGTCCTCCCGAATGTCGAATAAAAGTATAATTTTACACTTACTCAAGAAATTTCAACGCAATGAGAGGCACTGCGAAATACTGAGACTGCATTGTGCAATTGGCTACGAGGGCCTCCATGCGAACACCTGCAGGCACCATATAGAATCGGGTACCATGTACACTGGGTGGGCATTCCCCTGCAGCCAAGGGCCGGTATCAGGTAGCTTCAGTTAAGACATATTCACCCGCGCTTTAACCAGTGCAGCAGGCGGGTGGTGGTAGTTGTCAGCTAACAAGTGTGCTGTGGCGCGGAAAAGTTTGGTAAACACTGCGTTAGTGCCAATGGCGACAGGGTATTTTCGACCTTTTGGCATCCCAAAATTCAGGAAAGGGCAGGTATTTGCTGGGATGTATGATGTTACAACGCGAGTGAGTACAACACGTGCCGTTACATCGCGGTCGTTACAACGACTGCGATGTTACCACGCTATGTCATTACAACGCAAGTCTTTACATTGACTTGCACTAGATGGTGTGCTAACATTAGTAAAGTGTCATTTACTATTCCAACTCCAGTCCACTTAACAGTAGGGAAGGTGTTGGGATAGTAAACTACACTATTTGTAATTTTAGCATGCCATCTAGCGCAAGTCGATGTAAAGACTTGCGTTGTAATGGCATAGCGTGGTTACATCGCGTTCTTTGTAACGATTGCGATGTAACCGCATCGCGGTGTACTAACCACGCTGTTAAGGATGTTCCCCATTTGCTCACAACTTTCCCCTCTGGTTCCCAGACTTGTCTGCCCCCCCCCCCCCCCGGGTTATCCTTCTGCGGGCTAGAACCAGACAATGGAAGGGGCATCTTTTGGGACTGGGGTCCCTAACACATTGATAGTCAAGCGCTGGGGTAGATGTACCATGAAAGGCATGGTCACTACTGGGGTTGTCCCCAAGTTCTGGGGTCAAACTGGGTGGGAGCATTAAGTCTTCAGTCCTGGGGTAGCATCCAGCAACCCTTCAATCCAAGTAAGGGCAGTTAGCGATAGATAAGTATCAGCGAGTGGGTAACATACACTGGCTAGTCAGCGACATCGTGCCCCGGGGGCATGCGCGCTTTACAAATACACAAAGCTGCAACCAGAAGGGTGCCAAGTGGCATAACCAGTAAAGAGTTTTAAGAGATGTGTCTCTGGCGTTACAGCTGGGTGGAGCCAGTCCCATTTAGAGGTACGCCTGGGGGAAAATGGTGTGCTCCTTTAGATTACCATGACCTAGGCGGTGTGTGGCATCTCCCACATCAAAGGTTAGGCACTAGATTACAGACAGTGCGCCCAGTATCGAATCAGTCAGATTCTGTAAGCGGGTATGCTTAGGGGGCTTCACCAGAGGGAGCTGAGCGGTCGAAATTCCTATAAAGAATATGGGATGCAGGGCAAGTGCTGGGGTGTAGCCGTGCTCAATGTTCATACGCCTGTTATGGACATCCCTGTGCGCATTGATTTAGCAAGTAAAGGGACGGTGCCAAGGTTAAGTATAATCCTTCCCGCCCTAATAGTCTAGTTGGCTAGCGGGGGTAGGAACGGTCTCCTAACAAGTGAGCTGCTGTCCCAGAGATCGGAGACACATGTGTCCAGTCACACACGGTGCTAGAAGGTTGGCAGCCAGTGTGATCAGCAATAGGTGGGGCATCGTGAGCCTGGGTGTCTGAAACTGTCCCGCCCTGACTGGGATGGGGCAGAGTCACGTGACGCAGTGGAACTTTGCGGCGTGAGGTGTATAGTGCTTGGCACAACTTCACAGGCATAAAGGGCGTTTTGTTTCTTCAGACACTAGCTGATCCAAGCTAACGTCTAGGGCTATTGGGATATAGATGGGGCATCGATAACCAGTAGGGATGTTCCCTTTCATCTAGATTTGCAGGAGGCTCTAGACAGGAGAGTTAGCGGGCAAGACTATAGCTATTTTGGTGGGGGGCTCTGGCGGCGACGGTGGCCGCCTCCAGAGCTGTGGCGGAGTTATAGGGCGATCTGGAAGCAAATGGGTACTGAAGGGTACCTCTGTGCGGCACCATAGGGGGTGCCAGAGCAAGAGCCCAGGAGCCTCATGGGAGGTTCCTGGAAAACCGTGTCGGCACCCCGTTAGTCCTTCGGGTGGTTGTGGGCCTGAACAACCGGGGTCTTGCATTGCTACGCTCCGCCCTGAAAGGGGCGTGAGTAATAAGGGACCGTGATCCGGGAAGAGGATCACCGAAGGGGCAGCCCAGATGGGGTTCGCCCCAGTGCTGCTTGGCTCATCAGGCGGCCCAGATGGTTGCCTGCCCTTGGATCGCCCGTAAGATAACCACCATATTACATAACGGTGTATGTAATAAACCTGCAGCAGTTTTTTGCCCAAACAAAATTTGTGTGGTGTGTTTTATTTATGTGTAGAACATGCATGCTATTGTGGGGTGGGGTGGGGAGTGTTGCCTCCTGCTGGTGCTATGCTTGTTGCACTTGTGATGTAGCCATTGGCTGTCTGGGTACAACAAGAGATGCAGGAATGGAGAATTGTATCGGGGGAGACATCTCTCTTCAGGTATTTAGGGATTAATATAGCACTCACACTGAAGCTTTAGTTTCAACATAATATGGGCAGGGTCATGGAGGGGTTGAGGCCATCAGTGTTATTTTGGAATACATTGCCCTTTTTGTTAATGGCCAAAATGACCATCGTTAAGATGGTGCTTTTCCCTTATTTGCACCCAGTTTGTACCTTCCGACAGCTAGATACTATCCTAATCTCCCTTTTGTTGGTGGAAAAGCACAGCAAAGTGGCGTTATCGACCTTGACCAGACGTTATACGGATGGGGGCCTCGAAGTGCCATGTGCCATATTATCTCGATGGTCAGCTGCAGTACGCGGCTTGATGGCTGGACTCTTCCAACAATCATAAAAAAACTGTTGTTGGGGGGCAGGGTGCAGCTGGCATGACCTTCCAGAGCTCCTAATGGAGGGTGCGGGATCTGCTTGGACGTCCCTTATATTGTTAGGCATACAGCCATATTGTGGCATAGGTTTGTATGGATGGTGTTGAAGCCGGCCCGTACCATAGAGAACTACCCATTTGGATTCTGAAGGCCATTCGATTGTTGTTGGATAATATGACTTTTCAGGCGTGGCTTGATGGTGGTTGCGGACAACTGGGGGATCTGTACCCGGACGTGTACTTCACTTCCTTTGATGAGGCCCGAGATACTTTTACGATCGGCCCTGGTCGCTTCCTGCAGTATGCTGGATTAGCGGATATTGCTAAAACGACGTGGCAGACCCCCAAATATACTCAAACTCTGGGCATTATTTCGACATGTGCGAGGCAGGGGGTGGGGTCAGCATTTGATTACATTACTATATAAAGCTGTACGTGAATAGGCAGTAGGGCCCACTCCAAAGGCGCGCTTGGCCTGGGATATGGATTTAGATACATCCTTCACTGACAGGGACTGGGACAGAGTTAATGATCTCACATATACGGTATCCTGCAATGTGCGTTTCCAATTGATACTTCACTTGCACAGGGCCTAAATTACACCGTGGGGACATCGGCGCTGGGATCCTACCCGTTCAGTGGTATGCCCTAGATGTGGTGTGGATGAGGTGGGGGGAAGAGGGTATTTTTTACTCTTGGCCTGAAGGTGCGGGGGATATGGGGGTACTGAGTGAGGGGTGGTGCCGGAGAATCACAGGACGGCACACATCACGTTTGATCTTACTCTGCCTTGTTGTCTCATGGGTAATATAGTAAGAATTAAGGGCAAGAAGATGTCATTTACATTTTTGCAGTTAGCCCTAGTCCTGGCCAGATGACATGTGGCTATCGCTTGAATGGGACAGGGAGCCCCTGAATTTGACTGCTGGCATAGGGATGTTCGGGAATGGGCGGTAGGGGAGGAAACTCACATGAGATTTAGTAGGCTGGACGATAAGGCAGAAGAGGGTATCGCTGTGTGGAGTGAATTGTGTGCTGGGTTCTTGAATCCGGAGGTTGACACTGATGTCAAGGAAGTTGAAAGTGATGGAGGTTCTGGAAGTGAGTGATCAGCTATGTGGAGGACATGGATTTTATAGGGAGGAGGCTTTTATATTGCTAAGGGATTATGTAGTGGGTGTGCAGTACTCTTGACACGAGGCCGAAGGGAGATGGAATAGCTTTCTCAATGTATTGATTTGTCATACTGATCATCGGAGATAACATGTATTGCACTTATTTCTCTTCCTTCCCCGAAGTGATGTATTGCTGATTGTTTCGAAAACGTAAATAAAAAGTTTTAAAAAACAACAGAAAACTAAGCTATGTCACTTCTGCTCCATTTTCTAGATCTAGGACACGATCAGGCTGCCTAGCTTCTCTAAGTGCAAAGGTGAATGCATGATGTCTAGCATAGGTTTTAAACTGGGTATCCTTCCAGAACAAAATACTATGCACAGACAAACTTTCAAACTATCTACATTGCAGCCTACATGCAAAGTGGGTAAACAGGGTGGGAAATGTTTGCAGAAAAGAAAACGTTCTTCTACTGTGCTCCTGCCTTAGGGAGGCAGATGTTGTGGCTTACAAATATTAGTACATATGACTTGGTGTCAAAAACCATGGCGGGTGGCATGGAAATGCCCATAAACCACTTATTGTATGCCACCTTATATGTTAATTTTGGTCAACTTTGCAGTGCAAATACAGTTTTGCGATGGAAAGTAAATATTAGATCATAACTTCCTGCTGGTTTGTCACTTTTGCTGCACCAGAGCAAAGTATTGATAAATCTGGCACCTTGTGTTTATGCAGTCATTCGCAACTGAGCTTGATTACTTGTTGCTGTTATTCTTTATTTTTTTTAAATGACAAAAGAAAAATGGGTTGAACAACAATGAATACTTCATGAGAGAGTCACAATTTTTGCGTAACATTGCATCTTTTGTTGAAAGATCTGATCATACATATAGTCTACACACAGTTGCATAATCAACTAGCGTTTTTAGACTTGCTTACTTTCAAATGGTGCATCACTTATTCATTCCACTGGTTTTGATCCAGCATCCCGACCTGGAGTCCCACCACTACAAGGGCTATGGCAGGGAGGATGACAATGGTAATGGTTTGAAACTCATCCTTTGCACACCACAGCCCTGCGATAGCTGCCAAGGTTTCAGATTGCTTATGTGTGATATTGTCATCAGTTCAGCGTAATTATGAGTGACATTCAACGACTATGAGCTACACTTTCTCTAAGACCAAAAATCAAGCAATGAAGACAAGGGAAACATATATATATATATATCAGAAATGACACCCATTTGAGCAACTAGAAACTCTAAGTGATCTTAAAACTGCTGCGGCAAATCTACAACTATGCAATAATCACTGCTGCCGCAACCTCGCAGTGGCCCTGCTCATACGAACACTAAAACCACCAAAATGACACAATTAAGCAGTCTACAAACTTGGCAGCTATGTTTCTGGTGCTTTGCAGCAGTTTTAAGATTTTCTAGTTTCTAGTTGCTCAAATGGGTGTCATTTTTTACATTTATATGTTTCCCTTGTGTTCATTGCTTGATTTTTGCTCGCGAGAAAGTGTCACTCATTTTCGTAGAATGTTACTCATTATTACACTGAAATTTTGAAAATGTCATAGATAAGCAATCTGAAACCTTGGAGATATGTAACCAGAGATTGTCCGAGGATTTGAGGGGGGCTGGGGCCTGGGAGAGGTGGGGGTGCTGAAAGCCTAAGAACCTACGAAAACTTCTGTGTATAGTCAAACATAATCCATCAGGTATCAATGTCGTGGGGTCTGTGGTGATGCACGGCTGATATTTCAAGGGCACCCAGATATCGCTGGGTTCAGAAGCTGGTGGCAATAGTTCTGAATGCAGTTCCAGTTGTTTATTACAATATAGAAGAGAGTCCAGCCGCTGCTTGAACTCTAGTCAACTCCTCCTGCCCCAAGAGCAAGCCAGTGCGATAAAGGTTATGTGTGGTCCGAAGATCTCCCTCCCAGCTGCGTGGTTTTAGGGTCTTTTTGTATTTCACATTCTGTCATGTGAAATAGCTTGACTAGTACCTCATGCCAATATGAGAGGACTCCGTTGCATGATCAGGCCGAGTATGGGAAGTCAACCTTGGGCACTCCATACCTCGCTCTGCTCAGGTACCCACAGAGACCAAACATCCTTAGAGCTGTGGGGAGTGCGGTAAGCCCTCTGCGAGAATTATAATGTATTATAATTTTTATTAGACTGCTCGAGGAGACTAAGCAAGTTTGGATGCAGCAAAATCTACAGACATACATGTGGCTCTTCTCTCCTAAATTCACTTCCCATTTAGTCCTAGCGGGGCACTTTTCGTTTTGCATGTTCTTTTTCTAATGACATCAGTTGATTTCCATTTTGCTTTCCTTTCAGTTGCACCAAAAGTAACAGAAATCACTGGCAATGAAGATTTAGTCCACATGGAAAAAACTACTCTGTCTTGTCAAATCACCGGTTTCCAGCCAAAGCATATCACTGTCACTTTCTCATCTGAGCAACGAGGAAAGAAGAAGTCTACACTAGTTTATTGTTGGCCAAGTGAAAGAAATGCCTCCATGCCCGTTATGAATAACCTGGAATCACTAATATGTTGTTGCCCAAGTCAAAGAAATACTGATGCAAATGATATTGAAGCCTTGACGCCTATTATGAATAACTGGGGAATGACTAAACATTCGGATTCGATTTATTGTCAAGCAAACATTGAGTCTCACAGTGATGGGAGCTATAGCCTTTCATGCAAGATTGTAATTGTTCCTAATATAGACGAACATAATGGAGCAGAACTCTGCCTGACTATAAAGCACACTGGCCTTGCAGAACCTATTGAACAAAAGCGTCGGTTAACAGTTGTTGGACGTAAGTATATTTGCTATGAGTTTTACATTTTTTAAGACACTGTTGTGTCTGGGATATTAGTTAAATCGATTTGACCTATTTTGTATACTAGAATATTTTGATTTTTAAATTCAAATAATACCATACATATTCATGATCGAAGTTAACCAAGGAATTTAATTTTGCTTTTCAAATTTGGTTTAAAGGATTGTCTGAACATTTTTGCTTTCATTTTCGATTGCTCTGAATCATAATTTATTTTCCCTGTTCACTCCTCCCCTAAGCACCTCGCTTTTTAGAGGTTATATTTCTGTTGACTACTTCTTCCTGCAGATGCCTCTATTTATGAATATTCTCCAGGTGCCAGACTTAAGCCTGAAACTTTAGCCCCGGCAATATCTCTCCAGCTTCGCCAAATGGCTGCATGCAGCTCTATCCCAGCCTTGCCTGTTCAAGATGTGAAGACATAGGACATATAAGGCACTGAGTAAAGCACTAGCATCAGTTCCTGTTTTACCATGCCTCATTGTATTGGCTCCTTAGCAACTCCCGGTGTATCACTGACAAAATATTTCATCTTTAGAGCCTTTGAAAGAGGTATTTGCCATGGTTACCATCAATATTTTAAACCCAGTGACAGATGCTGAACGATGCCCTCACCAGAAGCATGTGACATTTGCATGTGGTGTATGAATTCAAACATGACCTTCAGATATTCTTGATGTACCCAAATGACATCAGAGAGTGAGAGGCCAAGTTATTTTTATTCAAGGCCTACATGAACACACCGAAGTGATCCCCTTAAGGTAAACCTCTAGAAAAGGAACAATCTCCAAAGAGATCTTCCCACAAAACATAAAAACATAAGAAGCCAAAGTCTTCTTCCTTGAGGAAATGACTCAACGCCTTTCCCCGATGCTTGTATATTCAACTGGAGTGGATTCCAGTATTGGAGAAAATTAAACTGGAGCTCTGACTCCATTAGCCAATCCAGCCCCGTTCGAAGTCTTTGAACTCGCTAAGCTACGCATATTTAGGATGGCCACTACTTTTCCAAGGTGGGCATGTTCAAAGGGGTAAATGATGCAAGCTGCTCCAACCCTGATGCAGCCCACCTCCATGCCTCCACAACCTTTATCTTGGTGCTATTTCTGAGGAAGTCTGCACTTTCCAAAAGCATCCATCCCATGCACCCATCCCCATGCACTCATCGCTGCTTACGATGTGGCTTCCTCTGGAGCTGTTTACGGTGTCCCTTCTACCTTGGAAGTGGATTTACATTATCTCAGGGGCAAAATAAAAGGTTTGCACTTGTCTTTCTGGAGAACCTCAGGCTGAGCACCTCTTTGGGACATTTTAAAGTATCGAGATGAAAATTATTTTTGGACCTGATTCCTATGCTCTGGCCATACCTAACAAGGACACACAGAGCATGATGACTCAAAGGCCATCATCCTTATTGAAAGCGGGCAAAAAGGTTATCAGCCTCTATGTAGACTTTCAAACCCAAGTTTCTTGTCCCTCTGGCCCTCCTTTTGTGGTACGAAGAGTGGCAGCCGGATCAATGATTTTGCCCATGACTGAGGCCAAACCATACACTTTGACAGGAATCTTGCACATTTTTCTCTGGAATCCAAGAATCTCTGGTACCTACTATTGAAGCGCGTGCTGGCTGCCTGATAGAAATTGTACAAGGTCCAGCAGTCCGCAGGCACATTTTATTGACACATTGCCAAGGGGAGCACCCTAAAAAATAAAATATCTATATATATATACCTTAAATGTTCAGCAGTCCAAGAAACAATACTGGAGGGCTGTCATATATTTCTAATCCTATTCACTTCTTTATTCAGTCCATTCAGAATACTTGAGCCAATATCTGTTTTTCACAAACATTTTTATTCTTCATATAGATAATTCTCAGCCCAGGCCAACGCTTTTCGTCCAATAAAATGGACTTCATCAGGGCTGCGAGAATCATGCAAACACCCAATAAATAAAAACTTATTTAAAAAAAACTACAATACCACCCAACACATTTTGCCTCAACTGCCACCACATATGGACTGGCTAATTGACAAAACAAAATCTGAACTAGCTCTGACATAAACCTTATATAAAGTCTGTAATTAAATATTTAATTAAAATTTCCAGTACCCACTTATATACATTTTTTTTTACATATGCCAGTGCAGTTTTGACATAAATGAACTCATTTACAATATTACAAAGACATGCCTGGAAAAGATGTTAGATTTGATTTATTGTTATGGCTCAGTAAATTAAAACCATTGCAATCAGCTACATATTTTACATATAAAACAACCTTAAAATACAGTTTTTATAATAAGTTTGTTAAAATGTCATTTACTAAGACTTCTAGCGAAATTTCATAAGGTTAAGAAGGTACATTTTAAAAATTAAAAAAATTAAACATTTTTTGTCGCTGTCCGAGAAGCAGATAGAAAAGAGACATTATGTGCCCAAATTGTCTATATTAAGATGTTCACACCTGCAGATTCTTTGGGGCAACCCCACCATTTCTTACGAGGCTTTACATAGCGGGGGTTTATTCCATGACATTTTCCAAGTGGGGCGATTGGGCACAAATGATTTGTGGGTTTACTTCGTCCGGTCTCTCTCTTCTAGCTTCCTGCTTTTTTCCCGCTTTTTCCATAAATTTGACGAGATGACTTATTAGTTGGATGTTTTTCCCGTCAAAGCATGCTTTGACCGCCTGCCGACATGTTCTTATTCCCATTTTCTTTAGAGCGGGTTTTAAATGGAGTCTGCGCTCCTTTGCCAGTTCTTTGCAGATGCAAATTAGGTGAAGGATGTCTTCTTTTGCATCCCCACATAGCTGACAGCTTGTTGTCGTTTGGGTTTGTTTCCATGGGGGAAGATGGTGTTGGGACGGAAGGATCCCCATCCTTAGTCGTATAAACTTCTCCTTTGTAGTCTGTGTGTAACCAACTCCTAGGTAGCTTTGGCAGGTGCTGCTCGTGTAATTTTGGATGACAATCCAGCCATGAGACATGTTAGCTAGTGTTGCTTTGTCTTCGGCTAGCGAGATTATCTTCACAGATTTGTTTACTAGTCGTTTGAATATGTCATGAGGACCAATGCTCTTCCAGATTTCTTGTAGTTTCAAGGAGTCTATTGAGTGCTTTAGATAATTTGCAGCTGCACTTTTATTTTTGATTTCTAGCTCCTTCCAGAGATGGTGATTCAGAGTCGAGACGTCGGCTCCCTGTATTTTATGCCAAATTTTGGCATAAACACCCATTCTTTCTATTCTTTGATTCCTTAAGCCAAATTCAAGCCTTATCTGGGCCTGCGAGGTGTAATTAGGTAAATTAAATATCATTCGCATTGCCCTTGCTGTAGTTTTATCCAGTGTCAATGTATCCCTCCCTCGGAGGCATTCGCTCCCGTAAGTGATGGCCGGTGTTAATTTTGCTTTAATCACTTGTAATAGTGGCGTGAAGCTTCGGCCAGCAGCTTTCTTTTTGAGATTCCTCAGTGCGACCGCTATAGTGGTGCCTCTCCTTTGTATTGCTTCTTTCTGTGGTTGGAATGACCCTTTTCTGTCAATGATTACTCCTAGGTATTTGTATTCCCCCACAGTTTTGAGAGTTGCACCACCTATTTGCCAACAGAACTTGGGTGAACACGTCTTTGCATTAATTCTCATCACTTTTGTTTTTGACAGATTAATGCTGAGACCATTCATAGCCGAATAATTAGATGTTGTATCGATTAGACGTTGTAGCCCTATCGGCGTACGGCTAATGAGCACGATGTCGTCTGCATACATCAAGTTCGAGAGGTTGAGTCCTCCTAGATTTGGAGCATGTGCATTGCATTCGTCTAGCTTCTGTGAGAGATCTGACATGAAGATGTTAAAAAGGGTTGGAGCTAGCACACACCCTTGTTTAAGGCCCTTGGTCGTCGGTATTTTCCTTGACAGGTAGTCCCCTGCTCCCAGCTTAATTTGTATCCACGAATCCGTATGTAAAAGCGTCAGTTGAGCTAGTAGGGATGGTGGTATTTTCCTGTTGGCCAGCTTTTCCCATAGTAGCTTTCTGTTGATGTTGTCGAAAGCTGAAGTATAATCGATGAAGCAAACGAAAAGGGGCAGGTTGGCGAGTTTAACAGCATCTATCAGAAGTGATAAAGCCAGTATGTTTGTCGTTGTTCCCATGTGTTTCCGGAATCCTGTCTGGGAAATGGGAATCACTGCATTTTTGTTCGCCCAGTCTATAAGCTCCTCTAATAATAGACCAGCATAATATTTGGCCTCGTTGTCAATTAAGGCAATCAGTCTGTAATTTTTCGGATCGTTTTTGTTGCCTTTCTTATGAATTGGAGCTATTATTGAGCCTTTCCATGAGTCAGGTATTATTTTGGTTTCTATAATCTGTTTATACAGTGGGGCTAGCGCCGCTGCCCAGTATTCCGGGTTTTGTTTGTACAGAATGGGCGGGATTCCATTGGGGCCCGGCGCTCCCTCTGTCTTACCTTTAGCTATCCTACTTATGATTTGTTTTCCTGTGAAGGTCAGTGTGGTTGTCTCCGCTGTTAAGGTGCAACTTAAGGTATTTCTATCAGAATCTGGTGACCTCGTCTTGGTTTTTTTTGGAACCGTGTTAAAGTGGAGCAAAAGGTGATCATACCAAACTTCTTCAGTAAGATGAGAGTTGGTACTGGGGCTGCTTGGGGTCTGCAGATTATTAACCATTTTCCAGAATCTTCCGCTGGTGTTATTTCCTTTGGCGTCGTGGAGTAACTTGGCCCATAGGTCATCCTCTGCTTCCCTTTTTAAGTTCCAAATCAGTTTCTTTTTGAGGTTTTTAAGTTTTTGCAGTTTTTTTTGGGCAGCGTTATCTGGTCCTTCTCGATGTAATTGCCTCAGTTGTTTGTTAATGTTTCTTTTAAGGAGTTTTAGATTGGTGTTTTGTTTTATTAGCTTGTCTTGACCTACCAATGTTTGCGAGCACTTTTTGTGGCTTTGTTGGTTTTTAGCTTCCGTTGTTGTGTGGGGCTTTGATTTCTTTGTGTGAGCGGTCCCAAGTCTGCTGGTAAATAGCTCCCATCGGCTTATGTTGTCTATCTGAGTCGCAGTACTTGTTTCCCACAATTTTCTCGCTTCCTTCTCAAAGCCTTCCGGGTTATGCGTATTGCATTTTATTCTTTTATGTGTGACAGAAAGTGAGGCTCCCAGGTTTACTGCTGGCAGAGTTACTGCTGCCCCTTGAGTGTTAAGGGTAATCTCTTGCGGTAAGTGGTCACTAACTGTCATTGATCCTATTCGGAAATCTGAGACTTTGCCAAAGCATTGTAGAGATGAGAATGTAAAGTCTATTGTTGAACTTGCATTCTGATTATGAAAGGTTGCTGCCGGGGGGGCTATCGTTAGTGAAGCGTCCATTTAAAGCTACCAGGTTAAGATGTTCTAAATTCTTTAGGCTGTCCGTTGACAGCTTGTTGTGTTTGCCCCATTTGCTTGCTTCCTGTTGTGGTATGCCCCATGCCTGGAACTGCTCTTCTAACAATGGATCCCTAGTCTGTGGCTCACCGAGGTACATGTTGAAGTCCCCAGTTACTATGAGGTTTGGTGTCGTTTCATCTGTCAGTATTTTTGTTACTTCTCCTATAAGTAGTTTCATCCCAGCTTTTTTCTCGCGAGGATGTGGATATACATTTAACAGGATTAACTTTTGGTTTTTGTCTTTTCCCCCTAGGTCCAGCTCTATTATTTTGATGCTGTTATTGCCTGACTGTATAGAGTCTTTATTCTTTAATTCATTGATGCTCTTAATTGAAGTGTATATCGTTTGGCCTCCTTTTAAGTGGCCGTATTTGGCATTTCTTGTGGCTGGTAGATGGTATGCCTTAAAACCCTGTAATTGATGCGGTTTATCTGACCAAGTTTCTTGAAGAGCAATTAAGTCAAATTTTTGAAAGTAGAGTAAAAGCTGAGTGTCGTCGACTTTGTTCCAGACGCCATTTACATTCCAAACACATATTCTTAATTGATGTTTTATTGTGGTTTTTCGTTGCGTGTTTTGTCATGTCCTCGGGGCCCTTGAATTGATGGTCCTTGCTATCCAGTTCCAGTCCTTTTGGCCAAATGATCCTTGGACTTGCCTTGGGCTAGATGGGTTAATATCTGTCTGTGAAAATGAGGAGCTTCGAGCCCCCTTCAGGACGCTTTCCGTTTTAGCTGTTTTTTGTTTATTTTGGAGGCTGCAATAATCCCTCTCTTTGTGTGCCTGACTTAATGGATCTGGATACCCTATTATTCCCTGTCTTTTTAGGCGTATCCCCCATGCTTGGAAGCGCGGTTCCGTCTCCATAATTCGGTCCGCTGTTTCCTGCGTGGTCCATGTTGTTATAGTGGCCTCTTGGTCAGACAGGTGGTTATAATGCACAAACTGCACAGATTCTAGGTCGTTTGTGCTGATATCCCTCAGGTTACTGATGGTGGATAATAAACGTAGAATATTGCCTCGGTTGAGGATGTCCCCTCTACCTCTTGACTTATAGTCCGGGATAAATAGAATTGTGCCACTTTCGGCTCCCTCCTGCCTATTGTCCCGTTGTTTAGGATCTTCTGTGGCTGGTTTGACCTGTGCCCCGTCGGGACTCTGTCCACATGGTAGCTCTTCTACCCACACGTCTCGATCCTCCATTTCTTCTATTGGCGTCGATCCCTGTGTCGGAGGGGTTCCCTTGCTACCGACTAATAATGATCCCAGACAATTCGTTTTTAAGGGATCCGTACAATCTGCCAATTTTATTCCTTTGTTATGTTTAATTTTCCGGTGAATTGTTTTTGTTTGGTAATTGCTGTTCGTACCCTCGCCTATGCAGTTAGAGTTCGAACTTTGTACTGTTTGTGCGATTTCCTTTGCCGGTGATGTTATATTGGTTGCTGTTAGACTGTCTCTTTCTGCGTATTCTGTAGTCGAAGTTACTACTTTGAAGAATGCATTTATGTTGCTGATCTTATTTCTCCCTTTCCTTTTTTGTTTTCGTCCTCTTTTGTTTTTTTCCCTGAGTATTTCTGGGCTACCTTTCCCCATACTTTGACCATGAGGACTTTGTTGAATGATGATTTCTTGAGCCTTTCCCTGTTGCCCCAGCTTGTAATTGGGTTGGGTGATCGGTTGCTCAAGGCTATCCCTTCTTTGTTTTCCTGCGGGTTTCTTTGGGACGTTCCCTGCGACAGCAGCGTAGGATTTGTTTTTAGTTTTTTCCATGCTGTTTAGACTGCTGGGATCGTGTGCCCTATCAGCCAGGTTTAAGCCAGGTCTGGAAAAGATGTGTCAGTCGTGTAATTATGTAAAAGCATTGCAAGATTAAGTCATAATGTCATTGGAAAAAAGGATGATTTTTCGTGACTGAGTGGGAAGCGATTTAGATAGAAGGGAAGCACAAATTTTAACAAAACAGCAATTGCCCTGGTGCCAAATATGTGTACGAGTGTTAGGGGTCAAGTGTAAAGTGTTACGTCACAAGGGGGGTGAGAATAATGCTAGAAGTCGATAGTTGGAGAGTTTTGCACCAACGCCTTCCTCAGCAGACAGTGTGGGGGGGAATAGTGTTCTGAGTGACGTCAGTACATGATCACCATGTCAATAATAAATGTGACTCAGTATATTTTATCAATGGAGCTATATGGCGCTCGCTGGCCCCAGCTTCACATTTTGCATGTGCTCCGGCTGCACGAGGCGGCAAGGGAAGGTTCAGAGAGGTATAAGGGGACGTGATGGTATGCCGTGTGCCCACTGAGGGGTATTGTGTGCAGTATCTCTAAAATAATTGGTTCTGTATCCCCAGCATTCCAGGTTTCTCACAATACATGCTGTATAGCGTGATAGGTCAAGAATTGACCAGTCCCAGGCCATAAGTGTCCTTCATGGCCTGAAAGGGCAAGATATTCCCCTCTTTGTAATTTTCCCTGTGTTTTCGATTTCTGCGGCCTTCTAGGAAGCAATGTCAATATGCTGGAGCATGGCCTTCATGCACGGCAACTCCCTAATGGTGATTACAGGAGAATAAGGAAGATGGGGGCATCTTAAATGCACAAACCAGCGCCAACAGGCATGGGCCACTGACATCTGGTGTGTCTCTCCCTGTGGGTGGATGGCAAAGTCAGAGAGCCAGGTATAGGTACTGACCCCACGCAGCATGTTCCTAATGAGCAGTGATTCAGGACTGACTGGTGCATTCAACAATGCCAGCGGCAATTGTAGTTGTGCTGCAGTGTAATATAGTATATGAGTGGTAGGGCGGGAAAGAAGTAAGCAGTCGGGGTAGTACTATCATTTTAGAAATGGCCCATCATCTCAGTGGATATAAGGGCAACGAGCGCCAGGGATTAACTGATTGAGCTAACAGCATTGTCAAGGTTGTCGCCTTGGAGATCATTCTCGGTGTGATATGTCCACACACTTAGGTACTTGAAGGTGTCGTGACACCACTGTAGGGGACTCCTCATGAGCTCAACCCGTTGTATGGGCTGTCTGGGCGCTAGGGGATATAGACAGGATTTGGGCCAGTTCACAGATAGGCTGGAGACATCCCGAATTTGTCAAGTAGGCTCACTAAATCAGAAAGTGCAGAGCACACACAAAGGTATATGAGTGCGTCATCCGCATACAGATCACATACCATTCACATAAAGTTACATTCACAATGGACATCCCATTATTTAATTTATTTCAGTATAAGGATAGACAACTGTACTCATAATCGCAATGACTACAGTAAATTATTGTATCAACACATATGTCTCCTGGTAAAAAAAAATCTTTAACATCTTACTATATCTACCCCCACAGTTCATGGTAATTCACATAGTAACCAAGGACTTTACTAATGATTTTCTTTTAAACTGGACATTTATAAATTATATAATGCTTCTCCTGATAAATAACAACTTCATATTCATTTTGCAGCAGTAAGTTTGCATATCATCACCCTCTTGATATAAAAGGTATATAATCACTGCCACGTCCTACTTACAATTTAGTAGTCATGATGCCTTCATTGCTTCCACCTCAGGGATCATAATGCAAGTTCTTTTGGGCAACACCAACACCATCACCATCCATTATTTCAACAAACAGGGTTTAATATCTGACACTGCCCTGTATTAGGAGAAAATATAACTTAGGAAGTGGTCTCAGAGACAGGATATTTCACAGTGATAGTGCCCAGAAGGTGAAATGCTATTGGTGAGGGTTGATGCTCTGAATGTTCTCTCTCTCTAGAGGATTGAAAGCGAGATCTTCATCTTAAAGTGACAAATTATCTTCTCCAGATTAGGATGTCCCTGTTTGAGGCCTCTGATGAAGAGATGCAAGCAGGAAATGTCCACTGTTTAGTGCCATGCACTTCACTCTCAACGGTTCCTGGTGGATGATTTGCGTTCAGTTGTTCACATGCTCTTCTTTATGCATTTCCAGTGATGACACTTCTTTAGAAGGTCCTACCGACGGTGTGATAGGCAACGCTTATGGATGTGAGCGATCAAAAACAGCTATAAATTTGGACGAAGCTATACTAGTGCCCCGAGAAATTAGAAAACAACTTTACCTAACTAATCTACTTCCAGAAAAGATTATAAATGCTATTCTGTACACAAGGATTATTTCTCACTTGTCTTCCAGTAATCAAATTTGTCATCGTATTAAAGATAATCATGGATATGAAGATATACTCTTATGTGGAACTATAGAGCCCTAAAAAAAAGAAAGATACCAAAAAACACAGGTTGGCTGCGGCTGTAAGACCAATTGTGTATGAATGACTGCAAAACATTTATGAAAAAGGAATATCCAGTACAAATGGTGCCATCTGTGTCCAATGATTTTTGATCTATTAATGAACTAATGGACTGTGACTCTGCGTCTCAAAGCAATTTAAGAGATAACTTACCAATCGTATTATGATTTTATAAACAACAACATTTGAGATGTTGAAGTATTGTTAATACTGAAGACAGTCCAAATTGGTTGTTTTTAACAAATAGCTCACTGTTTGTGGGGACTGGGTTCACAATCGTTTTAAATTGATATCAAAGTATCTGTCATAATTTATTTCCACATAAAGCGATAAAAAATTATTTAAATGTACACTACTCATCGTGATCCTCCCAGACTGGATTAGGAGGATTTGGTATTCTATCTATTGGAAATTAGCACTTAGACACCTTTTCCTCTCTTGCACAGTGTGAACCTCATGTTTTCTCTCAATAAATCAGCAGTGTCAGAATATTAGAAAGGTTCAATCAGGCCCTAATGTACCTTTTCCACTCTCTTCTTTATATTCTCTTTCTACAATCTCTAACTTTTGAGTTTGGCGGACAGGTTACTTCATCACAAACAGGATGGACATCCTCTCTGCCTTGTTACAAGTACATTATATCCCATGGTACTTGTAATAAGGCATCCCGGGTTTTGGACCTGGCCCTTTCTGCAGGGCTATTCCCAAACATTTTGCCTTCCTCTGCCTATTTTGTGACCTTCTTTTTGTTCGCTTTAGGACTCTGGGCACTTTGCCACTGCTAATCAGTGCTAACGTACATGTGCTCCCACCCTAAACATGGTATGATTGGTTTACACCCGTTTGGCATATTTGATTTACGTGCAAGTCCTTTGTAAAGTGGTATACCATGTGCCCAGGGCCTGTAAATGAAATGGCACTAGTGCGCCTACAGCACTGCTTGTGCCACCCGCAGAAGTAGCCTTTCAAACCTGTCTCAGGCCTGCCACTGTAGAGCCTATGTGTGCAATTCACTGCTACTGTGACTTGGCGTTTAAAACTACCGCCAAGCCTTAAACTCCCTTTTTATTACATATAGTTAACCAGTAAGGTAGGCCCTAAAGGCAGGGTGCTGTGAAAGTAAAAGGTAGGACATGTAGGACATGTACCTTTATGTTTTGCATGTCCTGGTAGTGACAAAGAGCCTATTTCATTTTTCACTGCTGTGAGGCCTACTCCTCTCATAGGTTAGCATTGGGAATTCAAACCCCACAAGCGCCTATTGGAGTTGAATCCTCAAGTATATCCTCCCAGATAAAAGATCAATACAAAATATACCTGAAGATAATATGGTCACCACTGTTTTCAGTTCAGACTTCTTGGAAGAGAAGGTCATCAAAAGATAATTAAGAGGTCGTCTCACCCTTAACATATCAAGGCATGCTCCATCATTTGATGACCTCTCACATTGGGGTAGGACCAATGCCACCCCAGCGGACTCAACCGAAGGAAAAGTGCCCTGGGAGGTCTTATAGATCTATTTTCATGACAGTTACTTGGGTTCTGTTTCAGGCAAAAGCAATTAAAACATACTTAAGGGCATACTCAAAGGTTTCCTTTATTAGTGAGTACCTCTGGTATCATTAAAAACATTATAAATGGTGAGAACATGGTGGCAACAAGCTGAGCAGCCGCTCACTCCCCAGAGGCATCCGCGTCCCGCGCCTTACGAGGTGAAGCTGGCGCCCGCCCTACCTGTGTCGGAGCCGTTTGGAGCCGTTCGGAGTGGTTTTGCCTTCTCCCCTGCTTGGCTCTGCTGATTTTCTTTCCTTTCCTCGGGGCATGTATTTGGGAGCCTCCGAGTCCGTGGTTTCTCCCCACGCATCTTGGTGGGTGGTGGTTGCCCTGGAGCTGAGATGGGGCCGCAGAGCAGCAGCTCGTGGGCTCCTCCGTGTCAGCACAGGCAGTGGCAGCACCAGTCGAGTTTTCGCCGCCCTAGAGTAGGCTGATACTGGTGAGGAGCTTTGGGAAGAGCCAAATCCAGGCGGTGACTTTCCTTTGCGGTCTCCCTCACATCTACAGCAGCAGGAGCAGATACAGGGGGTCCAGGCGAAGTGGGTGAGTTTATTGCCACAGGCGACATCAAGCATATTGCTTCCAGTCATAGGGTCAAGGAAGGGCAAGAGGCGCGGAGGGGCCACTCAGGGGCCAGTATAATCAAAATTGAATGGTAAAAGTACTAAACAGCCACCCCTCCCGAGGAGAAATCTGGCAGTGGGAAGAATCAAGGAAAAGGTAGTGCCACCAGTGTAAACACAGAAGGTAGCTGCTCTTCCTTCCAGCAGTGTGAGGTCAAAGGTAGGAGAATCAAGGCAGCGAGGGCTAAAAGTAATCCTCTGCATCTCAAAGTTAGGATTACCCCCTCATTGAGGTCATATTTCAAGGTACAGCCACCTGTACTAGACATTGTGAAGCAATGTGAGGCCCTTAGTAGGGGGTCAGTAGGTCTGCCTGTATCAAGTTCCATAATGGAGGGGATGGAGGCCTCTGGAGGTCCCCTGCCTATAGCATCAACTCCAACTTTAACTTCTGAAAGTAGCTTAAATTAAGCCTTGAATAAAGGACAGGATTTGGAAGGGCAGAAGATCTTGGCATCTCTAGGGGTGGAAGTCAGTTGTGACGCTGAGGTGGATAAAGGCTCCAAGGACCATGAAATAAGGGGGCCTTCAGTAGCTTTGCTGGAGGCTCTCCTTTCCACCCTCTTGGAGGATATCAAAAGGGTGTTCTCAGTATCTGAAGCCAACCAAGGAGAGATTAGGAACTTTGGCGAGACATTGGAGAAGAAAATTGACCTCCTAAATACTAGAACAAACACCTTGGAGAGCACAGTGGGAGAGTTGAAGGATGACCTTGGAGCAGCTAAAGCTGACATACTGATTCTCAAGAAGCAGGAGTTGGCTCTTTGAGACAGGCTTGAGATGTTGGAGAACAACTCCCGAAGAAGCAATTTGCGTATTATGAATGTCCCGGAGGGAAGGGAGGGGGACAATCTCAAATCCTATATGATTTCACTTTTAAAAGAATGTTTGCAGATCGAGGAGTCAAAGGAAGATTTGAGGAAGGACATCCAGAGGGTTCACAGAGACCCCTTTAGAAGGAACCCCAACAGAACGAAGCCCAGGAAAATCCTTATTTACTTCCATACCTACTTCTTGAAAGAAAAGATCCTCAATATGACCTTAAAGGGGAAATCATTGAAGACCAGAACATTTTATTTGAAATTCGCTCAGATCTGGCCCGAGCAGTGGCGGCTCCCCCATTGGGGCGTGGGGGGGTCGCCCCACTGCTTTCTCACCGTGCGAGAAGTCAGAAACATAAACGGTAAAAACTACCATTTATGTTTCTGCCTTCTCGCATTGTGAGAAAGCAGAAGTGCCTCTGTGCCTAGTTGGGGGCGGGCGGGTGGGCGGGTGGGCGGTCATGCTCGAGGGCAGGGGGGGAGTGGCTTTCCCACTGTTGTGGGTACTGACTGTTTGGTCGGCCCTGGAGCCGACCAAACAGTCAGTACCCACAACAGTGGGTAAGCCACTCCCCCCCTACCCTCGAGCAGGACCGCCCACTCTCCCATTCTCTCTATGCAGAGAAAATGTCCCGGCTAGGGCGCTCGCCTGCTGCGCCTACCAGCATTGAAATTGGGTCGTGTTGCGTTGCTGTAGGGGAGGGAAGCTGCCTGCTGGCTGCTTCCTGCAGGAACACACGGAGGACCCACCAGTACAAAGTGGCCGGACGCGGTTTGGAGCGGAGACGGTGCGGAGGTACGTATTTTCACTGTTTAATTCCCCGCTGGTGACACCCTCCCTCCCACCCCCTCCCTTGAGCATGACGGCTGGCGGCCGCCGCAACCCGCTAAGGTCCCATGAACACTGTTGTACATATAACTAGATGGATCAAAGCGAGGAGTATAAGTTTACTACAAACACCAGTACAGAGAATGAGAGCTTGGCTTTGGGCAAGGGGGACCAGGCAAATTCACAATCCAATTTGTTGACGAGATCCCGCTTCTGTCACTAAAAATGATCCAGAGATGAACCTGAAAAAAACCACAAAAGGCAGCATGCTACCCGACATAACATCCCACATGGTGGTTTGCTTTTCTCTCTTCCGCAGTGGAACCCTCCCCTGCGCACATATAGCAGGGTACTGGTCTCGAGACATCACGCTACAGAGCCTGTGATCTCTCAAGTATTCGGTTCCCAGAGTTCAGTTACTGGTGGTTCTGCGGAGGCACGGCCGCTTTCAAATTTTAATTTACTTTGAAATCTTTTTTAATAAGATTACATAAAGGAAGAAAACAGGTTGACATAATTTCAAAAATGTTTTAGAATGTACGTATTCAACATAACGCTCCTCCTCTCAAACTCTCTGCACAGAGCGCATTCGATTTATATGAAAGCAAAGGATTCACAAATCAATTTTAGAATGTACGTTTTTTTCTCACTTAAAATTAATGACATATTCAATATAAAGTTCCTCACAAACGATCTACATGGAGCGCATTCGATTTATGAAACGATTCTCACTAGGCCACATCCAGATCTCTGTATCTCATCTGCTCCTCTCCTCATGCCCAGTAATGTCATTCAAACTTAAAAAAATACTTATTAGGAAAGATACTCATATATTCTTAAATTGCGCTTTTTTTAACCCAAGTGACAGAAGGGATAAATCTACGACTCTCTCCTCAGGAAACCTGTAGCTCGAACCCTGCGTCATTTCGGTAGTCGCCTCAATCTACTCTTGTGCTTCTGGGGATCTGGCTTCTCTTGATGGACCTGGTGCTGCTGATGAGGTCTGGCCTGAGGCTGTGATTAGTGCAACATGGGCCTCATTTATGGGATTTGGGCTTAGGTAGTGCAGAAAGGCACCTTACTGCACTGCTCTAGGACAGAAGTGAAAGTGCAGGAATGCACCATACTTAAGCAATATGGTGCATTCCTGTTTACTCTTTCTGCACTTGCATCGTTTCAGCATCCGAGCGCCAATGTAGGGGAGTGTTTTTTTGTCGTTTGTGACAGATCAGAGGGGTCTGAGGACGCGTCGCAGGACGTAGACCGCGACGAAGGAGGTGGTTGAAGATAGAGTGCTGTGGGATATGGGTGCATTTTTGGCAGGTAGATACGGTTAGCAGCCCCTTAGTATGATCGTTTTATTTAAGTTTTCTGGAGAGGTGCATGAGTGCACAGGGAGAGGACGGAGACGAACAGATTATTATAAGGTCCCAAGTAGAGCAAGGGACAGAGCGATGGATACGAGATAAAGTTAAAGGCAAAAGTGAAACAGATAGGAGAGGGAAAGACACAGTGACTGATGCAGAAGGGGCACAGAGAACAAAGGATCTAGAAGTGGTGGATAAAGGCAAAGGGGGTTGCGAGGGATGGGCACAGGGAAAATAATATATACAGAGGAGTGATCTGTAAGGGCACGTGGAGAGGCAAAGACACAGAGGTGTGATGTATAAGGGCAAAGGGAAAGCAAAGACACCGAAGAGTGATTATGTAAGGGGTCTGAGAGAGCAGAGACAGACAGGAGTGATATGCAAGGGCACAAGAAGAGGAAAACAAACAGAGGAGTGATATGTAATGGCACGGGGAGAGCAAAAACACACAGTAGTGATATGTAAGGGCAAAGGCACAGATGAGACATATGTAAGGACACGGGCAAAGGAAAGACACACAGGAGTGATATGTAAGGGCACAGAGGGAAAAAAATACAGATGAGTGATATGTAAGGGAACTGGGAAAGCAAAGACACAGAGGAGTGATATGTAAGGGCACAGGGAGAGTAAAGAGACATATACTGAATAAGCAGCTACCTATGTTATATGACATCTCTTTATTAATGTAATAAATGCACTTTCACAATTACTTTATTAACCTTCCTGCTTTCTCAAATTTGCTTGAAAATGCACCATTTGTCCACTCTTTTTTCAAAATTTTCTCGGTCGTAGTTAGTTCCTGCTCGCTCGCTACGCTCGCCCGCTGCCGTGCATTAGGACAATAATTTTATGCTGCACCACTTTCAAATGTCACCAGCCGCCACTGGGCCCGAGTCGCCCTTGACAGGCAGTGGGAGTTGGGCAGGAAGCTGGACGATTTCAAAAAGCTCGGTGCTGTGGCTCAACTTAAATTTCCAGCTGCTTTGAAAGTCACGCATAATGTAAAATCAGTACAAAAAGCAGATGACTTACTAGAAAGTCTGTGAAAGGGCGAAGTATAGCAAGCAGGCCAATCCCTGGGGTTTTCGCAGCCATCCATAGTATCCACTTATAAAGAACAATATGGTAGACTTCGCTAGTAGGACTTCGAAAGACATACTCCTATTTTCTTTTTTGATTTTTTGATTCTAAATAGCACTAGAGAGGTAATTACAAAATCATCACATAGGGGCCTACGTTGGGACACTTAGTTAATGGAAGCTAAGCATTGGGTTCTAGCTTCTCCTCTACTGCCTTTTTTGTTTTCTCTTCTTGATTACAAGGGACGCGATGGGTGGCCACGTGGGGCAGTAACTGGACTCTATCTGTCCAGGTGAATGGGGGGAGGGGGATCTCCTATAAGGGGTCTGTTGGGAGGGGGGGTTGAGTGCACGGGGTGGGGAGCATAGGGGTAAAAAATAAATAAAAATCCACATTCACCTTAATGTTTGTTTGGATTGCCCTAGTGGTGTTGCGATTGGTCTGGTGTTGGCTCATTTTGCGACCTGGAGAACTCATGACTGTCGCGTATACCTCTAAACCCTCATGAAACCGATTCAGCTTTTGTCCTGAAATTTTAATGGCCTGCGCGTGAAAACTAGAAGGGTAAACATTCTGCAATATATAAAAGATTCCCCCGCGCATGTCATTATCCTTCAGGAAACTCATCTTTTGAAGGAAGAGATATCTGAGGTATTTAAAAATCAAAAATGGGCAGATTATTTGATCTGCTCCAATCAGAGTGTCAATATAAGGGGCGTTGCTATATTAATTAAGAAGCAAGCAAAAGCCCGCATTTTAGATTCTCTGGTTGACCCATGTGGCAGGTGGGTCATTGCAAAGGTTATTATCAGGGGTTATCCACTTACCTTGGTGGGCTATTACAGCCCAAACCAAGAACACCCCTCTTCTCTTAAAACTATTTTTTCGAATCTCCTGGATTACCCAGACTTGGTGATCATGGCTGGGGATTTTAACATAGTCCTGAACCCGAAATTGGACAAGTCGACAGGAAGTAGAGCTAAAGTGCCCTCTAGATCCTGGATGTACCTCCAATCCATGATGGCACAGACTGGACTCTGTGATGTTTGGAGAGACACATCGGGTTCTCAGCTGAGAGTTTCATACTGCAATAGTTAATACAGCCACAAGTCGAGAATCAACTACATCTTGGTTAGTCACAGCTTGAGTGGTAAGATTAAGGACATTGGTTATTTAACTCCCCATCTGTCCGATCATTCAGGGGTCTGGTTGGATCTTGTCCTGGCAGATAGTCAGCATCCTAGTGTCTGGACGTTCGATCGAACTCTATTTCTCAATGGCGAGGAGATGAAATATTTATCTCAGGAGACTGATGGCTTTTTGGGTCTCAACGTAGCCTTGGCTGCAACTTCGGTGGTTTGGGATTCCCTAAAGGCCTATTTAAGGGGCATGATCACGAGTAGGGTTTGTTTCAGGAACAGACAGTATAGAGAAGAGGTGGCTCACAAGGAGACAGAGTTGAAGGTAGTAGAGTTGGGCCTAAATAAGGAGACTGACTCTGAGAAATGGCAGGAACAGTTGGTTAAATTAAGAAGTTTAAAGGATCAGATAGACACCATTCTTCAGTCTAGGGTTGCACGTAGATGGGCAGCCAGTAAGCTTGCCCATTTCAAGTATAGAGAAGGTGCAGGCAAGCTCCTGGCATGGAAGACTAAGTTTGACAGGTTGCGCAATCTGATCAAACAAATCAACAACATGGGTGGGGCTACTGCTCTATCCACAGATGAGGAGCTAGGGGGCACTTTTTTTTTTATTTCTGTCAGGATTTGTACCATGAAGATAGTGAGGTGGACAAAACCGTGGCCATGGAGTGGCTGTACGGGAGAATGCTTATCCACCTGAAGTTAACTCAGCAAGAAGAACTAGAGTGGGACATTTCTCAGAAAGAGGTGAGAAAGGCTATTTTTCCTGTAAAAGCGGGAAAGATGCTGGCCCAGATGGCCGGCCAACAGAACTTTATAGATCTTTGGGAGAGGTGGTAATTCCCATCTTGGCACAGCTTTTTAATGTGATCTTATCTGAAGGTATGAGACTTACAGGCTCGTGGGGAGAGGCTACCATCACCTTTATCCTGAAAGCGGGGAAAAACCCAGCATGCTGTGGGTCTTATCGGCCCATCCCGCTGCTGAAAACAGATTATAAAATCTTTGCCAAGATTTCTTGCGGGCGATATGCTTCATACAGATCAAAAAGCTTTTGTTAAAGGCAGGAACATATCTGACCTTACTTATGATCTTATTGGTGCAATAGACTTGGCCACAACTTACTCGCAGTCCCTTGCTGCTATAACATTAGATGCCACTAAAGCCTTCGACAGGGTCAATTGGGTGTACCTATCTGCAGTCATGGAGAAATTTAATCTGGGGGACAAGTTTTGCTGTGCTATTCAGCTGATTTACTAAGATCCATCAGCTAGACTTCTGGTTAACGGTAACTTGACAAGACCTATTAATATCATCAAGGGTACTAGGCAAGGCTGACCTTTATCTCCTCTCCTCTTTGACCTATATATTGAGCCTTTTGCTCAGCGGTTAAGAGAGGAGGCTAGCATTTTACCATTTAAGCATGGGGTTTGGGAGAGAATGGTGGCCCTGTACGCTGACAATATTTTGGTTTTCTCTGCGGAACTTGCTAGGACCTTCCCCGCTGTTATAAGGCTGGCAAGAGATTTTGGGCAGGTATCTGGTTATGAGGTGAATGCTGAGAAAACTGAGGTTATGACCTGGAATTTGGCTGAATGTTAGCACCAGACCAAGCGCGATATGCGGTATTTGGGAGTCAGAATAGTTCAAGAGATTGATAAGATCTCAGTGACCAATTGGCGATCGTTTCAAGGGAGTGCCAAAAACTTATGAAGTTCTGGGTTCATCTCCCTTTAACCATTCTTGGGAGGATCAACTTGGTAAAGATGGCGGTGCTTCCAAAAATCACCTTCCTCTTAATGCCATTCCATTACACTTCAACAAATCGGCTATAGTTAAGTTCCAACAGGCTATCAACTCATTTGTCTGGGCATATAGAGGTACCAGGATATCCTGGAAGAAGCTGAGACGCAGGAGGGAAAAGGGAGGACTCACATTGCAATATTACGCTTGGGCCTTTCAACTGTCGCACTCTAGGATGCTCTTAAAACTCCAGATAATACCGGGGTGAAGGCTATGTTTTCTGCAATGATAAAGGGGGCAGGTCTATCTCAGGAGGGTTTCCTGTTCAAATTTGGACAACCAAAATTCTTCAAAAAGATCAAACTAAAAGTCCTGCAGGGCATGGCTAGAACATGGGCTATTATTAAAAGGCTGACGGGTCTTAATTACTTAATTCAGATTGCCTAAAGGACAGGCTAGCTCTTCCGCTTAGAGCAGCTGTGTTGAAGGTGTGGGGAGACCTGGCTCATGAGGGCATGCTTCTATATTGGCCATCGCTACATAATAGGGTGGCAGAGGGTTTGTCAAAATTCAAATAAATTCAGTTACAGATTTGGACCCAAAACTTGAAAAAAACACTCTCGAGGAGCAGCTAGTTACAAGACTGGCTGGGGGGAAGGAGGTCTCCTTCCTGTACTGGGCTATTGAGGAAGCAGTGGGTGGGGATTTTAAACTGGCTGAAGACCTGTGGGGGGTTACTATACCAAATGAACAGTGAGAACATCTGTGGCAAACATCCTTTAACATCTTGTTTGCCACTGTTAAACCAGCTTGGTTTAGAAGGAACCATTTGTTCACCCTTCATAGGGCCTATTTGTCTCCGTAAAGGTTGACCAAAAGGTCAAAGGGGCCTCCAGTTAGATGTAAAAAATGTAATTTGGACAGTGCCTCGTATGTACATATGTTTGTGGAGTGCCAGGCCATAGCAGAGTTTTGGGAAAGAGTAGGAAACACCATTGTGGATATTCTAGGCCTTCCAATACAAATGAATATTACGCTGATAATCTTTGGATTATCCATTTAAATTACCGGCCATGCTAGTTCTTTCTTTTTCTATCCTATACTGCTGGCCAGGAGGGAGATATACAAAAGATGGGTAGAAGCTGTACCCCCTCTGTATTCTGAGTGGTTGTCCTCATTGTTTGTGTCATCTAGGATGGATCTGTGTTGAACCCAAAGCAAGAAAAAGAAAGCACTATGAGATTTCTTATTAAATTGGTCCAATACTTAAGCTTGGGAGACTGGATAGCCCTTCCCCACTCTTTATCATTCTATTTATGTATAAATTTTGATGTATAAGAAACGTTGGTCCCATGATTACACCTCCTTGAAACTCTCCTGACTGTGTTGGGCATTCCCAGGTTTTTTCATCCACCCGTCGCCAACATCAACAGTTGCCAGGGTCTTCTGGACCGATTAGGAGAGTGACCACCCCCTTCACTTTGGGATTAGTGTCATCCTAGACTGCTGCGGTACTGGTAGGCGGGGCGCGTCCTCCTGGTCCCCATTCAATGCCTACGTCTCCCCATTATTGAGTAACGGTACGGGCGGTTGGTATGTTCACTAATGGTCTGAGGTGATTGAGGATTAAAAAGAAAGAAAAAAAAACACTAAAAATTATCATATGGTGAAATACAATGATTCACCTGGCCATCAAATATCCATAAATTACCAACATGTCTCGACCTATACAACAGCCCAAAAATGCCTCAGGTCTTCTTCAGGGTATAAGGACTCCCTAGCTGTGGTATCCAATCAAACCATACAGAAAAAGGTAATAATTAAAACCCTACTAATTCCTCATTTGGATAGGTTTCAACCTAAAGGAACAACAAAAAATATAAGAGGGATAAGCGTAAGTATAAGTGACCCTATTCCTTATCCCAACTACTTCCACTGTTAAACGTGACAGTTATTTATTTCAAAATTTTATAATGACCACATGAAAATAAAAATAAAAATGCAGAAAGTTACTCCAAATGACACTATAATATAAAAAAGTGATAATTAGATAATCACAAACAGTAGCATTTTTTGGAGGACATGCGTACTGGCTGTCTAAATAGTGCAACTTTTTACTTTCCGGAGTTATATGAAACTACATGCATCATAGCTGAGTGTGGAGGACGTCTCCTTCGTAGTCAGACACAACTAACGAAAATTGTTCGCAAGAAAAGAGAAAATTATAGGGTACAACCAATATAAAACGTAGCTTTCTTTTTGAAAGACATGCAAATTCAGTGTCTAACCAGGACATTAGCCCTATGCATTCCAACCATTCTGTTTCTATTTTTTATAGTGCCCCTTGTTCCTACGGGGACCTTTACGTGTGCCCTTGACTAAAATTGTATACTACGGACCAGGAAACAGGGGAAACCTACAGGTGCCTCTGCGTCCCTCACCTATAGCGGGATAGGTCATTGGTATTTATTTACAGCTACTAATGTTAAAAAGACAATCATGTTGACCCTAAAATCTCCACCCAACTGTTGCTTGACGCAGCTGCAAGTGTCCACTGGTAATATGCTTAGTGTAGCTGTTAATCACTTCTTTTGTCTGGACACCGTGATAGTTACGTCAAACCTTATTAATGTCTACTGGGCAAATTAGGTTGTTTTTCCTTCACCTTTGCAGAATGCATACTTCTTCACACCACACACACAAATCTACTGCTTTCTCAACATGTCTTTTTATGGTGCGATCTGCTATGAAGGATGCTATTGCCACACACGAGACAATTGTGCATGTATAAAATTAAACGTAACAAACTTTCTCAACATGTCTTATTGTGCGATGTGCTATGAACGATGCTGTTGCCACACACGAGACGAATGTGCATGCATACAATTAAACGTGACGTACATAGAAGTTTTTGCATCATCTTATCCAATCTATCAACATGTCTTAACATGGTGTGGTGTGTTTAACAGCCATGCTGATAACCCCAGCAAGATGTTTGTGCTTGCATACACTGAAACATAGCACAAAATAGAAGAGCTTGCCTCTCCGTATCACCCATAGATTGTCATTTTTCACCACATATAGCATTGTGTGATGTGATGATATAAGCCATGCAGTTTGTCAGAAAAAAGCACAACCAAAATAGCATAATATAGTCTCTTCTCAGTGTTATGTCGATATAACCTTTGTGTCCGAATACCCCTGCGTGACAGTGTACACAGTGGGGGAGATATGGTAGAGAGCTCTGTGGCCGTGATACATGGAGATCACGCAGCTGGTCTGTACTGATAAGCTAATCAGCAGTATCAGTTGAGGAGAAGCCTTGGTCAAGCCTGATTCCATTTACTTACTTACTTCATCAGAAGTCAGGCGTTGCAGCTGAACCTATTATATTTTGCGCTATATTTCAGCATATGCAAGCACAACCATCCTGCTGGGGTTATCAGATATTCCAATTTTTCACACATTACCCCTTCTCACTTTCTGCTCCATTTACTGCTATTGTCCCGATGCTATCCTTGCCCACACACCCAGTGCACTTGCATGTTCATCAATCCATCTACTCACCTAATACATCGAGCCATCCATCCATGTATTAAAGTCACACATACAACTGTCGGTGCATTAACTCATTCTTCCATCCATACATTCATGCAGGCACGCATCCATATAACCAATGAGTCATTCTCACATTTGTTTGTGTGGATGGGTGAGTAAGTAATCAATGGAGAAGCTCTTTTACTGATAGCTTAGACATATTGGCTTTGACAACAAATGTATTAAACAAATTTACACTGTTTTGGTGTGAGATGCGGAGCAAATAATTTGGGCTAATAGTTATCATAGTTTTGCATCACCCTTGTGCCATGCAAGGGTGCGCTAGGACGACGCAAAACTAAAGTCAGATTTATCAAGCCACACAAGGCCACCTTGCCTGGCACTCCATGGCTAAATAAATGTGAGATAACGCATGGATTTTTAGGCATTCCCAAATTTACCATTAGTAGTAGACCTGGGAATACATCAAAATGCCACACCTCCCCAGGGGAGGCATAACAAGTGGAAATATCTTTATTTCTCCTTGTTTTTTCCTCTTTCTATGTGTGCTGCAGAACAGCACACATGGAAAGGAATAGGCCTTTCAGGATTGTTTTTGTGCGGGAAGGTGTCCCTTTCTGCCCCAAAACAATCTTGCTTACAACTCGGGCACCTTTGCACCTTGGTGCAAGGGTGCCTGTGTTGGAGTTAGGCTGCCACAAGGAAAGGATAGCAATGTTCTGTTTGAAGTTAAATACAGTGCATTCCGCCATTTCCCTTAACGCAGCAAGGCGGTTTGCTGCGTTGCGCTGCATGAAAGTATGATAAAGATGCACCTTAGTGTGTTGCAGTGTCTCAGTCTGTGTTATTTCTGTTGTGTAGTTGATAAAATACATTCATGGCTTGAGTTTGCTATGCGATTGTGCAATAATTGAACATTTTGACCCGAAGGTATTAATTCTCTCTTTCCTCCATTTTGAAAACGGAAGCATTTTAGATGCACAGGCTACGCCTTCTTACGTTGACATACGTTTTCTTACAACATAATGTCTTATGTTTGAATTCCTTTATCAGGGCCTCCAAAGGTGTCTGACATAATGGAGCCTCCAAGAATTATTCATCAAGAAAGTATTACGCTGACCTGTCCAATTAATGGATTTAAACCAAGACCAATAAAACTCACATGGATAAAAAAGAGGCAAAACATGGAGAAAGCGCTGGTCGAATTTGACTCGAGCAAAGATGTTGTCAACTATTTCTCTGACAAGTATTCACATACTACAAGCGAAACCTCTTTCAGCGATAAAACCTTCAGCATTCTGAGTGCATTGAGCTTTGCACCGTCAATAACAACATGCGATGAAGCAGAGTTCCTTTGTAGGATCCTCCATTATGCAACAAAGGCGGAAGCTGAGAAGACGCTCACGCTTTGTGTGAAAGGTACATTATTTGTAAATCACATTCAGTATATTTCTTATTTGGAAGTGTGTTATGATCTGTGACTTTCATCACATCTGTAAATAAAGTGTCTTCCATGCAGCACTGCAGACTCCCAGAGCTTAGGAGTAAAAGGGAAAACAATAAGTTGAGCTCTGCTGGAGGGTCATGTGTATGAGATGCTGACAAATGCCATTGAATAATGAGCACCGCGGAGGCAGCACTTACTGGAGTGCATGGCGTCTGCTGCAACTGATGTTTATTGATAGCAGGGGCTGCAGCTGTTGCGATAAACAAGCCACCACAACTCAATTAGAAGGGTCTGCCCACGCTTGCTTCAGTGGTTAAGACCATTCTGTCTAATTAGAAAAAACACTTTGACAAATATTTTAGGGTTGCGAACAACAATGAAACCTAAACTATTTACCTGTATCTAAGGCCTTAATCCCATACCACAGCGAAAGTATGGTAAAAACAACATGACTGCTGTTTAACCTTGTAAAGACAGCTATTAGTCAATCATATACTGCCTTGTCATCGGCATGTCCTGCGGTATACCACGAAGTTACTACGGTCTAAAGTGGCCCAAAATATATAACTATGGGCCAGATTTATCATTGCTGTGTGTTGCCATTGCTTCCTGCATAGTGTCGCTAGGGCAATACAATACTTAAGTCAGATTTACCAAGCAATGCAAGGCCACCATGCATGGCTCTGCATTGCTTGGAAATCTGGAGTAACAAGTCAGTGCAAGTTACATTTGTCCTTTTTCCTTCCTGCACAAAAACAATCCTGCCTGCGACGCAGGCACCCTTGCACCATTTCTCAAGGGTGCTTACATTGGCACTAGGCAGCCACGAGTGTGCCAGCTCAAGGAGAGAGCAGGAATGCGTCATATTTTAATAGATATCTTGGTTGCATTTCAGTAATCTCTCTGTCACACAACGCAGTGCTAAAAGGTGTTTTGCTGTGTTGAATGGCATTTTAATAAATTTACCCTATGTGTTTTGTGACTTATAACATTAACAGTATTTAACTATGTTGGATATCTCGAAAAAATTACAGTTTTATCCCCATATTCTACATTCCTGACTAATTGAATCTACATCTTTATCCTTTCAGCTATTTTGACACTATGTCTGTTTAAACTAAACTCTACAACATGCTACTCCAGTCCACTGCATGACACCTCACTCCAGTGTACGATACCCCACTCCACGATATTCCACTCTATGACACTCTACTCCACTGACTAACACAAACCTCCCTACTTTAACACATGCCTCTCCACTCCGTGACATGGCACTCCATTCTGTCATGCCACACCACTCTTTGACATGATATTCCACTATACTCCAATCCACTCGGACATCACAGTTCACCCTACGCCACTCCACTTTTTGACCATCCACTCTAATAATCTATACCACATGCCACTCTATGACATGCCACTCCACTGTACTTTACCATATGCCACTACATTCTATTCTAATCCTCTGTACAATACACCACTCCACTTTACAACAGTCCAATCTACACCCCACAACTGTATGTTATTCCACTGTATGCCACTCTTATCTAAGGCACTCCACTGTACGCAGCTCAACTCTACGGCACTCCATGCTATTCCAGTCTATGTCACTCCACTCTCGGGAACCCCCCTGTATGCCACTCCACTCTACATAATTCCACTCTATGGCAATCCACTCTACTAAATATGACACACTACTCAACTCTACGGCACTCCAGTCTACGTATGGCTCTCCACTGTAGGTCACTCCACTCTACTCTTCGACATGCCACTTCACTCTATGTCACTCCACTGTACAGTATTCCAATGTACACCACTCCACTTTACGCTATTTGACTGTAGTCCACTCCACGTTTTGCTACTCCAGTGTACACTACAGTGTACGCTATTCCACTTTACCCCACTCCACTCTACGCCACTCCACTCTATGCCACTTCATTCCATGCCACGCCACTCTGCCGCTGTACTTTATGCCACTCCAAGCTATGCCATTCCACAGTACACCACACCATTCCACTCTGTTGTAAGACATGCCACTCCACTGCACGCCACTCCAAGGTACTCCGCTGTATGCTACTCTTCTCTACGCCACTCTACTATACGGCATTCCACTGTATGCCACTCCACTCTAAGCCATGCCACTCCACTCTACACCACTCACTCTTTGCTATTCCACTGTACGTCACTTCAGTCTACGCCACTCCACTCTACGCTTTTCAACTGTACACCACTCCACTCTAAGCCACTCCACTCTATGGTATCCCACTATAGAACACTCCACGCTATGGTATTCCACTGCAAGCCCCTCCACTCTACGCCACAGCACTTTATGCTATTCCACTGTATAGCACTCCATTCTACCCCACTCAATTCCACTGTACTCTGCTTTATGACTCTGTACTCCACTCAACAACATTCTATGCCCCTCCATTCTTCCACACAGTACTCCTATCTAAAGCACTGCACTGTACAACATTGTACTCCATTCTATGAGAGTGTACGGCACTCTTCTTTAATCCACTGTACCACACTCTACTCCACTCTTCGTCATTCTACACAAGTTCCACTGCACCACTCCACCCAACTTTACTGCACTCTACTCTGGCACACTATTCCACTCTACTCTACTTCAGTACTGTACTCTATGCTACTCTATACCACTCAATTCTATGACACTCCAAGCCACTTTCAGACACTCAGTGACACAGCAGTCCACTCCATTGTACGACACGCCATTCCACTCTGACACTTTACTCCACTCTATGGTATGCCAGTCCACTCTACTCAACTCCACCCTACTGTATTCTACAACAGAACGCTCCACTGTATCCCACTTTACTCCACTCTACTCCATTATGCAATACTTTACCCACTCTGCACCATTCTATTCCACTCCACTCTACACTGCTCCACTCTACGACACTCTACGCAACTCCACAAGACTCTACTACACTCTGTGCCACTGTAAGACACACTATTCCACTGTATGCCCCTACACTTTACAGTACAACACTCTACAACACAACACTTTCCAAGACTCTATGACACACCACTGCATTTTAGTGTGCAACATGCTACTCCTGTTTATGAAAGTTTACTGAACTCTATGCTATGCCATGGCACTCTACTGCACTCAACGCCACTCCACTCTATGACACTACTCCACAGTATGCTACCACACCCCACTCTACTCTATGACACTACACTGTTCGACACTCTCCACTGTACTCTACTACTCTCTGCTCAACACTGCGCTCTACACAAAGCAAAGGTTAATCCTTAGTTATAGTTAGGAAAGCTTTATTTATTCTTTCCATAAAAACCAAACTTAAACTACCGAAACATACAAATTCTAAAATTTTAGTTGTACCGTAAATCTATAATTTACGCACCACCTTTATATTACTATATCTTTATTTATTCTTTCTCTACAAGCTACACTTAATTTACTGAAACATACGCATTTTTTAATTATGGTTATACCTTAAATTTATAATTTATGCACCACCTTCAAAATATAACTCGGGCTCCTCCATACACAGTCTAGTGAAAAAAACTGCTCACTTAATCCCTCAATTCACCCAGCTACCTGAAAAAATTAGACATTTTATGTTTTTATGGTAAATTCTTTTTTTTTTATATTACATTAAAAACACATATTAAAAACAACACTATTACTGTAAATCACATTTTATTTCGAAATGCTTTATTAGGGATTTTCAACAATAAAGTACAACTTTAGAGTACGGTATGAACCAATACATACTTCCAGTGACATTTTACATTGTATTGGTTAGAAAGCATTGAATAGTACACTACTCTATCAAGCTACACAAGAGTTTTGACTTTTGTTTCCAAAAGAGCTGTTATGAAACCTAGTTGCCCCGGCAAGCTTCCCAGTAACAGGTATGACTGCTGTGTAGGAGAAAGAAGAGAATAAAAAGACTAAAAATAGGAAGAGGGGTCGAGAGCAGTGGAAGGGACTGAAAAGAAGCGGAGGGGAAAGCCTGGCTAGTCCATGGTAATGGGGTGTGACAGTGGTGAGTCTCGGGGTTTGATATTATAATTATGTTACTTGTTGAAGATGATATTGTCCTGGCTTCTAAGGAAACAAACCTAAGCCCACCAAGTGTGGTAAGGTAGGGCTTTGCAATTCTTCCAGTCACAGAGTATCATTTTGCACCCAGCATAAGTAGTATGTCTAGTAAAAGGAGCTCTGTGCTACTTAGTGGAAGAGGAGGGGGTAATAATCCAAGGGCCCAGCGAAAAGAGGACTGGCTTTCAATTAATGTTGCTTTAAAAGATAGCATTGATGGTCTCTTGGATTCCTTCCCAAAAGGGGTGAAGAAGTTTACAAGTGAATAGCATGTGATCAAGATCTCCTATTTTGTCTGAACAATTTCAACATTTATCTGAGTCTATCAGACATGACTAAAGAGTTTGTCAGGGGTCTAAGAGAATCTGTGTATCAGCCAATATTTGCATTGTTCAGTGGTGGGTGAAATTCCAAATGAGAGCCCAGCTATGCTCGGTAGGGATGTCAATGGCTAGTTTGATGTAAGATACAGTTTATTTGTGCTGAGTTAGGAGGTTCGTTTTGGGGGTCATCTCTCTGCAGATGTTTGTACAATTTTGAGGCTTGATAGATATTAGTTTCAGCATGTCTTCAACACTTGAGGGGAGCGGGTTCAAAAAGCCCCGATTTCTGTTAATGACCACTCTAAGTCTGAAGAAGTTATAGAACTCCCTGCTGGGGATATCAAATGTTTGTTGTATTCACACAAAGGATACAACATTTTAAAGATGGATACAGTAGTAAAACTTTCAAAAGTGATATACCTACCTTCAATATCTGATAGAGATTTCTAGTTGCAGATTCCCTACCTTAGAATTAACCCTAGGCATCAGATTGGATCTGTAAATTTCCGAGCAGTACCTCTGCCTGCTGGTAGGTGGCGTAGTTTGGGTCAGCATCAATGGCATCGGCACTGGTAGTGATGTACGTGGTACCTATGTAGGCACCACTTCAGCGTGCTAACCTCAGTTCTTTCCTTTCTGCACCAGATAGCTCAGATCTGTGAAGTGCTACCCCTCAGTCCCTTTTTGACTCGCTTTTTGTTTACTTTATGTCAACAGCAGTATGATGGTAACAGTTCCTAAAGAATAAAGTAAGAGAGATTCAGAAAGCCAGTTAGGCTTTTGAAGAATGTGCAGTGTCTCCAAGATGGTTAGAGTGTGCCGAGAAAGAGTGAAGGTACTCCTATGTGGATCTGTAAGTGCCCTCACACACCCAACCAGGTGTATAGCATCATCATCGGGCTGGTGCTCCTCGTGGGGGTGGCGCTGCAGTCCCTCACGGGCCCGTTTGACGGGGCTCTTTGTCGGAGATCTTCAAGGAGTTTGCCGCATTTGTGCATGGGGGTGTGTGGGGCTAAGTGTAAGTGGTGTGGTGATTGAGTTCTAAAAAGAGCCCAAGGACACTTGCAATTTATTAAGGGTGTCCTCGGGGTCCGGATAAAATATATCACGGGGATGGAGAAGCAATCTCAGTTGCCTGTGTGAGAGGGGAAAATGAAAAAATACAATCCCTCTTCTCTCACCCGTGTGGTGAATAAAGTGAGTGTGTCAAGGGGTCGACATGTTTCGCGCCATAGATAGTCCCTAGTGGATCTGGGGGCGCTTCATCAGGACCAAAAGAGTAAGGTATGTCAAATGGGAGTCGGGAAAGAGACACCCTATAAACCCATGAGTCCTAATTGTAGGAAAGGTAGTTGCAAAACAAGAGATAAGAGACACGTCGTCTAGCGTGTCCCTTGTTACGGCCCTCCCTAGTTCCAGGTCAGGCCTCGTCAGCTTAGCCAAATAGCAGTGAAGGCAGTGCGTGCTCTTCTTCTGTGCTCCGGAACACCTACCCGGTAGCTTCGCTGCCTTCACTGCTATTTGGCTAAGCTGACGAGGCCTGACCTGGAACTAGGGAGGGCCGTAACAAGGGACACGCTAGACGACGTGTCTCTTATCTCTTGTTTTGCAACTACCTTTCCTACAATTAGGACTCATGGGTTTATAGGGTGTCTCTTTCCCGACTCCCATTTGACATACCTTACTCTTTTGGTCCTGATGAAGCGCCCCCAGATCCACTAGGGACTATCTATGGCGCGAAACATGTCGACCCCTTGACACACTCACTTTATTCACCACACGGGTGAGAGAAGAGGGATTGTATTTTTTCATTTTCCCCTCTCACACAGGCAACTGAGATTGCTTCTCCATCCCCGTGATATATTTTATCCGGACCCCGAGGACACCCTTAATAAATTGCAAGTGTCCTTGGGCTCTTTTTAGAACTCAATCACCACACCACTTACACTTAGCCCCACACACCCCCATGCACAAATGCGGCAAACTCCTTGAAGATCTCCGACAAAGAGCCCCGTCAAACGGGCCCGTGAGGGACTGCAGCGCCACCCCCACGAGGAGCACCAGCCCGATGATGATGCTATACACCTGTTTGGGTGTGTGAGGGCACTTACAGATCCACATAGGAGTACCTTCACTCTTTCTCGGCACACTCTAACCATCTTGGAGACACTGCACATTCTTCAAAAGTCTAACTGGCTTTCTGAATCTCTCTTACTTTATTCTTTAGGAACTGTTACCATCATACTGCTGTTGCATTTAACTTGGGAGCCCTGGTACAGGACCTTTTCTAATAGCTCCTCGTCCCCCCCTCCTTTGTTGATATACTTTATGTCAACCACTTTTTTGAGAAATGAGTTTTTCCTGCTGGGACAGGATGTCCTCCAAGAAACCGTCTGGTTTCAAACCATGCGGTGCCTGTCCCAGTTAGATGTCTGTGAAAGACCCCAACTTGGTCTGTCTATGGTACATCGAGAAGGACCATGACTCTAAGGCTGTGACATGAACCCCAAGGTGCTGGGAGCACGCCCTCTCGAGGTCCTTGCTGCACAGCGTTGGATGATCCCAGTCAAGTGGAAGGTTCCGGGACAGATTGCGGAACCACACCTAACAGTCGTACCCGTCGAAGTCGTCATTGGATGAGTCACATAAGAAGAAATGTAAGAAGTGTTTGACTTTTCTGCATCCGTCCAAATCCTCGCATGAGAAGAGGGAGTCTGTGCTTCTCTGACTTTCCCAGAGCAATCCCCGCCCAATGTAGAGAGTTCTGTGAGGCCTTGTACCTTTGGGTGGCCCAACCACTCTGGAGTGCCTTTGGGCCCCATGGGTTTGGGAAGGACCCCCTATGAATTACTGACAGCAGATATAACCTCAATACCAGTCATGCCCCTTGAATCTGGTGCTGGATCCAGAGTAGTGCCATCAGTGAGACGGAGGCCTTCTCTGCTGCCCGCTCCTGTACTGATGCGCCCATCGCCATCAATGTCCATTCTCAACGCCGTTCCCCTCGTCCTCAATTCAAAAACAGAGCAGGATGCGTGTCCCAGTCCTGTCTAGAGCCATGCCTTCCTGATCAGAGCCAGTGCTTTTGTCTTTAACAGGCCTTGAACGGGGGAAGTATGTGAGGGGTATGGCAACCCTGATGAACATCGCCACCCATTGGATGATACCGAGGACACCGGGTATGAGGATCTGGCGGATGCCGGTAGGTTAGACACCATACCCATATAATGGCCTGGTCTCCCTTTCTACTGTTGCTACAGGGGAGGGGGCCATGGTGGTATGTAGGGAGGCTGCGTTCTTGGACCTTCAGATGCCCTCAGTGGTAGTCAAGACTAGCAACTTAACATAGATGCTTCAGCCGGGGACTAACCCTCCGAACCCTTGCACCCCTTTAATAAAGCCCTCTCCGACGTCCTCACCAGGGCCCAATCAACCACGCATTCCTCAAATCAAATTTTACAAATGATACATCGATGACATCCTCTTGATCTGGGAAGGAACCAGCCAATCCCTGGCCACATTCTGTGACTGGCTGAACACGTGTGACCCTAACCTCCATTTCACACATAACTCTGACAGCCACCACACGACATTCTTGGACCTGGACATTAAAGCAGTAGCAGGAGGCCTCATGAGCAAGACCCATTTCAAGCCCACTGCCCGCAACTCCCAACTACACTTTACCAGTTTCCATCCCAGAGCTCTTCGTGAAAGCCTCCCATATGGTCAATTCCTCTGACTACGCAGAAACTGTAGTGACCCAAAGGATTACAAAATCCAAGCCACCGACCTGTGTCACAAACTACACCAACGGGGCTACCCTACATACATAACAAAGAAAGCCAATAAGAGGGCCAGAAACCAGAACCGTGAAGGCTTGCTAGAAACCTACATCAAAGAACCGACACCTCCGCCACTAACATGCATGACGACCCACAACACGGTGACCAACAAGGTTTCCCAAATCATCAGGAAACACTGGAAAATCTTGCACACAGGCAACTTCAACTGGGAACCTCCCCTTCTTTCGAACAAAAGAGCAAGATCCATCAAAGACACCATAATATCCACCAGACCCATACCCCCTTCTAGACCCATGAACACAGTCCAGAACGCCTGGGGTCTTCCAAGTATCAAAGAGCACTTCCCTTGCGGAAGTTGCAGCGTCAGTCACATCACTGAGACGACTAACAGCCTCATGCATCAAGCCAAAATCCAGTCGGTACCATACCGATTCGCTAATAGCTCCCGGTATTGAGTTAAAAATACCCAATCCCAATGCATCAACCCAAAAGCAAAAATCGCTATTTAAGGAATCCCAAATTGAGATTCCTTAATTTAAGGAATCTCAATTTGGGATTGCTTAAATGCAATGCATGAAAGTTAAAAAATTAGCGAATTCGCTAATAGGGGGAGCAAATTACCATGAAGATGAACTGCATGGTAATTTGCTAAAAGTTTGAAAAATGCACTTTTGTGCATTTTTCAAAGTTTCATGTTGCGCACACACATGCCCTTAGAGCATGTGTGTGTGCAACATATGTGCACATATCAATTTCAGGGGTGCAATAGGGTGTCATTTTGACACCCTTGCACCCTTGAAATTGCATGAGCAATTTGCGAGAACCTACTGGTACTCGCTATTTGCTCATGCAATCTCCAATTCATTCCTATGGGCCTGGAGGCCCATAGAAATGATTGGGATGGCATTCCTTAATTGCTACTCGCAATTTGCTAGTAGCAATTAAGGAAAGTTAAGGAATCGCTATTTGAAGAGCGATTCCTACATGCATAGCCTTTTGCTATTCCTTATTAGCGAATCCTTATTTTTCGCTAATAAGGAATCGCAAATGCCAATGTTGATGCATATGGCCCTCAGTACCTAAACTTAGAACCCGGAAAAACATGGGAACTACGTAAACACACCAACTGCAACAGAGAACAGGTTGTGTACCGGATAATTTGCCCGTGTAACCTCACTTACATCAGTATGACCACCCGCAAAATCAAAACCAGGATCTGTGAACATCGCAGTACGATACGCTGCAGGAAAAACACCACCAAAATGACTAACCACTTTCTGGAAAAAGGCCACACGACCAACAATATGCGATGGGTCGTCTTGGAAGCTCTGGATCCCAACCTGCCAAACATCCAGAAATGCCTTTTGGAACAAGAACAAAGATGGATATATCGCTTGTCGACAATATCCCTTGGAATAGCCTAAGAAGATCATAAATTTGCCCCCTGTCTCTAATTTGAACTTTTCATTTTCATAACTTACATTAACATAGGTTCATCTTAAGCGCTTAGGCAACACCAATTTAAGGCTCTCAGTCAACACCGACTCATAGCCCCGTTTTTTCTATGCCCCTTTTATCTTTATTTTGATTTTCAGCTCAATTAGTTGCCATGACTTCTCGAGCAGCACAAGACCTTAGAGCTGCCAGCACCCCCTGTGCACGCGCGCACTAGGGCTTTCATTTTCCTACGTGCATGCGCGGCATTCAAACACTCTCTCGCCGCACATGCGAATACATCACTTCCGAATCACACGCCCACAGGCCAGCCTGCACGTACTCCATGGAGCTCCGTAGTACTTAGTCTCCGATCTCAGTGGGCTCAAAACCATCCGGGACCACGGGAGACCGCAGTAGGTGTAAGGCGGGTGCAGCACTTCTACCAAGTAAGGTGGCGCGCTTTAGTTCTCATGAGGGATGCCTATGCTTTTACTGGAGACTAGAGAGTCTGTTTGAGGAGCACACTCCTCCCGTACCCCGACCAGCGATTTAGCTCAGCCATAGTGTAAATATGCATTTTCTACCATAGCGCTGCATACAGGAGCGACGTCGCCCCACTAGCTCATTTTAAAACTACCTAAAACCCTGATAACCAAAGCTACGTGCTTCGCAACTCGCCTCCCACCAGCTTTAACATAAACGCGCTCATTCACCTTTGGGTTTTACACTACGTTAAGGCTCCATAATTGACTGATGCCACCCCGCGTTTCACGGTGTCTTGAATTGATATTCCCTTTGACGTCCTTCACTCACAAGGCATCTAGCATGCAAACAATGCTCCACCATTCGTTTTTCAACCTGCAATATCACTGTACGCCTTGAATGCAGCCACATGGATGGTCTCTTAACAGAGATGTTTTGTTTATCACACCATTTTAAAATTGTCTTAATCTAACCATTTGCTTCATAGCATGCCATACTATCACTGTATGCTCTTAATGAGGCCACAGGTACAATCTCTTGACAAAATTGTTTGGTTCATCACAGCACCTAAGATTGCATTTTATAATTGCTGAAATTGCTCGTCGCCCATGTGTCAGATGTATACATGTTTTGTGCTGTCTCTTTCTCTCCCACAGGTCTTTTTCGCTGCGGTGTCCGCTAGTTTGCAGACACCGGTTCCACACACCTTAGCGAGTGTGTAGGTATAAATATCTTTTTATTTTTTCACTTCTCACGTGGCACTACCCACTTTGCCACTCACCACTTTCACTGGTCCTGATGAAAGCCCCACATACATCGCCATGCGGGCTGAAACATGTAGACCCACCACACATACAACTATAAGATAATTTCTTCTTTCATAGTTGCATCACATACTTAGTTTTTAATCATATCCTGAGCCGCCAGTAATAAAATTTAAACGGCAAGGATTCTCAGAGATATTTTTAAACCACACAACATCACACCTTTGCACCACACCAGCTCCGCTGTAACCAGGCGTCGTAGCACAACCGGGGGGCATTCGGCCACCCGGTTTGGACCCCAATGTTGAAGCATGACAACAACCAGGTTGGTGTGTGAGGGGTCTTTCAACCAACCCAGTGGGTTCCCAAACACTGCCTCACAGTGATCGTACCACACTTACTTGGGTTAGTCCACCATTGACAAAACATACATTATAACAGGAGATACGGACGCACCCCCTTCCTTCCCTAGCTCTCTCATTGTTCTTTGACTCAGCAAAGTTTGCCATCTGTTGTGAACTCTATATGACCGACTTGCTGGACAGAGTGATTTCTTCATTGGTGGTCCTTCAGCACCATGCCTGGCTGAGAACTACTGGTTTTTCTGGGGATGTCCAAGCTTTGCTTGTGGAAATGCCCTTTGATGGCTCCTGTCTCTTCAGAATGAAAGCGGACTTAGAGATAGACCTCTTAAAGGACTCCAGGGCTATGGCCAGGTCCTTGGTTCTCTCCATGCCCCCTCATTAGCCCCAGTCTGCATTTTGTCCCTTTCATGGCCATGGAAAATGCTTCCAACTGTGTCAATACCCTCCCAAACACCACAGCCAGCAAGCTCCTACCCCCTTTTGTGGCGTAGGACGTGGTTCCCACACACCGCATGGGAAAGGTAGCCAGAGATTGAGCCAGTCCACCACTCCCCTGGCAGCCGCAGCCTCCAAGCCCATGTAGTTTGCCCTCCTACCATCACAGGCATTCAGTGAGAGTTGGGGGGGAAAGGATATGCCATCACCTGCTCCACTGGAAATCAATACCATCAGACCGTTGGGTACTACCAACTACTCCATCCTCTTTGTGTCTACTCCTCCAACCATGGCACTCACTTATGATCAGCTGATGGAAGACCATCTTTCCTTACTTATTAGTAAGTGTCATCTATTTTAATCCAAGGGAGTGATAGAGAGTGTCCCGGCATTAGAAGTAGGTCGTAGTTGCTATTCAGGCTACTTTCCGGTACCCAAGAAGGATGGAGGCCTTTGTCCTATACTCGACCTGTGCCTTCTCAATCACTTACTGAAAAAGGTGAAATTAAAAACACACGCTCGCTCAAGTTCTGTCTGCACTGAATGTGTCAGACTGGATGGTGGTGTTGGTCTTGCTTGAAGCTTATTTTCACATCCCCCTTCTGCCTGTCTACAGATGTTACCTGTGGTTCACAGGCGTCCTTACGCACTTCCAATTTGCCATGCTCCCCATTGGTCTCACCAGCACACCTCGCGTGTTCACTAAGGCAATGGCAGTGGTTGCAGCACACCTACAGAGGTCTGGTGTTCCAGTCTTCCTCTAACTGTACAATTATCTGTTGAAGGTGGGCTCACCCCCAGGCAGTGGTCTCCCACCTCCAGACTATGGCGGACCTCCTGCACTCGCTAGGGTTCATTATCAACATGCCAAAGTCACGCCTGACTCTCTTTCATTGGAGCTGTTCTGGACAACGTACAGTTTCGGGCTTATACTCCCATACTGCGAGTGCAAGATATTCAAGCTATGATACCGATGTTCAAGCCTCTATCCTAGATTTCGGTGAGACAGATTCTTAGACTGTTGGGCCACATGGCCTGGTGCATCACACTAGTGACTCATGCCCACTGGCAAATGCAGGCTCTACATTGGGACCTGAAGTTCCAATGGGTACAGCATCAGTGTAATCTCTTTGAAAGGTTCCAGAACTCAGAGGGACAACAGATTTGCAGTGGTGGCTGACAAACCACGATTGGGTCAGTGGCAGACCCCTCTACCTAGCAACCCATAACTGACTGTAGTAACAGATGTGTCACTCCGGGGATGGGCAGCCATCTGGGGGAGGTGGAGATCAGAGGACTCTGGTCTCCGGTGGAGTCCGGGCTCCACATAAACTTGCTGTAGCTTTGGGTGAGTAACTTGGCATTGATCGCTTTTCTACCCTCCATCAAGGAAAGGCTTGTCCAGGTGTTCACAACAAGCAGGATAGGGTGGGTTGTAGACGCTTTGGGGCCGATTTACAGAACTAATTTAAGACAAAATCCTAAACTTACTACTTTTGGTATTCACAGAAGTTAGGATTTTGTCTTAAGTTTGTCTTAAGACAAACTTAAGACAGACTTAAGACAGACTTAAGACAGACATAAAACAGACTTAAGACAAACTTAAGACAAAATTAAGACAAAATCCTAACTTAAGTCTGTCTTAAGTCTGTCTTAAGTCTGTCTTAAGACTTTACCACTAACTGCCATCTCAGCATTTTTGTGGTTGCTGGACCAACCTCCTTTATTAAAGTCACACTATTGTGACAAGATTTCTTAAGGATTTATATCACATGTTTAACCCCCAGGCCACTCATCATGCGCAAGTGAGAATTAAACCTGGTCCTCACTTTGCTGACGTGCACACCTGTTGGGCTTTTGCACAACTGCCTTCATCGGTTATTGACCATCAAGACCACTTTTCTAGTGGCCATTATTTCGGCTAGGAGGGTCAGCGAGTTGCAGGCTCTCTTGGTGCATCCTCCGTATACTACCTTCTACACAGACATACTGATTGTCCAGACACATGCCTCCTTCTTTATCAATGTAGTCACTCCTTTTCAAGTAGACCAGACCATCACCCTGACTGCCGTTTTTTACCGTTCTAAGGAAGAGGAGAGACTCCCACCATCTAGACCCCAAAAGAGCGTTGTCGTTCTTCCTTGACCACACAAAAGAATTCCGGGTGTCGTATAGTTCCTACTAATCCGTAGGATCTGTGCATTTCTTGGACAACATAAACTTAGGGCGAGGTGCCTTGACTGATTCTGGGCACCCCCGTAGGATATACGATGCGGTTGTAACAACGCAAGTGCTGTTACAACGCGTTACCATTACAACGCAAACTTTTACCACGCATATGCCTTTGCAACGCATGCCTTTACAATAGATTTCGTTCTAATAGCATGATTGATAAAGGCATCTGCGTAGTTAAAGCTGAGTTTGAAAATTTAAGTATTTACCAGTAAAACGCTATATAAATATATATGGTAATGTATGTATGTGTGTGTGTGTGTGTATATATATATATATATATACACACATATACATATATATGTATATATATATATATATATATATATATATATATTCACTTAAAAAACCATAGGTTTCACACATGTTATAGTTAGGTGGACATTTCACTCGTAAAGAACCAATGAAATTCCCCCGTTATAGTTAGTTCAGATAACTATAACTCGCGTGCCCGCAATCCACTGCTCATGACGTCACATATTACATCACTCATGACATGGTCAGTGGCATCACTCATGACATCACTGATGACATCATCCTTGTGATAGAGTGGCGGTCGAGCGAGTTATAGTTATCTGAACTAACTATAACAGGGGAATTTCATTGGTTTTTTACGAGTGAAATGTCCACCTAACTATAACATGTGTGAAACCTATGGTTTTTTAAGTGAATTTGCAAGGTTTTTTAAATGCTAATTCCTAACTATAACGTGTGTGAAACCTATGGTTTTTTAAGTGAATTTGTACGGTTTTTTAAATGCTAAGTTATGTATGTATTATTATATATTTGTTTTTTAAGGTTTTTCACCGAGCGCGCACCCCGCGATTTAAAAAAAAAAAAATGCTTTTTTCACCCTTCGGGGTCCTTCAGGGCCCCCTGACAAAGGCTAAGGGGTCAGGAACTCTCTACCCTGCCCCCTTTTCACGTTCGCCACGGTGCGCGCATATAGATATTTATGTACTTTTAACTGCAATTTTGTCAGGAACTACTGTACAGATTGACTCCATATATGCAAAAGGCACATGCCGGACCTGAGGACTACCTCTCTGCCAAATTTCAAGTAATTCTGTTCAGCCGTTCGGGCTGTACCTTCGACTAAAGGTCCTATGGAAAATAACATAGGGAAAACGCGTTTTGGGACCCCCCTTTTTTCTCGGCCCCCGCTTGACGAATCACCCCGAGACTTTCAGGGTAGGAGCTGAGCGGAGCGCCCCATTAGTTTTGAAAACTTCGCGAGGATTCATCAACCGGTGCCAAAGTTATTCAAAATAGAATTTTCAGATTTCCTATGGAAACACGGTCCGAACTATAACTATCTACTGGCGACCGCCAGTAGATAATATATTCTAATACAACTTGGGTTACAGGTAACATTGCCCGGCACCACCAATCTCAGACACTGGTCCCCACCAGTGTAATTATATATTCAACACAAACAAATCTGAGATAGTTTCATATTACAAGCAAAGAAACAATATATGAGTCTTCTTATGTATTCATCTTCTGATGTTTATTCTTATTTTCTTTGTAGAGATTTACATATAAGAATCACAGTGCTGCCTTCTTTTTCCTTTATGTTAACACGTGTTTCGCGCACACTGCGCTTCTTCAGGGCTGTCATACAAACAACATAAATTTGTTTTCTTTTTTAAAACAGAAAAGTAGAACAACTTACAATAAAGCACGTTCCTGATACATTAATAAACAAATTAACACTTATTTAAAATTAGAACATAATTATTAATTTATAAACTCAAAAGCAGTATCTAAATTATAACCGATTGTTCAATCAGTCAAACGTGTACAGAAATTCGGGTTGTCATAATAATATACACATTTTCTATGGTAAGTATACCCATTCTAATGATCCATAGTGGTGTATCAATTTTTTTTTTAAATGTTATCCTCCCAGTTCTTATAATGGCTGGAGCATTTCTTTACCTCAGTTAAGTAGCTAATCTCACTTCTTGCCTTGTATTTTGGAAAAAGTTCTCCCATTAGTACAGTCTCCGTTTTCTAAGTATAGGTTCCTAAAATAATATATATTGATGTTACCTTATTGCTGTGTTTATTTACAAGTAATCATTATTAATATTGAAACTTAATTCTCACCTTAATTATTCATGTATACTTGTTGCACAGCTAAAATATATCTTCATAATCAGAGTGTATTCTTTATCAGTCCTCAGTCTACTGATCCTTGATAAGATCTGTAATAGTCCAAAAAACCAAACATATACCTTACACAGTGTCACCTAGTCTAAAGAAGAAAATTCTTTTAAATATTAAAGAGTATATTTGAATGAATTATTTGTTGAACCTTATACCAGGATCGAACCCGCAAAGTAAATTTTTTGTTGATACCATGATCTAATGCGCTGCGCTATCCTCTTTGTCAAAGCGAGTCCAGTTTCAATTAGCTATCTGTTTGGTTTTTTAGATTCATTGTATGTTCAGAAAGGCTTCTAATGAATTATACCCAAAATTAAAGAACACTTACTAAAATTACACATTTGAATCTACACTATAGGTACACTCTACTCTTTATGCTGACTAAAAAGCTTCATTTTGTCAATATCAGTTAAAAAAATATATCTATGACAATTGACTCTGAGAATAGCTGTGAAAAATATTTACGAACTAGGACAGGACCTGTCAGTATTGTAAAGTCAAATTGACAGAGAAATGACTACACTTTATGTCTAAGTTCAACAAAATTAGAGTCCCAATGCTAGAGAATTCTTCTTACCTCTCAACCTTCTCCTCCTTCTAATTGAAACCCAAAGTTTATTATTTACTCAGACCATTTTAATGAAAGAACGTACCCAAAATTAGAATACTCAATAATTGTTGGTTATTAGAATCAACATCAAAGCTGCCTGCTCAGGTCACTGTACCTATTCTCAACTTCTTAATTGTATTGTAGCAGGAGGTCGTGATCTATGGGAAGTAACTTAGAGTCCCAATTATGATCATCTTAAATATCAATAAGTATACATATGTATTTCTCTTATTCATTCCTACATGTGACATACAGAGTTGCAAAGAAGATTTAATTAAGATATTGAGATATTACCTACATGCTGTATATATATCCTACTTATTAAGGACCGAGTTAACTTAATAATGTATATATTTCACGATCCATATTCAACCCATATTGTACTGCTCGTAATGTATTAATCCAATAGGTTTCTCTCGATCTTAATTTTGCTTCTAAGTCTCCACCTCTTCTATCAATATTAACTTGTTCAATACCCATGAATTGGATATCTTTTAATTCAGTCAGTTTATGTTTATCTTTGAAATGTACTGCCATTGGATATTTAGGATCGCAGTTTTTGATGGCTCTAAAATGTTCCATCCATCTAATCTTCAGTTTTCTCATAGATGAACCCACATATATTTTTTTACAAATACAAGTCATTGTGTATATACAGTGGCTCGTATTACAGTTAATGAAAGAGTTGATTCTGTATGTGTTCTTATATGTGTGATCACAAAAAGTTTGAGTTTTATCTACAACATATTTACAACAAATATATTGATTACATCTATAACATCCAGGTGTTAAGATAGTTTTTGTTAATAGTTGTTATTCATTTTGCACTTCATATTGACATGTATCACTGGGACTCAGAAGATTTGTAAGTGTTGGTGCTTTTTTATACACCGTTTTAGGCTTGTTGTCTAGAAATTGGGCAATTTCTTCATCTAAAGTCAATATGTCCCAATATTTACGAAGTGAATGGAAGACCCTATCGTTTCCTTCACTGTACGTAGTGATATATCTAATCACATCTTTTTTATTCTCTCTGGGTCGTGGTTTGTCATTCAAAAGTTCATCTCTTGTCACTTTCTGTGCTCTGAGTCTAGCTTTTTCTACAGTTCAGCTGTCATAACCTCTTCTCAAAAATCTTTCAGTTATATCTTTCGTTACAGTTTGGTATTCCATATCCCCACTACAGTTTCTTTTAGCTCAAAGAAATTCCCCGTATGGAATGTTATCAATCTGCATTCTTAGGTGTCCTGATTTAGCATGTAATATTGAATTCGTTGATGTTAATTTCCGAAAAAGTCTCGACTCTATGTGTCCATGTGAAACGTACATTTCTATATCTAAAAAAACAATGCTTTCTAGACAGTATTCAAGAGAAAGAGTTATATTATAGTTGTTAGTATTTAAATAATTGTGAAATAATTTTAGCTTTACTTCACTACCTTTCCAAATCATAAACACATCATCTATAAATCTACCCCAGTAGATAATATTTTCCTCAAATTCACTTCGCCTCCAAGCATGTTCTCTTTCATAATGTCCCATAAATAAATTAGCATATGAAGGTGCGAATTTCGCACCCATTGCTGCACCTGTTATTTGATGAAACAAATCACCTCTATAAAAAAAGAAGTTGTTTGTAAGAACCAAGTGTAGAAGCTCTTGTATCATATTAGAGTGTTGAAGATAGCTTGCTGGTTTGGTATACATAAATTATTTAACAGTTTCAATCCCTTTGTCATGTTTGATACTAGTATAAAGACTGTTAACATCCATAGTTACTAGAATCATTCCATTCTCCCAAGTAATATTTCTCATTTGTCGCAAAAAATCTTTAGTGTCTTTGATATACGACACAAGAGTTTTAACAAATGGTGCTAGGAACATATCTATATATTCTGATATATGTTCTGTCCTACTGCCAATACCAGAGATAATTGGTCGTCCTGGTGGTAATTTCCCACCTTTATGTATTTTTGGAAGGAAATAGATAATAGGTGTTTTTGCTTTATCTACCAATAGATAATTATATTCATCGATATCAATCAATTTTTTGTCTAAAAACACCTTCAATGAATTCTGAATCATTTCTTTTGAGTTAGTTAGCTGAGATGAATTTGCTTTAGCACAACTTTCACGATCTCTCAATTGTCTTAATGCTTCATTATGATAGTCATTGTGGTTTAACACCACCACATTCCCCCCTTTAGCTGCTTGTCGAATAATAATACTTTTGTCTTTACTCAAATTTTGCAGTGCTTCAAATTCATCTTTATTTAGATTGTACTTACATTTGCTTGGTATGTTTTTGTCAAACTCTCTCATAACAAGATTAGTAAATACATCTATCACATTCTCTCCACTCATAGGAGGTACAAACTTAGATTTTGGTCTTAATTTACTGGGTACACTGTGGTCAGTTTCAATATCTAGTTCTAATGCAATATCCTCAATGTCACAATTTTTTCATCATCCAAATTAACAAGACATCCAATATCATTCAGTTCTTTTATAGATATTTGGCTGATATCTTTCTCTATACATACTGTTTTTCTCATATCCATTTTGTTAAAAAAGTATTTCTTCAATTTCAATGTGCGTGCAAATCTATTAACATCAACTTTAGCTTTCAAATCATCCCATTTATGTGACAGTGCAAAGCTTAAACCCTTATTAAGAGCATTAATTTCTGCTGTTGTCAAAGATTTGCTAGACAAATTAACTATCAGATTTTCTATTTCCTCATTTCTGTCTCCCTCTGTAGTTTTGACCTGGTTCTTACCCCATCTCTGTTTCTGTCTTCTACGGAAGGTCCTAGTACCCCCACCTTTACTGCCTCTCCTCCTCTCATTATCTGTTCTCGATCTCTCCCTCCTGCTTGAAATTGTATTCTCCGCATTCTTTTGAGTTCCCTTAAAAAAGAAGAGGTTCTTGCCCCAGCTCCTGTTTCCTCAATGTTAGACCATTCTGTGTCAGATTCGCTACTACTTAAACTAGCACTTGATGTGTCACTAGGGATTATAGTTTTAGTGGTGTTTTTAATAAGATTTTTATTGTTTCTCTCATCATTTCGTATAGAACCGTCAAATTTTCTAGCATATGTATACACCCTACCATATTTGTAATCTCTTTCGTCTCTTGCAAATTTAAGCCTCTTTTTTTCTTTCAATTCAACTTGGTATAAATCCATAATTTTGTCTAAGATCTCATAGCTTTTAGCTGTGTTCTCTGAGCACTTAAGATTATCTATGTCTTTCTTTATTTCCTCAATCTCTATCAATAACAGTTTTCTTTGATCTTCAGCAAATTCAATAAGCATAATCATGAGATCTTTAGAAGTTGTCTTGAGTCTTTCTTCCCATTTTTCTGCTTTTTGCTCATCTAGGTCTTCCACAGCTGTAAAGATATTAATCCTGAGACCTCTAGGTATCCTATCTGCATCTAGATATTTTCTAAGAGTCATCGCATCCCACCATTTAGCAGATTCTTTTTTCTGTAGTCTCTCTAATTTAATAAAAAGTTATTTTAAACTTTTTTTAGGTTCTTGAACAACCCCATTTCCTGTCACAAGCACACCTGAGAACAGATCTTTAGCCAAAAATTCACGTTTGTCAAAATGTTTAGCCATTGCACAAAGCAAAATTTATCAGAATCCAAAAAGGCACCTTGCACCTGTTGTTACATAGATTCTAATATAACTTGGGTACAGGTAACATTGCCCGGCGCCATCAATCTCAGACACTGGTCCCCACCAGTGCAATTATATATGCAACACAAACAAATCTGAGATAGTTTCATATTACAAGCAAAGAAACAATATATGAGTCTTCTTATGTATTCATCTTCTGATGTTTATTCTTATTTTCTTTGTAGAGATTTACATATAGGAATCACAGTGCTGCCTTCTTTTCCTTTATGTTAACACGTGTTTCGCGCACACTGCGCTTCTTCAGGGCTCAGTTAAGTAGCTAATCTCACTTCTTGCCTTGTATTTTGGAAAAAGTTCTCCCATTAGTAGAGTCTCCGTTTTCTAAGTATAGGTTCCTTAATTATTCATGTATACTTGTTGCATAGCTAAAATATATCTTCATAATCAGAGTGTATTCTTTATCAGTCCTCAGTCTACTGATCCTTGATAAGATCTCTCAAATCTCTCAAATTGAAGAAATACTTTTTTAACAAAATGGATATGAGAAAAACAGTATGTATAGAGAAAGATATCAGCCAAATATCTAGAAAAGAACTGAATGATATTGGATGTCTTGTTAATTTGGATGATGAAACCAATTGTGACATTGAGGATATTGCATTAGAACTAGAAATTGAAACTGACCACAGTGTACCCAGTAAATTAAGACCAAAATCTAAGTTTGTACCTCCTATGAAAGGAGAGAATGTGATAGATGTATTTACTAATCTTGTTATGAGAGAGTTTGACAAAAACATACCAAGCAAATGTAAGTACAATCTAAATAAAGATGAATTTGAAGCACTGCATAATTTGAGTAAAGACAAAAGTATTATTATTCGACAAGCAGCTAAAGGGGGGAATGTGGTGGTGTTAAACCACAATGACTATCATAAAGAAGCATTAAGACAATTGAGAGATCGTGAGAGTTATGCTAAAGCAAATTCATCTCAGGTAACTAACTCAAAAGAAATGATTCAATTCATTGAAGGTGTTTTTAGACAAAAAATTGATTGATATCGATGAATATAATTATCTATTGGTAGATAAAGCAAAAACACCTATTATCTATTTCCTTCCAAAAATACATAAAGGTGGGAAATTACCACCAGGACGACCAATTATCTCTGGTATTGGCAGTAGGACAGAACATATATCAGAATATATAGATATGTTCCTAGCACCATTTGTTAAAACTCTTGTGTCGTATATCAAAGACACTAAAGATTTTTTGCGACAAATGAGAAATATTACTTGGGAAAATGGAATGATTCTAGTAGCTATGGATGTTAACAGTCTTTATACTAGTATCAAACATGACAAAGGGATTGAAACTGTTAAATACTTTCTGTATACTAAATCAGCAAGCTATCTTCAACACTCTAATATGATACAAGAGCTTCTACACTTGGTTCTTACAAACAACTTCTTTTTTTATAGAGGTGATTTGTTTCATCAAATAACAGGTGCAGCAATGGGTGCGAAATTCGCACCTTCATATGCTAATTTATTTATGGGACATTATGAAAGAGAACATGCTTGGAGGCGAAGTGAATTTGAGGAAAATATTATCTACTGGGGTAGATTTATAGATGATGTGTTTATGATTTGGAAAGGTAGTGAAGTAAAGCTAAAATTATTTCACAATTATTTAAATACTAACAACTATAATATAACTCTTTCTCTTGAATACTGTCTAGAAAGCATTGTTTTTTTAGATGTAGAAATGTACGTTTCACATGGACACATAGAGTCGAGACTTTTTCGGAAATTAACATCAACGAATTCAATATTACATGCTAAATCAGGACACCTAAGAATGCAGATTGATAACATTCCATACGGGGAATTTCTTAGAGCTAAAAGAAACTGTAGTGAGGATATGGAATACCAAACTGTAACGAAAGATATAACTGAAAGATTTTTGAGAAGAGGTTATGACAGCAGAACTGTAGAAAAAGCTAGACTCAGAGCACAGAAAGTGACAAGAGAGGAACTTTTGAATGACAGACCACGACCCAGAGAGAATAAAAAAGATGTGATTAGATAGATCACTACGTACAGTGAAGGAAACGATAGGGTCTTCCATTCACTTCGTAAATATTGGGACATATTGACTTTAGATAAAGAAATTGCCCAATTTCTAGACAACAAGCCTAAAATGGTGTATAAAAAAGCACCAACACTTACAAATCTTCTGAGTCTCAGTGATACATGTCAATATGAAGTGCAGAATGAACAACAACTATTAACAAAAACTATCTTAACACCTGGATTTTATAGATGTAATCAATGTATTTGTTGTAAATATGTTCTCAAACTTTTTGTGATCACACATATAAGAACACATGCAGAATCAACTCTTTCATTAACTGTAATACGAGACACTGTATATACACAATGACTTGTATTTGTAAAAAAATATATGTGGGTTCATCTATGAGAAAACTGAAGATTAGATGGATGCAACATCTTAGAGCCATCAAAAACTGCGATCCTAAATATCCAATGGCAGTACATTTCAAAGATAAACATAAACTGACCGAATTAAAAGATATCTAATTCATGGGTATTAAACAAGTTAATATTGATAGAAGAGGTGGAGACTTAGAAGCAAAATTAAGATCGAGAGAAACCTATTGGATTAGTAAATTACGAGCAGTACAATATGGGTTAAATATGGATCATGAAATATATACATTATTAAGTTAACTCGGTCCTTAATAAGTAGGATATATATACAGCATGTAGGTAATATCTCAATATCTTAATTACATCTTCCTTGGAACTCTGTATGTCACATGTAGGAATGAATAAGAGAAATACATATGTATACTTATTGATATTTAAGATGATCATAATTGGGACTCTAAGTTACTTCCCATAGATCACGACCTCCTGCTACAATACAATTAAGAAGTTGAGAATAGGTACAGTGACCTGAGCATGCAGCTTTGATGTTGATTCTAATAAACAACAATTATTGAGTATTCTAATTTTGGGTACGTTCTTTCATTAAAATGGTCTGAGTAAATAATAAACTTTGGGTTTCAATTAGATGGAGGAGAAGGTTGAGAGGTAAAAAGAATTCTCTAGCATTGGGACTCTAATTTTGTTGAACTTAGACATAAAGTGTAGTAATTTCTCTGTCAATTTGACTTTACAATACTGACAGGTCCTGTCCTAGTTCGTAAATATTTTTCACAGCTATTCTCAGAGTCAATTGTCATAGATATATTTTTTTAACTGATATTGACAAAATGAAGCTTTTTAGTCAGCATGAAGAGTAGAGTGTACCTATAGTGTAGATTCAAATGTGTAATATTAGTAAGTGTTCTTTAATTTTGGGTATAATTCATTAGAAGTCTTTCTGAACATACAATTAATCTAAAAAACCAAACAGATAGCTAATTGAAACTGGATTTGCTTTGACAAGGAGGTTAGCGCAGCGCATTAGATCATGGTATCAACAAAAAATTAACTTCGCGGGTTCGATCCTGGTATAAGGTTCAACAAATAATTAATTAAAATATACTCTTTAATATTTAAAAGAATTTTGTTCTTTAGACTAGGTGACACTGTGTAAGGTATATGTTTGTTTTTTTGGACTATTACAGATCTTATCAAGGATCAGTAGACTGAGGACTGATAAAGAATACACTCTGATTATGAAGATATATTTTAACTGTGCAACAAGTATACATGAATAATTAAGGTGAGAATTAAGTTTCAATATTAATAATGATTACTTGTAAATAAACAAAGCAATAAGGTAACATCAATATATATTATTTTAGGAACCTATACTTAGAAAACGGAGACTCTACTAATGGGAGAACTTTTTCCAAAATACAAGGCAAGAAGTGAGATTAGCTACTTAACTGAGGTAAAGAAATGCTCCAGCCATTATAAGAACTGGGAGGATAAAAAATGTTTTTAAAAATTGATACACCACTATGGATCATTAGAATGGGTATACTTACCATAGAAAATGTGTATATTATTATGACAACCCGAATTTCTGTACACGTTTGACTGATTGAACAATCGGTTATAATTTAGATACTGCTTTTGAGTTTATGAATTAATAATTATGTTCTAATTTTAAATAAGTGTTAATTTGTATATTAATGTATCAGGAACGTGCTTTATTGTAAGTTGTTCTTCTTTTCTGTTTTAAAAAAAAAAAATATGTTGTTTGTATGACAGCCCTGAAGAAGCGCGATACACGTGTTAACATAAAGGAAAAAGAAGGCAGCGCTGTGATTCTTATATGTAAATCTCTACAAAGAAAATAAGAATAAACATCAGAAGATGCAATCCACTGCTGATGACGTTACATATTACATCACTGTATTCACTAAGATACTGTTAATAAGTCAGTTATACAATTAATTTTACCAAAAAAACCATCCATTTAGACACTTATTTACCCATTTATTCTTCCATTAACCTTTAGATATACATATATAAAAAATATTTATTTTTCAGAAAGACACATATTCACTGGATGATGTCATCAGTGATGTAATCAGTGATGTCATTTGAGATGTCATCAGTGATGTCATGAGTGATGTCACTAACCATGTCATGAGTGATGTAATATGTGACGTCATCAGCAGTGGATTGCGGTCGCGCGAGTTATATTTAGCTGATCTAACTATAACGGGGGAATTTCAATGGTTTTTTACGAGTGAAATGTCCAGCTAACTATAACATGTGTGAAACCTATGTTTTTTTTAGTGAATTTGCAAGGTTTTTTAAATGCTAATTCCTAATTATAACGTGTGTGAAACCTATGCGCCCACTTTACGCAGTTAGTGCCGTGCACGCACGGTGGGCACGTGGTGCGCTACGCGCACCGCGTGCCCACGTTACGCTGGATGGGCCATGTACGCACGATGCACTTCGCGCACCGTGCACACATGGAGGGCATATTACGCGCTTCGTTGTGCAAGGTAAACTTTTACATTTTCATTACAAACTTTAGGCCATGCACAAATGGTGCCCTTCGGCCACCATTTGCACACGGGGTGGGGAGAGTATGGTTAATTTTTTTTTTTAATACATTTACATTTCCGTTTATATTATATGCCATGCACAAATGTTGCCGTTCGGGCAACATTTGCACACGGGGTGGGGAGAATATTGTTTATTTTTTTTTTTATAAAAAGTAATCGCCGATTTTTCGAAAAAAATAAATCTTGATTTTTTGACATTAGGGGTTCTTTGGGGACGCCTACATCGAATCTAGGTGGTTAGGAGCAGTCTATACAGCTCCTTTATATGTTTTTTCCCTTTGTTTTGCGTCCCCCCGTCTGAGTGCGAGAGAGAAAATGGCGGCCGCCTCTTCCTGGTTTTGACCGATTCGAATGTTTACTAAGATCTAACAGCCAATCAGAATCGCGCTCGCGCACGTCACCGTACGCGTACGGTAAGCTTACCGTAAGCGCACAGTAAGCGCACCCTAAGCTGCCACAGATATATATATTGATTTAAATGCTATTTTCTCAGGAACTACTGAACAGATTTACACCAGACCTACAAAAGGCACTTCCTTGACCTGAGGACTACCTCTCTGCCAAATTTCAAGTAACTCTGTTCAGCCGTTCGGGCTGTAGCTGTGTCTAAAGGTCCTATGGAAAAATGCATGGGAAAAACGCGTTTTGGGACCCCCCTTTTTTCTCTGCCCCCGCTTGACGAATCCCCCCGAGACTTTCAGGGTAGGAGCGGAGCGTAGCGCCCCACCTATTTTGAAAATTTCGCGAGGATTCGTCGACCGGCGCCAAAGTTATTCCAAATAGAATGTTGCGGATTTCCTATGGAAACAGGGTCCTAACTATAACTATCTACTGGCGACCGCCAGTAGATAATAGATATATAGAGGGAAACAGAATCACAAGCAATCACAAGTCCATCAGTTCACACATGCAGGAACACAGGTACAGACCACAGCGTGTTGGTATAGATGTCAGTGCAATTTTATTACGGTTGATTTGGCATATATATGTATATAGACTTTATGTATGTCTAAATATATTTATATATATATATATATATATATATATATATATATATACACATCAACTATATATAACATATATAAAAATAAAGTGCCCGATTCACAAAAGTAATCTGAGACAAAATCCTAAACTTCGCTTAAACTTAAGACTACATATAAATACACATTTCCTTAAAATTCCACAACTCCTCAACACATACCCACCGTAAAGCCTAAAATTACCCTTCCCACCCAAAAAACCCTACCCAAAAAAACCCTACCCTACCTAAAACCTAAAATTATCCTTGCCACCCCAAAGCCCCTACCCACCCTAAAACCTAAAATTACCCTTGCCACCCCAAAACCCATACCCACCCTAAACCCTAAAATTACACTTGCCACCCAAAACCCCTACCCACCCTAAAACCTAAAATTACCCTTACCACCCCAAAACCCATTTCCACTCTAAACCCTACAATTTCTCTTGCCACCCAAAACCCATAACCACCCTGAACCCTAAAATTACCCTTGCCTTCCCAAAACCCCTACCCTCCCTAAACCCTAAAATTTCCCTTGCCACCCCAAAACCCATATCCACCCTAATCCCTAAAATTACCCTTGCCACCCAAAAACCCATACCCACCTTAAACCCTAAATTTACGCTTGCCACCCAAAAACCCATACCCACCCTAAACCCTAAAATTACCCTTGCCACCCCAAACCCCTACCCACCCTAAATCTTAAAATTACCCTTGCCACCCCAAAACCCATACCCACCCTAAACCCTAAAATTACCCTTGCCATTCAAAAACCCACACCTGCCCTAAACCTTACAATTACCCTTGCCACTCCAAAACCCATACCCACCTTAAACCCTAAAACTACCCTTGCCACCCAAAACCCATACCCACCTTAAACCTTAAAACTACCCTTGCCACCCAAAACCCATACCCACCCTAAACACTAAAAACCCAACCCATACTTAACTAATACTTATATTTGAAATGCATATCCTATTACTGTTCATGCCTTTACAACGAAATGTGTTGTAAAGGCATGCGTTGGAAAGGCATATGCGTTGTGATGGTCATATATTGTCACAGCATTTGCGTTGTTACAACCACGTTGTAATGGTAATGCATTGTAATGACCCCGTTGTAATGTTTGTTTCCCCAGAAATATACAGAATACACAGTGGTACGTTTTCAATATGTTTATTGAACCAACATTATTCTTGTATATAATACATGTTCTGCGACAATCAGTAGCCAGAAGTAAATGAAAGTGATTACAAACACCAAGAGTATAAATAGTGGATATAGTTCTACCATGGTGCTAAAACATTGTATATATGCTGGCATATAAACAAGGCAGTAATCTGGTATACTCCTACAATGCAAAACCCTACTCTGCGTGTACCTAGAGTGTGTGTTGGTGTGAAGCCAAGAATCCCCGCAAGGGATGATCCAACCCCATTATCTGTCGGGAGAGAATGTAAGAGCACGTCTTGGTCACGAACTAGACACCCCCTCACGGTGATGTCAGACCTCTGCGTGGTGAAGTCATAGCATGCAGGAACCCTCAGTGTCAGCTGAAGGGCCTCCTCTGTTAATCTATGGGATGCTTATTTATAACACAAAGCAGCCTTACGATGTACATTGTAGATTAGTGATGTTATGGATATTTATAAAGCTCTGTCGTCCCGTGGATGAAGGTAGAATGACATTTGTACATAGTGTGCAAAGAGGCCTTCTACATGATGTTAGAGGCATCATGATAATGTTGTGCAAATCTAGATGTGTAAACAAAGCAGTTTCAGAGAAACTAATCCAGCATTGTTGAGCATGCAAATATGTGCAAACGTTCCCGCCAGAAATTTTATTGTGAAAATTAGTGCAATGTAAAAAACTGAGCAGCTTCGCTACATGGGCCTAACCCGGGAATATAACACGATTGCACAACCAACTCTTTGTAGGGTACATTTGGGCCAAAAAAGGAAAGGCTGTGGAGAATCAAACCATCGCCTGATGAATAGTGCTCAGTATAAAGATCTGCTATGCATTGGCCAAGTAACAACCACACAAGGGCATGCTTGCTCATTCTACCAGAGCCAAAGCAGCAACCTCTGCACTAGCTCATGGAGCTCCCGTTCTGGACATCTGTCAGGCTACAACATGAGCTTCCTTGCACACGTTTACTAAGCACTGCTGCCTAGACAGTGGGATCTTGGTTTTTGCACTGTGGATGTTGAGGCCAGGTTGTGCTGATGTGGCTGCCAGTTTGCAGACAACCTGGCTCTACTCTCCCATACCCATCTGCAGATGCAAGAGAAGACCGACAAAGTCAAGGTCGTTGAGCTGCGTCCAAGGTGCCCTCTGGATCCCATTTCTTTTCCTTGCTTTGGATACCTTCATTATCCAGTCTATTGCCAGCAGGAAGAGAAAATGTGAGCGCAAACAACTCTGGTGGACTCTGGTCCTCACTATAAAGGCTTCTGTGAGTTGCCTTCCATGGACTGTCTTGCAGGTTATTCCCTTGTGAGAGTTCCTGATGATTCTTATGAGTTTATCTGGTACACTGTAGTGGCAGTGGAGTTTCCAATGAATCTCTCTGTCCACGCTCTTGAATGCCTTCTCATAGTTGATGAAGTTGACATAGAGGACGGAATTCCATTTCATTGGCTGTTCAGTGATGATGCCCATTTTTGTAATCTGGTCTGTGCAGGATCTATCTTTGCGCAAGCCAGCTTGCTGGTCTCATAACTGAGCGCCGACTTGTTCCTACATTCGGTTCACGATGACTCTGTTGAACACTTTGCCTTGGGTTGATAGAAGACTTATCCCTCTGTAGTTTGCGCAGTTGCTCAGGTCACCAAGATCCTTAAGACTAACACAGCCAGCACAACTGCAGTCACTCTTGCAGGTGATGCACTGGAAGAGGTTGAGGCCTTCTCCTACCTGGGCAGTGCCATATATAAGCAGGGTGGCACAGCCGATGTCAAGGCAAGAATCGGCAAAGCATGGGCTGCTTTCCTTCACCTGAAGAAGATCTGGAGCTCCAAGAACCTAAATCTATAAACCAAGATCAGGCTTTTTAACACAAACGTAAAATTGGTCTTGTATATGAAGCTGAAATTTGAAGGAGAACAGTGACCGCCACGAACAAAGTCCAGATCTTTATCAACACCTGTCTGAGGAAAATCCTGCAAATCCGCTGGCCAAACAACATCAGCAACAACGACCTATGGCAGCAGACTTTCTAACTCCCTGCTCATGAAGAAATCATGAAAGGACGCTGGAGCTGAATAGGTCCCACCATCCAGAAGCCCGCATCAGACACCACCAGGCAAGCCTCACCTCAAACCCTCAAGGGAAAAGGAACCTGGCATCGAGGCCTCGAAGCTGACTGGAGGGAGATGGGATACACATGGAGTTCGATTGACAGAAAAGCCAAGGACAGAGATGGTTGGAGAGTCCTAAATGATGGCCTTCACCCCAATTGGGGTAGTAGGCGTAAGTAAGTGAGTACTGCCTGGACAGTCAGATACATTAGGGTGGGCATTTTGCCCATTCAGTCATGCAGGACTTCCTGGTTTAAAACAGGTTTGCAGACCCGCCGCCTTGGAGACATTTCTTCAGTATCTATTCTAAGATAAGGAATCTGCAGCTAGAAGTCTCGTACAGATGAACAAGTTACTTACGTTCGGTAATGCCTTAACTGTTAGAGACTATCTAGCCACAGATTCCTTACCGACCTGCGCATCCTTCCCATCTGCAAACAGAGTCAATTATGAGGGTTACCTCTTGAAAGGCCCCTAGCAGTTCATACCAGTAATCAGTCTTCATCATGGCACGCGCTTTGGCAGAGAATGTCACGGAAATAAACTGATGTCAGCACGCCATGGTGGCTTGTATAAAAGTGCTGTGTATTTAACTTCCAGTGCGGATGATGCCAATGCGAAGCCGAACGATGCAACCTAGTGGCGTGCAGGGGTACTGCTCGGAAACTTCCTGATCCATCTGACGCTTGGGGATAATTCTCAGGTAAGGAATCTGTGGCTAGATAGAGTTTCTACCACACTGGGTGTTGTATTAGATGAATAACTTGTTCATTTTGGCCCATTGTATTTTTGTACTCACAATATTTTGACATTTATATTGCTGTCAGATGATATTTATGAGTTGATATTTAGGAGGAACATCTTCTGTTCTCCCTAATATAAAAGTAATCATATATTTTTAAGCAGCCTAAAGAAAGCTGTTGTGGTTAATGCTGATTGTTTATTAGGGCTTAACTCAAATGATAGGCCAGTGTTTTTGGCCTCTCGCTTCTCCTATGCTACAGTCTGCCTTTACCATAAAGAAAGGAGGAAGAGATGATGAAACTATTTCAGGTCCTGAGCTTGGTATGGCATCATAGGTAAGCTAGATGCTTTGCTAAGGAAAGGTAAATCCTCTGTGTCCTAGAAACAGAAGTAAAGGGTTTCCTGTGATGGTAATATCTAAGTGGATTCAGAAGGACAATCCATTTCAATTGCCTGCAGTTCATTTCCAGAGTGAACATGGATCATGATAGAGGGTAGAGTCAGGTCAGTATGGGTTGAAGAGAATGACAGAGGATCTTCTACTCCTTGCCTTCACCCAGATGTTTTACCCACTCTACACACGCCACTGAAGACCACAGTGAGAGATCCAAACACCACAGTGCAGTGAGTGATCCAGACGCCACAGTTTTGATCTGACCGCAGCAGCAACCGCGGAGCAGGAGGGCGCGAGCGGGAGGACGCGAGCAGAGCGGGGGACACTGAAAATCTGTTTGCGGCTTTGGTCCTGCCCTGGCTCTGACCCCCCCAAACCCCTCGCATTCCCGCTCTTCGCTCCCGCTCCTCTCTCAGAGTGCCGCACGCCGCACAGTACAGCATAGCAGACCGGCAAGTTCACACGCCAGTTGGCCGGCTTGCTACTGCGTTTTCTTGCTTCCTGTGCCCATGATACCTCCGTGAGATCTCCGGCCCGAGCCAGTCTGCCTGTCCGCCCACCTCATTTCTCAGCCCTCAGCAGCCCTTCAAGGGCAGGCACAGGCCACCAAACAGCCAGGTCGGAGCACCACCACAGCAGCAGCTGCAGCAACGGGGAGAGACATAGAGGCACATAGAGACACAGAGGAGGCACAGTGGAGACCAGGAACTCCAGTAAGACAGTGCCGCCTGTCTTCTCAACCTTCCCAGTCTTTGGCTCAGAAGGGCACAGGTGAGCGAAAGGGGCTACAGCCGGCGAGGGCGGCATAAGGCACAGGTGAGCGAAAGGGGCTACACCCGGCGAGGACGGCATAAGGCATAAGGCTTGGTGAGGTGGTATTCCAGGGGAGGCTGCGGTGCCAGGGGGAGCCTCTATTCAATCTACGACCACTGCCTACTCCCACCTTCTCCTGTCCTACAGCACCGTATCAGCCCCTCAACTGCTTAACTGCTGTACCCACCTACTGAGCCCATCGGTGCCCGCCCACCTACTCTCTTGCATACTGTAGACACCTGTTCACGGGGGGACCACAGTGCAGAGCAATAGACACGACAAGACGTTAAGACTCTTCAATGGTCTTAGCCCACTTAGCATTCTTCTGCATTTGCCTCAGCACAGACGAAAGGAGTACTCACCCCTCACTGCCATCGGGGGCATTGCCCGGCAAGATCTGCAGGGAAGTTATCTGGAGTTAAATACAGGAGTAATCCCCTCAGTGCTTTAACCAGCAATGGGCCCCAAATGAAAAGGGCGAGTGCACACGACCCCAGAGGAAACTCTCAAAGCCCACTCCTCAAAAGAGGGGACCACAAGGGTCACAAGGAGTAAATCTCTTACAGATAACAGAAAGGAAACACTGCAAGACGCAGCACAAAAGGGCTCGATAATGTATTTCCTTAGGAAAAAGGACACTCTGAACCCTGACCATGATATAACCCATGAGACACCCCTTGGCGATCTACCTCATGGCTTGAGAGTGCCCCAAGTCAGCAGTCTCAGTCCCAAGGGGCTGGGCAGAGCAACTCCGGAGTATACCCGAAAATGCGGGGAGGGTCAACTCCTGAATAAGGAGTCCAAGGGTCTGAAGGGAAAGGAGGGCGCAGCCTGCATCCAACCGGACTCAACGCAGTCTAAAGGCACAATTATATGTCCAGCTCCCCACCAAATCCCTGTCGTGGGGCAAGATGCCAAACCTACCAAGCTATATGAACCGGCTTTAACCATGGATGCACCAACGTTTGTGATAAAAGCAAAAATTCATCAAGTCAGTGACCAAGGCCTCGATTTCCAGAGTACGGACTCTGAACTAAATTGTATAACCATGCGGTCACACTCAGTTACCGAGAGGCTAAACTCCCCGGTGGGAGGAGACCTAACAGCCTCATTCCTCCACAATCTGGATCAGAAGATCGAAAGAACCCTTAAACTAACCCCTAATTTGTTGTTGCAATCATAATCCTTACGGGGCACCAATTCAAAAGCCGACTACAACCTTAGGAACGTCAGCACAGTCGCGGATTTGGAGAGATCTCCACCGACCGATATAAATTCTTCCACCAATAAAGCCCTTTATGTGGCAATCATCCAAAATGGAAGTCCAAATAGACCTCCTACAAGCCATCGCAGGCCGTTTCGTCAATATAAGCACCAGGGTGGACGAATTGAACAACAGGGTTTATCAGTATTTAACCATCAATCGGGGGGACTGTACCTGCTGCTGCTCAACCCTTATGGAGAAATGGGCCTCCCTCCCCGAGATCCTAACGGACATAGTTGAAATATCCAAAGGATGCTGGGAGACATCAATAACATCCATCATTGATGACTCAGAGTTGATAAACCGTAAACACCTGGAGGCAAAAAAGCTAGCAGGATCCCAAGTGGGCCCAGATTCAGTGTCTCAAGACAAAAAGGGCAGCCCCCGAAAGGCCAAAGAGACATCAACCACAATCCAGGGGCAGTGTGGGGGGGTGCGACACCCTGGTTGTTGACCAGCATGAACACACCCTCAGTACAACTAACGCACAAGACTCCACTCTATCAAGGCGAGCAAAAAAGAAGCTAAGGAAACAACGGAAAAAAACAAAGACAAGAGGGAGGCAACTGCAGTTGAGGAGGAGCATCCCCCAGCCCCCACTATGGAACATCAATCCTCCCCAGCCCTATCCTACCTTTATTACTAAAAACTGGGGCAAAAAGGCTGCCCATGATATTCACCCCCAGGCAGAAGAGCACAGCCAGTTAAGGTCTCCCGAGCACCACAGCTGTGATGGACCATAAACCTTCAGCAAGGTCTGAATCTTCGGTAAAGCCAGACCATCTCATCAGACATATGTCAACAACCACAACAAGCCGGGCACCACGAGAAGCAAGCCCCCAGATAGCGACAGACATAACAGCGCCGCAACCGCCGGACCTGTCCTCCTTTGAAGCAGAACTTGGACAAGAGGTCGACGCTGGGGCCAATCAAGGTCACATAAATTGGTCCCAAGCAAGACACTCATCGAGTAAACAAGGAAGTCAAAACTCAGAACTGGGTCTGGTAGAGCGCTCCCCATATAGGAGAATAATAGCTCCAATCCCGAGTTTACCATCAATACTCCAAGAGATAATCCTCACCCCTAGGTATCAAAGCACAGGTCAGCACGACATCTTGAACAGGAGCAATATACTCCGTCTTTTTAAACATCTGGCAACCCTAGATCAAATACAAATGGGTGACATAGAATGGGTGAAATTCCTGAGTACAAAGGGGGACACACACAGCGACTCAAGAGTGGTTGGTCTAAAGCATATAAACACACAACAAGCCATTGCAAATAACGCCATTCAACTCGCTGAACGGGGCATTGATGTTCAGGCGGTGCCGCATCCAAAATATCCTCATGTCCTGGCACCGGATAACAGAGCAAAGGCCCCGTGGTCAATCTTGCACAGGACAAATAGCTCGGGTGCATCAAGCAAAATTCAGACAGCCCCCAAGGTCAAAACAAACACCGGGTCATCAGTGCAGGCCCCTCAGTCCTTAATCAACCAGGAAGGATAAATGGGGGGAACCAGCATGCCTAACTTTAGAGAATCCAGGCCGGCAATGGAAGGGACAAAGCGAAGTGCAGTCCACAAAGAGAAACTAACTATAATCTCCTGGAATATAGCAGGAATAAGCAAAATCAGTGGCAACGAAAATTTGAAGCAATTTCTGGAAACTGTCGACATACTCTGCCTCCAAGAGACCTGGGCCCTGGCCAGTACCTCATTGGCAGGGCATTATGAACACTTCATTCCAGCCATAAAAAAAGAATCTATTTGGCCGACCGGCCGGCGGGCTATCAGTTTTTATAAAGCACGACAGCGCCCTTGCAGCTAAAACTATCAACTTAAACATAACAGGATTGCAAGCTCTACAAATCAAAGGCCTGAATATTAACTCACATCCTATGCCTCTTCTAATAATTAACTGTTACATCAATCCGGACCAGCTTATTATAAAAAATAAGTTTGAGGGGTTGCTGAGGAAATTAGAAGACCTCCTGTTTAAATATAAATCTCACCAGGTTATCCTAGTGGGGGATTTGAATCTGAGGGACCTGGACATTTACAAATCCCCGCCCATGAGTTGTGGCAGGGCAGCACTCTTGATCAACTTCATCAGCAACCATAAGCTGACCTCAACTCATGTACTGAAAAAGGCCCACTCGAACACATGGGACCCTCCTCCTACCTTCAGAGACATCTCAAGAATTGACTACATCATGATCAGCGAAGCACTGGCGGCCAGCTTGAATGACTTTGAAGTGGAAGATAGGATGGAAAGCGACCACAGGCCACTGAGAGCGGTCTTCCTGATGACAGTTCCGACAGCTCCACACTACCAAACCATTGGAGCATCAAGAGGGGAATGAAAACACAGTGTCCTGAGGAGGATCAAATGGTCGGTCAAGATAGGCAACATGTTGCAAACATGGCTGGAAGAAAAACAGGAAGGCAATCTGTCCACGCCGATATCACCCATAAAGGCCTGGGAAGATATCGTGAAGGATTTACAAGAAAAGTTTGGGAACCCCCAGACAAAATACATCAGGCCCAAAGGACAGACAAGAGGGGGTAGCGCAGCCGCGGCCCGTGGAGGGAGTTCCGTGGGGTGGAAAGGCGGGGCGGGGGAGGGGCAGGGTGGGGGGTTCTAAAAACCGGAATATGGATAATTGCAGGTAAGTAAACAATAAAATAAATAAAACAAATTTCGTAGCGCGCTGCATCGCATTTTGCGATGCAGGGCGCGCAACGAAATTCGTTTTATTTACTTTATTGTTTACTTACCTGCAATTATCCATATTCCGGTTTTTAGATCCCCCCACCCTGCCCCTCCCCCGCCTCGCATTTCCGCCCCACGGAACTCCCTCCACGGGCCACGGCTGGGGTAGCGTAGGCCCAAACAAAGACATACAAGTCTGTAAACTCCTCCTGCATAAGGCCCTAGCAAAAAAGAAAAGAGGGGGCGGCGTTTCAGAGGGACCGTCGGTTGCATCACTAAGGGCAGCACTAAGAAAGAAAATTTGGGAACATGAAAACGCCATCACGGAAAGGGAATGACTAAAAGTCTTCGCCTTGATAAAACGGAAGACCCCAGCCCACCTGTGGAGACATATAAATCAACTGAGCAACAGAGGAATCGCAAGAGAAAACGGAGTAGCAGAAAAGGACTGACTGATTTATGTCAAACAGCTATACACAATTACTGCTGCCCATAAAGACAGTCCAGAAAGGACCAGTGGCAAAGAGGGCCCAGACCGGCAAATAAATATCGCTCCAAGCGACACCAAAGTCAGCCAAGATAACTGGTCTGAGGGTAATAGAATGTCGGCGGAAACACATGACGAAACACCAGCCAAGCTAAATCCCCATACAGTCAGTAAGATCATCAAGAACAATAAGAACGATGGGGCCCCCGGACCAAATGTAAATCCAGCTCTGGTCTTTAAAAAGGCCCCCGACTTCTGGGCAGGTCTGCTAACTCCTTTATTCATCCATACATTCCAATCAGCAATAATTCATGATTCCTGGAGGGGCTCCATTTTGGTCCCCATTTTAAAAAAAGGAGACCGCTTAAAACCATCAAATTATAGGCTTATTGGAGAGGAGGAGCCTAGAGCGCAATCAAGATGGCCGCATAGGCACAGGGCTCCCGAGGGCCTCCGCAACCTCCCACGTCTATCATGAATATATCCTGATTCTATCGACGGGCTTCTACAGGCGAACATAAGCGGAGGTGATACCCGTTGTCCAAACTTAAATCGGACTTCAGGAACCGGGATAGCATCGACTTCAAGTTGGCGGCCTACTCCTGGCCTTGCCCCGGACTCGAGTTGGCGTGGTGCCCGGGTAGGAAGTGAACAACAACGGCATGCAGGACCCGGGCTGGTGCGTACCCCACACTTTCACTTTCGGTTTCGGGTCTCCTCGCTGAACCCGGCTGAGGGACCCTGGATTGTCAGCGACACATCGATAGTGGGAAGATTGGGAATCCTGCCTGGATCTTGGACACTAGTCTGGACTACATTTCGTGATCGCCGAGGCTCATTGGATCGGCTGTCCGGGGATTACTAATTGTGTTGGTGGACGACAACCTTGGTGGCCCTCAGACAATGGCGGCTAGATTGGACGGAGATAAACAAAAATCCAAGACGACTAGGCGGGGAGGTTATTTCCAAACTAATAACATGGACCGTTATGCCCAGTCAAAAGGATCCCCTAGTGGACTGCATAAGTCACCGGAGAGACCCAAGGATGGCCCGGGATCGTCCACAGAATTAACATTTCAGGACGTCATGGGTGCCATCGACGAGATGAAAGCTGCGGTTGGTCAGCAATTCGACACTTTGGCCCATAAATTGGACACGGTTTTGATCGATGTTAATCTAGTCAGAGTGGACCTTTCAAAAATGAATGAAAAGGTCAAATCCTTGGGTCTGAAAACGTCGAGCCTGACAACGGACGTGTCAGACATTGGATGTCCGCAGAGGTCCGTACTCTGCGGACATCCAATGACTTATTTGACCGTCGGCTGGAGGATTTTGAAAGTAGGGCTCGGCGGAACAATGTGCGCATAATAGGGGTGCCGGAGAAATCGGAGGTTCCTGCGGCCGACCTCTTCGTGGAAGACCTCGTGATCAACCATCTTGCACCCAAAGGATTGAGTAACTTTTTTGCGGTCGAGCGGGCCCATAGAGTTCCGGGTGGTAAGCCGAAAATGGGCGCTCCCCCACGGCCTATCATTGCCAGAATTTTCAATTTTAGGGACAGGGACGCTATCCTGCAGGCCTCGAGGGTGAGTGGGCCGACGAAGTTTGAGAACACTAATATCAGCTTCTACCCGGACTTCACACAATCGGTCCAAAAGCAGAGACAGGGGTTCATGGGTGTTAAACGGCGACTGAGAGACATGGAGCTGAAATATGCGATGCTCTTTCCGGCCAGGTTGCGTGTTGAGTTTGAGGATCGGTCACATTTCTTCGATCGGCCGGAGGTGGTCGGAGATTGGCTTGATACTCTGCCCCAGCGACGAAGTCGAGAGGGACAGACTGAGGAGAACGGAGTGGGCCTGGCGGGGCGGGGCAGGAATAGACTCTTGGTTCCCGGTGACTGAACATTGCGATGACACTTCCATACTTTGGTTCGATGTTTCTATTCAGTGCCTTATTCTTAAATGCCCGGGGGTTGTGGGGTGCTTAGTGAGGCTCTTTCCTCCTCTGAGGTTTCTTTTTGTAGATTAGTTAATGCTAGGGCGACAGGCACACTGCAAGTTGGGGGGGCTACATGGGCTCACGCAGGGGTGCAGGGAGGGGGGAGTTGTAACGGAAACGTTGGTGGGGAGGGGGGGGCCAGGGAATGGTTGAATGTTTCACAAGGCAACGTAACGCTCTACGACTGGTGGTCGGGGTCGTGTTCTCTGGGGGAGGGGGTTGTGCACGTGGTTGGGATGGGGGTAGGGGATTGAGAGTACTCTCATGGAATGTGAATGGATTGGGGGACAGGATTAAACGTGGGGTAGTGCTGCAGTTTGAAACGGCTTTCGCCGGACATTGTCTTTCTGCAAGAAACGCATCTAATTGGGAATTCTTGCCATGCTATGAATAGGCGGGGATATCGTCTCGCTGTCCACTCCGGTTTCACTTCTGGCTCGAGGGGGGTGGGCATCTTGGTTAGAGCCTCTCTCCCGTTGGAGGTGGACGATATGATTCATGATGACAGAGGGCGGTATGCTGCACTCGTCGGAAGATGGGAGGGCAGAACTGTCTCGCTAGTTTCTGTTTATGTCCCACCAGGATTGCAGACTGTAACATTTGCTGATTTGGGACGCCTGGTCTTGGGACTCCAGGGGGGGTTTCTGGTGACGGGGGGCGATTTTAATTCTGTCGTATCCGGTAGAGCGGATCGTCACCCTCCCAGGGATCTCCCTGGGGCACAGACCTGGCTGAGTGGGTTTATAGATACCCTCGGACTGATAGACTGCTGGAGATTAATGCACCCGAGACAGGCGCAATACACTTTCCACTCAGGGGCGCATGGCAGTCTCTCGAGACTTGATTATGTCCTTATGCCGGCGGCCCAAGCTGTGATGGTTAGGGAAGTAAGACATTTGGCCCGGGGTATTTCTGATCACTCCCCACTACTGTTGCACATGGAGGTCACCCCCGGGGCTGATGGGAGGGTAGCACCGATTAACCCTTGGTACCTGCGTAATCCTAAAATCCGGGCTGAACTGGTCAAGTCTCTCGAACACTATTTCAATGACAATGTGGGGTCAGTATCATCTGCTGTCTCGTTGTGGGAAGCCTTCAAAACAGTGATCCGTGGGCAAGCCCTTTCTCTAATTTCCCACACCAAGAAAAGCAAGATTGAGGAGGTGGTTCCCCTTGAAAACGAAATAGCCGGGTTGGAGGGGGACCTGGAGCTGGGTGTTACGAATGATAAGTTGCACGTTCTCAGTCTGAAGCAGCTTGACTATAGAGCGTTGGTCACCGATACCGCCAAAGTGATGAGTAGAGAGCAGCAAGGGTGCTTATACGATGTGGGGGATAAGGCTGGAAAATTGATTGCATGGTTGGACAAGAAAGAGAGAGCGAGTCGAGTGGTACCGGTTATTGAGAGAGCGGATGGCGTGCGTGTGACTGACCCTGTGGAAATTGTTGAATGTTTCGTGGCTTATTTCCGCGAGGTATATTCTCCAGTCTCGGATCGCCCTGAGGATGACTCTCATCTATTGCTGAGAGATATTGCGTTGCCGTCTTTGTCGGAGGAGGATAGGATACTGATGGACGCGACGTTGTCGCCTGATGAGATTGCTTTGGCCATTCGCTCGGTCGCTTCCGGCAAGGCCATGGGTCCTAATGGCCTTCCCATCGAACTGTATAAACTGCGCCCGGACAAGATGGCGCCTCATCTACGCGAAATGTTTCTTGAAGCACAAGAAGTGGGCTCCCTCCCCTATGATCAGCATCTTGCTACAATAGTCCTGATTCACAAGGAGGGGAAGTCGCGGGATCGATGTATCTCTTATAGACCCATCTCCTTGTTAAACGCTGAGCCCAAAATTCTGGCTAAGGTTTTAGCTAATCGTCTGGTTAGGGTCGTTGGTGACTTGATCCATCCGGATCATTCCGGTTTCATACCTCACCGTAACACGGCTCTGAACCTGAGGCGTCTTCATGGAGTGCTCGCCAGAGCGGCGTACATACGTGAGCCGGCCATTTTGGCGTCTTTGGATGCAACAATGGCGTTTGATACTCTAGAATGGCCGTATCTTTGGGCGGCGCTCGCGAAATTTGGTTTTGGCCCCGGGTTTATCGGTTGGGTAAAGTTGTTGTATGATGAACCGTTGGCTCAGGTGGTAGTGAATGGCAGAGTGTCGACACCCTTTGTGTTGGGAAGAGGCACGCGGCAGGGTTGTCCGTTGTCGCCCCTCCTCTTCGCACTTGCCTTGGAACCTCTGGCTGCCTGGCTACGATGGGAGCCCTCACTGCGGGGCATCAGGTGGATGCCTGAATTTGAGGACCGCATCTCTCTTTATGCGGATGACATTCTCCTGTACCTCACATCTCCCCGGCAGTCTTTAATTGTATTAGTTGATGTTCTAAACTCATTTGGTCGTAACTCCGGCTTGGTCATTAACTGGACTCAGTCATGCGTCTACGTTCTCTCAGGTGATGCTCCTCCCCTTCCGCGTGGCTGCCCTATCCAGATTTCGCAGTCGGGGTTTAAATACTTGGGAGTCTTCATAACATTAGACCCTGTGGCCCGTTATGAGCGGAACTTACTCCCCCCACTTCAACGACTAAAGGCCGACGTTTCGGGTTGGCGACGGCTTCCGCTTTCGCCGCTCGGACGTGCGGCATTGTTTAAAATGATGTCGCTACCACGCTTCCTGTATGCACTACAAAACACACTTGACGTTATACCGGCCCGCTATTTCCGTGCGATGGAGAGTTTGCAGAGGCAATTGTTCTGGGACGGGCGATCGCGAATCGCTCTCACAAAATTGACGCTCCCTTGGTATGATGGGGGTATTGCACTCCCCGATATCAAGCGATATTATTGGGCGTCCCAATTGACGGCGGTGAATCACGGGATGTACGGACCGGCCCTGAACCCGGCGTTTGAGATGGATAAAATGTTATTGCCTGGTGGGGATTACAATAGGGCACTCTATTCGAAGTCTCCCGGTGTGCAGTTGACAGGCCCAACAAAGATAGCAGTACGTGTGTGGCATGCTGCGAATGCTGCGATGGGATGGAAGGACCGCCTGACTCGAGCGACTCCGCTGTATGCTTCAGAAAGGCTGGGCTGTTTGTGGAAAACAAAAGGATTTGAGAAATGGGATATGATTGGCATATGTAAGGTGAGTTATTTTTGGGTGAAAGGGAAGTTTAAAACGTTTGAAATGCTGAAAGTGGAATATAAGCTGAATGATAGGGAGTACTTCCGGTATGCTCAGGTCCGCCATGCGTTGTGCTCGGTTTTCCCTGATGTTACTGCTATCCCGGAAAATTCCCCACTGGAGGACAGGGTGCCTTGATTTATAAAAAGCTTATAAACGGCCGGGCGGACCGGTTGACCCACCTGAGGGAGGTCTGGGTAGCTGACGGTTTGGAATTAGATGATGAGGACTGGGTATCGGCGGTAGCCTCCCCGAGGGAGGTGGCAATTCCGGCCCGCCTTCGGCTCGTACAACTGAAGATACTCCATAGAGAGTATGTCACGGGACCCCGCCTGATGCGCATGGGTTTTTCTGTGGATGGATTGTGTAAGCGTGGCTGTGGTTTGCTGGGTACTTTCCTTCACGTCATATGGGAATGTCCTGAGGTGGCTCGCTTTTGGAATCGGGTGCATGCGGTAATGGAAGAGGTCACACATGTTGCTCTGTTACCAGAAGCTAGGAGGTGTCTGCTGAACGTGTGGGAGCCAAATGATTATAATGTGGCACAGACGCAGTGGGCGACTTTGGGGAATATGGTGGCTAAACGCAACATCGCACAGTTATGGGGTTCCCAGAGGTCACCCACGGTCTCGGTATGGAAGGAGAATATGGACTGGTGCATGTTTAGAGAAAAGACGGTGTATGTGGCGAGAGGCAAGCCTAGGAAATGGACTAAGGTGTGGGGTCCGTGGAATTCTTATAGCGGAGACATCTGCGCCCCTCCTCTGGCAGTAGTATTGGATGTTCCTTTGTCCCCCTAGCTGAACATTCCTAATTTGCTATGTTATGAGTATGATACAGTTTGACTTTTCCTCTGCTCCCAGGCCCCCCCCCCTCCTCTGTCACAGACCATTCATGATTATTATATAAAGTGGAATTTCCTACCCCGGGGAGCACGTACTGATACTTACAATTCTTATTGCCTTGTTTGTGTGAAATGTTAATAAGTTTTAAATTTGAAAGATGAAACCGTCTTAAACACTGTTATTCGACTACAACCGCTGCCTTCACTCAGAGTGCTTATGGACTAACGGGATCTTTTGATGGACATGTATGTATAACGGTGAAATAACACATCTCGTACTAATTAGCGGCCGGCCCAAGTGGGTGTAGGCCCATGTCTGTAACTCTTTGAAGTCAAATAAAGGTTTCTTTAAAAAAAATTAAAAAAAATAAAAAATTATAGGCTTATTGCCCTTTTTGGCCTTGAAGCCAAGGCTTACGCGCGCCTTCTACTAAAGGACCTGGAGGAGTGGGCAGATGAGAATAGCAATATATCATCTTATCAAACTGGCTCCAGGTCACAGGCATCGACCATATACAAAGTACTGGCATTGGCCTACTTATCCACCCAGGCTACCACGAAGAACCACCCCCCACTCTTCTGCTGCTTTGTGGATTATAGCACAGCTTTCGACAAAGTGGTACGCAGAAGACTATGGTGGAAGCTAGAAAACTGGGGCATCCCACCGAACCTACTGAAGGCAATAAGATTGCTCTATGAAGGCACCTGGGTAAGAGTTAAAACCAGTGCTAGCACCGTGTCCTCAAAAAAAAACACGGAGAACGGGCTGAAACAAGGTTGCGTGTTGGCTCCCATTCTTTTCAATCTATACACAGCGGATCTGGGGGACGCCCTAAAAGGAGCCAGCCTATTAACACCAAGACTAGGAAATACGAGGCTGTCGGTGCTTCAATACGCTGACAACACCGCCAAAATGGATCACACAAAGGTGGGTCTACAAAGAGCCCTAACTGCATTAAATCAATTTAACATCATCAACAATCTGACAGTAAACCAAGGAAAGACCAAGGTTGTCATCTTTGGGATCTACCATCAGAAAAAGAAAGCACGTTGGCATTTGGGCAGCTTGCAAATCAAGACTGCGGAGTCATACAATTATCTAGGGGTCTGGCTAATGGAACGGGCTAAGGCAACTGCCCATCTGAAACATCAGAGAACTAAACCCAACAGGGTCATATACCTACTCAAACAACTAAACTATCATCTGATGAGTCCGACCACCGGCCCAATATTGAAGGTTATGAAAGCGAAACTGCTACCAGCAATCAGCTATGGCCATCAGGCTTTCCTCGGGTCACAGCATGCCTGCCTAAATACAGCTCAATCCAAAGCTTATAAAGCAGTGCTTCAAATCCCAAGGGCAGCAAGGAACGCAAGGCTAAGAAGGGAGCTGGGAATGGTGAGGCCGGACTTGATGTGCCAGGGTGACATCATAAAACTCTATCTCAGGATTTTAAGGGCTCCAGCTAACTCCTTAAAACATCAGTTAAGATCAATCTTTGAAGAGCCTTGCACGCCCTGGCACTCTGCAATCGATAAAGCGATCAAAACATTGAATATAGTGGAAGAAAGCATATTTAGGCCAGAGATCCCCCTGAACACATGGAAAAAAGTGATAAACAAACAAGTGTGCAAAATCTCATTTGACCTGGACTGTTAATCCCTCCATTCAAGTCCACTCTTAGATCCGCTAAATAGTTCTTAGACAGCTGGCAAAGCCCAGGCTTATCTAAGTGACACTATTACACCATCAGCTCGAAGCAAAATTCTGTCCATGAGACTAATCACCTTAGGAATCGCGTATTTTAATCCTGCGTGGGCTCGTAGAGGGGAAGCCACTAAATGCAGACTCTGCTCATACAAGAGGGAATCGTGGCTCCACCTTCTATGTTGTTGCCCCAATCTTATCAAGGAACGAAGGCAATTACTGCGGCCGATTTGCTCCACTAACGGAACAAAATCCTGTAGCGAAGTGTCAGCCATGTGTTTTTCCAAGCCTAGCACGATGATCCTAGCTAGACTGGGGAAATTTATCCATCACATCAGGATTGCCCTAAAACTGGCAAATGAACTTAATAAAACTCTGGAGAAGTACATCACAAAACCAGCGCAAGGGCGCTGAGGTGGTCTAGACCGTGCATTGATGCTTGTCTGCACTTCCAGCAACCCCTCCAGGAAAGCCCCTCTCATTGTTAATGGTCCAGAGGCCAAGGGGAATGAAACATACGTTTATAATGCCACCCATAGAACAACACGGGATTCCGGACTGCCACCAAAGTCACACCTCCATAAACACAAACTCTGGGGAAGATTGACTTTGGTGGAATTTGGGAGGGGAGTCAAACTTTTTATTCTTTTTATTTTTATCAAAACATATTTTAAACTCCTTTTACAAATAACAGTTTTTAATTATCTGCACTAGCTGCAAAATGATGAGCACCTTTACTGTAATGATTTTAATTAATTGTACAGTTAATAAAATGTCATGTCACTGAAGTCACTATGAGATGGTATATACTGCATGCTAGAAGTGCTAAATACACAAATAAAGAATAAAACAAAAATGACTGAATATTGAATCCCAGGAAGTTACTGAGCTGTCTTTTGAATCCTGTTAAAAGCAAAACTTAATTCTTTCTTTTTTAGACATTTTATACTGAAATAATAGATCCTTAAATCATGTAGTTTGGAACTTGTTTATGTGATTTCTTCTATTATGAGACATTTTTTATTTATCAATAAATTGAGGAATTATCGAAATTGTATAATTGCAACAATTGTGCAGATAATATAGTTATGCCAAAGCAATGCCTCGGATGTTAAGAAGTGAATTAAATTACAGCAAAAAGGGACTCCGTGAAGGTTTGATCTTTTTTCATAGAAACTGTAAGACTGCTGCATCCTAAGGAAAGCATGTATAGATTTCTTTATTGGTGCACACTTTCAGCCCTTCCCAGAGCTGGAACTCATTTGCTTTAAATATCTACTTTCGTGAATTGGGTAATAAGTGTATGTGTATATTTGGTAATACACTTAGGTGTAACTCTCCACTTTTTTGCTATGCACCAATTCTGAACGGAGTTGAATAGCTAAGTGTAGACCTACATGTCTCCTCCCTCGCCACTGAGAGTGGAGCCTCCTACGATAGTATTGACAACCGTAAAGTTACTACAAGTGAGTTACAAATGGGACATAGAACTCTGCCACCTAGGTGGAGACCTTGAATGGCACAGAATAGGCATGTACTATATACATGCCCAAAATCATACACACCTGCCACTTATTCATGTCCAACTGCAGAAATACAGCCTAGACTCTAGGCTCTGCCTGTTTACTCTTTGACTGTGTCACCTTGCAGCCAACAGGAACCACATCCAGGCTCTGCGATGCAGTCAGTACCACTCAAGAGGAAGAGGTATTTCACTGAGGAGGAGAACGCAGTTGTGGTTACATTTGTGTTCAAACAGTACGAACACATGCATAGTGGTGCCTCCATTTACCTTCAGCTGATCTCAGAAGACAGCCATATTGCGGGAGGTTACAGACTTTGCCAATGAATTGTCGTAGGAGTATAAATATTACAAGCAGTTAAATTGTAGGTACATCATGTGACAATTAAGGTGTTACGGTATATGTATGCGTACTTGAGTATACTATGTGAATGATTTAACTTCAGTGTTCAAAGGTAAAGATGGAAGAATGGGTGTGAAGGGTAACTGTATTAATAAATAGAGCATAGCATGTTTGATTGTCAGAATGGTATATGTGGATTACATAATAGTCCATCATTTATCACTAACTAGAGGGGTCGCCAACCTTTTCTGTAATGAGAGCTACTTAAGTTCAATGAAAATTGTCCCGAGCTACTAGTATTTTAAGTGTTGTAATAGTGACCATATCAGACAAGATTATGTTAGCAGTCACTATATGCAAGATTACTAGAAGTGACCACCTCTGTGCCTCAGGCATGGTTGCCAGCAATAACATAAAAAGCTAATAAAATTAGTAGTGAGTCTCTCCAACAATGCATGATTTTTAAATCTAATATTATCTGTAAATATATTTTGAAAATTCAGCCATTTTTCTCCAAATATTTGCATACGATTTCAGAAAATATACACATTTTCATCTCGAATTCACATGCTTCAAAATATTCAATATAATGATTCGGCCAAGCATAAACTTCTAAACTACTAGGCTGGTCTGCACACTGGAGAGCTACTTACAGGTAGCTGGTGAGCTACCGGTAGCTAATGAGCTAGGTACTAACCAACTAGATAAATGGAGCAGTGAAACTAGTGAATCAAAAAATGAGTCAGCTACTAGAACCCACACTGCATACATTAACCCACTTGGGGAACCTGGGTGTGACCTCTGTTGCAAGGTGCACAAAATTGCCACATGACAGTCTACTGCATCTTGCACACAGTTTCAAGGCGGGGCAGCAAATCCCTCTCACACCATACCGTCTGGAATTCTGAAGCCCAACCTAAGGATACCTAAAGTGTGATCATTGATGACTCATGTACGTGGGTGTGCCATATTGTATCTATGATGAAATAGTGTGGCTGGATGAACGAAGGGTATGAGGAGCTTGGGGAGAGAGCATACCCGGCATCACACCTATCAAATATTGGATATTGCTTAAAATGTGCTTATGTTCTAAATGTACTGCATCATATATCATATATCCATATATGCAGTTACTGTAAGGGTGATGTGTATTTATTGTGTAATTACTGAGTAATGAGTGAGTATGACTGAGAGGCCATCCACCAAATGCACATGAGGTCCCAGTGTGAGATGTTATAACGTACCTGTTTCCTGTACCACTGAGATCCTCAGAAACCAAAACACCATGCAAGAGTGGTGTATGTTGCAGAAAAGGTGTTCCTTGAGGTGAGGTGGCTGAAGTGCCACATGAGTCTATGCTGTTGTCCATTTCCCTCATGTCGTAGGTGTCCTTGGTTGCATTGTCCTTCCCACCCTTTACAGCCATGCTACAGTCACTGGCAAAAAACAAAGTTACATTTTTCCTTTGAAGCATCTCATTAAAGGCAAGCCAGTTTCAGTGTTTGCAACCGGTACTATGCCTACACTGTCTGAACTGAACTTCTGGACAGACCCAGTGGCTATGAAATTGAGTGAAGTCCGTATTTTGCCATGGGCTGTGATAACCTGTTAGCGGGTTGTAGCTGAATCAGACTCCTGCTCCCAATCTGCAACCAAATTAAGGATCAACCCAGGTAAAAAGTAGAATCTGGCAATGAGTGCTTCCTTGGACATGCCAAATATGCTGGTACTTTGCTTGGTAACCCTATCTTCCTCCTCCAATAATTTTTCTTCAAAGTGAAAAGCAAAGCTCCAAAGACATTCTCTGACATAGTGGAGGAAAAAAGGTTGCTTGGTGTGTGAATTAATTTCTTATGTGGATGCCTGCATGTGGTTGGATGATGTTATATTGCGGTCTTTGCTACATGTGCAGAGCTCTCTGCACAAGCAGGTATACATTTTCATAGTAAATGATAGAGGGATGGGGAGTGGGTGGAAAATGGGGAATACTTATTGCTAAATCGTGGGGTTTAGGGCAATATGGGTGTAATTAAATAGTAGATGTTTAGGGAGGGATGCACTAATACAAAAATACACTCACAAATAAGACCATTTCTCTTGATATAATATGCTTCTGATTGTACTGCAGCTCTAATAGGGGCAAAACAATTACGAAGGTACTCCAGCCAAGCATTAGAGTCAGTCAAGCACCACTGATAGCCTCTTCTAAATGACTCATGGTTAAATTTTAAAATCAGGTCAAGGCTAATGGGCATGTGGATTCTCCTTCATATCCCTGCCTGCCACAAATGTTCAAGAACATCCTCCTGTCAATGACTGCTCCAACCCAAACCTTACACAATCTCCTGCATACAGCTGCCCATTAGGAAGAAGCTGTGACCCAGCAAACTCAGTCAGCTAGAGAGCAATCTTTATTGGCAAGTTCCTTGAAAAATTGATCAAAGAGCATCATTCCATGAAATTTCTAACATCCTTGAAGAAAACAATTTACTTTCTGTTCACCAACTTACGTTCTGCCTTAGGAGAAACAAGGAATTAACTTGATCTCCATCAGGGACAATCTAAAGACCACCATAGAGAGGAATGCCATTGCTTCATTTCTTTATTTGACCTGTCTGCCACAATCAGCACACTTAACATAACATAACATAACACGTGTATTTGTAAAGTGCACGATTACCCGTAGGCGTCTTGGCACTGAATATCAGATGTTTATTGTTACCCAACTCAATGGTACTTATTTTATCGACCTCAGATGGATGAAAGGCTGATTGGACCCGCCGGGATTTGAACCTGTGACCATGAGGTCGAGCACAGGCCCCTTCAGGGGCTGCATTGGCCCACTGGGCCACCAGACCCGGCCTCCACCTCCACTCCTGTTTAGAGAGACTTCAGGAACTTGTCATAAATGGAAGCATCCTTGACTAGATCTTGTACCTCATCAGCAGATTTGTACTTGTGTTATGCAACTCTGGGGTATCATTGCGCACTGACCTATGTTACCTAATCTACTTTTTAATTGGAGTTTCAAAATATAGGTTCATGGATCTACTCCCTATCACACATACATTTTTTAGGCACCTACCCTCGCTTCCGAGTCGGCCAGCGAGGGTAGGTCGTCCAGAGTGTTGCTCTTTAAAAACTCAGGCAAGTAGCGTGCCGGTGTGCATGACTCAAGGAGTCATAAATATTACCCGATTAGGGTCATCGCCAAAATACGTTTTTAAACCAATGCGCAAAAAATGTATGCATGAATGGGAGTAGATCCATGAACCTATATATTGAAACTTTAGTCATAAAGTAGATTAGGTAACATCGGTCCTGAAGAATAGCTACTAGATCATTGATTTGACTAAATTAAAGCTTGAAACATGTTGACCTACAGCTATCTTAGATAATAACTTCTAGTAGATAGCACCACGTATTTTAATAGAGGTAGGAGAACTTGTTCATTAAAGTTTTTCCTGAGAAGTACCTCTTATCCTATTTGTTTCTGCAGAGTCAGGTTCCCAGCGTACCCTGTGGAACCAATATTGACCTGAACAGGCAAACACACTTCACTAGGAACTGAATACCCTTTATACCTTACCTAGTTTAAAACAGCACACACAGGCTGCAGACCTTGAGAATGTTTTACAGTGCTACTTTAGTTGTTGGCACAATAAGTGCTGCAGCCTACTAGCAGCATTTAATGTACACACCCTGGGTTCATGTATTACTACATACAAGGGACTTATAAGCATATTGAATTTGCCAATTAGGTATATGCCACTTTGACCATGTTAGAAGAGAGAGCACAAGTACTCCACCACTGGTTAGCAGGAGTAAAGTGCACAGAGTCATATGGCCTTCAAAAACTGGTTCAGTAAAAGAAGGTAAATATTTGGGGGAATACCAAGCAAAAGATGGTAATTTCCAACAAAGTGTAACACTCTGTATTGCAGGAAGTAGTAGGTCACCCATTGGGGCCCCTTGGAATGTACAATTGCCAACCCTGGACTAATCCTCAGAAGATATACAATAACTGGCTATTTTAAGCCCATTTCTATAGGGCCATCTGTGCTACGTTCGGGTGAACTCATCGAGGTATATACTATGGCTGACTTACAGTCACTGGTTCTCTGGTGAGTCAATCATGGAGTACAGTTCGACAGTCACTGACAGAACATCCATTAATATGGGTGGATCTCTGCATCTTCTGGGCAGACCGCTGATAGCTTATACAATCTGCAATAGCATACACTTGAAGGTTCCCAGCAAGAGTGCCCGGGCTAAAGCCACATGAACAGGATTTATAATTTGGCTGGTGGTAAAACCATTTCCTTGCAGATGGCCATATGACACACACACTCTTATCAATCCTTTGCACTTATACTCATGTCGACCTTCTGTCCAACACAAGGAAATATATATAAAATTGTGTTCACATTGTTAATTTTACCAATACTGTGCTAGGTTCCAGTGAAAGTTATAGTGAGCTATTTTGTAAATATCTGTACCAATGACCATTCACATAGTATGTTGGAAAGTTGCTAAGGTAGTTGCACAAAAGAAGTACAGTTATTGGAATTGTGGTAGGACAAAATAAGAACAGTTCCAGTTTATCTGCTAGTAATCCTGCTCCCACTGCTTTAATTCCTTGGACCACTGCATCCTGGTCCACCACCTTGAAGACCTCCAGGGTCAGCCCTGGTATGAATGAATACATTCCTGCATAACTTCACTCAGCAAGATAGATTGTTGCATATTTGTAGGATGAAAGTATATGCCACGCTCCTGACTTTCCCATTTACCAAAACCCATAACTCTGGTATGCAAGTGGAATACCACGGGTCCAATAGCGGCGCACCACCTACTATGTCTTGTCACTGAGTATTCATGAAAGAGAAAAGGTTTTGGACAACAGTCTCTACTGTAGATGATATCTAGTCTGATCTTTATGTTCTGCTCCCACATCTAAATTATATTAAGTGAACCACCCATCATTGAAACTCCTGACTCCGTAGGGTAAAATACTCTATATTTATTCAAGGCTCAGATAAACCATGCTGACATGCTGCCAGGATGGTAGAACATTGTATATAGATGCAACTTTGAGTCAATGTTGTATGTATGCAAAATAACATTGCCAATGCTTGTGCTGCACTTTCACAAAATATGAAAAAGCTAAAAGAACAGCAGTGGCCAACTTGCACAGATAAAAGTGTGGGCTAACCTTCTTGGAATGTTATTTTTTTAACCTTCTAAGACGGCAATCATGAAAATATAGAAAACAACATTCTAAGATGCTGGCCTTCTCTATTTGCTTTGCCAGTGCCAGTGCCACTGTACAAAACCTGGCAAATCCAATGATTGGAGAGGTGCATGGGGCCAGCGGTTCGAAAGAGAGGTAGGAAGGGGAGAGAGAAACCAAGCCACAATTGTACTCCGTGTTGGTGGGGGCAACAATACGGAGGCAAGGCGGGGTGGCAAGGTAAATCTAGGATGACTTTGGAATCAGGGGGTTGGGGCAGAGCGATTGTGTTGGGAGAAAGGAAACAAAAGAAAGCAAGAGAGGGTGCGGCAGGAGTAGGACATGTACTCATTTCAAGTACTATATCCTAAATAAAAGAAAAAAGTCTAAAGATAAATAGTTCTCTAATGTCAGCAGGGAAAGGATACATTCAAAAACCTAAGTGTTCCAAGGACAGAACATACACAAGATTAGGGGGGAAATTCATTAAATCAGGAACAGAGAATTGAAACAGAGTGAGTTTTGGGTCTGCCCCTTGCCTATGGTTTGATGACTTTCTTGTCTAAGTTTGTCACAGACACCATTGTAGCCAATATGTTGACTGGCAACTGAAGCTGTCTGTAGCGAGATCTCAAGAAAACTGATCACATCTCCCTTGCAAAGATTACACAATGGTTACAGATCAAACAGATGTTAGCATTCAACATGCTGTGCATTACTCACAGAATTTTCTATACCTGTGGCACGAAATACCTGTCTAAACACTTCAATATCCGCATACACTATCCCACCTGAGATCGACATACAACAAGACAAATACTCCAATATCATTTAACAACAAGCATTTATTTTCAGTGCAATAGGTCTCGCAGTGTCATTGTTTTGAGTAAATGGCCTTGTAAATGACATTGTTTTTTATATTCTTTATGTTTTGTAAAAATGTATTAAAATGATTGTAATGTAAAACGCAAATAGTGTTAAAATTTGTAAATGGAAAAGTTATTAATTGCATTTATATGAGTGCGATCTATTGGCTTTGTAAATGTTAATGTCTTGTGTCAATGTGAGTTTTGTTAAGCAAAATAAATATAATGTATTTGTAATGCTAATAGGATAAAGTTACTGCCGGTGCTCAGCACCGGTGAGGCCCTGCACCCACGCATACAACTCCCCCACTGCATTGTCGTTTCCTATGCTGCTCCCAGATTTCGACAGCTGTGTACCTCCGTCACACAATTAACACTATCACATATACGAGCATCGCTCTGCAGAGTGGCCGGACTGCAGATCCATTAGTCATCGGGGAACATCTGGTTATGTCCCAGGAACGTGCTGTGTGGGGGAGGCGGCCTCATGCCGACTCCATGCCTCTGTGGCCCAGTTAGTGCATGGTAGAGTACCAGCCCCTCCCCTGTGTGATTAGAGGGTGGGGGGTGGCTTATCATGATGATAGATCAGTTGACTGGGGGTGAGTGCTTGCAATGTTCAACACTCCGTCCATCATTTCCTTTGGTTTTTGCTTTGTTCGCCATAAGTTGGCAGGGTATGCTCAGACGTGAGTCCCTTGCTCACTTTGCCACTGGATTCAAGCAAGCCTGGCTGAAGACGGCTGAAATGCCAGAAACCGGTCCTAGGAAGCTTGTTTCCGGTCCAGGGAAGACATGGCTTGGCAGTTCGGGCTGGACTGTTCCCATGAGGCACAGGGTCAGACTGATTTGCATATGGCCATGTCTGATTCAGACATGGCCATATGCAACTGGGGTGGCAGAGGGGCTAAAGAACGGTGATGGATTAAACCCAGATCAGTTGACTGGGGGTGAGTGCTTGCAATGTTCAACACTCCGTCCATCATTTCCTTTGGCTTTTGCTTTATCATGATGATAACCATTTTTAGGGGCCAGGGGTGGGCAGTTTTGGTTCTCCTGGCGTGGGATGTGGCCTAACTTAACTGGTTAGTTTCTGTGCGGTTTGGTTTTATTTCTTAAACCTAATTTCACATTAACTTCTAATGGAACATCTATGTGTTATATAGTCAGGGTCACTGGAATTGTGATTGAACGTTCGCAGCCTTTGCCGCATGATTATTGCAATCATGGACGTGCACCTCAGAATATCTTTACTTAACAACTCATACAATAGAGGGGCGGCAATGGCCGCCCATCCATCTGCGCCTCACTGCAAACAAGCGCTAGTAACGCAGAGATGCACTGAAAACGCGCAAATATTTGGAAATCTTGCAAAGCCTTTGGCACCTATCTAGTGATCTTTTTGTTTTTGTAACAAATGTCTCAAATGAAGCCGGGCAAGAGAGCCAAAGAACAGGTGATCTGCCCAAGATCACATCATTTGGTGAAGTAGAAAAGCCGGGATTAATACAGAAGTATACCAGACCCACGGGCATGAATTTGACAACTATCCCACATCATTCTACTCTGCTGTCTATTTATGGAAACGGGGTTATTTTAGCTCGGATGTAGGCGCACGAGAAATAAGTGTTATGCAAACTTATTCTACCGACGATAATAACAAAAAACACCTCTACTACGACCAATAAGTATGTAATAACATTAAAACCACCCCCTCGCTAGTACTCCTACCAATTCGACCGATACTAACAACATAGATATTAACTGGAACAACATATGATTCACATATCCAGCTCCCTGACACAGTTGAAGCGCTGTGAGCACCACATTTTGTAACCGGATGCATGCACTGCAAGGATTGTCTGAATAACCGATCAGCCGTCCACAGAGACGTCAATCCGGTGGGACTGGCGCGACCTTTCATCTTTCCGAGGTCGATAAAACACTAGGTCCATTCAGCGGGCTTCTGATGAGGGCGCCTATTGTGCTTCTGGGAGGCAGCAAGACCTGTCAGGAAGTGTCACTTAGGACCCTGATTTTAACATTACCCCTTAGTCCATTTATTCGCTACTAGCCCCCACTGTGAAGCCCCCCCCAGCACAGATATACAGCCTCCACACATCACAACAAGAGCAGTGACAACAAGACGGGCACGCACCCGTGCACGAAAGTAAACCCTGCAGCCTGCACTGTCACTCTCGGCGCTTTAAATAGCGCACCATTCCATTAGCTGAAGTCACAACTTATGCAGGGGACAAAAACCCCTCCCCCCGCACATCACTTCTTCCCACCCACAAACACCACACACGTCGAGAAAAAGGTGGTCCACAGACCACATCACTGCTTGTGATTCGTAGAAAACCTGAGCTTAAAGCTGGATTTTTTTAAAAACACTGTGATGTTGGGCAATTCACTTAATTTTCGGCGCCGCTGTTCGTGTGTGTACCAACATAATCTTTTAAACACAGCCTGTACACCAGGACTAGGCGCTATGCAACACATGCCCAGACCCTTCCCAATTACCTCCAGTCAGGGAGAGACCAACAGAGAGAGAGAGAGGGGGAGGGAGAGAGCACCAATGCTGGGGGCATAGAAGAAGAGGCAGTAACATTAACAAGGGGACAGTGACACAAACTGGCCCAAGAAACAGTGAGACACACAAAAGATCAGGGATTCACAAGCATGGACGGTGGAGTGGACTGACACAGGACACAGGATACGGACATACTCCGGTGGCCAAAGCACTCGCACCCCCTCATATGTTTCCAGAGACAAAACTGTGCATTATTTAAATAGGGACCAAAATGATGTTAGTTTATAGTTCTTCCAATAAAACCCATCCACTACTGCCAAGGCAGCGAGGGTGGTCCGGCCAGTGCTGTACGGATGGGGTTGGTGGTTCAGCCATTTTGGGCTGCTGAACTCCAGGGGGCTGCAACAGGACGGGCTCGAATCCCGCAGTCCCGAAGCCGGACTTTGCCCCTGAACACAGGGGGGTCGCAAACCCGCAAATAATTTTTAATTTCCCGCTGCTAAGGCTACCGGCAACGCACCCCCAGCACCCCCTCCGTGGACCTGAGACAAAGAATGCTGTGGTGACCTACCCGACATCCAGATGAGGACGGCAGCCGGGATCAGACCCTCCGCATCGCGTTGTGGCGCGAGCATCAGCGGGACAAGGAGCGACATCAGCAAGGGCTGCAGGAGCAGCGGGCTTCACTTTTGCCCCTTTTTTCTAATGTGGGCTGCGAAGGACGATCGGCACGTGGACATGGGGCAGCATGACCAGAGCCTCCACCCCCGCCTGTACCACGGATTGAAGTGGTGAGCTGGGTCTCATCTCACCATTCCTGGTGGTAGTAGGGATAGAACGGGGGCAGCGTAGCGAAAGCCTTCACCCCCCACCCAGCAGAACAGCAGAAGTGGTGCACTGTGGCTGCACTGCGGAGACGACGGCACCGTCAAAAATAAAACAAGTGCTCACCATGCCTGCTAAAAGGTTTCTTTTCTTTATGGGGCCATGTGTTTGGCCCCATAAAGATAAGAAACCTTTTGCAGCATAAGGAAGACAGGCGAGGCCGTCCAAATGGGACGGCTCGAAAAGCTAAGCGAAAACGTCACCGGCACCTCTTTCCCAATGACTGGCCGCCGGTTACCATAAACGGTGACGCCGGCCAATGGGTAAGAGGGGCGGAGCTTAATGCCCCTTACTGAAAATACCCTGTCAACACAATCTTGCCAGCGAGACTGCGCATGCGCGCAGCCTTACGCTAGCGAGACCTAAAAAGAATGAGGGATAAATCAGGGTATTAATTAAGGGGGTGAGCACTGAGGTAAAGTTACAACCACAATCAGGGTGACTAATTAACCTAAACTCAATCCCCAGCAGCTGTGGTACAGAGCAGACTGGCGTAATTTAAAGGCAAGGTGTAAAGTATTCATGCAGTATCAAAACAGTAATACAATCAGTACACAATACAGGGAGAATCCCAAATCAATTTACATAAATAAAGCACATTTTAATAAATAAAATGACAGCAAAAAGTTACAAATCCTGTAAGGGAAATCAAAATTATTAAGCTTTAAAGCTCAAAATCGCACAAAAAAGCATTAGGTAGCAATAATGGTAATCTAGTTGCGCTTGACCAGTACCGAGGCGCATGTTAAGGTCGACCTCAATGGAGCACGGGTTGGATACAGAAACCAGGTCCGACCCTGTCAGAAGTTTTACCTTTTGACTTAAGGCCAGTTTTGCCAGTTTGTCACGCAACACAGTGCAGCAGCCGCAAATGCGCTGCATTGCCTGACAGGGAGTGAGCAGGAGAGCACTATTTTTACAGGAATATGGCATTCTCCTCCCCTGTCCCTAACACCAGTGCAGAAATGTCCGGCCATGCGCCACGGACACACTTTGCACCTTAGTGCAAAGGTGTCTCCATCTATCATAGGTTTTGTACTGGAAGGAAACTCTTCAGGTTCAACATTCTATGCTTAGACTAACTTTAAAAATGTTCTCACTTTGTATGTGTGCTGTACAGTGCAACACACATGCAAAGTCAGAAAATAATGGAGAAAAAAGCATTTCTCCTTCATAGAGCCTTTTTGAAATAGGAGCTATTTTCTGATGCTGAACCTTGTCTACTTTTTTAAGTAAATAGAGCTTTGCTACAGAAACATTGGGTAGTTGCATGGGAACACTCATGCACCACCCATGGTATGCCCCCTTGCCACAAAGTAATGCAAAACAGCGCTATGCACTGCTTCACATTACTTTCAAGTGATTTTCTAGTGTAAAACAAGTTTCACTCTGGAAAGTAAATAGGTGAAAAGAATTAGCGTTGTTGCAAACACAGCATTAAATCTTAGTAAATAGTTCCCTCAGTCTCTAAAATGGAAGTCAAAAATTCTCAACAAGACAGCAAGCTGTGGCTGAGGAGTGCTCCACATTGTCTGATAGCACCTGCTCTAGGTATTATTAAAGCCATTGTCTTTTGGCAGAAAAGCTCAGGGAAATTTGAATTTTGTGTTCAGAGAAGGTGCCTCACCAGCCAGATACTTTTGGCACCTTCACTCTGTGAAGATTTTTTCCTTTTATTTAGCTTGGATTTTTGCCGAGGGGCAAAGCCTCAGGCTGTAGCTGAAGAGAGCTCCAAGAGACTGGATACCTTCTATGCTAGTTTGCATGGGTTTACTGTGGTGGCAAAGCTCTGAGCAGTAACAACCTTAATCTTTGGCCCAGGGGCAACACACCTTCCTTGGTTCAGCTTGGCAGTTTGGTCCTGGTCCTTTGAAGGCTCTTGAAGCCAAAATGTTTCTAGGTCCTAAGTGTCAGGAAAAGTTAGGAGGCATACACTTGTGTCCCTGTAGCTTGAACATGAGGTCAACCTTGTGACACTTGGAGTCCTCTTCTTTGTCCTGGGTATAACAAACTACAAGAGGCCTTTTCTGAAACTGCTTGGCTGACCAGTTCCAACTGGACCTGCCCTGGACCCTGCTGCTGGCTTCTACTAGAATAAATCTTTACCTCAAGTGCTGTCCCCAAGATTCTGAAGGGAGAGAACGTCCAGTTTCTTATGCTCCTCTGAGGTCACAGACAACAGATCCAGTCCTCTTTTGTTCTCCCACAGATCCAGAAAGTGTTCTGAAGAAGTTGACCAAGGGTGCCACATTTAAGGCTGGCACCGGCCAGTGGGTGGGGATGCCTCCTCCCCACTCCCTAACCATTAGGTTGAATGTTCCCAAGGTAACCCGTCCACTTGCAGCTCTTTCTGTGTGCCCCATTGTAAATAATCCCACAGTGCCCCGCTCTGCTTAAATCCAAGATGGTAAAACCCTTCTCCCTTTGTGTAGAGCCTGTGTACCTACCCCAGTGAAGTGGCCAGGGAATTGATCAACGCCTCCTATTTGGCCACTCCAAACTAGTTCTGGGGACAACTACTCTCCCATTGGGTTTGGTGCCTGCCTGACTGGGAGAACAAAAGAAGGTCTGTACCCAGTTGTCAGCTAACATTTGCCTGTGACAGGCTAGGCGTCCTTGAAGTTAATCAAGTTCCTCGGCACAGCCCAGGTGGTAATCCTGTGAGAGGAACAGTACACCTCCTCACACCAAAAGCCTTTGTGTCATCTTTTGGGATTAATTCACACCTCATCAAGGGGGCAATTCAGCTACCAGGTGACTAATGTAAATGGGCCTCCAAAGGCTTTAGGCAGGGAAAAAGGTATCTTTCTAGAGGTAATTTTCCAAAATATTTATTACAATCCTGTCTTCACCTATGAATGTGGGTTTGTAATACAATTTTGCAAAAAACTGAAGAATTACATTTGTAGTTGTTTTCTGACAGGAGATAACATTATTACATTTAATATTGTATCCCAGTAAGGAGCAGCTGACCCAGCTACAGTGATAATAGCTTTTGGGGTCTGTTCACTGTAAGAACGTGTTTAACATTAAAGCTTTACATGTCCTACTTTTAAATATTAATATTTTACCTGCTCCTACTCCCTTTATTGCAGGGTGCATAGTATTTAAAATGTGGGTTTAGGCCTGTCAAATGGCCAAACCTACAGTTTAAAACTGCACAGTCAGGCTACACATGGTAGACCTGCTGTCGTTCTTACACTGCAACTGTAGTGGATGGCACAAAGGGTGCGGCAGTGCACTTATGACATTTAACTTACAGGCCCTGGGTACATTTTTGTACCATATACTAGGGACTTATAGGTAACTTAAATATGCTAATCATGGGTATTCTAATTTCATCATGTTGAAAGAAGTAGCCCAGGCACTTTGTGTACATTTTATTTTAACTCTTTATTTATTCAGATTTCAGTACAACCAGCAACAATCCTGTTGCACATACATTACATTTTCCTGTGTTATTCTCTTATTCCCACAGATATGTAATACCATATAACACAGGATTCCATTTCTCCCATCTGCCTCTCATCTCCTCCTCCCACTCCAAAGCTTCCTTTTCAACACATAGTCACTCTTTGCCCTTTCCACTGGTTAGCATTAGTAGAGTTCTACTGCCAGCAGAAACAGTCAAAGCAAAACATCTGGGGGTGCACCACTCAAAGGATGGCCATATCCAACAGAGGGGCAGTAGTAAAACCCTAAGCTTTTTTGTCAAAATGCTGAAACAGCCGCCCCCTGCTCTTAGGCAACAACAGGACCGGCTCATACTTAGAAGAAACATAAAAGCTGTTCTGTTTTGTCAGCCCTTCCTAATCCTCACCTAAAACATCTGCTCAATTGAATCAACTCGGTTCTCAATAGAAGGGTCAGAAAATAGATCTATCTAATTCTAACTAGGCCTACTGATAGCTATAATTTTTTCAGGAATTGAGGAACCCTGCCTTTTCATGCACTTTGAAGCAGCTTTTCATACCCTGCCTTTTCTGGCACTTTGAAACAGCTTTTATGAGCATACATAGGACCTTATTAATGTTGTTGTGGGTAATTTGGAGATGGAAAGATCCATCACCACACCGTGGAAAGCATTAGGGGAGCTTTTGTATTATTTGGGTTTCATCAGGATTGCTGTTTGTATCTGCTGTCGGCCAGGTCCATCTTGTATCCATCTCATATAATTGCAACAGGGCATCAAAGGTTAATGAGAAATTAAAACATGATTTTGTTTATGGGTTTTGCAACCTCTTTCTTTCAGTAGGATGTGTCAGGCAAATATTTTGGAGTTCTCTGGGTGATCATTGCTTGTGGCAGGAGATGAGCTGAGCGCTGCAGAGAAGCAGAGTGTCTCACACACTGACACAGTCCAACAGCTTGTGGCATTAAAACCCTTTTTAGCTTTTTTGCTAGCTTCTCTTTCTATCCAGAGCTAGATGGTTAGCGGACTTTCTAAATCTACTTTGATGTAAAAATTCAAAATGCACCATTCTTTCCCAGACTCAGTGTAGAAAGGACATCAGTGGTACCTTGAAAGTGAGTAGCCTCAGTAAGGTCAATGTAATCTGGGATGGAATTTCCAGCTCGGAGGCACAGCAGAATTCATGTCTCTGTCTATGAACCCTTGAGATCCTTCTTTATTTAATTACTTGTCCTTGGACTATTTATGAAGCACCCCTAGTAACTAATCATTTTAAGTGACTCATTTTTTTGAGTTAGAAACTATTCTCTGCAATTAATGGTGTGTAAATAAGATCTCAGTGTTTGATATGTGACACCAAATTTGTCTTTGATTTACTTTTCTGTATAGAAATCACATATATTTGGCTATCTTAATGGCCGTTAAATTAAGGTTGTTTGCGTTTTTGAATTGTGTTATTAGCCACCCTTAGAGGAAATAATGCAGTACTTCAGGTGCACAGCCATAGGTGGACTAAACATTATGCATGTTTGTAATGGAAGATATGAATTGCACTCTCTTTAAAGTATGTCACTCCCATTCAATTTTTCTAGCTCAGCCAACATTGGACCTTATACAAGCTGTTCCAGAAACACTTTGTATTGAAGACGTGCTTACGTTGTCATGCAGAATCCATTCTTTTTTCCCAAAAACTCTTAAAGTGAGTTGGTATAAAAATGATGAACAAGTGAGTGAGAACATAAGCATTAGTGATGTCACCAGTGGACCAGATGGACTTTGTAGCTGCACAACAAGCCTAACATGTACTCCTTGTAACAAAGATGTTGGGAAGGAGTTCATATGCAGAGTTGGCCATGAAAGTCTGAAGAATCACAAAGGTTCTACCAAACACAAAGAAGCTAAATGGACACTTAAATATCTGAGTAAGTCACAAATTATTTAAATTCCTCTTGTTAAAAGTCTCTTGTACTTGTTTTTGTCCACAGCCTGATTTTATTTTATTGAATTTCTCACTTTCAGTAATTGTATGCTCGCTACATTCTTTGACACCATTATAATATTGATTGTAACTAGGTACAAACTTCTTTATAATCCCACCCTCTGTCAAAACTGTATCTCCTTCAATGCTACATCCATATGCTCTATATTGTTGTTTATTGTCATACTCACGCATATCAGAAGTTTTCACTGGGCCTGGGATATCAAATTGATCCGAACCCTTCATAAGAAGAGGGAAATACAAAACACAGCAGATCCATATTGGGCTCTTTCTAGGATTATTATTTGTATTAACTGCCTTGTTATGAATAAAGGTGCTCCAAATTGAATTTTTAAATATATAAATAATGTTATGGTAGCACAAGCATGGGCTGTCAAAACAGCCTTGCCAATAATGCCCTTTCTGCCTCACACCCTTCTGACAGGCCTGGTTGTAGCATCAGTGTTTTCTAACCTGAATGTTTCCCCCATTTTTTTACTCAGTTGGCTATTTGACAGTTCCCACTTACCAACTATCCTTTTCTTTTCATGAAGAACCTTTGGTCTGGCTATGGCAAGATCACCGATCTGATGCTCTTGTAAGGAGCACCCAGCCTACCCTACTTAATACTGTGTGACAGACCCCCAAGAAGTGCAGTTACCTACCCTGCTGACTGATTAGGTGCTGTGGTGATGCCATCCCCCCGGTGGGAACTGTTATTACCTCTCCCAACCCAATCTCCTGTCTGTCGAGCCATGCCCTGACAGTAGAGGCTTTAAAGCATGAATGGCCAGGGGCTGTGCAGTCAGGCAGCCTTGAGCACCAGAGCCCCAGAGAGGACTGCAGTGCTATACAGATGGCCCAGATGCCATGTGGTATGGGTGGGTGACAGCAAATCTGATGGTGGGTGGCCAGGGGCTTGGTAGAGCAGGCATCTGGTAAGGAGTTGGACCCCGTCAGCGCATATACAGTCCATCTTTTGGAACTGCTGCCAACTGTATGAGGGACTGGTTACTCAGGCCAGGGTGCACCGGCTGAAATTAACTGATTACAAGGGAGAGGAGCCTGGCCCTATGGGTGGAAAAGTGAGGCTGCAGAGTGTAGGGACCCCCCCTGCTGGTCTTTCCTGAAGGGACTGATGGGAGTGGAATGATCCCGATTGGCAGAGGGCACGTGAGCAGACTGTGAGGGAGGGTCCTGGAGCGGCATGCTGTGGTCTGTCTGGGGCTCTGGTTGTGGACCCGACATGAAGAGGATGGTGGAATTTACCCGGCGGGACCTCAACCAGCAGCAAGGACACCTGGTAACCACTTTACTTGGGTCTGCAGGTATGTGGGTGGGGGCCAAGTCATCAACATGAGAAGATTCGTTAATACTGACCGAGGGAGGTCTGTAACAATTAGAAACTGGATACTAGATTATTCCGGGGGCTGAAGTTCATTGCCACCGAATATGGGTAAAGCTAAATCACCTAAACTGCCTAAGGGCAACACTATGATGCAGTGTACGACACCTCGTGCCCTGCCACAGCAGGCGACTACACAAACAGGCTTGCAGAAAATCACCAAGCAGAAGATGGTGGTAGAGGACACCTCAGTAGCAGATATTATGGCAGCCTTTCAGGCCTTGCAAACAATTTCGGAAGGGAAAACTGATTCTGTGTCAATTTGGGGTCAATCTGCTTCAGGCAGACCTGAGCAAGTTGGCAGAGAGGGTGCAATAAGCAGAGGGCACCATCACAGAGCTGAAGTCGGAGGTGGCTGCCTTGAAGGATTAAATAGTGTCGATGAAGACCAGGCCAAACATACTTGTTTCTACGATTTCCAGAGAAAGTTGAGGACATGGCTACACAATGATTTCTGGAGGAGTGGGTCAAACGTGAGATGCAGCCGCAAGAACTCTTTGGACTGTTTATAGTGAAAAGAGCTTGTCCTGGCCCCGATGCCTGGCGCGCCACCTATGTTCCTCATAACACAAATTCCTAATAACAAGGGATGTGACTGTATCCAACGTGCGGGTCGAGAGATAGTAATAGCATGAGTCTCAAACTGCAGGTGGGCTATTTACCTAAATTAGACCAGGAGGGCTCAAGCCCAACTGAAATCAAATATAGAAGTTAAGCAAAACCTCTAGTTGATGAACCTCAAGTACATTCTGGTGTTTACGGCCCGGCTACAAGTTTTGGCAAAGGGCAAAAAATACTTCTTTGATAGCCCAGATGTCTGGTCTTGGTTGTTAATTTTTGGGTAAAGTTGGTCCCTATGGACTATCACTCCCTTGAGTTAACCTTGGGCAAGGGGATCATAGATAGAGGGGATATAAGGCTGGAGATGATCTGGAAGCTTTTGGAACTGAGGTGACTGGACTCCCCATGTGGTGGTGCAGGATGATAGGACTTTGAGGCCAGAGGATAGATCCTCTTCAGGGGAAACAGACATCCCAGTGGGGTTGCTGGAGAGGTCGGCTGGAGTTCTTGCAGAAATTAAGTGCAAGGAATAAGGAGCTGATGTCACCTGAAGGGGTGGTGTGGTGGTTCAGAACCTGGACTGACTAGTTAAAAGGTGGTTTTTGGGGAAGGTGGGTATGCAGATGCCTGTATATATTTTTAATGTATGCCAAGAGGATACATTTCATAAGATGTTAAAATTAATTTTGAGGTTGTTTTACAATATGATCTATGCTATATATGGCTGAGTGGGCGGGAGCAAGGATAAACACAATATTGTATAGTGGATTGTAGACTCAGAATAGCTGGGGAGCCCTCTTCTGTAGGGGTGACAGTCTTGGTGACTGAATGATACCTACAATACCACAAAGTAGTTGGGAGGGACATAGTTAATTTTTGGGATAGGGTGGGATTCCATGTCAGGTTCATTGGTAAAACTAAGAGTCTTGGGGCATACCGGGGTGAACAAGGAGTTTGAGGGATGGTGTTTGCCTGTAGGGATGGGGGCTGTACTGTTGGGAGGTTAGACGTTTTTTGATGCAAAGACTGGTCAATTGGTCACGTTCTCATATCATAGAAGAGGAGACTAAGCACACAGATAGGCATACACTGATTGGTACAATCCCCTGCTTTCACCCAATTGAAAGATAGCAGCTATAAATAAGAACTGTATGTCCCGGAATGAGCGGAGACAAGACACATTTCCCAAAAGCTACAGCATCTACACTTTCATGAGTTCAAAACCCCATGCCCCAGGAAACTCCTTTGCTGAGGGCAGAGATGTCCAATCTTGGTAAGAAATGGTGAGATCTCATTTGTGCTGTGAGCTATTCTAACTTTGTAAGGGGGTCCTGACCTGGGTTGCACTAGGGGTCTCATTTTAATTGCAGGAGGTGTGGAACCCACATGGGACATACTAGGTTATCTTCAGTATCCTTGATGGAGGGGAGGCATGTTTGATTAACACGTAGCTGATGCATACTTTTTCCACTCAATAATGTGGGTAGCCTTTCTGTACATTGATGTTAGATTAATTTGGATGGGAGATCATAATTGTGTGGGGAATTGGAGGCTAGATAAGTAGAGTCCTAGACCGGGGCTAAAAGCTGCAATGGAAGCGGCATTGCCAAAAATCCTAATAGAATCTGATCTATTTTCATTATCCAGCACACAATATATATAGGAGAATATGTGACTGTTTGAACCTGCAACATATTTAAATAGATTTTTATCAGTCCATTCCCCACTGATTTGCAACATCAATTACCCAAGCCTAAATTACCAATGTTTAGGTTAAGGTCGGAAGTTCTGACTGATCTCACCTTCCTTCCTCACATCTGGGACCTTACTGGACACTATATTCTGGATATCTAGGGGTCCACAAACTGTAGGGCTACCCAATGGGAGACATTTAAGGTGACTGTCAGTAGAGTGCGTATATTTATATATATTTGGAGTGTGAGGCTACTTGAAGAATACCCTGATGGACATGGAAAGGGTGCTGGCTAGCGTACAGGTCAGGTCAGTGACAGACCTAGAAGGGGCCAGTGCTCAAGAATTTCTTAATAACATTGGACCTGCTTCTTAGGAAGTATGTCCCCTGGACTCTTTCGACCCCATTTCTTTGGAAAATTCCTTAAGGACGCTAAAAGGCCTTAAATCAGGCTCTCCTTTGGATCTTGCCCCCACATCTATTCTGGCATTGGGAGGAGAGGCAATCAACCCTCACATGAATCAGCTATTAAATTACTCCCTCCTTGAGGCTACGGTCCTCAGGAAATGGAAGTTGTCCAAAGTTATCCCCTTGCTAAAAAAGGCTCAGGCCAACCCATCTGATCCAGCTAGTTACAGGCCCATCTCCCTGCTTCCAGCTTTTTTGAAGATCCTGGAAAAACACGTTAACCAGCAGCTATCATCCTTTCTGGAAAAGAATGGCCTGCTCCACCCTAGCCAGTGGGGCTTTTGCCCGAATCACAAAATGGAAACAGCTCTGTTAGAAGTGGTGGACTCTATCCGGCTGAGTCAGGAGGCAGGCGAGAAGGCATTGCTGATATTGTTAGATCTGTCGTCCGCCTTCGATACGGTGTCACATCAGATGCTCCTGACCCGGCTTCACGCGATCGGCATCAGGGGGTTGGCTTGGAAATGGTTGGCTTCTTTTATAGAGGAGGTCTGGCGTAACCCTTTCTCAGCTTCCTCACGCTTGTTGGAGGTGGGGGTCCCACAGTGTTCGGCTTTGAGCCCAACCGTGTTTAACATCTACCTCACTCCTTTAGCTGAGGTGGCTGAATCATGTGCGGCCAAAATTGTGTCCTATGCTGACGACCCACAGTTGTTGTATTTATGGAAGGCTAACAAGCCTTGCCTGGGTGTGCTAATCAGTAACTGCCTTGCAGCTGTTTTCGGTTGGCTGGCCTCCAACCAGTTGAAATGTAACGCTGCTAAAACAGAACTGCTCTTCTTTGGTAAAGAGGCAGAGATCCCTTTACATGTCTTCTGGCCTACGTAATGCTCTGGCCTCCTCAGCAAATTGCTTGGTGGTGAAAAATCGGGGGTTCAAACTGGACAATCAGCTGCTATTTCGTGTTCAGGTGAATGCAGTAGTTGGCGCCAGTTTTGCTTTGCTGCGTCTTCTACGGAAATTCCAGTTTTTTCTATCTAAAGAGGCCATACAATAGGTGATCCAAGCTCTGATTATATCAAGGCTAGATTATGGGAACAGACTATCTGGGTATGCCTAGCTGTTTGCTGGACAGGCTCAACTTGTCCAGAATGCAGCAGCCCGGACCATTTTTGAGCTCCCTCGAAACTCGCGTGTGTCACACCTTCTGATGAGCCTGCACTGGCTCCCTGTAAGGAAAAGAATCCTTTTTAAAACTCTGCTTACCACACAGAAAGCACTCAATGGGGAAGGACCAGGCTACCTTAAACGTAGGCTATCTTTCTACTCTCCTCGTAGACAGCTACGCTCCACTGACCTGTTGTTGGCCAATGTCCCCCGTTTAAAAAAATCTAGGCTAGTAGTTAAGTCTCTCTCCTTCCTGGGACCTTGCCATTGGAATAAAATGCCACTGCATTTGAGACGCATTGAATCCATTCCCCTGTTTCGGAAAAAGCTCAAAACATGGTTGTTTTCCCGCCCTTAAGCTCCTTCTCCCATGTTGCCACCATCCAGCCAGCGCCAGGACACTCTTTGGAGTAACAGTTTACAAATAACCCTCACATAGACATTGTGAACAGCATCTGTAGTAAACAAAAAGACAGATGGAAGATACCTGGACCCAGCTTGATATCTACACCTACACACAACATGGCATGGTTTATTCCCCATCCCAAATAATCAATGTCTGACTTTTGGCATGGCTGTTAAAACCTGAGAAATCCCAAACACATATACCATCATTACAACAGAGTTATAGGAGAATGGTAATTGTAAAGGAGCAAATGAACATTTATTTGTAAGGAATACAAGAGAGAATGCCTATCTCTGGTGGATGAACAAGAGGTAAGGGCATTCATGGGCGGTGTGAGGCTAGAGAGACTTACAACTACATAGTTAGAGGTGTTAGAGGGCCCAATTGGAATGCCCAAATTGAAATAAATTTTGGTGGGGATGGCCTGAGGTAAAACACTTGAACACTTAAAATGTCATTTTTTTTCGAAGAATCCAAGTAGGTTGATTGCTTCCCATTCAAAATGCAGGAAGTGGTGGTAATCCTGGTGCCCAAAGAGGGCAAAGATCTTACTCAAGTATCGTACTACCATTCATTATTTCTGATAAGAACTGAAACCTAGGTGCCAGTAGATTTTTGGGCATCATTAGGTCCCAAGTCAAAAAGTTTTATTTGTTGAGGAACTCCTACGGAGGTCCAAAAAATGCAACAATACAATGAAAGACACAATTTTAAACATGATATAAAAAATATTTCCCTTTTTTCCTAAATTACAACAATAGATTAAAAAGTGCGATAGAAGGGTGAGTATGCTTTTTATACAGTACAAACTTTATCGATATCCCCCCGTTAGACAATACATTCTAATAGCGAGATTTTAAGTATTTCCTCGCTATTAGAATGTATTGTCTAACGGGGGGATATCGATAAAGTTTGTAATAGCGAGATTTTAAATATTTCCTCTCGCTCCCATAGACTATGCAAATGCAATGTATGTATGCGTGAGGGGCAAGATGGCCGCCGAGACGCCGTAGTGGATGGTCGCACCCTGTAACCCTCCTGACTGGGAAGATGAGGTGTACTACGTGCTCATATGCTTAGATTGCAGACTTACAGATTTTGCAGATTCACTGATCTACTACCAAGCTAAGTTGATTTAATCTAATCTGCTGTGGAAAATTTGCCTTTCTTACTGGGAGAAAAAGAGCACTCGATACTGATAAAAAGCGATGTTGAGAGAACTCACTGGTTTGCTTTTTTTGATATGTGACTTTCCACAAGAGAAAAAGTGGGCTCTGCAGAAATATCTGCACAAACACTGTTCAGCTTTGATTTCCCATTCGCCCCTACCTGGAAGTCGCTATTGGAAAGTTGCTTCAAAATCTATGGCTACAAAACCTGCACTTTATTCAAGGAAGAATCGTGACCGAGACGATTGGAGCCGTGACTCTGAGGTGGAGGAGGATATGGATAACCTCGGGGCCCCAGCGCTTAATTTAAGAGGGAAAGCACGATCTAAAGCGCAGCAAAGGCGAGAAGCGGCAAAGGAAAATAAATTAAAGAAAATACGTGAAAAAGAGGAAGGAGGGAAAAAAAAGAATGTGACTGTCCCAGTGTCAGCTATTGTAAGGAGAAGAGAGGAAGCAAAACTCACCGCTGGGGAGGTATTTGGAAAGGAAACTGCACTCCGCCAGATGACCATAGTTGAGACTTTTTTGCCCGCAGCAACACCAGTAACGACTGACCAAACAACTTTGCAGTCGAATCTGCCACAGGGAGTGAGAGTCCCCACGTTGGTGAGCCTGTGCAGGATGTTGCAGCCTGCTGTGGAGAGGGAACCGTTTGAACAGGCAGGAGCAGATGGGGATGGTACCTGCATGCTCGAGGTACAGCCTCTAACTGAAGTTACAGAGGCAGCAGAAGGCGGAGACTTTTCTACTGCTGTGGAAGTGGGCGGACCCAAGCTCTTAAAGGAGAAAGCCACAACTCATTTGGCACCAGTGGTATCTGGAGTTAAAGGGCCAGGCGCAGAACAAAGCCTGGTGGAGGATACTGTTGTGGAAAAAAGTAATTCTGAGGCTGCAACTAACTTAACTGAAACAGAGCTAAGGGTTGATAAAGATATTAACTTGGATTTAATTAATAAGAGGGATGCAAGCACACGCAAATTACCTGATGCACTTCCTGCCTCTCCCAGTGATGAGGTTTTTTTCACTGGTAATGACGAGGCGGATGATGAGGAAAGTATGAATGGAAGTCTGGGATCAACGACAGACACGGAGTCAGAGACGGAGAGTTCAGATGATGAAACAGTGAATACTGACACGGGAAGTAATGAGACTGTATCAGGGACTGACTCTGAAAACTCCTCAACTCCTATCAGTAGTGAGATAGAGCCTATTGATAAAGAATATAAGGATTCAGTTCAAAAAACATTGCAAAAAGACGTCTCTTCTAGATCAAAGACAAATCCTGAGGGCAGTATCAGATCTGTGGAAAAAATTAAAACTAAGAGCAAAAAAAGGAAGTCAAGCAAACGAAAAGGGAAATCTAGACAACAGAGATTGTCAAAGAAACACAGAGGCAATATGAAAACAGTAGTAAAAAAACTAAATTTGGATAAGATGGCAGAGAATCCTGGAATACCGGCAGATGAGTTTGTAAATGGTGAAACTCTGGACTCTGCAGACCGTGGAGCGGATGGTGGTATGTCTAATTTTGAAGTCTTATTTACAACATTAAAACAAATGCAGAGTGAGGCTCGCATTGAGAGCCAAAAAGCAAAGCGCAGGGCTAAACAGGCGAATAGGAAAATACAATCCTCCTTGCGTAAGGTCAGCAGGTTGTATGAGGAGATGGCTGAGAGAGTCTCTGAAGTAGAGACTAGAACCGGGAAATTAGAAGATGATATGGTCAAAGTGAAGGATGACAGAAAAGAACAAGATAAGACTACGGCCGACATGCTATGGAAACTCGAGGAATTTGAGAACAGACAAAGACGCAACAATGTTCGCCTGATTGGAATACAGGAAGGGAAAGAAGGAAGTGATGTTCGGGGGTATGTTGTTGACTTATTAAAGGGTGCCCTCCCAGAGTTGTCTACATGGGATCTTGACCATGAAATACAAAGGGCGCATCGTTTTCCTCTGATCCAGAAAGCAGCGCAGAGTAAGCTTCGCGCAATACTTCTATACGTGGGGAATTTTCTTCTGCGAGAAGAGATAATTAACAAAGCAAAGCCCCAAGCTAAATGCAAATACAACGGCGTAGAGTTCTTTGCACGTCCTGACTTTTGCCACACCACTGTGGAAAGAAGGTGGAGGATGAGGCAGCTCATTACCCCATTTCAAAACATAGGTTGTGAGGCTTACCTTCTGTATCCCGCTCGTTTGAAGATTGGAGTAAATGGGAATTTTAAAATTTTTTACTCTGAGATACTTGTACAAGAATATCTTAACTTTCTGCAAGACCAACGGAAAACAAGGCACAAGGAGAATGTTGAGAATAATGATCATGCAGTAGCTCTTAGGGATATTCCCCAAAAGAAACGAAGATAAATATAATATGGAAAATAGAGACTGTGTAAAGTAATTTTTGGGGACGAAAGCTACATATGAGGACTTATTTAAAATAATAGAGGAAACTGTTTGCTCAAGGTCTATGGAAAAAAATTTATTTGATGTTTTACTCCTCTTTATCGGATGGTTTTCTTGAGTTGTAGCTTTTTCTGCTTCAATAAGTAAAGATTGGTATTAATATAAGAAGAATTGGGGTAGAGGTTGAGCACGAATAGGGGTGGTATTTGTTGGACATACACTGAGCACAGTAAGATGAAGGGAAAGTTAGGGGGGTTTACGGGTTTGACATCCAGGAGGCAAAAGTCGGCCAGACATAGGTCCGTTGGACCTATTTGCCTGTAGGGGGGGTGGGACTCTGAGGGTGGGCAGTCTGGGGTGGGGTTGGGGATGGGCAGGGAAATGGACAGGGCACAAAGGTACAAGACACTTAAGAGGATTTGACAAAAGTAATTTGTATCAACTGTATGATATGGGTAGTGACACTGAAGATGTGGAAGACAATATTGAAATTAACAGGGAAGTCTATTTATGCTGTGTGCTAGGCCTAGTATTGTATATCGTTTCTAGAACATTAAATAAAAGCAAGCAGATAGGGTTTGAAGAGAACTGGCTGGGGGGAAAAAAAAAAAAAAAAATGAAAAATGTCTATTAGATTAGTGACATGGAATGTATGCGGCCTAAATGATGTAACGAAAAGGCAGAAGATAGGAATACGGCTACGGCAAATGAACGTAGATTTTGTGTTTCTTCAGGAGACACATGTAATGAGTACCCATGAGATATATCTTAATCAGCTGGGGTTTCAATTAATAGTTGCTTCTAAACAAGGAGTTAAACAGAGAGGGGTAGCGATTCTATCGAGGGATAAAAATGTAGTAACAAGGAGAAAGTTAAGAGATAATTGGGGGAGATGGGCGATGGTTGAGGTACTATTAGGGGGGGTGTGGACAACATTAGTTGCAGCATATGGTTCTACACAGGACGATCCAGAAATTCTGCAATTTTTGGATTCTGAGTTGGCAGACTGGGCCCCTCGAGTTATTATAGGTGGAGACTTAAATATTGACGGAGCGGAGGGTCTAGGATCAGGCTCAATAAGACAGTATAAGGGGAGGAAAAAAAAGGTCTACAAGGCCCTTACTGATCTTTTAGAAAATAATACATTGCGAGATGTCTGGGGGTCAATCAGATCGAAACAACTCGGTTATACATATTATTCAGCACCGCATCAGATATGCGTTAGGCTGGATTACTTCCTGGTTTCCAATGATTTAATTAGTATAGTGGAAATTGATAGACTTCCTCGGATACTTAGTGACCACAATCCCCTAATCCTAACGATAAAGCAGAGTGGGGGAACAACAATAAGAAGGGAGTGGACATTCGAAAGGGGATTGCTTTTAGATGATGACTATATAAAACATATGTCTAAATGGATTACTGAATTCTTTGAATATAATAGAGGAACTGCTGCAGTTGGCATAGTATGGGATGCCTTTAAGGCAGGAGCACGCGGTGAAACGTGTAGTTATAGCGCCTTCAAGAGGAAAACAGAAAGACTGCGATATAAGGAGAAAGAGGGAAAAGTACTGGAGGCAGAAGAACAACTTAATAACTGTGTAATAAGGGGAGAGCCGACTGAACAATTCGTAATAGAATTACTGAAGGTGAAAAGTGAGGCAGAGGAAGAACTTGTTAATAGAGCCGCAAAGCAATATACAATTAGAAGGGAGAGATGTTACGAGTTCAGTGAGAAAATAGGGCGAGTCCTTGCTATACGAACCAGACAGATAGCGGCGGCAGGGACGATTAAGGAAATAAAGGATGAAAAGGGACAACTACATTCAGATCCAGAAGAAATTCGGGAGGTCTTTAGGAAGTTTTACCAATCTTTATATGATGAGAAAGATCCCAGTAGTATCGATAGAATAAATGAATATCTCCAGAACATTGAGGTAAAAACTATATCCCCTGAAGATGCAGAGGAATTAGAGACCGTATTGGACGAAACTGAGATTAAAGAAGCAATGACTGCTCTACCCTCGGGGAAGGCTGCTGGACCTGATCAGCTACCGATCGAGTTTTATAAAACTTTCTGGGGATGTTTAGGTAATAATTTAACTCAAATGTTTCAAGCTGCACAAAGTGGGGTATCCATTCCCAAATCCTGGAGCGGGGCAGATATAGTATTAATTTTAAAAAAACAAAAGCCCCCGAATGAACCAGGGTCGTACCGCCCAATAACATTGATGAATAATGACACCAAAATGTATTCAAAGGCACTGACTGCAAGATTTGCAAGAATTATAAGTAACCTGGTTAGTGATAACCAACATGGGTTTATTCCTGGTAGAGGGACAACTCACCATATTAGAAAAGTTATAACTTTATTTGATGTGGCGGAAGTAGCAGGAGACCCGATGGCAGTTATGCTTTTGGATGCGGAAAAAGCATTTGATCGGGTCTCCTGGCAGTATTTGTGGCAGACCCTAGCTAGAGTTGGGATTAGAGGAGGCTATTTGAAAGCAATTCAGACTCTATATATGGATCCAGGTGCAGCATTAAGGATAAACGGGGGTATAACTGGTCAATTTAAAATCAAGAGAGGAACTCGCCAGGGATGTCCTTTCTCTCCCTTGCTATTTGCCATCTATATGGATCCCTTAATACGGAAGATAGAATCAGCACCAGAGATCACCCCAGTCAATACAGTTCTTGGGCCATGCAAGATATTAGCCTATGCTGACGACGTTGCGGTGACAACACCTTGCCCAACGGAAGCAACCACATTTGTAGAGGCCGAGGCCTTAAGATTTGGACAAGTCTCAGGGTACTCATTGAACGCGTCTAAAACCCAGATTATTAAAAACTCTTTTACACCTTGTGAAGATAGAAGAGTAGTACCGGCAGGGAAATACCTCGGAATTAATATTATGTCTAATTTAGATAGTTTGGTGGATAATAATATTGCCCCAGTAATCGAAAAGGCAAGAAAAGATTTGGATCGTTATGAGAACTTACATTTATCATTAGTTGGGCGAGTTAATATTATTAAAATGCTGATCTTACCCAAACTGTTGTATCTTTTTAGGGCAATCCCTCTTCTAATTGAAAATAAGTGGTTTAAAATTTGTGAAAGTATGGTAAATCGTTTTATTTGGGCTAGAGGTAAAACCCGGAGGGCATTGAGGTATATGTCCCTTCCCAGGGAGAGAGGGGGGTGGTCACTGCCGGATCTAAAGGTATATTATTGGGCTGCAGCAATACAAGGAATGGCTGGATTAATTGGGGGGGCTGAGATGGATGGATGGGATAAGACAGGCTCGCTGGCTATATATGGTTTAGCTCTGGGTACAAATGCTGAAAATATTTTTTTAAGATTTACTGATGGAAGTTACTTTAAAAGAACACGTTTCAAGATAATTATGGCGGCCTACAGCATATGGAAAGGATTTTCCAAAAAAGTTGGAATAGGGAAATATAGTGTATATACTAGATTAAAAAATAATCCCTCATTACCTAGGGCTGTGTTCTCAGGAATGGTATATGAGGAATGGGAGAGTCAAGGTATAAGAATGATTGGTGATATGTGGGATGATAATGGCATCTTACAATTTATAGATTTGAAAAACAAGTATATGTTAAACACAAATCATTTCTTTAAATACCTTCAAATAAGGAGTTGTATATTAAATAAAAAAGGGGGAGCTCTAGGCTTTGGGAGGAGTATAATGATGGATCTCAGACAAAAAGGTAATGACTGTACTATAAAAAGATTTTATTTAGAAATGACAAAGTTAAAAAAGGATGATCTTGACAAATGGATAATCAAATGGTCCTCAGATTTAGATATAGCTAGAGAAAGAGATATTTTCTCTGAATCACTTGAGATGGGATGTAAATTACTATGCTCAGCGTCTCTTCAGGCCCAGCACTACACGAGCCTGTATCACCTGTATTATACGCCATGGAAAATTGCTCAATGGGGGGCTGTGTCGGGCATCTCGTGTTCTAGATGTGGCAGTATGGAGGCCAATTTGTTACATATTTTCTCTACTTGTCCACACTTAGATAAGATAAAACAAGATATCGGGAATTTTTTTCGGAATGCCTTAGACACAACAATAGAGTTGGACTCAGCAACTATTTTGTTGGGAATATCCCCCAACGGACAAATTAATTGTAAATATTTTCTGTTTGTAGCAATGTCGATTTTTAGACTGCTTGTGGCCTCAACTTGGTTAGATCCAAATCCTCCTACGTATCATCAATGGCTAGGAAAAACTTTGTCAATACAAAAATTGGAAACAGCTATTTACTCTAGGAAAGGGAGAAAGGGTAAAAAGCTGGGTATACAAATCTGGGGTCCTTTGATTCAATGGAAGGCTGGAACTGAATAAGGTATTTTGAGGAATGTATGTATTATGGAATGTTAACATATATTATTTGTATCCGTATATATTATGATAGGATCTGTATGTAGTATGTATATTGTAATATTTCACTTTCCATTTTTCTTTTGAATATGTAGTTGAGTATGTGGCTGCCTTATGAAACTTATTGTGCCTTGTCCATGTAATGGGGGAGGGGGGGGGGAAATAAAATGTGGGGAAAAAATGTATCAATAAAAATATTTAAAAAAAAAAAAAAAAAAATTAAGTATTTCCTAATAAATAGCCAGAAAAGTTTTTACAAATTGGAATCTCCTATAACAGACCATTTAATTTGGTGGAGATAAAAAAAATATTCTGGCCTCCTGGGCCAAATGAATATTACATTTAATAAATGATGGTCTTAAAAACATACGCCTTGCCCTTTGTAATTCCCGACACACAAACAGGACATGATTAAGATCCTGGTTTTGAGAATAAAACAATTTGTAGATTCTCTCCTCTTTCGGGATTTTATCCCATATGCCAGTAACATCTCTTAGGGGTAACAAATTAATTCTCAGGAGAAGCATCAGTCTTCTCATCCCATGTGGATGATTCCAAATTAAATAAGGTTGTGGCCTTTTCCCCAAGGCACTACCACAGACCAACTCATTTTGGGACTTAGATTTAATTAGAGCAATATCTATTGCCATACTAATCGAGCTTCCAGACTTCTTTATGAATAGCTTCAATGCAGACTTTGGCATAGATGAATTACTATTTAAACTGAGCTCAAATATGTCATTTGCATAAACAAATGATCTAAGAAATGCTGATTGATCCTTTAGCTTGTCAAAGATTTCCACTCTCAGGGCCGCCCTAAGGGAACCCTCATCTCCCCAGGAGAGTGTTCCCCCACCTCAGGACCGCTGACAAAACTAAAATAAAAGAGGAGACTAAACCAAATTCCAGGCGTAAAACATGTGGGGCGGCCAGAGAATTTCAATTACAAATTTGGCGGATAACCAGCCTTCAGCCTTGTCAAAGGCGAGCCAGTGATTATTATCCAATACTTCTGCAGCATAAGTTAATGAGGGCAGAATTTTAACCTTAAATACTAACAGGACATGACTAAAATGGTGTCTCCCACAAATTTTATAAAATCTATTCAGAGCTCCAGCCTGGGAGGCAGCCTTACCAACACATAATTTAATATGTTCTGAGTCTCGCCGGTTTTTAGCAAAAACCTTTCCCAGATACAGATATGAATCGACTAATTCTAATTCTTCATGCCCTAACAACCACTTACACCCTTTCTTTATTCTATGACCTTTCTTGCGGAAGCTCAATATTTTGCTTTTGGAGATATTAATTTTCAGAAAATGATCCTCCACAAATTTAGTTAGGGTATCCGGTCGACGTTGCAAGCCGTAGGAGTTAGATCAAAAATTGCAACATCATCTGCATAAAGTAGGGCACCTATGGACAATGGACCAATTCTAGGGGCATCCCATCTCACTGAATGTAACGTGCCTGGAAGATCATATATATAAAAGGAAAACAGAAGAGGGGCCAACAGGCAGCCCTGCTTCAGCCCATTATCAGTCTCGATCCTGCAAGATAAACCTTGCTGGCCTCCCATCATGACTTGACACCAGGTGTCTGTATGAAATTCTATCAAGAGGCCCAGGAGATGGTGTGGCATTCCGAGATGATTAAGCTTTTTCCACAGCGTTTGACGATCCACTTTATCAAACACCGTGGAGAAATCAATAAAAGACGTATAGACTGGCATGCTTCGTGAGAAAGTATATTTCTCTACAATGATCCGGACTACCGCAATGTTGTCCAGGGTTCCATGGTTCTTTCTAGAGCCTGCCTGTTCAGGTGGTAAGATGTTCTGATCATTGTCCCATTGCTGCAGGTGACAGAGTATGCTTTTTGCAAATAATTTGCCCGTAGCGTCCAACAACGCAATCTGTCTAAAACTAGTAGGTTGACTCTTTGGGCCCTTTTTATGCAAATGAACTATAATGCTCCCCTTCCAGGAGGAGGGGATATTGATAGTTCGGAAGCAGAAATCAAACAAAGGTGCTAAAAAAGCTCCCCAAGTCACTGGCTCCTTTTTAATTAACACGATCGGAATTCCATCCGGCCCTTGTGCGCCGGAGGATCTACTATTCTTTATGTAGCCCACTACTTCATCCCTTGATGGAGGACCATATTCCAGAAGAGAAGACTCCTCTGTAGAGGGCATCAAGAAAGATACTGTACCATTATTTTTATATAATAGTGAGATACAGACCACCACTCCCTTTCTGGAATTGAAATAGGCAGAGCCCTCTGTCTTGAATCGCAGTATTCTGCGATCAGGTGCCAGTATTTTTTTGAGTTATTGGCTCTGGTGGCTTCCATTTGGCATCAAACTCCCTTCTCTTTTCTCTAAATTTAAAACGATTTCTAGCTTGCTTAAGGCGATTGATTTCTTGTTTTTACCAATGGAGAATTGTAAATGTTGTTTTCTGATTAAACAATTAATTTCTTGATTTAATGATTTCAGCAGTGGCAAAAACTGGTTTGCAACACGGGGGCCAGTTGAGTCCAGTACTTACATTTTTTATCTCCTTCATTTGTGCCTCGAAAAACTGTAAAATGTTTAAGGAATCAGAACCTTGCCATTCTACATAACTTTTCTTCACCATCACACCTACCTCGGTGGTATCTTTTGGAGTCCAAAAGGAGCAGCCATTAGCTTTATTAAAGACCACTGAGCCCTGGTCCAGGTTGGCTATTGTCAAACCCAATACACTGTGGTCACTCCATATTGACGGAGATACCACTAAGTTTTCACGGATGTATGTCGTTACAACGCACACTTTTACAACGCATGCACTTACAACGCATTTTTTACAACGCACAATCCATTACAACGCATGACATTACAACGCAGGACACTACAACGCATTTTTAAAAACGACCTTTACAACGCATTTCCATTACAACGCATACTACCTTTACAACGCATAGCATTACAACACATAATATTAAATTGCATTTAAGGTAAGTATTAGATAGTATAGGGTTAAACATTACTATTCTAACTCCAGGGGGTGCAACAGTAGGGTAAGTGTTGGATAGTATAGGGTTAAAAATTACTATTCTAACTCCAGGGGGTGCAACAGTAGGGTAAATGTTGGATAGTGTAGGGGTAAAAATTACTATTCTAACTCCAGGGAGTGCAACAGTAGGGTAAGTGTTGGATAGTATAGGGGTAAAAATTACTATTCTAACTCCAGGGGGTGCAACAGTAGGGTAAGTGTTGGATAGTATAGGGGTAAAAATTACTATTCTAACTCCAGGGGGTGCAACAGTAGGGTAAGTGTTGGATAGTATAGGGGTAAAAATTACTATTCTAACTCCAGGGGGTGCAACAGTAGGGTAAGTGTTGGATAGTATAGGGGTAAAAATTACTATTCTAACTCCAGGGGGTGCAACAGTAGAGTAAGTGTTGGATAGTATCGGGGTAAAAATTACTATTCTAACTCCAGGGGGTGCAACAGTAGGGTAAGTGTTGGATAGTATAGGGGTAAAAATTACTATTCTAACTCCAGGGGGTGCAACAGTAGGGAAAGTGTTGGATAGTATAGGGGTAAAAATTACTATATTATGCATTGTAATGGTATGCGTTGTAATGGTAGTATGCGTTGTAATGGAATGCGTTGTAAAGGTAGTTTTTAAAAATGCGTTGTAGTGTCATGCATTGTAATGTCATGCGTTGTAATGGATTGTGCGTTGTAAAAAATGCGTTGTAAGTGTAGTGCGTTGTAAAAGTTGCGTTGTAAAGGTTGTTCCCCAGTTTTCACAGGCCCCAAACATTTGGTAGGAGACAACCACGTAGTCCAATAGGCTTTGTGTATAATGGGAGTTGAAAGTGAAATCTGCTATTTTATCAAGCGGAACCCTACCATTTAGAATGACCAAGTCCATGCTTCTGATACTATCAAGCAAGAGAAGACCCCGTTTGTCCGTTTTTATTTCATGTGGTAGCTGAGAATCTGGAATATGCCAAATTTCCTCTTTGTCTAGATTGGCATAAATCTCCAGTGCAGAGTTCGAAATTTTCACATTCAAATCTCCCACTAATACAACCGAGTGGCATTCTTCCTGGGTAGCTATCTCATGAATATATGAGAAAAATGTACTTAACAAATAGTCAAAGTTTCTCCCTGGAGGGATATATAGATTTGCCACCAGAAAGAAAATGAGGCTGCCAGAGTCTTCCAAACATGTCAGCTTGAGGCAGATACAAAGATTTGATGGATGGCGGAAAACTTTCTGATTCTAGTTTATCATATTCTTGAGCAAAATGGATACCCCCCGTTAGCATGACCCCTTTCGGAGTGCTTAGCATAACAAGAGAAAACAAAAAAACCATCAAAATCAAAATCTTTACACGACCAGGTTTCCTGTAAGCATATAATTGAGGGATTCAAGGATTTAAACAAATTCAGTTTCTCATCTTTATGACCTAAACCGGCCATATTCCAGGACAGAAGTATAGCCCCCGACCCCCACCCCCCGGCTACCTCAATGAACCACTTCTTTCTACCACCGGGCAGTTGGTATTCAAGGATTTTGCAACCCTACTCCACCGAACCAGATCGTCATCTATGTCTGTGTCCTGATAGGTGCCTACGGCATCTGACACCAAATTTATTGAGCGACCCCTTTTATCTAATGACACCTTAATATTTAGACCATTATCCGATGGAAACTCTGAGGGGCAGATTTACAAGCCTCTTGCGCCACTTTTGCGTCATTTTTAACATGGGAAAAGTGATGCAAAAGTGGTGCAAGGGGTTTGTAAATCTGCCCCTGAGTCGGGCCCAAAGCGTCTAACACCACAGGATTACCGGGCCTCTGTACTTTCGGGTACTGAACTAGAGGGCGCAAAGTGTGATCTCCCTTAGACTATAATACAGGCATTAAATCCAGCCCTCGTTTTAGAAAATATTCACAGTTTTGCAGGACCAGATTTGCCACAATCAGAGAGCCAAAAAAGACCCTGGAATAAAAGAAGCTCTCATGCAGGTTAATCTTCACAGGCGAGATATCTCTACTTTCCACCAGCTTTAGTGCCTCTATCTCAGAAAAGAGCTTAAGAATGAATCCCCTATTTACCGGACAGGATTCACCGTCAAATAGCCAGATAAAATCCACGATGGAAGAGGGGACATTCTGCAGCACATTATCTTTCTTTACAGCGTCTCTTGGAGGGATCCAAAGAGGCACTCTGTCACCAACACTGACAGCTTGTGCCTCCTCATTAAACTGAGTCGTTAGATGCGACACTGTAGAGGTGATTGGGATATCTAACTTTCTGTTATCCGATGTTGTTGTCCCTGTGAAAGTTCTATTAGAACCCATCTGTAAGTTACCCAGTACATGCGACCCTACCATTCGACTTGCATCCACTCTGGCCCCCAGTGCTCTTGGCCTTGTCAGAGATATAGCAGCCCCACCTCCCTTTAAAATCCCCCTACTCAGGGGAGCGGATGACTCACTGGTCTGGAGGGAATAAGGTACTTGTGGAGACTGCAACACTGGACTTGACGGAATATCTGACAATCCTGTCGCCCTTCATATCCCCATCTAATGTAAAATGTACTATAGTCGGGTTTCTAGGAGCACCCTCCTCAACTGGCAATTTAAGACCTCCCTCCTCCATTGTAATTTGGGGATCACTCTGACAATCGGGGATCAGTGGGAAATGTAATTTTGCCATTTTCCGTTTAGGGAATCGTTTTATTTTTTTAAGGTTTCTTTTTCATATTATCCCCTTTAGGAATTATTGTGAGACCTCCCTTCTTCCTAGCTTTTGACCCCCCTTTCCCCGATGAAGTAGGGGGTTGACCCTGAGAGGTGGATGGTATTGGGGCCTCCCCCTCCACCTCTCCCCTACCTTTTTGCCCCACATAGCTCCTGAATTTCTCATCTTTCTTATTATCCATACTGTCAACCTTTTTTCCCTTGATAAACAGGGGCTAAGGTTTTAGTGTGATGTTTCCCAGAGGGGGGCCCACTATGGGCTCCCCGAAGAGTGAGTTTAAACAAAGCTCTTCCTTGTCGTGATTACACAAAGGTTCAATGGGGGGGTAATAGAAAGAGGGGTATTCCTGCTTGAACAGACGCATCATTCAGCTCTCTCCGGGGAACAGGAGAAAGAGTCCTAGCATCTGTCTGTTCTCCTGTTTGCGTATATATCTTAGGCGAATGGTTAATGATGTCAGATTTTGTTGCCTTTTGCACTTCGAACAACATTGCAGAGATCATTTCAAGCATATGGTCTGAGCTCAATACAGATTTATCCAGTAGACACAGAATGGAACCTAGTATTCTTTCAATACAGATTAAATATTCAGAGGGCACATCATGCTTCTCATTTTGATTTCCCAACTTCACTTGGGCACAAGGCAAAAAAACATCATGAACATCATGTGCATCGTGATCGGACTCCACGGAAGTACCAATCAGATGACTTGTGCTACAATATAAGAAAGAATAAACAACAATATCACAATTGGTATAATTACGAGAGATGGTTTAGAGTATGCATGTCAAAGAACATTGCAGAACAGAAAAAGGAAGACTCAAAGTCTTCCTTTTTCTGTTCTGCAATGTTCTTTGACATGCATACTCTAAACCGTCTCTCGCAATTATACCAATTGTGATATTGTTGTTTATTCTCTCATACCTACCCATATCACAACGTGGTTTATGGGTGACACTCCTGTTGAACTTAACAAAACAATATAAGAAAGGCAGTGAGAGTAGTCTGGGAGAAGAGCTTACTATTGGGGTATTCTTTTCCCTAAATATACTCTTAGAGTAGCCATCTTTGTCAACTTGGTCATAAGGGACTTCCCAACCCCTTGATTGTACTTCTATATCAATGTCTGAGAGTGTAAAATCTTCTCTTTGATGGAGTTTTCCGAATGCGGTTGCCTTCTCTTCCGTAACCGGAATATCCCCCCCTGAGACCTTCCGGGGGCCTCTGGTATGCCCAAGTGCACAGTCAGCGCTTAATCCCTTGTCAGCGCCACCCTATTCCGGAGAGACAACAGATACAGCCACAATCATACTATTAGTTTTTTTCCTATTCACAGTAATGTTTTGATGACTCTGCTGGGTAAAGAGTTGTTCTGAGTCCAGTTTTGCATAAAAGTCAACGACTGATGCGGTGAATGAACTAGCAGTAGGATGCTCTAAGTTTGATTGGTTTAGAGAGATGTGCTGGTTACTCTGCTGGCTCTGGTGGGTTGAATGGCAGACGCGTGAACCGGGGCCCATATTTATACTTTGGAGTGGATCCAATAACTGCCCACTTGAGTCGTCCTCCAGCCCAAAATTTGTCTGGGTCGTGGCCCCTTCGCAGTACTTTGTCTGACCCCCCGTGAGGCCACAAGGGATCCTCTGTGCTTCCCCCAAGGATAAATGAGGTGATGTTATTAGGATGGGCTTAATGAGCAAACCTTCTTGATCCAGTATTGCCTCCACAGGGACAGACCGGGGAGTTTTACGGAAGAAGCCAGTAATGGCTGGTTGAGCTTTATAACAAAGATGCTGTAAATGTCTGGACCCGCTATACGATCTCCTTAATCTGCTTGTATGACTTGAAGACGAGGAGAGTACATGGCCCGAGCATAATTTTTTTGCAGACATCACGCACCGGCACCTGCTTACTTAAATGTCAAAAGGGAGCAGACTCTCACCTCCACTCGGGTCGCTTGCTGAAAAATAATAATCACCAGCGGCAACTTCCTCTCTCCAATCTCTCCAATCAGCCTGCTAAGGATGGAGGCAGCAGTCCTCGCAGCAGCTGGGAGGGGTCAAAGGTGAAGCAAAACTAAAAGAGAGAGCCCAGAAACTTCAAGAATAACACGTAAGAGTGGCGGTAAGGACCCAAAGATGAAAGCTCCAGGCAGGCACAGTATGGAGGCGAGTTCCAGGCAATGCAGACCGTTTCCAGTGCCTCCAGCCTCCAGGCCGCTTCTGCAGGTTGGCGGGCTCAAGCTCGCAGGTAAGACAGGCTAAGAGCAGCTGCTCATGATTCCCTGCACCCCCAGCGCCCTCCAGTTGGCAGACACAGGCACGCGAGGCAAACAGAATAGAGACTGCCTTCGGTGCCTTTAATCTGATCAAGGCTGCCCCACGCGCTCCATTGGTCTGGGGCAGTTGGAAGCCGGTAACGGGGGTGGGAAGGAACCAGTCCCGTGAGTCCTGTGAGTTTGTGCCACCCTGCAACGCTTCATTGATCAAGGGGCTATTAAGGGCTGTTAGGGCTGTTAAGGTTGCCTGCCACTGCGGGTAACGGGTGACGAGGACAAGGAAGAACAATCCCGCAGTTCAGAGGTCCACAGCCCGCCATGCCGCGCTCAGAAGCCGCTCTTGATACGACAGCACTCAGGAACCTCTGGTCCGGATCCTCTGGATTCTCTCGCTCGTAAAGTGTGCACGCTGTGGTGACACCATTGATAATACAGTCACTGTATTCAACTGAACTCAGGTTACCTCTGTTCACTGTCGTTGGTAGTAGTGCAGAGGTGCTGTGGTGCGATTTAAGGGGACTAAAGCTGCTCCAGCCGTCCTGCCTACGCGTCCTGTTGGGGAATGCAGATGGTCCTGTTGGGGAGAAGGCAAGGAGGAGTGGGGGGGAAGCAGGAGCGACACTCAGCCTCAGTGCTCCAGCGCAACCACAGGAGCTACGGTCTTGCCTCAACCACAGGAACAATAGGTGGATCTGTACAGTTAGTCAGACAGTTTAAAGCAGGGGCCGGGGGTTGCACCAGTTGGAAAACTTGAGTTTACAAGTAAGCATGCATGCAGGTGGTCTCCCCAGCTGGGGGTGAATGTCTTGCCAATGTGCAACATTCCATCCATCATCTTGTGTGTTTTGCTGTTCGCCCTATGTGGGAAGGGTATGCCCAGACGTGGGTCCCATGCTCACTACGCCACTGGAGGCAAGCTATCCTGGCTGAAGAGGGGTGAAACCCCGAAACCGGTCCTAGGATGCTTGATTCTGGTCCAGAGAAGACATGGTTTGGCAGTTCGGGTTGGACTGTTCCCATGAGGCACAGGGTCAAGACTGATTTGCATATGGCCATGTCTGAACTGGGGTGGCATGGTGAGCAAAATAATGATGGATTAAACCCAGATCTGTGACTGGGGGTGAATGTCTTGCCAATGTGCAACATTCCGTCCATCATCTTGTGTGTTTTGCTGTTCGCCCTATGTGGGAATGGTATGCCCAGACGTGGGTCCCGTGCTCACTACGCCACTGGAGCCAAGCTATCCTGGCTGAAGAGGGGTGAAACCCCGAAACCGGTCCTAGGACGCTTGGTTCCGGTCCAGGAAAGACATGGTTTGGCAGTTCGGGCTGGACTGTTCCCATGAGGCACAGGGTCAAGACTGATTTGCATATGTCTGAACTGGGGTGTAGTGGTGAGCAAAATAACGATGGATTAAACCCAGATCTGTGACTGGGGGTGAATGTCTTGCCAATGTGCAACATTCCGTCCATCATCTTGTGTGTTTTGCTGTTCGCCCTATGTGGGAAGGGTATGCCCAGACGTGGGTCCCGTGCTCACTACGCCACTGGAGTCAAGCTATCCTGGCTGAAGAGGGGTGAAACCCCGAAACCGGTCCTAGGATGCTTGATTCCGGTGCAGGGAAGACATGGTTTGGCAGTTCGGGCTGGACTGTTCCCATGAGGCACAGGGTCAAGACTGATTTGCATATGGCCATGTCTGAACTGGGGTGGCGTGGTGAGCAAATTAACGATGGATTAAACCCAGATCTGTGGCTGGGGGTGAATATCTTGCCAATGTGCAACATTCCGTCCATCATCTTGTGTATTTTGCTGTTCGCCCTATGTGGGAAGGGTATGCCCAGACGTGGGTCCCGTGCTCACTACGCCACTGGAGTCAAGCTATCCTGGCTGAAGAGGGGTGAAACCCCGAAACCGGTCCTAGGATGCTTGATTCCGGTGCAGGGAAGACATAGTTTGGCAGTTCGGGCTGGACTGTTCCCATGAGGCACAGGGTCAAGACTGATTTGCATATGGCCATGTCTGAACTGGGGTGGCGTGGTGAGCAAAATAACGATGGATTAAACCCAGATCTGTGGCTGGGGGTGAATATCTTGCCAATGTGCAACATTCCGTCCATCATCTTGTGTGTTTTGCTGTTCGCCCTATGTGGGAAGGGTATGCCCAGACGTGGGTCCCATGCTCACTACGCCACTGGAGTCAAGCCATCCTGGCTGAAGAGGGGTGAAACCCCGAAACGAGTCCTAGGATGCTTGATTCCGGTCCAGGGAAGACATGGTTTGGCAGTTCGGGCTGGACTGTTCCCATGAGGCACAGGGTCAAGACTGATTTGCATATGGCCATGTCTGAACTGGGGTGGCGTGGTGAGCAAAATAATGATGGATTAAACCCAGATCTAAGACTGGGGGTGAATGTCCTGCCAATGTGCAACATTCCGTCCATCATCTTATGTGTTTTGCTGGGCTCCCCAGCTTTTACCACCTTACTGCCTTGTTGTGCCGTGAACGCATCTCCCGGCAGCAATATTCGGTGCGGGCACAAGCGGGCAGGTGGGCTCCTCAGCTCTTACCGCCTTGCCTGTGCCGCTCTGTGCCGCCAGCGCAGCGCATCTCACGTCTTCCATCTCCCGGCTGCTTCCGTTGGGCCATTTGGGCAGAGCAACACACTGAGCGCACACCGCCCGGCCTCGAGCTCAGCTCAGGCACAGCTCAGCTTACAGGTTCTCAGTGCCTGTGTCTGTGTCCGGCGCCTCTCCTCTCACCGCTCAGTTCAACTGCTCTGGTCCGGCTCTGGTTTGGCATGCCCCCCACTCAGGCACAATCAATCAGAGGAACACCCGAAAACTCTCATTAGGTCCCTTATACATGAAGATCAAAAGGGTTTATCCCAGGAAGAAATATGATGCTTAATATTGGATGGCTGATGCTTATTATGAAGGACCTAGTGGGCTCCAAGCATGACTGTGTGCAGGTTGCCATCGACCTAGAATGTGCTTTTGATACAGTGAGTTGGATGTATTTATAGGTAGTGTTGTAATGGATGGGGTAGGGTCGTAATTTCATTGGCTGGGTAATGTTGCTATGCATATAACCAATAGCTAGGGTACGAATAAGAGGAGTGATCTCACATACCTGGGAATTAGACAGGGGTACAAGATGGAAGCCTATTCTACCCCTATGCTGTTCATGTCTGCGGTGGAGCCACTTGTAACCCGAATGCGAGAGAATTTGGCTATCTGGGGAATCCACGTGGGAACCCAGCTGCATACTGTATCTCTTTGTTTCAATAATACATTATTATCTTTGAGGGACCCTTATCAGTTAGTACCCACATGCTTACAGAACTGCAATTGTTTGGGAGGATATTAGATAGATTAATTTGAAATCCTAAGTCAAGCCTATTCCCCCTTGGAAGACTGTCCCCCAGAGGTTCAACTGCTGGGACTAGGTATAAATTTGGAACCAGGAGGATCTGAGAAATGCCAGAAAGATGTACATGAATGGGCCCTGGTGGATGCGTATCATTTCAAGATATTGAGAAGAGATAAAAGTGCCAATCACGATCCTGTAAAAACCGGGTACGAACCGTCGGACGGAGCATATTCTCCGTCCGACGCGTACCCGGTCGTCAAAATCTACCAACATGGAATTACGATTCGCACGGAAACACCATGTCCGTACGAATCGTACAAAACCCCGACCGAACAAAATAAACATACAAATGCGATCCGGGAAAGCGCCGACCTGACGTCGGGACGCACGCAGCCTGCCATTCACGAACCAGGAATTACGATTCGCACCGACGTCATCCCGCACGGTGAATATTTTCCGGCTGCCAAAAACTGCCGGGAAATCAGGACGACGCGAACAAGGAGTACCAGTACGCGACGGACAGACAGGACGACGCGAACAAGGAGTACCCATACGCGACGGACAGACATGGACCCGAACCTACGTGTCATCCCGGCCCTCATAGCAGTCGACCTCCTCTACTGGTTACGACGCAGCCGTCGCAGAAGGTCAGAACAACTAAGGGAGGGGGGGAAAGGGGGGGGGTGGCAGGACCAGGGCAGGCCACAAAACCCCCACCAAAGTCACACAGCACACATGCCCTGGACATACCTGACCCTCAGGCCCTGGTCACTACGAGGGGGTGGGGGCGTGTCCAGCTAAGCCAGCGACCGCCACAACAGAAGTTCTTGATGATGCGAACCGGCAACACAACCAGACAGGTACGTCCCGTACCCACGCCTTAAGAGCGTGGGTACGAGTCGTACCACGCCCACACCTATGTCACCCCAACAATGGCGGGACGGCTCGTACCCACGTGGCAAAGGCCTGGGTATGGGCCGCACAAGCATCACATAGCGTGGGGACGGATATGTACGGACCGTACCCCCACCCCGTATGCATGGAGCGTACCCCCAACCCCAACAGTGTAAGTACGACACGTACCCCCACCCGCGTATGCAAGGAGCGTACCCCCCATGCCAACATTGTATGTACGACCCGTACCCTCACCCGCGGACGTATGGAGCGTACCCCCCACCCCAACAGTGTAAGTACGACCCGTACCCCCACCCGCGTATGCAAGGAGCGTACCCCCATGCCAACAGTGTAAGTACGACACGTACCCCCACCCGCGTATGCAAGGAGCGTACCCCCAACCCCAACAGTGTAAGTATGACACGTACCCCCACCCGCGTATGCATGGAGCGTACCCCCATGCCAACAGTGTACGGACGGCCCGTACCCCCACCCGCATATGCAAGGAGCGTACCCCCATGCCAACAGTGTAAGTACGACACGTACCCCCACCCGCGTATGCAAGGAGCGTACCCCCCATGCCAACATTGTACGTACGACCCGTACCCTCACCCGCGGATGTATGGAGCGTACCCCCCACCCCAACAGTGTAAGTATGACCCGTAACCCCACCCGCGTATGCAAGAAGCGTACCCCCATGCCAACAGTGTAAGTATGACACGTACCCCCACCCGCATATGCAAGGAGCGTACCCCCAACCCCAACAGTGTAAGTACGACACGTACCCCCACCCGCGTATGCATGGAGCGTACCCCCCATGCCAACAGTGTATGTACAACCCGTACCCCCACCCACGTATGCAAGGAGCGTACCCCCCATGCCAACAGTTTAAGTACGACACGTACCCCCACCCGCGTATGCAAGGAGCGTACCCCATGCCAACATTGTACGTACGACCCGTACCCTCACCCGCGGATGTATGGAGCGTACCCCCCACCCCAACAGTGTAAGTACGACCCGTACCCCCACCCGCGTATGCAAGGAGCGTACCCCCCATGCCAACAGTGTAAGTACGACACGTACCCCCACCCGCGTATGCAAGGAGCGTACCCCCAACCCACACAGTGTAAGTACGACACGTACCCCCACCCGCGTATGCATGGAGCGTACCCCCCATGTCAACAGTGTACGCACGACCCGTACCCCCACCCGCGTATGCAAGGAGCGTACCCCCCATGCCAACAGTGTAAGTACGACACGTACCCCCACCCGCGTATGCAAGGAGCGTACCCCCAACCCCAACAGTGTAAGTACGACATGTACCCCCACCTCGAATGCATGGAGCGTACCCACATCCGTGTATGTCATGAGCGTACATATTGTGAAATAGGAGAGGTGGGTGCAGAGTCCTCCCAGCAGTGCCCTGAGACAGGAGGGGTGGGTGCAGAGTCCTCCCAGCAGTGCCCAGAGACAGGAGGGGTGGGTGCAGAGTCCTCCCAGCAGTGCCCAGACATGAGAGGGGTGTGTGCAGAGTCCTCTCAGCAGTGCCCAGAGACAGGAGGGGTGGGTGCAGAGTCCTCCCAGCAGTGCCCAGACATGAGAGGGGTGTGTGCAGAGTCCTCCCAGCAGTGCCCAGAGACAGGAGGGGTGGGTGCAGAGTCCTCGGAGCAGTGCCCAGACATGAGAGGGGTGTGTGCAGAGTCCTCCCAGCAGTGCCCAGAGACAGGAGGGGTGGGTGCAGAGTCCTCCCAGCAGTGCCCAGACATGAGAGGGGTGTGTGCAGAGTCCTCCCAGCAGTGCCCAGACACAGGAGGGGGGGTGCAGAGTCCTCCCAGCAGTGCCCAGACATGAGAGGGGTGTGTGCAGAGTCCTCCCAGCAGTGCCCAGAGACAGGAGGGGTGGGGGCCTATCACTCCCAGCAGTGCCCTCAGACAGGAGGGGTGGGTGCCTATCACTCCCAGCAGTGCCCTGAGACAGGAGGGGTGTGTGCAGAGTCCTCCCAGCAGTGCCCAGACACAGGAGGGGTGGGGGCCTATCACTCCCAGCAGTGCCCTGAGACAGGAGGGGTGGGTGCAGAGTCCTCCCAGCAGTGCCCTGAGACAGGAGGGGTGGGTGCAGAGTCCTCCCAGCAGTGCCCTGAGACAGGAGGGGTGGGTGCAGAGTCCTCCCAGCAGTGCCCTGAGACAGGAGGGGTGGGGGCCTATCACTCCCAGCAGTGCCCTGAGACAGGAGGGGTGGGTGCAGAGTCCTCCCAGCAGTGCCCTGAGACAGGAGGGGTGGGTGCAGAGTCCTCCCAGCAGTGCCCTGAGACAGGAGGGGTGGGTGCCTAACACTCCCAGCAGTGCCCTGAGACAGGAGGGGTGGGTGCCTAACACTCCCAGCAGTGCCCGGAGACAGGAGGGGTGGGTGCAGAGTCCTCCCAGCAGTGCCCTGAGACAGGAGGGGTGGGGGCCTATCACTCCCAGCAGTGCCCTGAGACAGGAGGGGTGGGTGCAGAGTCCTCCCAGCAGTGCCCAGAGTCAGGAGGGGTGGGTGCAGAATCCTCCCAGCAGTGCCCTGAGACAGGAGGGGTGGGTGCAGAGTCCTCCCAGCAGTGCCCTGAGACAGGAGGGGTGGGTGCAGAGTCCTCCCAGCAGTGCCCTGAGACAGGAGGGGTGGGTGCAGAGTCCTCCCAGCAGTGCCCTGAGACAGGAGGGGTGGGTGCCTAACACTCCCAGCAGTGCCCTGAGACAGGAGGGGTGTGTGCAGAGTCCTCCCAGCAGTGCCCTGAGACAGGAGGGGTGGGGGCCTATCACTCCCAGCAGTGCCCTGAGACAGGAGGGGTGGGTGCAGAGTCCTCCCAGCAGTGCCCTGAGACAGGAGGGGTGGGGGCCTATCACTCCCAGCAGTGCCCTGAGACAGGAGGGGTGGGTGCAGAGTCCTCCCAGCAGTGCCCTGAGACAGGAGGGGTGGGTGCAGAGTCCTCCCAGCAGTGCCCTGAGACAGGAGGGGTGGGTGCAGAGTCCTCCCAGCAGTGCCCAGAGACAGGAGGGGTGGGTGCAGAGTCCTCCCAGCAGTGCCCTGAGACAGGAGGGGTGGGGGCCTATCACTCCCAGCAGTGCCCTGAGACAGGAGGGGTGGGTGCAGAGTCCTCCCAGCAGTGCCCAGAGACAGGAGGGGTGGGTGCAGAGTCCTCCCAGCAGTGCCCTGAGACAGGAGGGGTGGGTGCCTAACACTCCCAGCAGTGCCCTTGGAACGCAAAGGGTGGAGTAGCCACAGATACCATGCCCACAAATGTCAGTCAGGTGCACAAAGACCCTGCAGTATATGTACCACATGTGTGCGAGGCTGGGAGTATACGCATGCATAGGGCCAAAAAGATAACATGTCCACATGAAGTCATGTCAATAGTCCACATACACAAGTACAATGACTACCAAGGATGCCACGAATGATGCAGGTGGAGAATGGCTCAGCATGCATGTGCAAAGTTGAAGGACTCCGTCACACACCCAGCTAATGTACACACAGCTCGGCGCTAAATATTGGGAACACCCTGCAGGGAAGAAGTCAGGGTACACAGAGGAAGGAAAACACCTTGGGACAATTGCAACATGCAGCAATTGCTTACATGAATTGAGAAAGCTAGCTAACACCGTGTGATGGCACACAGATCCCATGGTCCCCCCTATGAGCAGCACACTACTACATTTCCCACACACCCAACACATGAACACCACCCACAACCATGTAGCAGCCCCACCGACAGCAATGCCAGCAAAGCAGGAGTGTTCCAATGGCAAAAAATAAATAGCTTTATTCAGCATGATCCAAAAACTGGTATGTAGAAAGTTCAATATTTACAAAGCCCATAGGGCAGTCCAGGAGTCACAGCTGGATGGGGGACAGAGTGGGATGCGTGTCCCCTAGCTTGCCTGCACAGTTACAAGCCGTTGTCTTCCACAGGGGTGAGGGTATCAAGTGGGGGGGAAGGAACAGGCACCGCAGGGACAGGAGTGCGAAGGGTAGGCGACGTGGGTGCAGGGATGGAGGACTCCACCACAGGGGGTGGGGCAGGGCCAAAGGTGGATTCTAGGAGCGCGCTGCACACCTCGGCAAGGTCCTCCAGGGACTCCCCTGCACCCGAAGGAACCACAGGCCCCAAGGAGGGGGGGGGGGTCAGAGGGATGGGTCGCAGCGCCACTGGGGGAGGGTGTGGACAGGGGGGGGGACTCAAGCACCCTGACCATGGACTTCCTTGACCGCTTGCGGAGTGGTGTCACTGTGGGGCTCAGGGACAGAGCGGCCATGAAGGAGTCTTTGGGGGAGATGTGGCCAGGAGAGCTGAGGGGAGGGGATTTGGAGGGAGTGGATTGGGTGGAATGCGGACTCCCACTCTGGCTGCGTGTCACACGTTTGCCCCCCGACCCAGTGGGTGTGCCTACTTCACCCTGTGTGTGCGTGTCAGGAGGTGTGCGGCGGACCTTCCCTGCTGGTGTGGTGCCTGTGTCTGTTGTGGTGGGTGCATGCTTACGTCTGGGTGTATGTGGGACAGGCATGGGAGTGGGAAGTGTGGAAGGGGCAGGGGTAGGGGGTGGGACGTAGCGCTGCAGGAGACCCACTGCTGCAGTCAGTGTGGAGTCTATGGACCTCAGCAAGTTGCGTTGGTCAGCCTGCGATGAATGAATGCCCTCCAAGTATGCCTCCATGTTGTTGAGGACCTGGCTGTGGGCATGGAGGACATTAAGGATCGCAGTCTGACCAATCTGCAACTGCCGCTGGATGTCCACAGACTCAGCATTGGCGGCAGCAGTGGAGACAGGGGCAGGGGGTGCGGTGCCTGGCAGGAAGGAGACATGTGGTGACCGGGCACGTTGGGAAGGGACACGAGCACGTGGGAGGCGGCTGATGCCAATGGAGGGGGCGGTGTGAGATGTAGGGCTGCTGTCAGATGGTGGTGCAGCCACCGCCCACTCGGAGAGATCATCCTCGGACCCGTCAGCTTCATACTCTGTTGTGCCAGTCGACAGGTCCCCGGGTTCACTCTCCTCCGCCTCAGTCCCACTCGAAGTGCCAGGCACGATGTCACCGCTGGCACTGGTGCTCGGTCCCTCTGCGCCGTCTGTGTCCATGTCTCCCTCCGTGTCCCCCGACGATGCTGTGGGCAGGGTGAAGAGACAGGAATTAATCATACACCTGTATACATATGTCACATGAGTCAAATCTACTTAGGTTACAGTGCATAGCCTGAAACAAAGGAAGAGTTACAACTACAAAACAAGGTACATATGTAGGCCCTGCAAGACACAGTTGTGTGACCCACCATGCCATGGAAAAACTATGGAGAGCATGACACATTAGCAAATGAGATGACATGGAATTTTGACTGAGGAGCAAGGCCCTGGGGACAATCCAGCACTGCATCTGCACCACACAGTGTGGCAGGCAATAGGGATGAGCAGGGACCACATCCAGGAACTAGAGGCACATGCAGCATAGGTAATACTGATAACATGCCCACCCTGACTGGCACACTGCACCTTGAGTGTATGTCCAGACAAACATCACACACTGGCCAGTCCTAGCAAGGAGATTACAGGTCTTGACATGTAGGCCATGCCCGCACCACCCACCCCCTACATGAGACAAATCTGTGGAGACACAGGAAGCACTTACATCTCTTAGTCTGGGTGAAATACACATGGGATGCAAAAATTCAATATTGCACACAAACTACCCAAGGTGCGCCTGTCCAAATAATCATGTACAAACAGGCATCATCAGATGATTGCAACAAGACACACAGGCAATGGCCACCGTGAGTATGTACTTGGAAAATCAGGTCAGGCTGGACAGTGGACACTTGTAATACATCTCACGTCAATATACATGGTGCCAGGGGACAATGGCACAGAGCACAACCTATGCTGTAGACACAGAGATTGTCGACATTCTCGGATTACACACATGATACCTAGGAAAAGATGCCCCTGGGGACAGTAGTGGCCACACAACTCCATGCTCCTGAATGGGAATGACTGCAACACACGCTAACATCCCTGCACTATGCGTAATGCACACTCATGCACATCATGTCACAGGCCACCACATGGGACATGCCTGCTGGAAGGCCTCGCACTCGAGAGATTAACTCCCATGTCTGGAATCAGCATTAGTGCCAACTGACATGGAACCCACAAGTCCAGAACTGGACAGGGCACAGGCAAGCTCACTAAACCTGTTACACACCACCCCCACACATGATGCTGCAGGCATTGTACACTTGGAGAAGGTGTCAGGCTACATAACCTTGTGATGGAGTGACTACACACAGACCAGGGAACACATTGCAAGGAGGGGAAGGGAGGCAGGAGAGCCCTGCAATACTGTGGGTAACAGGATCTGCACAGCACCATAAACCCTGGAAGTGTATCCATGGAACAGTGCACTTACAAATGCTGGTGAAACACAACAAACACACACATGTACCTACCCCCTTCCGGCTGCTGCATCTCCTGTAGGCGCCTGTCCAAGTTAGGAAAGACCACCGCCAGCACACGTTTCTGGATGTGGGAGAGACGGCGGCGCCCGCGGTTCTTATGGCTCTCAGGTGAGTCCCCCAGCAGGACCCGTGCGATCCTCCGCGTCCAGCACCGGATATCCTGCCAGCGTTTCCTCACCTGGGGCAGGCGCCGCTTCCGACCATCCGCACTCCTCACGGCGCTGACGGCGTCCAGCCATATCTTCTCCTTGGCAGAGGCGTCTACCTGTGAGGATGGACAAGTGACACTACCTCAATACACCTGGCACATGTCACGGGGACACAGATTATAACACATTTGCTGTTTCCAACAAGGCATAGTATGCATCCAACGCATTGCACCTTTGTCATAGTGACATGATCCTCTGGGGGAAGGCCAAAAGCAGCACGTGCCATTTAAAGGACACAGGTGGAATGAGGGCAACTACACAAGCAATGAGCCAGGCTCACACTGTGCATCACACCCACCCCTCCTGTCTCAGGGCACTGCTGGGAGGACTCCGCACCCACCCCTCCTGTCTCAGGGCACTGCTGGGAGTGATAGGCCCCCACCCCTCCTGTCTCAGGGCACTGCTGGGAGTGATAGGCCCCCACCCCTCCTGTCTCAGGGCACTGCTGGGAGTGATAGGCCCCCACCCCTCCTGTCTCTGGGCACTGCTGGGAGTGTTAGGCACCCACCCCTCCTGTCTCAGGGCACTGCTGGGAGGACTCTGCACACACCCTTCCTGTCTCAGGGCACTGCTGGGAGTGTTAGGCACCCACCCCTCCTGTCTCAGGGCACTGCTGGGAGTGTTAGGCACCCACCCCTCCTGTCTCAGGGCACTGCTGGGAGTGACAGGCCCCCACCCCTCCTGTCTCAGGGTACTGCTGGGAGTGATAGGCCCCCACCCCTCCTGTCTCAGGGCACTGCTGGGAGTGATAGGCCCCCACCCCTCCTGTCTCAGGGCACTGCTGGGAGTGATAGGCCCCCACCCCTCCTGTCTCAGGGCACTGCTGGGAGTGATAGGCCCCCACCCCTCCTGTCTCTGGGCACTGCTGGGAGTGTTAGGCACCCACCCCTCCTGTCTCAGGGCACTGCTGGGAGAACTCTGCACCCACCCCTCCTGTCTCAGGGCACTGCTGGGAGGACACCGCACCCACCCCTCCTGTCTCAGGGCACTGCTGGGAGTGATAGGCCCCCACCCCTCCTGTCTCAGGGCACTGCTGGGAGTGATAGGCCCCCACCCCTCCTGTCTCTGGGCACTGCTGGGAGTGTTAGGCACCCACCCCTCCTGTCTCAGGGCACTGCTGGGAGGACTCTGCACACACCCCTCCTGTCTCAGGGCACTGCTTGGAGTGTTAGGCACCCACCCCTCCTGTCTCAGGGCACTGCTGGGAGTGTTAGGCACCCACCCCTCCTGTCTCAGGGCACTGCTGGGAGTGATAGGCCCCCACCCCTCCTGTCTCAGGGCACTGCTGGGAGGACTCCACACCCACCCCTCCTGTCTCAGGTCACTGCTGGGAGTGATAGGCCCCCACCCCTCCTGTCTCAGAGCACTGCTGGGAGGACTCCGCACCAACCCCTCCTGTCTCAGGGCACTGCTGGGAGTGATAGGCCCCCACCCCTCCTGTCTCCTGTATGATGAGATGTGTACAGATGTAATGTGTGACGGTGCAATGTGTGCCAGGCATGCCCTTGACTCCTTTGACATGTGTGCATGTCGTACTGCACACATGGGATGAGCGTCACTGCCATGGCACGGACACCAACACACGGAAGTGTCCCCTGATGCCCGGTACAGCGGTTACCAGACTTGACTTGTCACTACCCACGGTGCACGATGTGACTATGTCATGTATGTGTGGGGGCTTCCCATTAGGTTGATGTTGGAGCACCCTCAAAAGCTGCAGCTGTTGCAGCAACCGACATGTGTATGTGTGTAGATTGACATTGGACACTGTTCCGCACACCATGCCACATGTGGTATCGGATGTGAGGTGCGTATGTATGCATGGGACACGGATTAGCGTGACAAGGACATGTCTGCATCCTCTCAATGAAGGTGTGGTGAGTCATGACATGTGCACCTTCATGGCAAGGTGTGTGGGCTGTCCTAGTGTAATGTCATGTGACCTGTGGCTCTAGTGTTCCGCTACCAGTCTCTGCAATCTGCATCCTACTTCTGCTGATGTGTGGGTGTATGTCACTCCTGTGTTGCGTCTGGCTGTTCACTTGCACTGGGACACAGCTAATCCCATGGCATGGCATGTGGAGGTTCTCAATCTCCGTGTGTAGTTGGGTCTTGGTAGGAGTGTCACCTGGCAGCCATACGTGTCCAGGGCATGTGGCACATACCTGACTCCGTATGTAGCATATGTGTATAGACAGATTAACATGTGCTCAGTACAAATTATTTGTTGTTGTGGGGCACTCACTCTTCCGTGTCACTTCCAAATTCCTGCAGAGCGCCGCTTCTTCCCCGAGCAATTCCGGACTTGGCTGCCATGCGGGAGAATGATCGGATCCGGTGCTACCGCTTCCCCCAACAGTTGATTCTGGAGTTGACGCGAGACTGGCACCACACCTGCAACCGCTGCACAGGTATCCTACAGCACTGACACCCAAGCTGAAGGTAATGGCAGCCCTACATTTTCTAGCCACGGGTACCTTTCAAAATACCATAGCTCATGTTGGTGGCATGTCCCAGAGCATGTTCTGCCGTGTGCTGCATGATTTCTTAGAGGCCATGTTGATTCACCTGGATGACTTCATCAAGTTCCCAACCCCTGAACAGTTGACTGGGGTCTATGCCCTGGGAGGGATGCCCCATGTCATTGGGTCCATAGATGGGACACATGTAGCTTTGGTACCACCACACGCACGGGAGGTAGCGTACCGCAATCGGAAGCACTACCACTCCATCAATGCCCTTGTGGTGTGTCTGTCCAACATGGTGATTTCACATGTCTGTGGTCGTTTTCCAGGATCAGCACACGATGCCTACATCATGAGGCGTAGCAGGGTGCCTGAAATGATGATGCAGCTGCGCAACGAACAAGCATGTGTTGTTGGTGGGTACAGTCTGTCTGTCCTGTATTTTGCATAGCCTACCAGCACGACCACTTCACCAGTTCTAACGATGTCCATGTGCTTCACATGTAGGGGACGCTGGCTATCCCAACATGCCATGGCTGCTCACACCTCTCCGCAACCCCATCACGCCGGCCCAGCTCCGCTACAACACCGCCCATGGCCGGACAAGGCGAGTGATAGAGAGGACGTTTGGCCTGCTGAAGAGCCGATTTCGGTGCCTCCACAAGACCGGCGGCGCGCTCCCATATGCCCCTGCGAAGGTCTGCAAAATCTTCATGGTCTGCTGCATGCTGCACAACATGGCAGTTGAGTAAGCTGTGCCACTCATCCTGGATCAACATGACGAGGACCATCCACCCGTGGAGGACGAAGGGCTTGGCAATGGGGCTAGTGATGTGGAGGATGTGGAGCCGCAAGAGGACATCCGGACTCGGCTCATACGCGACTTCTTTGCTTAGTGGTGAGTACCAGTGTCTGAGTGTGCACGCATTGGTCCCCGTGTGGCATGTGTTGTGATGTGTGTCTCCACCTGCATGTATGGCACGTGAGTCAGAGATGTGTGTGGGTATGTCACTGGAGTGATGGTGCCAGTGATGGTTGTATTTCCCCAGTCATAATTGTGACCTAGCATGCTGTCATCCATACATGTGTCGAGTAAATGCACATGCAAGTGGCTGTGCTTTTTGTGGCTGACTTCTTGTGTGTCTCTCTTCCCCAGGTACTTGCGCATGCAGTCTGCTGCTTGCATTGTTGTGGCACTGCTATTCCTCATGGACACGTCATCATGTGCTGACTCAGCGTTACAGGCACGGACACGTTTTGAAGCCTCCATAGGGTAAGGGATGCATCAGGGGTGTATTGGGTGTGGCAGTTGTTCACGATGTATGCACACTGCCCCTGTCGATGTTTGGTTCCTCTGCAGACATGTAGCCTCACCATGGTACACATAACATGCTGCTGGGTACACCTGAATAGATGGTCAGACTTGTTGACAGTCATCAGTGATGGGATAGTGGATTGTGATGATGGCATCAATGTGTGTAACACTGCCCTCGGTCACATACGGTTTGCATTGGCTTGACATGGTGTGGGACTTCTACATCAGCGGATCAATGGTGTATGGCAGGCTCTCCGTGAGCAGCTGTGGGTGTTTAGCTGTTGGCCGACAATTGTGTGCCAGTTCCATGGCTATCACGCATTTGTGCTGCAGAAGGGGGGGTGCCAGTGTTGGACCCACATGTTACTCCACATGAAGTGTTCATGTGTACTTCAAGTTGCCTCTGCAATCCCGAAAACATGACTAATAAAGGTGTCCCTATGCCTCCAAGGTGCCTCTTTTCTCAGTCAATGCTGGTGTGTTGCCACGGTGCATCCAGCATGTCTGGCATGGTTTCCCCTGATAGTGGCTATGTGTCTATGTGTTGAGTAGCAAGATGCAAGCTGTGTGTGTGGGCTGAGACTGTGTATTATGCATGATGTCCATGACTGTGTGGGTATTGTGACATGTGCCATCCCCATGCATCCAACGTTGGCCAGGCCCCCATTCTCTGCATCCACCGGACTCAAGCTTGCAGGACATGGTTCTGCCACCTGTCTACACATACCTGGGTGCCCCCCAGGACACTGGACTGGATCCCTGACCTCTGCGCATGACTGTTGCTGTTCTCAATGTGTCTGTCAGCACGGTTGTTCGGCCACCCCCTCAGCTGGTTGGGCCCATCACGGGTGTGTGTGGTGCTCCATGTCTGTCTTGCCTAATACACTGTGGCCCGTGTGTCCTGTGCCAGACTCAGGCCCCAGGGTGTGGATGGTTGAAGTCAAAAGAGAACTCAGGCATGTTTAGACTTTACAAGACACATGTAAGGTAATAATGCAACCAGCAGGCATCTTCTCTTCATGGTGTGAATTTTTATTTTTTTGGGGGGGGGGGGTATGACGTGAGGGGCTTTCCGGGAGTTTGGAATCCAAAGTTCAGTAGGGGAGTTGGTGTCCTTGCCATTGGAAGTCCTCCGAGTCCATGCCACAGTCTTTGTCTACATTGGTCAGACAGTGACCAGCAAGGCCATGTGGCAGAGAATGTCTCTTGATGCTGTGATGCTGTTGCTCCAGTGGGCCAGGTGCCAGGCCAGGTGTCCTGGGAGATGGTGATGTTGCGCCGACCCTCGCGGTCTTTTCCGTGGATGACCCGCCCTCCTGCGGGGACCCTCAGAAGCAGGCCGTGACGACGTCTGGGATGCTCCATCGGATGTTTCCTCCTCCTCCTCCTGATCCCTCCCTGTGGGTGGTGATGTTCTCCGCCTTCTGGCACAGGGAGGGTCGGCCATGTTGTCGGCCATCCGACGGAGTGTATCGTGAATTCCCGTGTACGCCGTCACGAGCTCAGCCTGTCCGTCCTCCATCCTCCGTTGGTGTTGCAGTAGACAGGCATGTAGCTCCGCATGTTGCTGGGCCTGCTGGGTCTTGATCCCCTCGAGGACGGACACAACCTGGGCCAGGCCCGTGGTGTCCTGCCGGTATGTGTCCAGGATGTTTCGGACATGGGAATACACCGGTTCCGCAGCCAACTGGTCAGGCTGGCGCCTCCGCCGTCCTCCACTCCCACCACCCCTGCCCACTTGCACCTGGCCTGCCCTTGTGGGCACATCGGGTCTCCGGGACCCCTGAGGGGTGGCATTGGCGTTGTCGCCTGCCTCCTCCTGGGTGCCCGGGACACCGTGTCCCTCCTGGCCAGCCTGGCTGCTTTGTGGTGGTGGGGCAGGGATCCTGGGTGTCTCCTGGGATGTGGCAGGAGCGGGGGTGGTGGTTGGCCCCGTTGTACCTGACGCAGGTGCTGCAGGTGGTTGGACACCAGAGGGGCCAGGTTGGTCGGGGTCATCCACAGAGTGGTGTGAGTCGTCGCTGCCGGTGGGATCTTCGGCCTCCCGCAGATCCGGGTCCTGTGAGTCTTCCCCCCCAGTGTTGGGGGGTGAACCACGACGTTGACCTGTGTGTGAGAGAGACAATGTTAATTTTGGTCCATGCAACATCCATGTTTCATCAGTTTCAACGTTGGCACATTTCCTCTTGGAATTAGGATCTGTCTTGCATTCCACTCACAGTGCACTTGTGCATGGGTGTGTCCCTTGGGCACCACTTTGGCCCCTTTAACTATGTGTGGCACAGTCTTACTTGCTGCGTCAAGTGTGACTGCAGTCAGCAGTGGAGTGGGCAGGTGTGGCGAGCCATGCATTGGCGCCTTCCGTGTAGCACTGTACATGTGCACATGGAGTGGATCCACACACTTATATAATGCAGGTAGCTGTCGTTGTGCTCGTGAACAGGTTGTGACATGGCCCTGTGTTTTGCCATGGAGAAGAGGGGGGGTTCTGGCACTGGCCACCCTTGGCTACATGCACACCGTCTACCTGCTGACGAGCAGACATTCCCACACACCACACGGCTGATTTGCTCTCCCTGTGTCTCCCTCCCTCTCTGTCCCCCTCTCCCTCCCTCCGTGTGTCAGCCTCCTTCCTCTGTCCGTCTCCCTGTGTCTCCCTCCCTCTCTGTCCCCCTCTCCCTCCCTCTCTGTCCCCCTCTCCCTCCCTCCGTGTGTCAGCCTCCTCCCTCTGTCCGTGTCCCTGTGTCTCCCTCCCTCTCTGTCCCCCTCTCCCTCCCTCCGTGTGTCAGCCTCCTCCCTCTGTCCGTCTCCCTGTGTCTCCCTCCCTCTCTGTCCCCCTCTCCCTCCCTCTCTGTCCCCCTCTCCCTCCCTCCGTGTGTCAGCCTCCTCCCTCTGTCCGTCTCCCTGTGTCTCCCTCCCTCTCTGTCCCCCTCTCCCTCCCTCTCTGTCCCCCTCTCCCTCCCTCCGTGTGTCAGCCTCCTCCCTCTGTCCGTGTCCCTGTGTCTCCCTCCCTCTCTGTCCCCCTCTCCCTCCCTCCGTGTGTCAGCCTCCTCCCTCTGTCCGTCTCCCTGTGTCTCCCTCCCTCTCTGTCCCCCTCTCCCTCCCTCCGTGTGTCAGCCTCCTCCCTCTGTCCGTGTCCCTGTGTCTCCCTCCCTCTCTGTCCCCCTCTCCCTCCCTCTCTGTCCCCCTCTCCCTCCCTCCGTGTGTCAGCCTCCTCCCTCTGTCCGTGTCCCTGTGTCTCCCTCCCTCTCTGTCCCCCTCTCCCTCCCTCTCTGTCCCCCTCTCCCTCCCTCCGTGTGTCAGCCTCCTCCCTCTGTCCGTGTCCCTGTGTCTCCCTCCCTCTCTGTCCCCCTCTCCCTCCCTCCGTGTGTCAGCCTCCTCCCTCTGTCCGTCTCCCTGTGTCTCCCTCCCTCTCTGTCCCCCTCTCCCTCCCTCCGTGTGTCAGCCTCCTCCCTCTGTCCGTGTCCCTGTGTCTCCCTCCCTCTCTGTCCCCCTCTCCCTCCCTCTCTGTCCCCCTCTCCCTCCCTCCGTGTGTCAGCCTCCTCCCTCTGTCCGTGTCCCTGTGTCTCCCTCCCTCTCTGTCCCCCTCTCCCTCCCTCCGTGTGTCAGCCTCCTCCCTCTGTCCGTCTCCCTGTGTCTCCCTCCCTCTCTGTCCCCCTCTCCCTCCCTCTCTGTCCCCCTCTCCCTCCGTGTGTCAGCCTCCTCCCTCTGTCCGTATCCCTGTGTCTCCCTCCCTCTCTGTCCCCCTCTCCCTCCCTCTGTGTGTCAGCCTCCTCCCTCTGTCCGTGTCCCTGTGTCTCCCTCCCTCTCTGTCCCCCTCTCCCTCCCTCTCTGTCCCCCTCTCCCTCCCTCCGTGTGTCAGCCTCCTCCCTCTGTCCGTGTCCCTGTGTCTCCCTCCCTCTCTGTCCCCCTCTCCCTCCCTCTGTGTGTCAGCCTCCTCCCTCTGTCCGTGTCCCTGTGTCTCCCTCCCTCTCTGTCCCCCTCTCCCTCCCTCTCTGTCCCCCTCTCCCTCCCTCCGTGTGTCAGCCTCCTCCCTCTGTCCGTGTCCCTGTGTCTCCCTCCCTCTCTGTCCCCCTCTCCCTCCCTCTCTATCCCCCTCTCCCTCCCTCTGTGTGTCACCCTCTGTCACCTCAGCCCAGCTTCCTGGGCACACACTGTTAGCAGATCTTTGAATGGCCCTTGGCTTGTTGATGTGAGTTTGTTTCTGATCTCCAGGCACCCATTGGGTGTAGTGTGTGTCTCTGCGCTGCCGCTGTGGTGGTGTGTTCTGCCACTCTTTCACAATGTTGGCTGTTCATTAGCTGCTGTCATGTGCAAAACAGTGCCTTCACCCCATGTGTTGATGCAAGGCGTCCGCCATTTGCTGGCGAGTCTTTCCTGTGTGGGGACACAGTGTTTGTATGGCTGTGACCTAGGCCATATGGGCAGAGGGCATTGTTGTCTGCTTGTGAGTTGCACTATGTGAATTTTGGGGCCCACCCTCCCGCCATCCGGGTTACCGTGTCATGTGTTGGTGTCTTCTGTGGCCTGTGACTTGACATTGTCCAGCTGGGTGCATGGGGCATGGTGGCGGCAGTGGCATGTGCGTGTTCATGGAGTGTGGTTGAGTCTTGCGATAGCTTGGGGTGGTTGCGTGCCTGTTAGCGATTTTGGTTGTGGATGACGTTCCCCCCATGTGAGGTGCGTTGTTTGTGTACTCACCCGGGTCTCGGAGTCCTCCTAATCCTTCGACTGCCTCCACCGGCTGTATGGCCATCACCCTCTCCTCCCAGGGCTGGTAGTGTACGGGTCTGCGGGAGGGCCCTCCTCCAGTGGCGTTGGCCTGGTTGTGTTCCTCCAGCATCTTGGCTCGGACCCTCCTCCGCAGATCGTACCACCTGGCTTGGCATTCATGCCTGGTCCTTCTGGTGTCCGCAACAGCATTCACAGCATCGACGATGGGCTGCCACATGGCTGTTTTTGCTGCCATGCTGGTCTGTCTGACCAATGTTCCAAAGAGGTGTGGCTCGACTCTGAGGATTTCATCAACAAGGACCTCCAACTCTCGGTTACTGAACTTTGGATTCTTGTTAGTGGGCATGGTGAGGGGTGTGGGTGTGGATGGTGGGGGGTGTGTGTGGATGGTTGTGGGTGTGTGGGTGTGGTTGTGCAGGTGTGTGTGTGTGTGAATGTGATGAGGGGGTGTTTGTGAAGGTGGTTGTGTGAAGGTGTGCAAGTGTAAGGTGTGGTGAAGCTTGTAGTATGGTTCTGTGGTGTCTGGCAGCAGTGAGTCTGTTGCAAAGGCTCATGGTTTGTGTGTGTGGGCCCTTTTTATTGGTCCATTGGTGGGTGTGGCTGTGTTTGAAGTTTGGGTGGGTGTGTTATAAAGAGTGGTGGTGTTTTGGGCCTCTGTTTGTTTTTGGCAGTTGCAGGTCAGTGAATGTGTTTTTTTAGTGTTTGTTGGACATGTTTTGTGGCTTTGTGCCATTTGAATGGTGTATTCTTGTGTTGTTTTGGTTTGTCCTGGTTGTGTACCTGCGTTTTTAGCGTGTGTACGGTGTGTACATGGGCCATTTGGTTGTACGGTGCTGTCCTTGTGTGTGGCTTTGTACGACTCGTACATGCGGTTGTGATGTTGGGGCATGGGGTGCGCTCCGTACTTAGGAGGTTGTAGTGGGGGTGCAACTCTGACGTACACGGGTGTACATACAGGGGGGTAGGACACGTACAGGGGTGGGGGTACGACTCGAACGTACAGGGGTGTACATACAGGGGGGTACGACACGTACAGGGGTGGGGGTACGACTCGAACGTACAGGGGTGTACATACACGGGGGTAGGACACGTACAGGGGTGGGGGTACGACTCGAACGTACAGGGGTGTACATACAGGGGGGTACGACACGTACAGGGGTGGGGGTACGACTCGAACGTACAGGGGTGTACATACACGGGGGTACGACACGTACAGGGGTGCGGGTACGACTCGAACGTACAGGGGTGTACATACACGGTGGTACGACACGTACAGGGGTGGGGGTACGACTCGAACGTACAGGGGTGTACATACACGGGGGTACGACACGTACAGGGGTGGGGGTACGACTCGAACGTACAGGGGTGTACATACACGGTGGTACGACACGTACAGGGGTGGGGGTACGACTCGAACGTACAGGGGTGTACATACACGGGGGTAGGACACGTACAGGGGTGGGGGTACGACTCGAACGTACAGGGGTGTACATACACGGGGGTACGACACGTACAGGGGTGGGGGTACGACTCGAACATACAGGGGTGTACATACACGGGGGTACGACGCGTACAGGGGTGGGGGTACGACTCGAACGTACAGGGGTGTACATACACGGTGGTACAACACGTACAGGGGTGGGGGTACGACTCGAACGTACAGGGGTGTACATACACGGGGGTAGGACACGTACAGGGGTGGGGGTACGACTCGAACGTACAGGGGTGTACATACACGGGGGTAGGACACGTACAGGGGTGGGGGTACGACTCGAACGTACAGGGTTGTACATACACGGGGGTACGACAGGTACAGGGGTGGGGGTACGACTCGAACGTACAGGGGTGTACATACACGGGGGTACGACGCGTACAGGGGTGGGGGTACGACTCGAACGTACAGGGGTGTACATACACGGGGGTACAACATGTACAGGGGTGGGGGTACAACTCGAACGTACAGGGGTGTACATACATGGGGGTAGGACACGTACAGGGGTGGGGGTACAACTCGAACGTACAGGGGTGTACATACACGGGGGTACGACACGTACAGGGGTGGGGGTACGACTCGAACGTACAGGGGTGTACATACACGGGGGTACGACGCGTACAGGGGTGGGGGTACGACTCGAACGTACAGGGGTGTACATACATGGGGGTAGGACACGTACAGGGGTGGGGGTACGACTCGAACGTACAGGGGTGTACATACACGGGGTACGACGCGTACAGGGGTGGGGGTACGACTCGAACGTACAGGGGTGTACATACACGGGGGTAGGACACGTACAGGGGTGGGGGTACGACTCGAACGTACAGGGGTGTACATACACGGGGGTACGACACGTACAGGGGTGGGGGTATGACTCGAACGTACAGGGGTGTACATACACGGGGGTAGGACACATACAGGGGTGGGGGTACGACTCGAACGTACAGGGGTGTACATACACGGTGGTACGACACGTACAGGGGTGGGGGTACGACTCAAACGTACAGGGGTGTACATACACGGGGGTAGGACACGTACAGGGGTGGGGGTACGACTCGAACGTACAGGGGTGTACATACACGGGGGTAGGACACGTACAGTTGTGGGGGTACGACTCGAACGTACAGGGGTGTACATACACGGGGGTACGACACGTACAGGGGTGGGGGTACGACTCGAACGTACAGGGGTGTACATACACGGGGGTAGGACATGTACAGGGGTGGGGGTACGACTCGAACGTACAGGGGTGTACATACACGGGGGTAGGACACGTACAGGGGTGGGGGTACGACTCGAACGTACAGGGGTGTACATACACGGGGGTACGACACGTACAGGGGTGGGGGTACGACTCGAACGTACAGGGGTGTACATACACGGGGGTAGGACACGTACAGGGGTGGGGGTACGACTCGAACGTACAGGGGTGTACATACAGGGGGGTACGACACGTACAGGGGCGGGGGTACGACTCGAACGTACAGGGGTGTACATACACGGGTGGGGGTTCGACACGTACACGGGTGTACATACAGGGGGTGTGTGTACATTAACGGGGAGTACGACTCGAACGTATGGGTGCTGGGGGGAGTGTTGGGTGCGTATGCGGGCACATGTCTCCATGGTTGCAATGGGAGTTCGGTGCGGACGGTGTTTTTACCATACGGTTGTGAGATCGGACGCACGGGTTGGATCGTGATTCCTCGGTCGGACTTCACTTTTCACATTTGTACGGTAAATCGTCCAAGGACGTGTCGGACACATTTTCCGACCCGAGGACGTGTGGGGAAATATTCCGAATGCGGTTCGTATGGACTTTTTACCATGCGAATCGTGATTGCCAGTTTGTACGGCACTTGTACGATTCGTACGGTAAAAAGACCGGATACGAGTCGTACGGGCTATTTTTTTACCGGATCGTGATCGGAACCTAAACATCTGTTATTCAGCACCAAGATGCCCTCAGGTGAATGTGTGAATTACAAATACACGTTATGTCTTGTTATATACACTTGTTATGCTATGTTAAATGTACACCAGGCAGGTGGGCCGTGGTGTGAGAGAGAGCCAATGCTGCAGGATTTTGCAGCTGTTTTTTTGTATAGTGAAGTTCCCTTTTTACCTTTGTCCCACACATGATCTCCTTGCTTAATGACCAATTTGTTGAATGTGATTAATTTTGTTAATAGTATGTGGGTAACAAAAGCAAAATATGAAGTGTATGATGGGTCTGAAAAATAAATTGAGTAATCTGTTTGGCTTGAAAGGCATATTCATTGTTTCACCCAATTAGGAATGGGGGTGGAGTAGACAATAATAACAGTATTTTAGGATAATTTTCCAAGAACAGAAATACAAGTAACAATTTTACCTCTATGCATGCTGTTCTCCAAACCTGTATGATTAGGTCTCAGTTATTAAGCAGACTTCTCACATGGTATACTATCATGAGCTCAAACACACCCTTAGTGTAACGGTGCCAAAGTTGCTGAGACCTCGAAATGGAAGTGTTAGAAATTGGGCCTCTAGGTGGCAGAGGTACGTCCAAGTAGGAACCACACTCGTAGTCAGGGTAAGTCACAACACAATCCTGAATTATCCTGTGCTCACCCTCTGGTAACTTGGCACAGGGCAGACAAGCTTAACTTAGAAGGCAATTTATAAAGTGTATGTGCAATAATTCATACAACAACAAAGTAAAGACATGACAAAAAGACTTCACACTTATGAACAAAACAAGACCAAAATGATCAAAATCTATCAAGTAGAAGTAGAGTTATTGAATTTTGAAGAAATAAATTAAATAAAGTACTTAGAAGAAAGTAACGTTAAAGAGGTTACTTTAGATAGTGGTGGACCGGGGCAAAGTCAAAGTTCCGCCCATCCCTGATAAGGCGCCACTCGACTACAGGACCCAAGCAGGCTCGGCGAACAAAGTACGTTTTTAGGTCGCAAGCAACGAGATGCGTCAATCTTCTTTAAACAGAGAGGACAATGCATTGGTTCTGATTCACAGGAATAATGCATCAAGTTGAACTTTGTGGTTGGGACCATGGATCGGAGTTGAACCTCACAGTCCTGTGCTGTCATTGAGCCGTTCAGGGATGCCTCCGGATCGGCACTGTATCCGCGTCAAAGAGCACTGTGTCGGTTCTGATTAGCACAGTGGTGACAATGCGTTGATTATATAGCAAAGCAGCTGAAGAACCCACTTCAGATGCCAAGACTTGCAGAGGACACCTCAGGCAAGGGTAGGACTCACAGATGGCAGAGTCCAGAAGCACCAGCTGAATTGCAAGAAATCTTTTATGTCTCTGAGACTTCAGAAAGCAGAAGGAAAGCCAGCAAGCCCTTGGGGATTACTTGGAGAAAAGACGGAGTCCAGGTCTCCTTCGAGTCAGAGAGCAGCAGCTAGCAGGGCAACAAGCAGAAAAGCAGTCCTCTCAGAAAAGCAGTGCAGTTGAGCCCTTTGACCAGCACAGCAGTTGTTCTGACAGAGGTTCACTGCAAGACCCCAAAGTGTCTGATTTGATGGGGTCGTAGAACCAGTACTACTATGCAAATAAGCCTTTGAAGTGGGGGAAACTTCAAATAGTGGTTTTAAAGTTCAGAAGTATCCCTGTCAACCAAGTCCTATCTGCCAGGCTATCTGTGGGGATTAATCAGTCATTTGTGTGGGGTCAGGCCACTACCCTTTGAAGTGTAAGTCTGAGCCACTTCCTCCCGACTGCCAGGAATGGCCATCAGAATGCAGATGTATGTAGGTGTGTCCTCAGCCACACCTAGCCGTCATGTGTTTGTGGCTGTCTAGAGGGAATGCACAAAGGGAAACTGTCGCTTAGCCCAGAAGTGTATTGGAGACAGGCTGAAAGGCATACAGAACACTAAGAGCAGAGAATTGTCCACTTTCTAAAAGTGGCATTTCTAAAATAGTAATATAAAATCCAACTTCACCAGTAAGGAGGATTTATCATTACCATTCTAAATACATGAAACATGAAAAAGCTACTGCTTTCCGATCAGAAATTGCAGCATAAAGGTATTTTATGTAATTTCCAATGGTAGCCTATGAGAGTAGTAGGCCTCACAGCAGTGAAAAGCAACTTTAGCTGTTTGTCACTACCAGGACATGTAAAACATAAACGTACATGCACTGTGCCCTCTGGGTTGCCAAGGACCTTCGTTAGGGGTGACTTGTAGGTAATAAAAGGGGGGGGGGGTTTAAGGCTTGGCAAATAGTTCTAAATAAACAAACAATGAGGAACTGGTGGTCTAACGGAAAGAGGCTTGTAAGAAACAAAACAAGTATACCAAGAGAAGAGGAACTATACAACTTCAGATTAAACCTACAATGAGACGTTAGGCAGAAAACACAGAGAGTTGTCAGGATTTCCATCAACTGCCAAGAGAGGCCAGTGTCATCATCTGGTCATCCTTCAATCTTAGCCACTATTCCTCAAAGCCTTGAGGGGAATCGTGTGGCAAAAAGATTGCAACTGAGCCAGCAAAGTATAGTCACAGAAGGAGAAAAACCAGAGGTAACTGATCAACGTGATCTTAAAAGGCAGTATGTGTTCTCTTGCTTGGTGGAAATGGTGTAAGTGCAGTGCAGGACAGTGAAAATAAAAAGGAGTTGGAAAAGAGAGAAACAGCCTTTAATCACTATCTCTGTACCAATCCTCTTAAAAACGTGCTAAAGCAACATGGAACAAATAAGTTGCTTCACAGTGGGTCAACTAGTTTCAGCCTAGATGGAACAGTGTCCGGCTTTCTTCAGGACCTATATGACAAATTGTGCTACTGCATCAGTGATCTTGTGATTTAAAATACAAAAATTGTCAAATGTACAACCTTGGATGATGAGATCTCAAAAAGGTCAGGGTGATCTTCACTCCTGGAACAAATGGATACATAGAGAAATCAGAATTATATTCGTTTGGGGGGATAGGTAGGTTCCTTACAAGTCTCAGCAACGCATCATGTGAGGCGGTACTTTTTAAACTAAGCCAATAATTATTGGCGCACTTTAATAGTGAACTATTAACCACGTGCACTCACCTGTACCTTTCTAGATACAGACCTCACCTCACCCGGTCACTAACTCAGGGATGGGAGACCCCGCTCTATAATGGATAAGAGAGTGGATCAGTGTTAGTACGGAAGATACTTATTATTCCTTCTAACATGTTTTAAAAAACCTAATATTGTTCGTTTATCAACATTCTGTCTACCAAACATACAAAGAGTGAAAAAAGTCAAACAAGGGGGGGAGGAGGGAAAGATAAACTGTTTGACCTCTCCATTGAAATTACAACACGGTTGTGTAGGAAGGGAAAGGTAAATGGCTACCTCAATGTCGTGTTCGATAGATACTGAGCTGGAGCCCCAGCTGATGCAGCAGTATCTGTCGATTAAGTTGCAACACGGGTGACAAACGAGGGTGTATACAAACGCCCGGTCTAATGTTTGCAATAGTGCTTCTCCCTTGTGGTGGTTAAAGCAATCATTTGAAAAAACCATTTAAAAAAAAACATTTTAAAAGGGAAAATGCCGCTGTCCGGTCAAGTATAATTAGCGTCTTGAGGAAGCGGTTGTGGCTCCTCACGTACTGGTTGGAAAACTTGAGACCTCGTGTGCTCAGGACAAAAAACGAGTGTCGTGTGTTATACTGCACTGGTATTAAACTGCGCTGATGACAAAACAGGCTACCTAATGCAAGCGAGACAAAGAGAATCTGTAAAACTCGGTAAAACTCACCTATCCGTCGGTGCCTCGGGCTCCCCTGTGTTTGTGGGAGGTACCGAGGCACCGATCAGATGGTGTATTTACGTGTGCACGTAACGAGCCACACGTTGCCAATCAAAACACACTGATGGAACTACAGGATGACCTCATCTTTACAGGAAGTAGTAGTTCAAACGGAGTCGGTAGTAGCATCACTGTGAACAATAAAGTTTCACAGTACGCTTCTGATTGCTCGACAAAATAAATATTAGTGTCTGTCCTGTGGCCATTGAAGCTACATCTCAGGAGTACTTGTAATGAAAGCTTGCACTGATAAATAACACGCAGTGCACCACCAGGAGGCAGACATTCAAACTAGAGTGTTATGACTAGCTTGACTTCTGTCAATGTGTATAAGATGCGATGTGTTCACAGAACGACACACATTTGAAAGATGTTAGAGGATACATTTAATCCTGTTGTATTCCTCCCTGTAAACTTTCACATGTCAAGTACTAGAAAGGAATTTTAAGTCTTAGGAAGAGATTTTAATACTAGGATCATTCAGCACTATTGAGCTAACTGTTCCCCAATGGACTATGATAAAGTAGTCCATGGTATCGAATCGTTGAGTCCGATCTGGTCACTGCGCAGTTTAAATACCCAACGCTGTTCTTTATTAAACAGAAAGTGGGTTTTGTCCGTGATATGGGACGGTATAAATGATTTTTCTAAAACCGTCCAAATAAAATCCTCTGCTTTGTGATTTTTTTCAACGAAATGTCTAGTCAACTTAGTGTTGGTCTTACTACATCTAAATGTGCTTTTGTGTTCCTGCATTCTTATTTTAACTTTGCGGGTTGTCATGCCTACATAATGGTATTGACATGGGCACTTCAGAAGATAGATCAGGTTCTCACTGTTGCAGTTAGTGAATGATTTCTGTAACCAAGGTCTAGTCGTACCTATCTCAATTGATTTAGAATGTCAAGTTTGCGGACAGACGGCACACCCCCCACAAGGATAGTGACCTTGGATAGCTGGTAGATTCCATAGAGTACCTTGTGTAGATGCTTCTCGTTCTTTTGGGCGGGTGTTAACCAATTTATCACGGAGATTCTGACCCCGTTTGAATGCAAAAAGAGGCATGGGGATTTTTTGGTTACATGTGTTCAAGATCCGCCAATTTTTTCGGATGCTCTTCTGGATGCCATTAGAGAGTGTGCTAAAGGTGTGAACAAAAGTGAGGCGCTCCAGAGATGGTTTTGCAGGTTTGGGTTCAAGTAGTGCATCTCTATGGTTGTTCAATGCACGTTTACATGCATTTTTTATCAGTTTTTTAGGGTATAATTTCACTGATAACTGGTTTGAAAGGTCACTAGCATGTTGTTTGTATAAATCAACAGACGAACAATTCAGTTTACAGGGAGGAATACAAAAGGATTAAATGTATCCTCTAACATCTTTCAAATGTGTGTCTTTCTGTGAACACATCGCATCTTATACACATTGACAGAAGTCAAGCTAGTCATAACACTCTAGTTTGAATGTCTGCCTCCTGGTGGTGCACTGCGTGTTATTTATCAGTGCAAGCTTTCATTACAAGTACTCCTGAGATGTAGCTTCAATGGCCACAGGACAGACACTAATATTTATTTTGTCGAGCAATCAGAAGCGTACTGTGAAACTTTATTGTTCACAGTGATGCTACTACCGACTCCGTTTGAACTACTACTTCCTGTAAAGATGAGGTCATCCTGTAGTTCCATCAGTGTGTTTTGATTGGCAACGTGTGGCTCGTTACGTGCACACGTAAATACACCATCTGATCGGTGCCTCGGTACCTTCCACAAACACAGGGGAGCCCGAGGCACCGACGGATAGGTGAGTTTTACCGAGTTTTACAGATTCTCTTTGTCTCGCCTGCATTAGGTAGCCTGTTTTGTCATCAGCGCAGTTTAATACCAGTGCAGTATAACACTCGACACTCGTTTTTTGTCCTGAGCACACGAGGTCTCAAGTTTTCCAACCAGTACGTGAGGAGCCACAACCGCTTCCTCAAGACGCTAATTATACTTGACCGGACAGCGGCATTTTCCCTTTTAAAATGGGTTTTTTTTAAATGGTTTTTTCAAATGATTGCTTTAACCACCACAAGGGAGAAGCACTATTGCAAACATTAGACCGGGCGTTTGTATACACCCTTGTTTGTCACCCGTGTTGCAACTTAATCGACAGATACTGCTGCATCAGCTGGGGCTCCAGCTCAGTATCTATCGAACACGACATTGAGGTAGCCATTTACCTTTCCCTTCCTACACAACCGTGTTGTAATTTCAATGGAGAGGTCAAACAGTTTATCTTTCCCTCCTCCCCCCCTTGTTTGAATTTTTTCACTCTTTGTATGTTTGGTAGACAGAATGTTGATAAACGAACAATATTAGGTTTTTTAAAACATGTTAGAAGGAATAATAAGTATCTTCCGTACTAACACTGATCCACTCTCTTATCCATTATAGAGCGGGGTCTCCCATCCCTGAGTTAGTGACCGGGTGAGGTGAGGTCTGTATCTAGAAAGGTACAGGTGAGTGCACGTGGTTAATAGTTTACTATTAAAGTGCGCCAATAATTATTGGCTTAGTTTAAAAAGTACCGCCTCACATGATGCGTTGCTGAGACTTGTAAGGAACCTACCTATCCCCCCAAACGAATATAATTCTGATTTCTCTATGTATCCATTTGTTCCAGGAGTGAAGATCACCCTGACCTTTTTGAGATCTCATCATCCAAGGTTGTACATTTGACAATTTTTGTATTTTAAATCACAAGATCACTGATGCAGTAGCACAATTTGTCATATAGGTCCTGAAGAAAGCCGGACACTGTTCCATCTAGGCTGAAACTAGTTGACCCACTGTGAAGCAACTTATTTGTTCCATGTTGCTTTAGCACGTTTTTAAGAGGATTGGTACAGAGATAGTGATTAAAGGCTGTTTCTCTCTTTTCCAACTCCTTTTTATTTTCACTGTCCTGCACTGCACTTACACCATTTCCACCAAGCAAGAGAACACATACTGCCTTTTAAGATCACGTTGATCAGTTACCTCTGGTTTTTCTCCTTCTGTGACTATACTTTGCTGGCTCAGTTGCAATCTTTTTGCCACACGATTCCCCTCAAGGCTTTGAGGAATAGTGGCTAAGATTGAAGGATGACCAGATGATGACACTGGCCTCTCTTGGCAGTTGATGGAAATCCTGACAACTCTCTGTGTTTTCTGCCTAACGTCTCATTGTAGGTTTAATCTGAAGTTGTATAGTTCCTCTTCTCTTGGTATACTTGTTTTGTTTCTTACAAGCCTCTTTCCGTTAGACCACCAGTTCCTCATTGTTTGTTTATTATAAGTATTGGGGATTGGAACTGGATTAGGTCGGTAAACTTTCCCTCAGACCCTTTGTCTCCCTCCCGGAGCAGTGTATGAAATAGTTCTAAATGCCAAGATGGAGTGGAAGAAAACTGCACTCACAGGCCCTGCAATGGCAGTCCTGAGACATGGGTAAGGGGTCACTTATGTGGGTGGCACAATCAGTGCTGCAGGCCCACTGGTAACATTTAGTTTACAGGCCCTGGGCACATGCAGTGCACTTTACTAGGGACTTATAAGTAAGTTAAGTATGCCAATTGGGTATGAGTCAATGTTACCATGTTAAGGTTGAAGAGCACAAGCCCTTTACCACTAATTAGCAGTGGTAAAGTGCACAGAGTCCTAAAACCCAAAAAAACAAATACACAAAAATGGAGAGAGTCAGGAGAATAATTGGGGGAAGACCACCCTAAGGCTGTCAGGTCTAACACAAAGCATCATTATAGACCATATTTTCAGCTACTTTAAGCCCCACATAGTCTGATCTGCTCCCCCTCTAATAAGAACAACTCTTAAATTATAACACACTTCAAAACAGATAATTCTTTAGATTAGCAAAACCTGAAAGTTCATAGAAGAATCTGGTCCATATTTATCATGTTTTCATACAACAGAACACAACACAGCACAGCAAGACACCCTGCTGTGCTGTCTGATAGAGTGAGGGTAGAAATGCACCATATCTATCAAGATATGACACATTCCTGTTCTCTCCCTGCACTGACACACTTTTGACTGCCTAGCGCCTACGCAGGCTCCACTGCACTATGGTACACGAGTGCCTGCGTTACAGGCAGGATTGTTTTTGTTCAGAAAGTAACACCTTCCTGCTCAAAAATAATCCTTTAAGGCTTTTTCGTCTTTCTACTTGGGCTGCAGAGTTCCGCACTGGCAGAAAGAGGGGAAAAACGAGGAGAAATAAAGATATTATTCTTCATTGCACCTTCCTTGGGAAGGTGTAGCATTTTAATGCATTCCCAAGTCTACCACTTATGGTAAATCTGGGATCGCACCAAAATCCATGGTGGATGTGTGTGAACACCCATGCTCTACACACAGAATGTCTTCCCAGGGGCAGAGAAATGCAAGGCAGCGCTTCCTTGTTTTACTCCAGATTTACCAAGCACCGCAGGGCCATGTAAGGTGGCCATGCGTGGTTTGGCAAATCTCATCTAGATTTTGCGTCACCCTTGTGTTACCTTGTGTTGCACAAGGGCATCACAAAACTTTGATAAATATACCCCATAGTCTTTTTATGCATTGCTCTGTTGCTCATATTCATAGAACAAGGGGCAACCCAGTGACCCTGGGACCTGTGTAGTACCGTAATATAGGAAACAATGGTCCCTGTATGGGGAAGTGTGACCTCAACTACCACTGAAACCGAGAGAATAACCATCAATAGATTGGTTTTGCTAGAAAGTATATATTTTATTTGATTACTCAAGTTTTGGAATCTTACGAAGACTAAATCGTTTAACTCTGTTAATGTATACATTCGAAATTAGAGTGGTGTTTCCCAAACAACGCAACAGCGCAGGAAATGAGAAGTAAGTGAATAAGAAATGCTCTAGTGTTACATAATATACAAAAATGGTGACTAGGGAGAATGCACAGTTGTTTGTTCTAAACTCTAACATATAGTTGCAGGCTCCTGAATGTCATAAACTTTCTAATTTCGAATGCATATGTTAACACAGTTAAATGATTTTGTCATCATAAGATTCCAAATCTTGAGTAATCAAATAAAATATATTCTTTCTAGTAAAAACTATCTATTGATGGTTATTCACTAGGTTATTGTAGAAGTTGAGGTCACACTTCACCCTTCGGCAATGCATTGTTTACTATATTTTTGCTCTGTTGCTCTCCTTTTCATTGGGGGAAAAAGAGACCTTGTATCCACTGATACACAAAGGAGCATCTTCCATGTATACAGTTTTAACTGTGATGGCCTCAATGTGCCATACATTGGATACAACAGTAGCTCCTTCAAAGACAACTGTATTTCTGTAAAACTTCCATTCAAATTTAAAACGAAAAAAAGCAATATCAAAGGAAATATATGAAAGGAACAGCAATCTTCTCCCTATTCTTTTCTAATCCTGAATGTATAGCAAATATCTGAACATTGTTCTTCATTTATTGGCATTTTAATTTTGACATAGAAATCAATATGAAAAAACATTCATATGAACACAAACTTAATTTCATGAGATCAAACAACAAACAATTCTGACATGTCTGGTACTCCCATACTCCAATACAAATAGTGGGTATGATATATAAAAGAGACAAATTATGCTAGAATTGGTATTTGGTAACATTGGTATCCATCATAATTTAACAACACCATATGTGTAATATAATGTGAAATAAACTCTTAACATCCCTGAGGAAGGCCACTATACCAATCAGCCGCAAAACACGTGTTGGTTTAAATGTGTTCATGCTAAATTTTAGATTATCGGGAAAACTGTAGAGAACTATCTATTAAAAATATTACAATTCACAAATCTAGTTGTGGTGTTTTTTTCAATTAAGTTTTTATCATAAATGTGAGCGTCAGGACCTGGGTTCCCTGACTCTGTACTTTGCTGTTGGTCATCTTCTTCTGTTCGAATGGAGATGGAGATGGTGCTTCCATTACAAAAGAGTGAATGAAAAGGGGCTGTTTTCAGTGTAATTATTAATCTTTTGTTACTTTGGTTGTGGTCCCCCTTTTTTTTTCCTGTCGGATTATGCTGGCCTTTAGCAATGGCATAACGTCTTCTGCCCCCTCTCAGCCATACTTTGGAGACAAAATACATGCCTTGCCTGACTTTTTAATGCCCCTGTTAATGGCCCTCCTCCTGGGAGATATTTACTTGTCCTGTTGCCACAGGCTAACACAATTGGGATCAACAAGGCCACTTACGAAAAATAAGCCATCTGGGAGGGTGACTTAACCAGCTGGCAGAAAAAATGTCAAATTTCATAGCTCTTTCTTTGAAGTGAAAATGCCAATTGTGGTTGGCAGGAACTACAGCTGATTCCCAGACACACTCTAGACTTTCTGTCTGAGTACTCAGGAGAAGGCAAAACCAGTTCTAACTCTTAGCTGCAGGTTCTGATCCCTCCTGCTTGCCAGTGCATATGAGATGTCCTTCCCTCTCGGCGAGAAGGATAGGGCCATTTTGATCAACATTAAAGGAGTGGTTTAAGTGTGGAAACCCATATCAAAAAGACCAATGCAAAAACAAGGTTATGTGTTAGAAGTGCCAGTGGAGACAAACGTGAGTTCAATCTAGAAACCCTGTCCTGGTGAAGTACCAGTGTGGATGTGATATGTAAGGGGTTTTCTATGTTTTTCTTGTACCATTACATAACCATTACACGAGAGAGCGAGGGGTATGTCTGAGTATTTGTGGTTAAGAACAGCCCATAATTTTGTTGCGCCTAATTGGGTTCATTCTAGGGCTGGTCGCAGGTGGGCTGCACAAACATCGTTCACTGTTTTGGGAAAGACTATGCCAACCATTAGGAGTTGGGGGTTAGAGACGACCTGTGAACCTTTCCTGTTTGCTGTTCCACACTAAAGATTACAATTATACTGCACTCCTTTTAGCATTGAGCTGGTGATACTCCACAGAGTTTGCGCAACATAGATGATCCTTATGAGAAGGTTTTGTTGTGCAAGGTATTGCACTAAATCAAAAGAGCTCCATGCACCCACACCTGTGTAGATCCTTGAAAAGAGCATCTTGGAGGCCTGTAAAGTTGTAACCCAAAATAATGCTCAGGTATCCAAACATAATGTGCCCAAACGAACAACTCTGCCCCTCTAGCCATTGTAAATCTTGACTTGGAAACAGGTCTGGACAAGAATCTCAATTCATATATAGGCCCATATCCTCTGATCGTTGACCCTCAAAAATCAATACACACATTCTTCACTAATGTCAGGCTTCAGTTAGTGAGCACAGAATATCATCAGTTTTGTGATGGCCTGTAGCCATTTTAATATGTTGAATATTGTATTGGCATTTATCTCCTGGATAAGAGCAAGAGGGAAAGTGGACAGCCTAATCAAATAAATCAATTGCAAGAGATAAATGTTGATTTGGAGTCTCGTTTGGGGCAAAACAAAGTTAAATTTTATGTACGTCTGACTGACAGGCTTAGAGTTTGACTTGTCTAGCAGTGTTCATGGGTAATCCAACAACAAAAAGTTCAGATTGTACTCCTTTTGCTTCATTCTATACAATCAAAAGCCTTAATGTCGTGGATCTATTTCCATGAGCAGTATGTCCAGTCTAGTGTTGTCCTATTTCGTATAAACCAAATTATTCTGAAGCCTGACAAAAACAAACACAGTCCATCAATGTGAGTGTGCTTGACTTTAATTTTAGGACATTATTAAGTATCTTCAACAGGTGTCCCACTAGAAGATTCCAGTAGGCTTTATGAAAGGACACCGGGAACCCATTAGACCCTGGTGCTTTATTTCTTTCCAAAGCACCTCTTGATTTACAAACCTCCATAGCCGTTATCTCATTGTCCGTGTGTTCTACAGCTCAGGGTCCATTTAAGGAAGTTTAAGATCTTTCAGGAACTGTTCCTGCAATAGAGGGTCACTGTCTTGTGCTCATTAGAGTACAAATAATAGGCTAGATACACCGTTAATATATTATTGTTCCCAATGTTCAATGCAATTTCTGGATTGTTTTGTCCGTAATTTATGGGCAAGCACCCGTACCTGATTTATCTCCCTTTTCATAGTACTGTTGGCTTAGGTAGAGTAGTTTGTATGCCATCTCACTGATCATGAGGTTTTATAGTTCACTCCCTGCCTTCCTGAGATCACAATACATTATATGAAACCCCAGTCTCCTGTACCTCAATTCAAGGTCAGATATATGTTGTTCAATCGCCTTCTTTGTTACTAGGTGCATCTTAATGAAAGTGGGTCTGTGCAAAATCAATTCACCTCTGACAACTGCATTTTGCTGCATCCCACACCATATCCCACTCTACTGGATGCCTTTGTATCAGCTACTGCACCTTTGGTCATGCATCTGTGGTTCCTGAGCAAGATTCAATGAAGATGCACCTGCCTCAAAATAGAGAATGACATGTGAAGGAATTGGCGCTGCATGACTCTGCTCTCAAACATGACCCTGATCTGACGGCTACGCCTCCAGGAGCAAGACGGCGGCCATGAGCGACGCCAGGGGTGCGCTATAACCTGGGGATGTGAGGACTGAAGCCCCGGCGCACTGACAAGAATGGCGCTTCTGAGAGCTGAAGGGCGTTATCCCAAGGCTTTTGAGTGTGCTTCTGATGACAAGCGGAGAGATACCAAGACCGACTTAGCGGTAATGATCTTGACACCGGGGGCTCACTGAGCGACACTTTAGAGAAGTGGTGCTCTACCTGTTTGATCGCCTGAGAGAGAGCAAGGTCTGCTGTGATACCCCAGGATGCACATTAGAGAGGTATAGTGATTGTTCTGCTAGCACCGGCACCGCGAGCACCGGCACCGTAATTTTGCTACTGTCCCTGGACCCCTAAGCACGCCTGCACATTCCTCCCGGCCCCTGGAGGGGCGGTGACTCCATCAAAAGCAGAACACGGGCCCGTCTTAGCCCGTCATAGTCCGACAGAGGCTGGGGCTAGGCTGGGCCACATTTTTAACATCTGGCCCTAACATCACCCCAGAAGGTACTGTGACATCCTATTGTGGTACTGTGGTACTGTGGTACTGACAGTGTTTATACTGCTCATAACGATATACTGATATAGTAGGGTGAAGGCCATATATGATGAATGGACCTAAATCTGGAAATGGGCAAGGGGTAGTTGGGACACTGGACGCCTTTCTGTTGAGGGCTGAGTCCGCCCTCAGCCACGAAATCGATTTGAAACAATGCAGATTGTCCTTGGAGCCACAAAACTTTCAACAACGAATTGCCCCTGTTACTCCTGTTGCCCTTGTCACTTCTGCGACACAATCGAACCTGGAAATGGGTCACTCACGAATTGTTACCATACAGTCACCGGGTTCTGAAAATAATGACGATTCGGTTGAAATCAAAAAAATTGACACTCCACTGAGACCGTGCGTTGTTACTCGAGGTCAAAAAGCAAAAGTTAATCATGGAATCTGTAATGCACCTCCCCCAAAAAAACAGAAAGGGGCATGCTTCGAACAAACCAAAAAAACAAAGTAAACAGAGTTTTTCCTTCTGTAAACCTTCAGGTTCCAGGAGTAAATCTCTTGACTTAGATTGTAATCAAGGGGCTTCTCAAGTATTGGACAATGTTGCAACATTAGGAGCTCCTCCTATTCAAGAGATGGAAGACTCTTTTATGAAAAAATTGGAACTTGTAATCTCAGCCCACTTAGATCCTATACTAAAAAAGTTAATTGAAATCGAGGGTACAATAAACAGTTTGGTAAAACCTGTGTTAAGTACCTCCGTAGCTTCTGTAGCCGGTGGACAAAATGTGGCCAGGGGTATTGTTAAGAATGGTAACACGCAGCACCCTGAATCTCTGCCCCTAGACCAGCAAGCCAGGCTGACTCCTCTTACTCAAGGGTCGTACATCACCCTATAAATGGCACTGACACATTATGTCGGTCAGAAGTGCTGACCCACGTTCAAGGCCAGACTGCAAATATATCAAGAAATACCCCAAAAGATAAGTCTGACATTAATCAAACAGACGGACCACGAAATGTAGTAGCAATAGAGGGGCAGTTCTTTGGTCAAAGACCTTCTAGCCCCCGCACTCCAATTTACATTTACCTCCAGAGGCAACACCTTAAACTGTGGTGTTGGCCAATGTTCCAACACTATCGTCTGGAGACATTGAGCATTGGTCAACACTAAGGAATATATCGCTTCACTTTTTGAGTATTAGGACAGGCATTGATAATAGGGATTTATTTCAATAATTCAAAATAGCCCGCCGCATAGGCTGGGTGGGGAAATCTAACAAATCATTTTGGGGAGATTGTATCGTGTTGACTTATAGATCTCCAGGGTTAGTTAGGACCATACTAAATAGGACGGAGAACTGTTTTGAGGGTGTGAGGGTCTGTCTTGCCCTTGGGGTTCTTTTACCAGCCACCAGGAGCTGGATGGAATACAGTAGGAGAAGGTAAACCTGTAGGGGCAACACAGCATCTCCCTCCTCCTCCCTGGCTCCATCCCAACCGTTTTGAGGTATTGAGCGATCTCGCAGAAATAGATTGACTGACCCCAGCCCGGAACAATATAGGGGAAATTGCTGTACTGGCTAGTACCTCAGAGACTGTTTCTGGGGAATTAGGTTGTATAGCGGTATTCCATCTATAAATTGCTATGATAACAGCCTATCGCACCCCCCAGTATTCAAACATTGAGTATGTAGGAACTACGGGGTTGGATCCAAAAATGTATATGGATGATATAATTGTCAATGATAACATCGAAGAGGCATCTAGGGACCTGAACCTTAATGATACTGATAGTGCTTATGAGGTTCCCAGAGTTCAGAATTCTAATACACAGCCTTTTAGGTTTACATCATGGAATATTGCGGGTATTTTTTCAAAATTAACAGACAGGGCTTGATTGCAATATGTGAAGACATTTGACATGAAGTCACTATCGATGGATATTGTTCATTAAATACTCATGCAATTCCATCAATTGCAGGAAGAGCTAAAGGAGGTTTAGTGACTTTCATTTCGCTTAAGTATGACTCGATAAAGATAGAGAATATAATACATTTTGCCGTACATCAACTCACTATTAGCAGTTTCCTACTGTCATACCCAGGGCTTTAAGTGGGATGAAAGAACCAGTGGGTGGGTGGGTCTCTCAAAGGGGCGTAGCCAATTTAATTAAGGGCGTGGCTTAAAAACACGTAAGCTAAAAATCTGTGCTTAGCATAGTGTGCCACCCAACTTGTATGTTCGAGGCATATATTCAGTTTTAGAGAATACCTTTTTTAAAAGATTATTAATGATTCCTAGTAGCTCCTCAACATCATTTTGTCATTCCGAGGTGGGCCTGGAATATGTGAAAGATAGTATAAATATCGCACCACTGATCTTATGGGTGAAAATCTGGTCATCAGAAGATCTGACTTTCTCTACGAGTATCCTCAAGGACTGTATGAACTTGGATAACGCCATGTCACTCCCTTGGATACATTATGTCAAGGGTACCTATTATAAAATTGGCCTAGATGAATATTATAACAATCCAGATACCATCCAACCTAACATGAAAACGATCATTAAAAATGCATACCATATTGAATCAAGTATGTTTAATCAGGACCAGGGCATGTTAGATGGTGGAGTGTTAAGACATCAGCAATTTTATCTGTCTTTTACCTTACATGTACAATCACGTTTTTTGTTGACTAGATTTCGGTTGGGCACTCTGCACTTTCTATTGGCCTGTTCTAAACAGGCTGGCTGGTGTGAGAGACTAGCCCCTTGTCCTTGTAACAATCTGGCCAAACAGAGCACAATGCACCTTATGCTGTTTTGCTCACTCTATACAGATCCAAGAGCACGCTTTATTAAGCCTGTACTGAAAGCTATTCGGCCCTGTTCCTATCAGGAAGGCTTTGACTACTTGAGGTCATTGTCTACAGCTGCAATCTCAAGTGCAGCACTTAGTTTTAATAGAATTAGGTACACCAAGATGTATGGAAGGGAACATGAGGAATTTTTTTAAATGTTTTTAACTGTTTTTATTATGTATATATGTAAACTTTTATGATTCTAAAGAATCGAATAAAGTTATTTGAACTGAACTGACCCTAATAAATGTCTCTACCAAGTCCACAGGCAGGGAGCAGGGTTATGGAAATCAAAAAGCAATTGACTCTGGAATAAGATCTATGGGAACACAAATAAAATGTGTAATTGCATTTGGACCCATGCTTTGACGCCACCTTTGGTTCCTCTGCTGACTGATACATTCCCACTTATAGCTCACATTTCTGAAAGAGATTTGATAATGGGGGAGACGTTTTGTTCTATTTTGGTCGGTATACTGAAAATAATTGTTAGCTGTCCTTAATACCCACAATCCTACCCTGTCTAACATTTTTTTCTATCAGAATACATGAAGTCCTTTTTAAACTGGGCTTCCCTCCTTATAAAGCGTGTAGTGACCACAAATCTTTGAAGGTGTAGAAGAGAGAAATCCTGGTGGTTCCTGATCTATTACCAATCGTCATCTATCTGATTTGAGAAAATGTGTGTCCTGAATTAGTGCATTCTCATATTTCTTAACGTGTTACCATCATAGCACTGATTTACACATAAAATGAGAATTAAGTTCCTGAACATTCAGAGAACCAATTTGAGTGAGGTAATGTGATGTCAAAATGTATATAGTCTATCATTGGTGGGAGTTCATATTTTGTCACACAAGCCTTATTTCTAAACCCTCCTAGCCTGTGTCTCTCCAGAGGATATCTAACACTGCCCTGTGACCAAGAGTGTAGGGCACTGGACTGAACTGTAAACCTCTGACTTTGCGTCTTCATACGAAAGACTATGTTTAGGTGTCTAGCTGTGAAAGGGACTTAAAGTGGTAGAAGATGAAAAAAGAGCGAAGAAGCTTCCATGGGAATTGGGGATAGCAACCCGAACCTGCTAGCTCCCACCTGACACATTCCATCCAACATTTTAACATAAATTTGCGAAGGAACATAAAAAACGTTTTTGAAAGATATATCAGCAGTAAAGTCATAAAATATATAAGAGAAAAAACATAGCACATTCCATTACCAGAGCTCATTAGAGACTAAGAAGCTGAAATATGTCCACCCTCGTTAGTCATTGGAAGATATATTCGCTGAGAAGGTCTTATAGCCCACCATGCATTCGTAGCAAATAGGTAGGAGTCCTACATGAGGGCGCATTAAGGATCAGATTCATCAACACTTTGATCTAATTTGTGTCCCTTTTGGGACTTTGTACTGGCACAAAGTCATGGTTTTGGATTTATTCTCCAGTGAAAAACGTTATCTGCTCTGAATAGTAGCCTAAAAGTAGTGTGAAGCAATGATATGTGCTGCTTTGTGTTACTTTGCATCAAAACCGTGGGTGGGTGCATGAGACCATCTCCCTACGTATCAACCAAGCCAGCAAGTGCTCTGGTTAATCACCTTCAAGGTGCTGTCTAGCTGATGTCTCTTTTTACTCTATTCTATATAAATTGCCCAATACTTTCTGGCACTGGGTCTTCAGTGCCAGTAGCTGCTGAACTTAAGTGCTTCCCCTTGCTACTACTTGTTCCAAGTTAGTTACCTGCGCTTCCAATGAAGTGGCTTCTTCTTGCAGGATTTTATTCACACCATACACAGTTGAAACGCATATATACTCAGCAGGTAATCCTTGAATGTATCCCATTCTACATATTCATCTGTCTATGTTTTATAATTTATTTCAAAGTACAAATCTGTGTGCTGCGCAATGGCCTTGCAGTATACCCTATCTTGCAGGGTGTCTACTGCAGGTTTTCCGCTACCTGCTGATCAAGATTTTAAGCCGTAATAGCCCTATTCCCCAGTTTACATTGTTCTACCCCTGCTTTAGCAATGTGATCCTGGGCAGTGGTTAATTGGTAAAACAATACGTTCCAGGGCCTTCGTCAGGAGGATATGGCAGCTATCACCATCCATTGCTGCCAACTACGGGGCATATCATCAAGGCCATGCGATAATTATCGCTCAGCGCTCTTAGCGCGAGGATAATTATCGCCAGCCAACTCTGAATTTTATTGTGGAGATAGCGTGCTATCAGCAACGCTTATCTCCAAAGCGATAAAATTCAGAGCGCAAGCTGCCAATTGTGCGATTATCGCTGGAAATACAGCGATAATCGCACAAGGTTTGGCAAAAGCTTGCAGATAGGGCAAGACATACTTAGCCATGATATTCACCTTACATTGGATATCATGGCTAAGTCAGTTTTGAAGCAGGCGTAAGGAAAGTAGCGATAACAGAGGTTATCGCTACTTTGCTTGTCGCTTTGCAGGTTAGCGTGCCCATTGATAATTGGAGAAATGTCTCTTAGTGACATTTCTCCAGTTATGTCAGGGCAGGAACGCCCACTTTGCATTTCATTAGAGATGCAAAGATGGGCATTGGGGGAAAGTGCGATAATGCAAGGATTCACGCGATAGCGTGACCTAGCTGATTAGGCGATAAAATTATCGCCGCTTTCTGTCCGAAAACGGACGCTAAAGCGGCGATAATTTTATCTCCGGGGCTTGATGATATGCCCCTACTGTACCAACATAACTACTAACCATCACTCCTACACGTGGGACAGTTTATACGATTCAAGACCCCCAAAGCTATAACATTAATAAACAACTGTTCTGCTAATACCCAAATTTGGCAGACAGCGCCACCATGTGGCAGACTATCACAAGCGCCAGTGCTAAGAATTATGTGCATATGCCGAGCACTGGAAACCACAGACTCAAATTAAACACTGATAGCTAACAACATCGTCTTTTAGGAGAGCCAAGAAGTAGTGCCAGGGGAATCCAGGAAGTCCTTTTGCCGTACATCAACTCACTATTAGCAGTTTCCTACTGTCATACCCAGGGCTTTAAGTTGGATGAAAGAACCGGTGGGTGGGTCTCTCAAAGGGGCGTAGCCAATTTAATTAAGGGCGTGGCTTAAAAACACGCAAGCTAAAAATCTGTGCTTAGCATAGTGTGCCGCCCAACTTGTATGTTCGAGGCATATGAGCTGCAGATCACACACTAGCATAGTAGATCGCCATCTGGTGTTGGGCTCGGATGCTTGCACCTTGTTGTTGTCTTGGAAGAAGTCTTTGTAGTCACGAGATAGGTGACTCCTCCCTTGGACGATAGTGCGGATGTGCATAGACTCCATCGTTAGATTGTTTTTTTTCGCCATTGGGTTTGGATGCAACTTTTCCGCTCCGGTTCGAAATCTCAATTTCAAACTTTTTTGAAGTGCAAAACTTCCAAAAAACCCTCTGATTCACATTCATCTTTGACGCGACTTCATCGGCTCGCTGGGCCTATCCACGCCGTAAGGCCTACGGCTCATGGAAAGGACGCCATTTAAGAAATGGCCCCAGTGTGGAGACAAGTTTCTGCACAGTGACCATCACAAGGTCTGCAATCTGTGCCTATCACCTGAACACGATGAGTCCAGCTGTCCAGCCTGCGCATCCTTTCGATCGAAGAAGACTATTCGGGATCGAAGGGCTCAACCACACATCATGGCACAGAGACCAGCTCCGGAACCAGAGGACATCTTTGATGAAGGCCCCGATGTCCCGGAAGAAGATTCCGAAGTTCTCGAAATCGTGTCAGAGGCAGAAGACTCAGACGACCCATCACTCCTGGGCAACGAGTGAGTACTACTGCCCCTACACCAACCCCTCCAAATCCGAAGGCAGTGGTCAAGACTTTGCCTGTTGGCCCCAGTCGCGACCGAAAACATCCTCAGAAGCCCCACCTCCAGGCTCGGCTCAGAAGAAAAAGGACAAGCCTTCTGGTAACTCGGGACCGAGCAAACCTCATGTAATTGTCCCGCCAGGCGCCTTCGGCACCGAAGCCAAAGGAACACTCAGCTCCGAAATCGGCTCCGCCACCTTCCACCTCCAAAACGTTACCGAAAACCCTGAGGCCCGTGGATAAACCAGCCTCAAAAGTGTCCAAGCCTAAAGATCCCACTTCGGCTCCGAAACCAACATCCTCGGAACCGAAACAAAAGCCTAAGGACTCTAATACGCCCCCTAAGGCAAAGACCATAAAGATCAACCACAGCCTCGCTCGGAACCGAAAAAATCGGCACCGAAAGCGGTTCCCGAGAACTTTTTCACCCAGATCCAAGGCAGAAATAGATTTATATAAACCCAAAAACAGGACATGTCACGGCTGTGCCATGTAAAAAGAGGAAGCTGGACACACCACCTGCTCCAGTTCCTGTACATAAGGACTTTGCCACATCACCTATGCCTCCTTCTTGTCAATCCCAAAAGTCAGTGCAAATATTACCAATGATCAAAGGAGTCATTAAGCATGCCCCTGAAGTGTTTAAAGATCCTGTGTGTGCCAGAATTCTTAACCCTAGAATAGATAAGAACTATAGGCCTGCCCCTGAAGATCCTACTTACATCAAAGGACAGTTGCCTTTGGATTCTCTATTCGTTTCCAATGCCAGAAAGTGCGCCAACTCCCAGACTTCCGGGGATGCGTCACCCCCTGATAAGGAATCCAAAAGTGCTGGAAGCTTCTGGCAAAAGGGTAGCGGCACAGGCAGCCAATCACTGGCGTATTACCAACACACAAGCACTGCTGGCACGATATGACAGGGCACATTATGACCGGCTGGAAAACCTATTGCAGCATCTGCCTGACCAGTATAAAACCCAGGCAAATGACCTTATACAAGAGGGCAAGCTAATTTCAAGTGCGTCAATTAAATGTGCACTTGACGCAGCAGACACTGCCTTTAGATCAATCAACACCAGTGTATTCCTTAGACGACATGCCTGGCTACGCATTTCAGGCTTTAAGCAGGAGGTCCAGACTACTATACTCAGTCAGCCGTTCAACCAAGAACAACTTTTTGGCCCGGCTGTGGACACTGCACTTGAAAAAATGAAGAAGGACACCGAGACTGCTAAGTCCATGGGAGTGTTACAGTCTCAACAAACGCGTGGCTCCTTTCGTCACTCCTTCTATAGAGGAGCCTCCAAAAACATGGGCGCAGACACCTCATCTTCATTTAAAGCCACTACACAAACATTCCCCACAAGAGGATATTTTAGAGGCGGATACAGAGGAAACAACAATAAAGGAAGAGGTCAAGGTAATAACAACACTCGCACCTCCCCAGCCACAAAACAGTGACTTTCTTCCGCTCCCCCCCAGACCATTCCACTCCGGTCGGGGGCAGATTAACACAGTTCCTACCTGTCTGGAATTCCATCACAACAGACAGGTGGGTAAGACAAATTATCCAGTATGGTTATTGCCTGGAACTTACAACTACCCCCCCACACATACCACCAAAACAGCGTCCAATGTCCCCAGACCATCATACGCTCCTCAAACAAGAGGTTCTCTCACTGCTTCAAAAGCACGCAATAGAGCCAGTTCCCTTAGGGCATCAAGGAACAGGGGTATACTCACTGTACTTTCTAATACCCAAAAAGGACGGGACTCTGAGACCAATACTCGACCTCAGACCCCTAAATCTGTATATACACTCAGATAATTTCCATATGATCACTCTTCAACAAGTGCTCCCGCTGCTGCAACAAGGCGATTTCCTTGCCACACTAGATCTCAAGGATGCATACTTCCACATTCCCATACATCCTGCTCACAGGAAGTACCTAAGGTTTGTAGTGGACGGACAACACTACCAGTTCACAGTCCTTCCATTCGGAGTGACCACCGCACCCAGAGTATTCACGAAATGTCTTGCGGTAGTAGCAGCACATCTCAAAAGACAACAAATTCATGTCTTCCCATATCTAGACGACTGGCTAATAAACGCCAAGTCATTCAATTGATGTGTTCTACACACTCACCAAACCATCCAAATGTTAGACAACTTGGGGTTCATGATCAACTACACCAAGTCGCATCTCTAGCCCTCTCATATACACCAATATCTAGGAGCCACAATAAACACCTCCACAGCGCTAGCATATCCCAGTCCAGCCAGGACAGCCAGTATACAAACTCTTATCACAAAATTCCAAAACCAACACTCTCTTCCAGCCAGAGTGTTCATGCAACTCATAGGCATGATGGCATCTTGCATCTTCATTGTGCCTTATGCAAGACTTCAAATGTGTCCCTTACAGGAATGTCTAGCACGTCAGTGGAACCAGGCTCAGGGACAACTTACAGATCTGGTGTTGGTGGACAGCCGCACACATCGTTCTCTACAATGGTGGAACATAATAAACTTGTCCAAAGGGCTGCCGTTCCTCGAGCCTCTTCCACAGATAGTGCTGACGACAGACGCATCACTCAAAGGATGGGGAGCCCATCTCGTCGGACACACAACTCAGGGCAAATGGAACACTCAACCAAAACTGCTCCATATCAATCACCTAGAACTGCTGGCAATATTCCTAGCACTAAAATCCTTCCGACTACATGTACAAAACAGGGCTGTCCTCATCCGGACGGACAACATGACAGCCATGTATTACATACAAAAACAAGGAGTCGCACATTCTCTGCAGCTGTCCCAGCTCACACAGAACATTTGGAGATGGGCCATTCCTCAGAACATATACCTACTTGCAGAACACCTTCCAGGAGTTCACAATCAGATTGCGGATCTGTTAAGTCGACAGACACAACAGATACACGAGTGGGAACTACATCCCCAAGTTCTATTACCCTTTTTCCAAATGTGGGGCCAACCAGACATAGATCTGTTCGCCACACACGAAAACGCAAAATGCCCAACCTTCGCCACCAGGTTTCCACACCCGGAGTCAAAAGGCAATGTGATATGGATGAATTGGTCAAGCAGATTTGCGTACCCTTTTCCGCCTCTCCCACTCATTCCACTAGTGGTACCCAAGCTCAGGCAACAATCTCTCAAACTGATCCTAGTAGCTCCCACGTGGGCACGCCAACCGTGGTTCACAACACTACTAGAACTCTCACAAGTTCCACACCAAAAACTACGTCTCTCCCCGTCCTTAATAACCCAGAACCATGGAGAGATCAGACATCCAGATCCAGGTCAACTGAATCTGGCGATCTGGCTCCTGAAGTCCTAGAGTTCGGTTACCTTAACCTTCCACCGGACTGCTTGAACATTATCAAAGGTGCCAGAAGACCTACTTCTAGAGCTTGCTATGCTGCAAAATGGAAAATATTTTCCATTTACTGCACTAACAATAATATACACCCACTGGATGCCTCCATCCAGAACATCATTTGCTACTTACTACATTTGTAAAGATCTAACATAGCATACTCATCCATACGTCTGCATCTAGCAGCACTCGCAGCTTACTTACAAAATCGACAACACTTGTCACTTTTTAGAGTCCCTGCAATCAAAGCCTTCATGGAAGGGCTTAAAAGAATTATTCCTCCCAGATTACCACCCTCTCCGGTGTGGAAACTAAACATTGTCCTTACTAGGCTCATGGGACCCCCATTTGAACCTCTACATAAATGCGAACTGCAGTTCCTTACATGGAAAGTAGCTTTTCTTATTGCAATAACATCTCTCAGGAGAGTGAGTGAGATCCAGGCTTTAACCATACAAGAACCCTTCTTACAATTACATCGTAACAAAGTGGTTCTTAGAACAAATCCAAAATTTCTTCCAAAGTCATATCTCCTTATCATCTTAACCAGTCAGTGGAGTTACCAGTGTTCTTTCCAAACCCTGACTCCATAGCGGAGAGGGCTCTTCACACCTTAGATGTTAAACAAGCCTTTCTTTACTACATTGACAGAACTAAATCTTTTTGCAAAACAAAACAATTGCTTGTAGCTTTCTCTCCACCACAAATAAGGGTAACCCTATCTCCAAATCTGGGATTGCAAGGTGGATAATTAAATGTATCCACATATGCTACCAATAAGCTAAACGCACATTAACAGTTCGCCCTAGAGCGCATTCCACTCACAAACTAGGGGCTTCCATGGCATTCTTAGGGAACATTGCCTTAGAAGACATTTGTAAGGCAGCCACATGGTCTACAACACACACCTTCACTAAACACTATTGTGTTGACGTACAAGCAAAGCAACAAGCTTCTGTGGGCCAAGCTGTCCTTAAAACTTTATTTCAAACTACTGCAACCGATACAGGTGACCACCGCTAGGGGAGATACTGCTGTATAGTCTATACTAGTGTGTGATCTGCAGCTCATATGCCTCGAACGGGAAATGCTACTTACCAGTATGCATCTGTTCTTGGCATGTAGAGCTGCAGATCCACACACCTCCCCGGGACCAGTATCTGTTCCAGTTCTATCTTACTTAGATATACACACATGGACATCTCTTTTTCTTCTACTAACGCCATCATTTCCCATCATGGCGAAAAACAATCTAACGATGAAGTCGATGTCCATGCGCACTATCGTCCAAAGGAGGAGTCACCTATCTCGTGACTACAAAGACTTCTTCCGAGACAACAACAAGGTGCAAGCATCCGAGCCCAACATCAGATGGCGATCTACTATGCTAGTGTGTGGATCTGCAGCTCTACATGCCAAGAACAGATGCATACTGGTAAGTAGCATTTCCCTTTTCTGTCATTGCATCAAGATATATGATACAACAAGTAACATCATACCTACACCAAGTCAGGACTATTGGCTTTGTCAATGGTTGTTAGTTGCATAAGACAAATAAGCAGCAACTATGGCTTGTGTATAATATTGAAAAACTTCCACTTAATGCCCTGGTGACACCATGACAATGTTGCTGCACCTGAGTTTCAGAAACAGAAGGGAAATCCCAAGTGAAAATGTCTATCTTTAACGGACCTCCTGTGCCAGGGCACAAAACAGAGCCTGATAGAGACCCATTTCGAGGCTTTCCTTAAAAAACGCTGGTGCTCAGCACCGGTGAGACCCGGCCCACTTAAACCCCTGGTCATACCATCCCAAATATCACCTCACCATTTGGAATGCCTCAGTTCCGGTACTCACAAGGGAACTTACACAGGAGAGAGCTCCACCATTAAACTCGGTCACGTTGTGCATAACAAATGCGTACCCGGATTCTTCAGTCGTCAGCGAATGTAGTCAGGGGGCATAGGGACAATACATCTCCTTCCAGAAATCACAGCCAGATGGACACCACCATATTTTCTTCCATACTATAGCTGCCATTCCTGCCCCACACATTTATTCTGTCCACGGCCAGCCTTGATGCTTGTAGCAATCATTCCTCCTGGTGTGCATCACTTCCAGTTGATATCCACAAGCGCAGTAGGTGCAGAAGTTTTGGCCGCCGCTAGCCCCGGCCCCCCCTCTCTGCAGTCTCCATCATCTACAGGCATGCCGTTGAGTGCAGCTGGCCCGTGACTTGCACCACTCCGCCAGCTCTCAGTGGGATGTATTGCCAGCTCTCTCCAGGCTCCAGTGCCTCCGCAGCCATTCAACATCTGGTGCCATGCGGCATACCATCTGCCGCGACCCAGTGCCACAGTCCATCCTCCAATCATAGCGTTGCTTTTGACAGTTTCAGCATCATCTCTGGGTGCAGTACCTTTCACTCAGCAGCATGAAGCCTTTTTGATAAAGTCTGAAGCGCCTACATCGCACTCACTTGCTGGAATATCTTCAGTGGGGCGAGAGCTCAAGTATCATATGTCTATATAGTCATCCTGCCTTTGCCTCCGACTTCACTGTAAGCGTTGGCATGCTTCCCTTGCACAAGGAGCACATCCATACACAACTAGTTCACTTCAGAGTCAGAGAATCTTTTGGTAATGTGTGCTTTTTGCCTTTTGCCAACTCTTTTTTGTCGATTAGTGAGGGCCCGACACTTTACCCAACAATAAAGTTTGGCAATTCTTGCTTTATTCTTTCATCGTATTGACCACAAGCCTTTTTGCTTTGGCAAACTAGAGATCTATTGGCTTTGCCAGTGCTTGTTAAGTCTGGGCAACAGTAATATGTATGCACAAATTGAGGGACTGCTTTTGGTCAGGAGACTCCATCCATTTGCCTGTTATACTGGCATTTACATTTTACGTTTTTGCTGTGGTGGGCAATGAGTCAGCCAGCTTTTTTCCTTTGGCTCCCTTCACTGAATATACAATCCCTGTGCACATTGTTCACATAAGCCTGAAGATAGTTACTGACAAAGGTGGTTTAAATTGTGTTTTTATGTTATTTTTTATGTTAAATTTAAATATCAGTGAATTGTATGCGTTCTCTTCTGAAAAGTTGCTGTTATGAATTATTCAAGTGAAACTGTAGCTGCCTTTGTTTTGAATCCTTGGTTAGGAGGTGATTCGTTCTTGCCTCCATCTCAAATAAAAATAAAATGCATAGAACAAATGAAAGGCTTGCACTGTACATAAAAATATATCACTATGGAGGCGCGTGGCAGGCTGCCCAGGAAGATGGCGCTTTCTAAAGAGGTTCCCGCAATCCGCTGCCTAATCCCTGTAAATCCAACACGACATCCAACCACTGATGCGCCTACGCCTATGATGCTAAGGGGCTTATTTACAAGCCCCTTGCGTCACCCGTACGTCACTTTTCCCATGTTAAAAATGATGCAAAAGTGGCGCAAAGGGGTTGTAAATAAGCCCCTAAAGGTGGTGGCGTGCAGGGTGTCTGAGAAGCCTTGTGTGTGGGCCCATCGTGCTCCCAAACCGTAAGTGATGGTGTGGCCTGTATGCTGGAGTGAAGCCATGGCCTAGAGTGCAGAGAAATTGAGCGCGCTGCAGCGGGTGACTTGGAGCGACTACGGGAAGCACCCTGTTGTATGCCAGGTGTGCTAAATGAAAAACACAATCCGTTCGGTTATGTCCACATTTCTCCGTGTTTATTCTTCTTTAAGTTACATGGAAGGAGCTCATCAGGGCTCGAGTCAAGGGTACATGCAGGTACAGGGCGTCCCCACCACTCTTTTCACAGGGTGGACGCTGTCCCCCCTGCCAAGAACTTGGGCCCCACGGGGCGTGGATGAAAAAGGAAACCGTTTGTGTAAGCGGTTTTGTGCTAATTGCAGTGAAATGAAACGGCGGTCATTTGCCGTCCTGTGACTTTAAAACACAAATCGGCGAAGGACTGGGTTAATCGCGCAGCATTCACGGCGATTCTTTGCTATCTAGTGTGTGGGTATTCGATTTAGCCGCTGGGCAGCTTCCTCTAGTTATGCAGAACCCCCAGCTTTCCCAGAGTCTTGCGCGAGTAATTCCCTCAGTCCAGGTTTTTACTTTGTATACACAGTCTTTATTTGCGCATTTTCTAATGGGGATAAGCAGTGTGGTGTAGCAGTCTAGCGTTTCGCAACACGCGCCGCGTGATGTCACAGGACGTCCGGTGGCGGCCATTTCCCGGGCATTAGTAGCGCAGAATTCAAGAAGGAGAGAGCTCCTCTCCGGCGCTCCTGCGTGCATGTAATAAATGCAGTGCACCACTAACACCGTGTACGCGTGGTTCTTTGTGCTGGGACAGTAGGAGGTACATCATTACAATGTCGACGAGGTGGTGAAGGGGTGACACCTATGCACCCTGGACCCGAGCCCCGGCGAAAACGAGAGGACCCAGCAGAGGCCACCATGTGCACGACGCGGGATCGCGGCAGAGAGGCGGAGGAAGCGCCAACTGCCGCGGGTGGAGAAGTAGGCATGCCAGGCGCACCAGGCCACTGCAGCAGGCGAGGAGGGCCCGCAGCGACAGTCACCGCACCCCAGGAGGTGGGAAGAAGGTACGGAGTGATCACTAGGCAGGCAATTGGCCAGCACCCTGGAGAAAGTCAGCGGCAGTCCCGCGGCGAGTGGAGAATCCAGCCAGGAGGGGGAAGAGAGGGGCAGAGACGTCCAAGAAGAGGGGACATCGGGCACGTCCGCACCGAGAGGAAGACGCGCTGGCAGTGGGAAGAAAATGACCTCTCAGACATTCTCTTTAACGAACCCAGTGCCCTTCTTGGCTAAAACAGGGGAGCCCGAGATGCCGTGGGAGGACTGGAAAAGGTATTTCTTAAACTACCTCGCAGCCCTGGAAGAAGAGGGCGACACCCCATTCACGAGCTCGCGGCGGAAGAAAATTCTCCTCCACCATCTGGGCCCAGCAGGGCAAAGAGTGTACCAAGACCTGGTGAAGGAAGATAGGACAGCAGCAGGCGACGACGTGTTTCAACATGCGATAGAAGACCTGGACGCCCATTACCGCCCGGTGGTGTGCACAGCAATAGATCGGTATAACTTCTACCATAGGAAACAGAATAAAGGAGAATCCGTCGATGAATACGTGGCGGCCTTACAGAAACTGGCCCTAACGTGTAAGTTCGGTACCCTACAGGAAGACCTAATAAGGGATCAAATCATCATGCACACGGTGAACACCGCAATCCAAGAAAAGCTGTGGACGAACGGCGACGCACCGCTGAAAACCGTTGTGGCCTTAGTGAAGAAAGCAGAACTAACCAGGAGGTGCGCAGAAGCGGCCAAACGCGAAAACCACCCGGAGCAAGCGGTATGTAAAGGGGAAACACCAGACAGCAAACAACCGGCGTGGCAACAAGGCACACGGACCCATAAAAGATTCAATACCAGGACGACAAGAACACAAGGGCAAAGGCAATGGAACAAGACGGCCTGCTACAGGTGCGGCAGCGGCACCCACGCCGCCAGCGACAAGGGTTGCCCGGCATTTGGCGCCAAATGCTCTTATTGTGGACTCATAGGCCACTACGAAAAGGTGTGCAGGAGGAAGTCTCCGAGGCAAGAAGTGAAGTATGTAGCGCAAGGGGCACGCGAAGAAGACGAAGAAGTGGACAAAGAAGAGGACGATGAAATCCTGATAGTAGAGGAACAAGTACTGGGAATAGAGAACTCAGCGGACAAAAAACCAAAGTGCGAAATGACGATAGGCGGCATAAGAGTCACCATGGTCGCGGATTCAGGATCGCCCTACACAATCATACAACGGAGGATATGGGAGAAAGACTTCGCATCAAGCACGGCGTACTACTTGAGACCCACTGACATTCATCCTGTAACGTTCACGGGTGAGCCTATACCCATGGTGGGATATTGTCCGCTAACCTTCGAATTCCGAGGCCGTACATGTGAAGGAAAACTGTATGTGGCAGAGAAGGGACCATCGGTATTGGGCTGGAGAGACCAGGGAGCCTTGGGCATGAAGCTGAACCCAGGAGGGCACATGCAAGTCCTCATGACCTAAGACGGACCAGATCAGGACGCCCAGCGATGGAAAGAAGAATTCCCGGAAGTGTTCAAAGACTCCATTGGCCGCATGGCGAAGTTTACGCACAAGATACAGCTCAGAGCGGGAGCTCAGCCGGTGTCCCACAAAGTGCGCAATATCCCGTTCCGAACAAGGGCTGCAGTGCAAGAAGAGCTACAGAGGTTGGAAGACAACGGCGTGATAGAGGCGATCGACAACGCGGAATGGTTGGCCCCCTTAGTGGTAGCGCAGAAACCCAACGGGAAGGTGAGGCTATGTGTCGATCTAAGGGAACTGAACAAGAACATCGTGGTGGACAAGTTCCCACTTCCCAGGATCAACGAGATGTTGGCAAAAACCCAAGGGGCGCAGTGGTTCTCCACTATAGACTTGACGTCCGCCTATCACCAGATCGCCCTACACCGATCGTGCAACCACCTGACGTCGTTCATTACACCGTTCGGGTGCTACAAGTTCCTAAGGATGCCGTTCGGACTCGCCTCGGCAGCTGCAGGCTTTCAAAAGTTGATGCACAAGTTGTTCCACAAGAAAACAGGCATCCAGTACTTCCAGGACGACATCTTGGTGATGGGAACCTCCCGAGCGGATCATAACAAGAAGTTAGTGGAAGTCTTGACAGTGCTGAAGCAGAACGGGCTCACGGCCCAATAGGACAAATGCAAGTTCGGTATGAACACAGTTACGTACTTAGGGCATGAGATAAGCCGGCACGGCATTGAACCCAAAGCGTCCAACGTCGCGGCAATCAAGGAAGCCCCCACCCCATCGAACAAAGAAGATGTACGAACCTTCCTGTGGATGGCGGAGTTTTATAGCAAGTTTGTTCCCCACTTCGCTTCCAAGACCCATCAATTGAGATTGCTCTTCAAAGACAAATCCACGTTCCTATGGACGGGGGAGCACCAACGAGAATTCGAGGAAGTGAAAAGAAACATCAGCGGGGCAGTGCCTATTCATGGATACGATCCAAACGCTCCAACCATGTTGACCACGGACGCCAGCGACCGAGGACTAGGGGCGGTGCTAACGCAAAGGACCTCAGATGGGGCGATAGCCACGATTAGTTTCGCGTCCCGAGCGCTAGCCCCGAACGAGAGTAAGTTCAGTGTCATCGAAAAAGAAATGTTGGCGGCAGTGTGGGCGATGAAGAGATTCCGGCAATTCCTGTGGGGTGGACGGTTCCTGCTACGCACAGACCACAAGCCGTTGGTGAAGGTCCTCACGTCATGCGGGCATGAGCATGCCACTCCACGAATCGCGAAGATGACGCTCAGGTTACTGGACTACGTCTATGATGTAGAGTACCTACCAGGGCATAAGAACAAAGTGGCAGACTTCCTGAGTAGAGCAGCATCCAAGGAGGTCTCGGAAGTCCAGGACGAAGGCGGATGGGAGGACTATGCGGTAGCATTCACTGGTGATCATGAAAGAGCAATAAGTGCCCAAGAATGGGAAGAGGAATACGGAAAGGACGAGAAGTTGAGTGCCATAAAAGCGTACGTAACGAACGGATGGCCGGAGAAGAGATTGCTGGAAGAAGAGTTGAAACAGTATTGGGAAGTAAGGGAAGAACTGTCCGTAGGAGACAAGCCATGGTTCCTGCTGCGCGGCAACAAAGTGGTTCCTCCGTCCTCGTTGAGACAACGCATAGTAGCCATCACACATGAGGGTCATCTGGGTATAGTGAAGACCAAATGGAGAGCTAAGGAGGACTACTGGTGGCCGGGGATGGACATGGCAGTGGAACGCCACGTTAGAGAATGTGAGCAATGTAGCAACACGGATAAGACTCAAAAAGTGTTGAGGCCACCCCTGGGCCGATATGAATGCCCGGAAAACCCATGGGAAGAGATCTCCATTGACGTCCTGGGACCCATAACGGACACTAACGACATCCAGAAGTATATCACAGTAGTTGTAGATCGCTACTCCAAGTGGCCGGAAGTCCACGTAGCGGACAACGCGGAAACAGAGACAATCCTGGAATTCTTGACGGAAGTCTTCATAAGGGAAGGTATCCCCAAAGGGATCCTGAGCGACAACGGCCCGCAGTTTATATCTAGCAAGTGGGAAACCTTCATGGACAGGAATGGCATCACAGTTCGGCACACCCCAATATATCACCCCGCCGGGAATGGTGCGGCGGAAAGGTTCAACAGAGTGATTATGGGGTCGGTGCAAGCAGCGACCAGCCAAGGAAGCAATTGGGAGAAGGAGTTAAAGCGGCTGATGTGGGCCTATCGGATAACACCCACTTCAACGGGGTACAGTCCAGAGAGCCTTTCACAAAGGACAACGTGGCCCGGAAACGCCTCACGGTCCAAAGCCATTGGTCCCCAGCCGTAGTGCGCAAGAACCTGGAGAAAGCACAGACAGTATACACAGAACACTATGATAGGAAGCACAACACAAAAGAAGTCGCACTGGAGAAGGGGGAATGGGTAAGAGTCAAGTTACCTATCCAGAGGAAGAAAGGAGACAGCAAGTTCACCCCCCCTTTCCAAGTGTTGGAACCATATTCGAGGTCAGCACTTCTCAGTGATGGGAAGATATGGTCGCAGGACCGCATGGCGAGATGCATGCCCACGGATGGGAGGAAGACACAGGGAGTGTCGAACCAAACAGGGACACCCAGCGTAAGGAGGAGCCCGGTGGCAGATCGGGAGAGTCCCCATGGAGGAGTAGAAAGAAGTCCCCAGGCGGGAACAGGACACGGAACCTGCGAGGAGAAGAGTGGTCAGGAGGCAGATACCCAAGAGGGGACTGAGAGAGATGAGTGGGAAGAAGCAGGATTGGAGAGCAGTGAAGGGGCACCCAGCCCAGGAGGCGTAGTCACCACTCCGAAAGCTGGGGAAACCAGTAAGTGGACACGACGAGGAATAAGAATCTTACTGCCCCGGAGGTTCGGGGAATTCAGCATGGACAACAAGTAAGACTGTATATATTCCAAGGGGTTGTTAGGTTTTGTGTTGTTATAAGAGGGGGAGATGTGGTGTAGCGGTCTAGTGTTTCGCAACGCGCGCCGCGTGACGTCACAGGACGTCCGGCGGCGCCCATTTCCCAGGCATTAGTAGTGCCAAATTCAAGAAGGAGAGAGCTCCGCTCCGGTGCTCCTGCGTGCACCACTAACACCGTGTACACGTGGTTCTTTGTGCTGGGACAGTAGGAGGTACATCATTACAAGCAGGACTACGAGTTCCAGAATATAGAGTAGAAACTTGGACTGGACGTAGAAAACGTGCAAGCTCTGCTTTTCATGACGTCATGAGGTCATTTGCATATTGTCAGTCCCCCCACTTCTTTTTATAGGACTTGTACCCTGGAGCCCGTCCTCTGACGACTTCCACCTCTGCGATCTGGTAACTGACTGGTGAAAGAAACTGACTGATCAGTACTCTGAACCGCAGAATCTGGAATGTCCTTCAGAAGATGCACGATTACATTTGAATACAGGATGAAGTACATCACGGCAATAAGCTTGTGACAACAAGCGTGTGCGAATCAGGACTGAAGTGCCTCACTGAGACACTGCTGGCGAAGGGCTCCTGTGACGCCTACAGCGCGTAACTTGTTAGCTCAGCCATATCTGCCTGTGATTCCCATGGTGCTTACTGCAACTGGCCTTGAGATTGGAGGAGGGCCCTGCTCGGCACATATATCAGCCTACCCAACTGCTGACAACACACTTTATCAGCACATAGTGCCTTTCTTTGAACCCAGCTCTGAGTGTAATTGGGAGAACAATTCACTGCCGGCACATCCTATCATGCATGTGAGGCCTCAGTTCATTGCGCCCGACAGCCTTTCCTTGATTAGATGCTCCACGAATCGTCTTCCTAGACGACTACGGATGGAGCGGCATCACAGATTGTTCCCAACTGGGGTAGTGGGGTTGCCGACGCCAGCACTAGTAGGTCTGCTCAGCAGACGAGTGCCCTACTCTTCCCTCAAGATTCAAGGTAGTGACATTAGGCGTGATCCCTCCCTCCCCCGCAAAACAGCCATATCCCCAACAGCTAGTCTTGCGATTAATGACTACTCTCCATGCAAGGCCTTTGCATCACACAATAATGACAGTGGTGGTGGGAAAGTGACTTACACCATACATTAAACCTAGGTGGAAAATTATGTTTTACTTAAAGACTCTGCAGCTCTGGCTGAGACTTAGAAAGGGCAGCTTTCAGCAGAACACCAAACCCCAACATAGGAACCTCTTACGCTCCACGATATCATGGAAGTAATCCATGGAGTTTGCACCTTTTTAGAATACACAATTGATGCAGTGTCAACAGACGTTACGCTGGTCAGAGCAGACCTTCGCAAAATGGGTGATTGGATGTCTGAAGTAGAGGATTTGTTCAAGGCGGACAACATGCTTTTAAAAACCCAGGTCAATGAACTGCGTTCCGTCACAAAAACTTTGGAAGACTGAGTGGACGATTCTGACGGTTACTCGAGTTGTAACCATGTGTGTATTGTGGGGTCCTTGAGAGAGCGGAGGGGCCGACAGTGGACCTTTTTGTGGAAAATCCTAAACTCAACATGCTGCAACCTAGGGGCCTCTTAGAATATGTCTCGGTGGCCCTTCCCGAGGAAGGCGACCCTCACAAATGAATACCTTCATCGAAGACTGGATTAAATCCTGGATGCCCCCGAACGTCCTGCCATCATGGTTTGTGGTTGAGAGAGCCCACCGGGCACTCGCACCTAGACCGCCGCCGGGAGCCCCACACCGACCAATAATTTCATGGATACTAAATTTTAGAGATCACAATGCCATCCTGAAAGAAGCGCGCTCCCGGTCAGAGTTGTTCCACAAAGACGCCAAGTTTATGATCTTCCCTCACTACACAAAAAAAGTCAAAGTCCAAAGAAGATCATACACACATGTGAAACAAAAACTGCAGGCCCTCAATCTGCAGTACAGACTTCTCTTGCTGGCCCATCTCAAAGTGATATTCCAAAATAAGGCACACTTCTTTGATTCACCGGAGGTGGCATGGACTTGGGCGACTGAGGAATGTCCATTCCGCACAGCAAAGGGCACTCCTTGATCTGAGCCCCAGAAGGGACCGCAAGCGGGTGTGACTGCGACTTCCCACGATGGATCCCGTAAAAGGCACGTGCTCATGGTGCTGGTTCTGCCTCACCCGCAGGCTACCCTTGTGAGAGGAGCAGATCATCGGCATCCCAGGAACTGGTGGAAATCAGTGGGAACTCTGAGAGACTGGACCAGACGCCTGAGGTGCACTCTATTGACTCTACAGGGCCAACCTCTGAGGACACCAACTTTCACACAGCCCCCATATCTGATCTCACGTACTACTACCAATGTCTTCAACTGGAGGAACGGCAATCCTTAATTGTAGAGGGTCCCCACACATTGCCATACACTATGATTCCATTGCTAGTTTTTCTTACACTCTAATTCAATGTTTATGGGGCGACAGATTCTTCATTTGGGGAAGTATGGTGGGGGCTCGTTGGAGAGTGCGGAGGACTGTTTTCCCTATTTATGTTTGTGTTAATTTGTTCTTCTGCAACACTAGGTACAAAATGCATGATGCATCCCCGCATAGTCCATGCGGTGGCTCTGAACGCCCTCAGCCGCTTCCTGAGCCTAGCCTCTGGAGATTTCTGGGCAACCTAGACCTCTGGCCTGCACGTCACTACCCTACCATAATGTCACAACTTTATAGTGGGGGTGAACACCTTAGCGTCCTTTCATGGAACGTCAATGGACTCTTAGATAAACTTAAGTGGCTGGCGATTTTAAATTACGCTCGAAGATGTCACCCAGATGTCCTTTCATTGCAAGAGACTCACCTGATGGGAAATTGAGGCCCCTTCTTGGCATGTCAGGGTATTGATAGAGTGTGGCACCCAGGGTTCTCTAGAGGGGCCAAGAAGCAGCAATCCTTCTGCGACGCTCCCTCCTCTTAACACCGGCCCGCACAGTTGTTGACCCTCTGGGCCTCTTTGTCATCCTTACAGGTACCCTCAGGAACTCAACCATTAATCTGATGTCAATATATGCCACACAGGCAAACTTGGACTCCACACTCCGAACAGCTGTGTAGACGATCAACTCCCTCCCCAGGGTCTGACGGTGACTGGAGGAGACTTCTATGCTGCCCCTGACCCAACCAAAGATGCCACAGGCTCACCATCTTCCCATAGAGGACTAGGAGCTAAATGTCTCGGAGACTGGACTTCCAAACTGGGCCTCTGTGACGTCTGCGTACCTGGCACCATAGAACTTTGGAATATACACATACATCTGCTGTGCATCATACCCACTCCCGCATTGACCTCATCTTCATGCCCGCCCCGGACTGCAGGCTAGTTACTGAGGGCCAAATCCTGGTGCAAAGGGTATCAGACCACTCCCCACTTCTTCTGCAACTAAGGGGCTTAACGGGAGCTCTACGCCCCATATATATATATATATAATCAGGGGATCGAAGGAGAATTGAAACACTACTTTCTTACTAATGAGCGCACAGTCCAACTTCAGGGTACATTGTGGGAGACAGGTAAGGTCACAGTCCAGGGGCTCCTTAAGCGTAGACTGCAGGCCCAGGAATGCCATCTCTCCCAGCTCGAGGCCAGAGCCTTCTGCTTGGAAATTGCCTCAGACGCAGCTAATGGGGAGACGGACCGCCAGCAGCTCTGCTTAGTGCAAGAGTATAGCAGGACCATCTCTCTTGAATCTGCCAAAATGATCTGGAGGTCCTCAGTGGCTCATGTGTATGGCTGGGGGGTTAAAAATCGAAAATTGCTCCACTGGCTCACTACTCATCCCCTAGCCAAACAGATAGTCCCCGAAATTTGGGACCCCCAAGGACAAGTTTTCCATGCCCCCGCTGAAATCGCGCAGACCTTCGCCAATTACTATAAAGAGATTTGTTCGGCGGATCAGTGGCCAACGCTAGCCACCAGCTCTCTCTTGCTGCAGGGTGCCCCCCTCCCGCAGCTCCCAGAGGTGGAAATTAAGGCCTTGGATGAGCCCATCACCACTGAGGAGATCTCAGCTCTTAGTACTCGCAAGACTCCCGGTCCGGACGACTTGCCAGCGGAATGCTATGCGGTGTTCTGAGACATCTTGACCCCACAACTCCATACCCTGTTCGATGAGGCTCTGGAAAAAGGCGTTTTTCGCCCTGACACAGACACCGCTATCATCGTGGTCATCCCCAAAGTGGACTCGCCCCCAGCCTCATGTTCTAACTGCCGCCCAATTTCATTAATACAGAGATTAAAATGTACTCCCTGATCCTTGCCACCAGTCTGAAGTGAGTGATTCACACTCTCATACACCCTGACCAATGTGGTTTCATGCCGCATTGTAGCACACGGCACTGTCTGAGACACCTCCATGTGGCCATTGCTCACAGTCATCTCCTCACTCCCTATTAGCCTTAGTGCTACTTGATTTTGAAAAGGCCTTCGACGCGGTCGACTTGAACAATTTGGGGAGTGTACTGGAAAATGCGGGTTTTGGTCCCCATTTTTGGAAAATGGTAGGGGTCCTCTACTTTAGCCTGTAAGCCAGGGTCCTCGTAAATGGGGCACTATCGGAGGCCTTCTCCATCAGGAGGGGACCCCAACACGGTTGCCCACTCTCCCCTCTCCCATTTGCTCTTGCGATAGAGCCTTTGGATGGTTTCATACGGGATGATGAGCGGATTCAGGGATGACACTAGCATGGGTCCCATGAGGACCGGATCGCCTTGTATGCGTATGATGTCCTGCTTTTTCTGGCTGACCCAGCCCATTCTAGACCGAGATGCCTCCAGATCCTCCAATACTTTGGGAGTTCATTGGGCGTATGTCTAAACACAGATAAATCTATGATTGTGCCTTTTCATCCCTCGCGAGAATGTGTGGACTGGCAAACAACCATTCCCCTGCGGAGAATTTCTTTCAAATACCTTGGTATCTGGGTGGCCTTCTCCCGGAGCGGAATTGGTCCCTCAATGTGAGCCCACTGCTCAAACGTACAAAAGGTGACCTTAGGCATTGGCAATCGCATCCGCTCAATCCCCTTGGCAGGATTGTCCTATTCAAAATGATGGTCCTGCCCCTTTCCGTATATATGTACTTCAGAATCTCCCGCTTCAGCTCCCCCGCAGTTGGTGTCGTGGGTTGGATGGACTGACCACGACTTTCCTCTGGGGGGGCTCGAGGTCACAGCTGGCTCTCGTGCACAGCCAACGGCCCCCATATGAGAGTGGTATGGGGATGGCTAACCCCTTTCTGTACTACTTGTCCACCCGCCTACTGGTGATCCACGACTGATTCAGTTGCAGGTTTGGTCAGGTCCGGCCTACTGGCTAGAGCTAAAAAGCCTCAGATTCTCCCAGATCCAGGCCTTATTATATGGGGCTCCAATTCCTCACATTCTACCCGCAGTCACCCGAATGGTTGTCCTCGCGTGGCGGTCTGCGTTGCGATACACTCAATAGGATGCCAATATTACACTACAGACACCCCTCTGGCACAGCACTCAGCTGCGGGAGGTTCGGTCATTAGCGTGCTTTAAGAAATGAGACCTGATTGGTAATACCTGATTGGGAGATGTGTGTTAGGGTGACCATCTGTCCTCCTTCCAACAGCTGCAGCAGACATATTCCCGACAGGCTACTCAGTTCTACGAATACCTCCAATTGTGGCATGCCCTTGCCCTCCACATTCCTGACCACACAGCCGTCCCAGAGTTCAGTCCAATGAGAGCTAACCACCTCATGAGGAATCTGGGGAAGGGGGGAAATTCCCAAATCTATTGATTACTAATAAACAACACCCCGTCTGTGCTAAACTCCCTTAGGACCCGCTGGAAGCAATTGTTTGGTCCGTTGGAGTTGGAAGACTGGAGAGACGCACTAATGGCCCCTAAGGTACTAGGTATATCGGTCAGACTTCGCCTCATTCAAATTTTCTATCTTCACTGTGCATATCTTACACCTGCGAAGCTATACAGAGCAGGGTTACTCCCGTCGCCAAAATGCCCTCGGTGTGAGGCAGAACCACCAACTTTTACCCTATGGTCTGGTCCTGCGCCACCCTTTCCATATATTGGGCGTCAATTGTAACTGAACTGAGTGACATACTAGGGTGGGTGGATCCCCTTAGTCAAATTACTCCTGGAGACGGCCATGCTAGTCCCAAAGGAGACATTGCAGCGGCATGGAAGGATTCAACAGCACCCTCCATTGCACGGTGGTGCAGCGGAGTGGACTGGTGTACTATCCAAGAAAAAGCTGTGTATGAGGCAAGAGGCTGTCTGACTAAACACAGGAGTGTATGGGGCAAATGGCTGGGTCTGCTGGACTGATCTGCTATGGGAGATGGTTGGGCGGACTGTGGGCGGTCTAGTTCTTCTCCATTGCTGGGCCTGACGGGAAAACACTCCGTGACTACCAAAACGTTTTGTATGTTGCAGTGATTTTTCTGTTCTTTTTGTTGAGTATTAAAACCAATAAAATTGTTTATCAAAACAAAAGAAAATGGGAGATAATATATTCAATGATTTTTCCGACAAAGCTAAGAATCACTGCTGAGGGCAAAACATGGTATTTCACGAACCCCATTGCTGGTATTTCACGAACCCCAGTGAGGCATGGGATTGGTTGGAGGGCTGGAGAACTGTCGGAAGCCTGAGGTATCGACCTCTAATGGGGCAGAGACGACGAGAAACAGATACCTCTGCGTCACAAGAAGAACCCAGAACCTCGCCACAAAACACTACAGTGGTGACAGAATAAACTCCCCACATTGTGACGTCAGCCACCCTGGTCCCCATGTGGGCCATCTCCACGTATGCTGCAATTCTCTGGCATAAAGGGTCTTTCATGCTGAAAATAATGAACAGGTTCTTAAAAAAAATATCACGATAAAACACAGATGCAGCTGTTTTGCTTTTTAATTGTTTTTTTTATTGCAAGCATATGGCGTCCCCGCTGGGTCACATGCTTGCAATAAAAACAAAAAATATACAATTGCACAAGCTTGCCAAGAGCATACCTGTTTGATTTGCCAATACTTGTTATGAGCTGCATTAATACAACAATAAGGAAATAATGAGCAATGTATGCTTATTAACTCTGATCTTATATTTAAACTGTTTTTTAATTAATTTGTATTATATCTTCATGGTTTATACTTTGAACGTCATTTGTTATGTATGGTTCTCATAGAGAGCCATTAGCGTTTAAACTCAATTCTTAACCTGATAACTCACTGCTATGAAGTAGCAACTGTTGATAACAAAACTGGTTAAATACTGTTGTTGGGTCATAAAGGTCATCCAGACCAGGCCGATAGGACTTACAGAGCCTGTAAGTGCAGCGTTGCTTGTCTGCTTAAATTAGAAAAACACAGCTGCAGGGTGAACGAAAAGAGACAAAGGTACTGGGCGCTGATTTTGGATGACGGTAAGGCTTTTATTTTTAGGTCTCGCCTAGGCAGTGAGCATGCGCTGTCTCTCCGAGACATCCAGTAATCCGTATCAGTGGTGAAACTCCGCCCATTGCCTTTTTATTGGCTTGGTCGCTTGTCAGATTAAATCTTTTGCTTTGGACCGGTTAATCTGTCTTTTAGTTCCTCCTTTATTTGTCAGGGAACGCCTATGCACCACCACCTAACTACTGTAAACCTGCCACTAGTGTGCTGAAGTATTTGTCTTGGAACTATTTTTCGTTTTTGGTGTCGTTCTTAATTTGTTCGTGCATGGTATTTTTTGGGGTGGTGAACAGTGAGTTTTAATGTTTGCATTTGTGTTGCGATGATTTTTTGCACTAATTAGCATTATGCCCCCACATGCTCTCCACAATGAGTTTAAGGGAAACAGGCCCCTGGTACTGCAAATCCCTTCCGTGCACGGTGAGTCTAATGTTTGCATTTGTGTTGTGATGATTTTAGCACTGATTAGCAATATGCCCCTCCATGCTCTCCACAATCAGTTTAAGAGAAACAGGCCCCCGGTACCGCAAATCCCTTCCGTGCACGGTGAGATTTAATGTTTGCATTTGTGTTGCGATGATTTTAGCACTGATTAGCATTATACCCCCACATGCTTTCCACAATCAGTTTAAGAGAAACAGGCCCCCGGTACCGCAAATCCCTTCCGTGCAGGTAAGGGTCATTGTTGTCACCAGTAGAGGGGGCCCGGTTAGTGATCACGCTGCACGGGAGAAGCGAGGCAGCTCCTTAATGTAAGTGATCTGTGAGCTTTTAGTGTTGAATTTGTAATAAATAATGTTCCGTGAATCTTATTAGGCGGAAGCTTTAGGGAGCACATTTTGTTTTAATCATACCACTAGTGTGGTGAAGTATTTGGTGTTGGTGTCTATCTTAATTTGCTCGTTCATGGAATTTTTTTTGGGGGGGGACCGGTGAGTTTTAATGTTTGCATTTGTGTTGCGATGATTTTAGCACTGATTAGCACCCCCGATAATGCAAATCAAGGCAGCTCCTTAGTGTTGGTGACTTATAAGCTTTTAGTGTTGAATTTGTAATAAATAATGTTCCAGGAATCTTATAAGGCGGCAGCTTTAGGGATTCGCGTTTGCTCTCGTGTCACTGAGCATACGGAAAAAAACCTTACAATTCACAGCGCTCTACCCTTCAAAACAAAATGCAGTGTGCCAGCCAGAATGCTGTAATAAAAGTAAAGCAAACATGTGAACAGTTTCTGCACTTCATGTTTTAATTTTTATCCGCCAATCAGCATGCAGTAATAACAGAACAATGCCTAGGCACACAAGTCTGCAATGCACGTCTATGATGTTGGTGTACTACTCGACCTGCAGTAACCAGGCAATGCGCGCCATTCTGCTCTTCACACGGCCCCTTGTACCGGTCACTATGCAGTAATCTTGGTAGACTGCACAGACGATATACCCACGTTTTGCATGCCACATGTTTGTTATGTGTATCAAACAGCATGCAGTCAGTGCGAAAGGGATGGAGCAAAGTGGTAAGCGCTGCTGACTTTGAACCAGGACAACATACTGGCTTCTGCTCAAAGTCTTGTGATTCTGTACCACTCAGCACCACCTAAACACCAGCACAGCACCAAAGTATCACACAGAACAATATCAGCATCACTCTCATACATCAGTATCAAGAAACAGCACCTCAGCATCACTCAGCAACACCTCAACATCACTAAACACCACTTCAGCAACACTCTGCAACACATCGGCACCAGCACCGCAGCAAATAAACACCACCACAGTCCACATAAGCACCAACACAGCACAACATCACCAATGCACCACTAACAGTGCAGCACCAAAACGGTAAAAGCACAGCACCACTTCAGGTCCAGTGCACCAACACGTCAACATCAACACACCACAACACAGCACCATCTCAGCATCAGCGCCGCTCTACCCAGCATCAATTCACCAACACCAACACAGCCAAAATTCAAAAGCAAATCAGGACCAACACAACACAACTTCAGCAACAGTGCTGCACCACCTCAGCATCAGCATTGCTCCACATCTGCATCACTACAACACCAGCAGTGCAGACCCAAATCAGCACCAGCAGAGCCATACCACAGCACCAATTCAGCACTAACAAAGCACAACTTCAACATAAGTGATGCACTACAACAGCGTAAACTAAAACAACATCAGCAGAAAGCCAGCTCAACATTACCAAGCAACATAGCTGCACGGCAGCCACACTGCTCTACAACGTAGCTTAAAACAAAGGCCAAACCAAAACATCTGGCTAATCACTTATAAGGTCCCGAAGGCGAGACCTATTGGCTATGCCAATGCTTGTTCACATTTGGTTCAGGGAGGGGAAGCCATGTTACAAGTGGCAACCCCAGTACTCCTCTTCCTTCGAGTAGCAATTGAAAGCAGGGGCACCTGACTTTGGGGGATATAGATAACATAAAATTATACATGGGTAAAAAGTGATTTTTCACCTCGAAGTTCTGAGTGACGTCATATACAATGCGTAAAAAGAGAATTATGGGGATATATTTCACGAACGAAGCTCAAGTTGTCTATTTGAAATCACTCATAGCCTCTCTGTGAGATACAACCCAGCTGCAGTTGTTTATTCCTGCCTTATTTCCAGAAGACAATGCACTGAGATTGGAGGGAGGTAATAGTGTTTTTTAAATGATTAAAATTCATCACTAGAGAAAACTCAATGCAATTAATAAATCTAAGCAACATCTATTCTGTCTGACATATCACCTGGTGAGAGTCTGAAGACTGATTTGAAAACATTCTGTTTGTCAAACTGATTGGAAGAAGCATTTAAGCATTTACAACCATCACATGGTACTGCTTCAGAACATGAGATTGAACTGGACATAAACCTGAGACAATTTTAATTATTGGAGCATTGAATTTCCATGTTTTACAGCAGCGTAATACTGCATGATTAACGGGGTTACTTTTTGCATAAGTTATGAAACAATTGTTCAACATTTCCACTGTAGCATGTATGTATAAAACTGTTATGTCTCATATTCGCCGCTTAAAATTTACCCCATTTATATTTGGTATTTTTCTGTAGTCAGTAGCCCAAAACCACTGGAAATTGTATGTGAGCCCAAAGTCCCTAAAGAAGGAGAGAGCGTAACTCTATCTTGTGTCGTAAAAGACTACTACCCTCCAGAATGCGAGGTGAGGTGGTTTAGAGGGTTTCAGTTCTTCGAGGCCGCGATTGTGGAGGCCCCTGAGTTGTGTGAAGAAACTGATCTCTTCCAAAGGAAAAGCCAACTCACATTTACACCAACAAAGGACGACCATAACGCTGAGTTCACAGTGGAGGTTACTCATCATGGACGGCAGCTAAGAGGAATGTACCCCATGATTTTAAAAGGTCAGTGTGTTGTTTCATATCAAATTTAGTGGTGTATTGCTTTGTATTGATTTGGCAAGTTCTCTTTCTGGGGATCTGTAATATTCATACTTCACAATTTATCGTAGTTTGATGCCCAGGGAAAAGGGAAATCAGAAGAAGGAGATAATATTTTAAAAATCCTGAAGTGAGAATTGCATTGTAAGTGGTTGCAGTTTATAATAAGATGATTTGGGGCCATTCTGAACATTGAGATGGGGGAAAACTTTTTCTCTTTCAGAATGGAGTACAGCCCTACCAGGATTTCTGGTAACGGCATATTGGTGGTTCCAGGGGAGTCTGGACCTTCCAGTTTCTTGTATTGACATAGTCTTCAATGCACGCCTACAGATGTAGATCACGCCCTTTGTAAGGATTGAAGGTTTGACTCTTGATGCCACTTTTAAGCAAGGCAAATTCCTTTTTGGACATAATCAAACGGAATCTGGAAGAGTGGTGGTTCACAGATATTCTGGGACCTAGGGTACCATTTCTTCCCTTCCCACCCCTCCTAGAAAATGTAGTCCACAATTCTGGCATTTCTAAGACCTAAGATCCATGATCCTTGGTACCAGGAGTTTTAGGGCCCTTGATACCAACATTCTATAGATGTTGAATATTTTCTAGAACAGATGGCCTTTCTACAATCTGCATTTTTTCTCCTCCTGCAGAGATATTGCTTGTAAAACTAATGTTTGCATCTACTCAACTGCTGATGGGACAGAGAAGCCCCTTGCTTGTTGGATATTTAAATTGGGCTACTCACCTAATAGGGGTACAGGATATACCGGCCAGCTCCCTCAGCAGGCTGACCTACACACCGCCTGACTGGAAGTGCAGTACAAAAGCGACATCTCTCCTTTTGAACACGTGGGGGTCCTTCATGTGTGGGCCTTTTTTGGTGGTAAAAATCAAATGAAAGGGCATGCTAAGACATTTCACAAGTCAATTGTGTTGAGGGATGGGAGCTGGGACACTTTTTGGTTGTGCCGCCAACAATTTGTGACTTACTTTTGAAATGAATAGACTCGGGAAAGGACAGAAGAGGCACAAGGCCCTGGTAATGCCCAGATGGCAACATTGCTTTCATTGTGAAACATTCTGGACAAATTGATTCCTGGTAATCAAATATGAAATATGGGGCCAGATGTACGAAGACTCCCTTCCAAATTGCGAGTCCCAAAACAATGTACTAATGTTTTGCAACCACAATTGCGGTCGCAAAACACTTGCAATTACCACCTACTCCAAATAGGTGGTGATGCACTTGCACAGGGAAAGGGGTCCCGAGGTGACCCCTTCCCCTTTGCAAATGCATGCGAAATACTTTTTTAAGGGCAGGCAGTGGTCCCAGGGACCACTGCCTTCCCTTAAAAAAATGAAACGACAACGTTTCGTTTTTTTTTTTTTTTAAATGCATCCCGTTTTCTTTTAAGGAAAACGGGCTGCATTTAAAAAAAAAAAAAGCTGCTTTATTAACAAGCAGTCCCAGACATTTTGGTCTGCTGAGCCCAGTTGGCCACCATCCCTGGGAGGCGCTAATTGAAAGGGTCGTACATCTGGCCCAAGGTCTCTACCAGAAAGGGCAATTATTTCATCACTCCCCTCAAGCACTTACCTACAAAAATCCTGATGCTACCTCCTCAGAAACTGCCTTGGACATCAATCAGGTAATCTACCAGAATCTTTCAAAGAGAAAAGGGTCCTGATTTGCTCTTTGATGGACTTTCTCAAAGGTCAACTTTCAAACTTTTTTTTTGTTTCTCTTGCATGTTACAGCATGTTTTGATTGTGCTTCTTACCTGCTCAGGTCTGGCATCAGACTTCGTTTGGTCTCCTTTCACTGAGTGTTGCAGGGTGGAATATTATGTGGTATGGCTGTGGGACCTTACCATGTAATGTTATCACAATACACAGAGATGGACCTTGGATTCGCCATTGGCAGCCTTAGCTCGATCCTGGTAGTGTGGCACAGAGGAATCAGGCATACCCAAAGGAACATGTGTTAAGCATTTCCCAGTACCAACATTGACAATAAGTAAGTGACACCAGGCGCGGTGCGTCCATTGGGGGTGTTGGGGCATTGCCCCCCCCGGCCCCCGCCCGCCGCTCCCTTGGCGTCTCTGAACTTAGTTTACTTAAGTTCAGAGACGCCGAGGGAGAACTGACAATGCATGTCAGTCAGCATGACGTCGGACCGTGGGCGATCCGGTGTCATGTTGACTGACATGCATTGTCAGACCAGCCAGGGACAGGCAGCACTGCAGCACAAGTGCGTATGAGTGGGCAAGGTGAGCTAATTTTTAGCCTGTGCCCAGTCATGCGCACTTGTGTTTTCACTGACTTGCGCATGCCGATTAGGAGCCCCTCGGTCTCCTAATGGGCAGGCGGCGGGCGAAGAGTAAGCTGTGCCCTCAGCCAATCCTGGCACTGCAGCAGCGCCAGGATTGCCTGAGGGGTTGCCATTCCAGTGCTGTTCCTGTTTCAACTCAAGAGGCGCCATTGCCAACGAGGAGCAGAGGCGGTCAGGTAAGTTTTCGTCTTAATTTTAAGTTTTATTCTCCCTCAGCCCCCCACCCCCTCGCGACCCCCCCCTCGTGACCCCCCATCGCAACCCCCCCACGCGACTGCCTCCTCGCTCTTTGAAGAATGTTTTTGCGTGCATTGGAAAACAAAATGCATACTGCACGCGCAGCTCTGTATATTCACAAACGTGGTCTTTTTAAACCATTCTGCTTTCGTTTTGTAATGATATAAGCAATGGGCATTAGATCAGCTCCGTTACTCTCACATGTTCCTTTCTGCACCCTCGTTCCCTTATGTCACTGTTTCCTTCTCTTTCTATTCCCCGGTTAACTGACTTTTCTCTCTTGCTCTGGGGGTGAAGGCCGATGATGAGAAATACGCCCCGGACCGGACGCCGGACCTTAAAAGAGTGGCAGCGCTAAGCGCCCACCACCTGCAATCACCGGTACATATTAGGCGCTATAGTAGAGTCTAGAGATAGTTCATCCGAATGATCCGATTCTTGTGTGAGATGTGCTCTGTCGTAACTACTTGTCATTTACTATGACGGGGGAATGGAGGTGCGGAGACAGAGAAAGAGACGAGGGAGGAAGGGATACTGAGATGTAGGGAGGGATAGCAAGCAAGATGGATGTGACAGCAACAAGATAGGAAGAGATAGCAAGATAGGGAGAGAGGAGAGCATGGGGGGTTGCGAGACAATGGAAGGGGCAGCAAGAGACAGTCACCGGGCAGTGTCAGCAGCACCCAGCCAGTGACAAGAGGAGGGGAGATGCTGAGATAGCGAAAGAGATAAGGTAGGAAGGGATACTTAGATGATGGGAAAGTGAGAGTGCCACTAGAAGAGAGTGATGCCGATAGAGCAGCTCGCAGCCACTTACAGGTGAAGGTGGTGAATTCTGGGAGAGAGATAGGTAAAGAGAAAAGTGACAGTTCACAGAGGCACTTTCACAATTGCTTTATTAACCTTCCTGCTTTCTCAAATTTGCTTGAAAATGCACCATTTTTCTTCTCTTTTTTCAAAATTTTCACGGCAGGGGAATCGCAACGAACCCCCCTTATGGTGGTTCGGGCTCGCTCACTACGCTCACTCGCAACGGTGCAGTATGCCAATCATTTTACGCCCCCACCACTTTCAAATGTCACCAGCCGCCCCTGAGTGACACAACTTGAGAGAAACCTTGACACCAATTTATAAAAACAGTTTGTATTTTTGTATAAATATAGGCACAAAAACGAACTTTGCATCATACATACAACCAGAGTTGTGGATTTTTAAAGTGTTCAGAAATAAATGCATTACAACTGTCAAACTGGACCTTTAGAAGTCAATGGCGGAAAGCACTCGGTCACTTGCAGGGTGTATTCAAATGAACCCTCTTGTGGATAAGGTCATGCAGGTCCCTATACCAAGTTCTAACAGTAGTTGATTTGTTACCTTACCCAGGGAACCCAGGTGCAGAGGTGAATTGGCTGTCCAGGATACTGAACGGGATCCATGGGAGCTCGTAAAATTGCAGCACTTGAGAAAACCACACTTGGAGAGAGAGTTTCACTCTACCCACGGAGAGTAGAGACTTTAGACCCAGGGTCGCCAGCTGGATTTCTTCTACCTTGCTCTGTGGCTCCGGGTGCAAAGGAAGCTTGCAGCTGTCAATCACCGGGGAAGGTCGTGCCAAAGATGCTCCGACACACACTCGACAACTCCAACTTCAAGATACGGGAACACAGCAGCGAGGTCATTGCTGACGTCAGTCGCTGTGAGGTGCTCTCGGGCTGGAGATGACTTTCAAGGGGTCGATTACCGAACTGGTGATCACCAAGCCTTGGCTGTGACAAGTGTAGTCGACAGTTACTTCAGCGCGCGACTGGTGGTCAACAGGAGTGAAGTAGTGACTTGAAACTTGGGGAAAGCCTGCCCACTACTCCGGGCTTGCAGGACACCACTTCTCTTCAGGCTCTCTTTCAACAGGCCTATGGTTCACAATTCTTGTCACTCAGCATAACGATTTTCCTGCAGCTTGCAATCCAAGGGAATCTGCTTCGGTTTCTGGCATCCATTGGAGTCCCTCTTGCTGGGAGCAATGAGCTTTTGCCACAGACACATGTCGAGCACACAATTCCAGTATATGGTCTCTTCAGGGCACTCAAGTGTCCTCTCTTGGCGCTGCGGCAGAGTCCTGTTGTCGGTGACGGCATCTTCTTTGTGCCTTTTCTCTGATCCAGAGTCAGTACTGAGGTTCTGGTGCCAGGGGAGCCTCTTAAATTCTAGTTTAGGGGGTGTTAGGGGCATCAGGGACAGTGGATAATGGGCTACTGGTCCCTGCGGCTAACCCGCCCCTGAGATGACAAAATCCTGTGGGTGTACACCACCTTTCTATCCAGAGTCCTCTATTTCAGGGTCTTCCAACATGGCAGAATCCTTCCTTGGCTGTACAGACTTCCTAGCCCACACTAAAGGTGTGGCTAGCCTTTTGGCGGTATATGTCTCCTAAATAGCTAATTTTCCAATCTGTCAGGCTGGACAAGGTGGGAAGGGCTTTGTCCTCAAGTGAGGGACAAGGAAAACATATCAAGGGCGGTGAAATCGTTTGAGACTCACCGCCTTGATAACGGTAAACACTAGCCTTCCTGGGAGGAAGGTGGTGTGACCTCCTTAGTGCCCAGGCCTCTGTCTCTGTCCTGGAGAAGGGCTAGCACACCATACCAGGAGGACAGACTCTTGTCTCGGCAGCAACAACTCGGGGAAGCCCACTAGGGTCTAGGTCACTGTATCCTAGAGAGAGGGTGGGGGGGGCAGTCAGGGTGGCACCCCTGTGCATACCAGCGCACCCTCGACACGAGAATTGTGTTGGGGTGAAAAAGCACGCTATTTGACACCAAACATGACACAATTTGGTTGTTCCATAATGGAGCTGACTATCTCGAGGTTTCTCAGTAGCAAGCCCATATTACTGTATGGACTGCCACTCACTTACTGTAAAATCGTACTTTAGAGGGTTGCTGTAGGGATATATATGTATATACATATGTATCCACACATTTAACATAATGCACTCTACCTCCTGGGCCTAGGAGGACAACCTTATGAGTGACTTACTTGCATTAAGGCAGAGGTGTGGCTTTGCAGCACATGGTGTATGCAGAGTCACTCTCGAGCAGACAGGCTGCTTGTGCAGGGCTGCAATGGCAGACCTGCAGACACATTTTTGCTTGGGTCACACAGGGTGGCACAACACAGTGCTGCAGCCCTGGTGACCCCTTTACCACCCTTGCCCTGGGTACCATTGATACCATATACTAGGGACTTATCAGGGGGCAAAGTACCTTGCCAATTGGGTGTACCAATTCACATCACTTTTGGGGTTAAGAGCACTGCCACAGGCACCTGGTTAGCAGGTCCCAGCGCACTATCAGAGTAAAAATCCCATCTAGCAGTCTAAAATGGGATTAAATGTGTGTGTGTGTGGGGGGGATGGGGCATCTGAAAAGAAGCCTAGTTTCCAACACTGAGTTTCCCATGAAAACCTTGATTTATCAAGATAATTTTAAGTCAAAATCAATATCCGAGCCATTTTTCCATGTGTATTACCTAGCAGAATTCCTCCCAGCAATCCGCATTTGGGCATTGCTTGACTATTTAAGAAGCAAAAGTCTTAAAGGTCGAATTTGAGAAGCAGCCATACCCGCAGTGGTTCTGAAAGAAATGTGTTCCTTTTCTTTTGCTAGGTCTTCCACATTCCTGATTAGAGGTTCCATACAATTTTCAGATGTGAATGTTGTGTTACCATTTATGTTCCCTAGACATTACGTCCAGTTCTATTAAATTGGTGATGTGAAAGACCACGTTCTAATAAGGTAACCGCCTAAAAAATGAGTGAAAGCAAAATCACCCAACTTACTGGGACATTTCCATGCTGCACAGAAAGGGCTCTCTTTTATCTGAAAAACATATTTAAGGATTTCAGAAAGTGACAAACAACTCTTCTTTTATTGTCCCTTTGAAATCAGAGACATCTCTCTCATTTGAGCTTTGCTTTATCACAGACCTTATTCATTCCAAGAAATAATTCAAACACACCTTTTACTAACTAAGAATCTGGCTCCAATTGTACAATTATGTATAATGCTTCCTCATGTCTTTGTCAATTGTATGTTTGAATATGGAGAACATGTATCACTTGGAGTAGATTATCCTTGTAGCATAGGTAGTTTCTCTGACCTGAACAGCGGAGGCCTCCAGATCCGGTGGTTCCCCTCTACAAGTCCCCTCTTAATTCTTGCAGGAAATGTTAGTACCCTTCTCGTTGCTAGCTGTTGTAATTTCTCTGTGTAGTGTGCATACACCCTGCATATTTCGAGAAGTGCAGGCTAACAGGAAAATCCAGGGTAGTATCCTTTGGCAATCCCTCGCAAAGAGTGGGTTCATAAATCAATGAGGCAGTTTCTGTACCATAAAATGTGAATGAGCTTCACCTTTACCCTGTGCTGGAAACATAGAACACGATCAATGGCCGCAAACTCTCTGTATTTCCTGCAGGTTCTGTACAGAGCACTTATTCCGCTTTTGATGACACTCGAATCTATGAACTCTGTTAGGTTGTACCAAAGCTAGGTTAGACAGGTGATATTTAAATCCCAAAACCATTGTGGGAAACACCAGACAATCACTGTGTTGGATAGAGACACAAGTAACATATCTGTGCTTATCTGTCCTTAGTCTACATAAACAAAAGAGAATTCTCAACTAAGACGTGGTGTAGGGTGCTTTCTCTGGATATCCTTACTGACCTTGTTGAAAAAAACTAATTCTGCATGGAAAAGAGAAGAAATCAGGGACTCGAGCCATCTTTAGAGGAACCTGAGGGGCCCAGCTGCCTGATGCTGTGACAGGTGAGACAGGTCAGGCCTGCAAACTACAAGCAGAATCATGGGGCTGCTATCAGCTCATGCTTTAAAGGTGGCCCATCATGGATCGATATCCAGAAGAAAATTGAGGAGGAGATGGTGTAGCAGACCTAAGCCCCAGCTGATTGCACAGATTACCAAAAGAGCTGAGAGTTGCAGCTTCAGAAGTTGAAGTAGCTGATAGAGCAGGTAAAACAAAATTTTGTATACCTTCTCTATTTTGCATGAAAATAATAATAACTCCCTCATAGCACCCATGGGTGGCCTGTGAAGGTTTGACGACGGGGAGGTGAGAGACATTGATTCGGCAAATGGCCAACCAGGCTACTTGTGGGAAGGGCTTTACTGCACTATACCCTGAAAACATGATGGAGGAGATAGAGGCCACAGCGCTCAATCTTAGGATTGTGCAGGAAAGAGAGGTAGCCCTGCATGATTGCGAGGCAGGTGCTTATGAGTGTACTTTACCGATTAAATGTAGAGCTCAACACTATTTCAGTGGTGGACACCCGTTTTGTGATCTGAAATACAGTAAGACAAACAGTGATCACTGTCTACCCCATTGGGGCCCACTGATGATAAATTGCTTCTCAATTGTGCTGCCTGAATTGAACAGTCTTTGTGTAACTGCAACAAATGATTGACGGAATGCTGAATGATTCAAACATTACCCCCCAGTGAAGAGCTCTGGGTTAAATCCATTGTTCTTTTGCCCACTGCGCCACCCCAGTTTAGACCCAGCCATATGCAAATCAGTTATGACCCTGTGCCTCGTGGTAACAGTCCAGAACGAACTGCCATGCCAGGTCCTCCCTGGACCGGAAACAAGCATCCTAGGACTGATTTCAAGGTATGTCACTGTTCATCAGCCAGTCTAGCTTGAGTCCAGTGGCAAAGAGAGCAAGGGACCCACGTTTGGGCATACTCGTCCCACTTAGGGCAAAAAGTGTAACTGCAACAAATGATGGATGGAATGCAGAATAGAACTGGTGAATAAAGGATGGCAGCAGAAAAAGCTCCCGTAAATAAAAGGCATAGTCATCAATGAGCCCTTAGTCCCAAGTGCAACAAGTATGACATTGGGAAACCAAAGTCATTTCAGAACTTGGGAAAATTCCTCAAGATCAATAGAAATCCCAAGAACAGCAGAGACTTCACCTGGGGAGGTCAAAGATCCTCAAACCACAACTGCAGACAAATTGGCCATAAATGCTTCCAGTATTCTGGCTACTAGAAAATCACGGGAAAGCAAAATTAAGCAGTTGTGCATATGAATCTTCTATGAGATAACCAGCACAAGATACCACACAGGCTATAGAACACTGAGGGCATGCTTTTCTTCTTGCAGCCTGAAATGTAACCTCTACAAATACAGATGTCAGAACTGAATGAACAGATTATTTTCCTTAAGTACAGAGCTGATGATTTGGAAGACAGGTCCAGGGGAAACAACATATGGATTGTAGTCCTTCCAGAAAGGATCGCTAAAGCGGACATAGCAAGCTTTGAGTGTCCCTGCAGTACTACCATTTGTGCCAGCTAGGTTCCCACAGACTGTATGCAGCAGAGTGGGTTCATAGTGTTCTTGCCAGGCCCCCACATTTAGGGGCACCCCCTAAACCATTGGTGGTCCGTATACTAAATTTCAGGGATGCCATCCTAAAAGAGGCAGAAAAATAGTTGGCTTCAAAATGGACAATAGCACAGTGATGCTTGCATTCAAGGTGCACAAATTAATTGCAGAACAGAAGAAAACAGAAACAGTCTTTTCCTTTGTCTTCAAACTGCCCCTCAAAATTGGTAATACTTTGACCAGTGGGCCAGGTGGTAAAGCAATGTTAAAGGTTAAGAACGCAGGGGTGCAGTCAATCATCACACTGTGATCATGGCCATTCTCCCATATAACTTGATCACAAGCATGTGTACCAAAATCAAAATGATCAAACACATGCTTATGTTCTGGCCTCACTAGCTGAAAGGTTTCCCTGTTATAGATCTTGTCTCACATCTTCTGTGGTCACAACCTTGAAGGCTGTTGGCAGGATGATAAGTGATCACCTTGTCCCTTTGCAGTTACATCTACATTGAGCCCTGGACTCCCTTGATTCAATTGCCTCTCCATGGCATACCTGTTCTGATTCTATTTGGGGCACTATCTTCAGTCACTTTGTGACTGACAGCTCTTTTGAGAAAGGTATGGGAATCTGATCTCCCTGTCAAAGCACACATTTCCACATGTTCACTCTTGGACCACGCTTGATAGTACTTTGGTGCCGAGGTATAGGAACAATATCACAAGCATTACAATCCACGCAGAAGCATTACTCCTTCTAGAATCTAGTGAATACAGCCACAAAAGAAAGCCTGGTAGCAGTGAAGCAAGTATTACTTAAAATTAAATAAAACTGCTGTACATTTAAACAAGGAAGATATTTTCTTTTTAGTGTTGGTCACATTTAAAAGTTTGATGCAAACACATTTCCAGTAACTACAGCCTCCATGGTGTAAACACAGAAAGTGAATTTGAGACATGAGACAAATTAACTTGTAGTTGTTAGCTCCAAGTATATTTAAAACTAAATCAACAGCCCTTCAAGATCATATATTTAGTTCACTGTACCTTACCAACTTCCTGTCTCGCCATATTTTTCTGTATTCCTATTTGAATCACTTAATTCCAGTGCTGTGCAGAGTTCACATAAGTGTAAGAAATGGGAGTATTATTTGAGAAGGTGAGAACCCACCTCAAGAAATAATCACAATACTTGTCAGTGTGAACCACAAAAGTCACTAAATAAACCTGTGCTAACCCCTGTGCATTTGTGCTGAGCTACCAGTCAGGCTTAACCTTTCACTTTAATACTGTTAAAGTATTTATGCAGTGCACAGAGGCAATATGTAAACGCAACAAAAATCCCAAACCAATTTGAAAAAATATAGTACAGTCAGGGGTGTAACAAAGGCCCCCACAACCCACGCGATGCGGGGGGCCCTGAGCTGCATGGGGCCCCCTCAACACAGTACTCAGGCCCAATAGCTCCGGATTAAATCCGGAGTGGGGCCCCTCTATGTACGTGGGAGGGGAGCAACTTTTGTTACGCCACTGAGTACAGTTTAATATCAATCAATCCATTCATCTTTATTCGATTCACAAAAAAGTGTATCATAAAAGTATACATAAAAGCCACAGTAAATTTAAATTTCACGACAATAATATAAAACAGATTTGAGATTCAGTCACAATTTAACAAATAGCGGGTAATGATTTTCTTCTTTTTAATACAGCCCTAAAAAATGTTGGTAGTGCCAAGCATGTATACAGATTAAGGAGTAATTGCAGATATAAAAACACAGTCCTACATTGTTTAAAATTTAAAGATTTAATTAAAGGTACAATAAAAGATCTCCTCAGATCTGTAAAAAATTTACAAAAGAACAATATGTGCATCATTGATTGGTTAGACATGTTGTCGCAAGGGCAGGGTATTAATTCGCTAGACCAATTGTTAAAATTTGGAAAGCTTGTCAGATGGTGAAAGATGTCCAATTTAAAGCGCGTTAAAACAAATCTGCATTAAAAACATTAAAAAGATATGGTTGCATTGAAGGAGTGGTCAAAACCATTTGATTGTGTTGGACAGTTGGTTTGACCACTTCGTCCGACAATCTCAATTCTTCCAAAAGGTCTAAACAATCTGTTTTTAGTGATTTCCTCATAGTCCAATTTACGGTTTCAGGTTGATAATAATATTCTCGATGACAGATATCTAACATAAAGTTCTTAATAAACTTTAGCCATGGAATTTTTAGTTTAGAATCGCAGCAGTCCTTTACTAAGGCTCAATTAAATTCCGTGTGATCTGAAGTCCAGATCTTGTGCCGAAGAAGGACTGGCTGTATCTTTATCAGATCCGTTAAGTAGGTTGCACCCAGTTCAGAATGGCATACAAAATTTGAGCAGCTAGAAGGGAGAGCAAAAAGGTTTTTAAGGAAGGCATTTTCTACCACCTGTACTTGTTCCACGTTTGCGTACCGCCACAGCTCAGAGCTGTACATAGCAATGGTTCTACATTTTGTGTTATAGATAGTCAGAATTCCTTTTGGGCGCTTACACCACAACTTCCTTGCAAAGTTGCACAGGGCCATAATTAATTTAACTAATTGCAACCCTCTAGAGTTGATCACGCTTTTCCAATTCCCCTCACAGTCAAATAAAATACCCAAGTATGAAAAGGAAGAAGTTAGTGGAAGGGTATCTTTTCCTACAAAGATGTTGTGCATCTTAGTTGTACTACGGCCTATTTTCATTACGAAAGTTTTGCTGATATTAATTCGCAATCCCAGATTTTCCATATAGTGCACAAAACTATCAAGGAGACGCTGCAGAGCCAATGGGGTACAAGCCATAAGTACAGCGTCGTCCGTATATAGCAAAATAGGAAATGGGACGATGCTTGATTTGTGGCAGGTCCGTACACAAGTTAGCAAGAGTGTCACCCAGATTAATAATGTAAAAATTAAACAAAAAAGGGGCGAGCACCCTTGACAAACCCCTTTTTTGATACTAAAGGAGCCTGTACATTTGCCTCTTGCACCAAAATGAACCCTGGCTCTGCTATTTGAATATATGTACTTAAAAAGTTAACAATGGTGCAATTTATACCCATTAAGGTCTTACCGGACCAGAGCTTTTCATGAAATACACAATCAAAAGCAGTTGACAAATCAACGAAAACCTAAAACAGATTGTCTCTTTTGATATGAGCATATTTGCCCAGTAGCAGATTCAAATTAATAGCTTGCTCCATGGTCCCAATTCCCTTTTGAAATCCATATTGTAGATCCAAAATGATGTTATTGCTGTCAGCCCAACTTTGTAGTCTGTCTAGAATTATACGACCCACAACCTTAACTAGAGAACGTAGCAAGGAAATGGGTCTATAGTGTGCTGGGAAGTTGTCGTCGGCTTTTTTATATATTGGAACAATGTGTGACTCGGACCATGACATTGGGAACCCAACATTCTGGCATGATCTAAAGACAAGGGTCACGAGGGGGCCCCAGCTCAATATTAGTCTTAAATGGGTCAATTGGAACACCGCCAGGACCTGGTGCTTTACCTCCCTTGCTTGACCTTATAGCTAGGTTGACCACTTCCAGGGTAAAATTAAGATCAGAGCAGTCCTAAAAGATTGTAGATGATGAAATATCCACCATCTGTGCTGATGTAGACTTACTACCATCACCTTTTGTTGGGTCTGCATATAGCTTAGAAAAATGCGCTACTCAATCAACTTCATTCACTGCAGCCTCCAGTTTTGGCTTATTGTCCTCGCTAAAAAGGGTGAATTTACCACACGCCAGAATGCGGTAGTATCATTGTTACAGCTAGCATCATACCATTTTTCCCACACCTCTGCTTTCAAACTTATTTTGCATTTTTTTTAGAGCAAACCTGTACAGCCGTCTCCTACGCTGAACCTCCAAATAATTCCTAGGTGTACTTTTTAAGGCTATTTTTAGGTTTTTATGGGACACTGAGCATGCATGATCAAACCAAGGCTTCCTCTTTACTAGACCTCGCTTCTGATGGGAAGTTAGGCCAATTTTGATTGCCCCGGTAACTCGACCGAATGACTCCATAATGACAGAGGCTTCAGCCGAGTCATCTAAACAAACATCAAAGGCCTTCTGTGCTGGTGAATTGGTTGCTCTAGGAAACCATTCAGTCGCGACCATTGACCAGCGTAGGGTGTAGCCATTCAATCGGGAGAGTTCTATGCTCTCCACAGACAAAGTGTGTTGACAAGCCCCTTGCTTTCTTCCATAATCAGAGCTCAACACTTGGCACTGGGTGAAGTGGTCCCTCATTGCTTGGTCGTGGATTTCAAAGTTAATATCTAGGGCCGAGTAACAGTTGGGAAAAAGCAGAAAATCAATTACACTTTTACCCATACTAGCATCAAATGCACAGGGTACCTCAACTGGATTGTTCCCAAATTTATTGCTGAAACCCAAATCGTATTTAAAAATAAGCCCGTTAAGCTTATCACCATTCTTGAGCTTCCCCTGGACACCGCTCTGCAACCGTAGTGAGGACATTCACCTTTGCCTGCTGTTTCTGTGGCCGGGCTTGGCTTCGCCCCCCCTGCCTCTCCTGCCTGCAACGAGGGACCGGCCGGGCTTGGCTCCGCCGGCCCCGTAAACACCACAACATCCAGGATTCCCTGGGCCACGATGTGACCTCAAAACGCGCCAGGAGGCACTTAAAGGTCCGCCTGGTCCCTCGCCCCGCGAGGACGCGCGCGGGACGCACCGGGAGAAGCCCGGGACAAGGGCAGGGCCGTTTGCGGCATTCAAAAGCCGGAAGAGGCTGGGCTGGGCCCCCCCCCCTGAGACGTGACGGACGGGAAGTAGCCGCCAAGACAGGGCCGGTAGCGTGAGCACCATCTACAGTGCTTACAATCCCATAGTATGTCGAAACGGAAAGGGAGCAGTGTTACATCGACCCAAAAGGGGATCGGTCATAAAACATTATTGACATACCTTACAGGGGCTATGGGACAAATTGAAGAACAGATCCATAGGGTAGAAGAAACGTTCACTAATGGGGGTGGAGATACAATCATCGCGGAGAAAGGGAGTACTATCTGCCCCAAAGCTACACGAAAGGAGGGTTCTCGAGGAAATCTGCACAACGGCTGTATAAAGATCACGGATGACCTAATAAACCTTAGTGATCACAGCAGGACTGGCAAGGACTCATACCCCACCCCCAAAGCGGAGTAAGACCTCAGAATGCTCCCAACCCAGCGAAGGAGTTGAACAAGTCTTGGACATAGGACAGACTGATAGAGGGGGTATAAAGAGGAAAAATGTACAGAGAAAAATGGTCTCTAAACCCAAGGCGACCAAAAGGCATTATAATGTGGGCAATAACTAGATTATGGGAATATTGGAGGGTCAGAAAAGTATAATGGAAAGTCTGCAGAACATAATAGCTACCCTTCAAACTCATCTCATAGACGGTATGGGAGCCTTATCAGATAGAATGGCGGCAATCGAATTTAGTATAAGAACCCTCCCAGGTAAGAGCGTAGAGGCGCCACACAATAATGGAAGGACCCTGCAGGAATGCATTTTTAATACACCCATAAACTTAACAAATATAGATGGTGTGCCCAAAGTTCCTAATAATAATTCTTTGGCGCAGGGTACGGGTGAAGAGGCGGAACAATGGAAGAGATTGAAGGAACAAAAGGTATCTATAGACAGTAATATAGCCACACGTAGGACCCAAGAACACAACACTAGAGGGCAACCCTGTCTTAATTTACCCCCGGCAGCCGACCCATATGTGGTTATACTAGCAAATGTCCCAGAGTTGGCCCAAACTGACCAGGAATCTTGGAGGTAACTACGTAACAAGTCGTTACACTGGCTGGGAAACCGGATCGGCCTGTGTGGCCCTTTATTTAAGTATTTTAAAATGGCTAGACGTGTTCCATGGGTCGGGAACGGCAGAAAAGAACTTAAGGGGGACTGTATAGTTCTGACCTTTAGCGATCCAAGATTGATAAGGGAGATCCTGTATAGGGCAGGGATCAACCGCCAGGTACACTCAGAAATTGTTATCTTACCTCTAGGACATTTTTATCCAGTAGATAAGACAGGATTGAATAGCGCGATGACCATTGCCCACAACGCCCCCATGGGGAGAAGAGTTACTAGTGATCCTATTATTAACTGGTTACATCCTAACCGTTATGAATCCTTGTCACGGTTGGATGACCAGGATTGACAGTCTGAAACTCTGGAGAAAAAAATAGAAACTCACGCTAGTAATGCGACCTACAGACGGGGGGAGGTCGGCAGTGCTATTAGGGATCAGAATATTGGTAATACCCATGTTATTGAAGGGACACCAATGGAGTCAGTTAGTATCTACTGTGATAATGCGGACACTGATTATCATCTAGCTTTGACTGATAATATAATTAACACTGATCAGATAGCAACATCTCAAATAGTCTCGAACAAGGAAAATTTGAGACACATGGAAGAAGTAAGAACTTGTAATATTTTAAGTTGGAACGTAGCAGGTTTACAATCTAAAGTACATGATATCGAGTGGATACTCTTCATTGAAAAGAATGACATTATATGTTTACAAGAGACATGGATGGAGAGGGAAATCCATATCCAGGGTTTTAGCACGTTTCATACTCCAGCAGTCACCACTAATTTCGGCCGTAACAAGGGGGGGCTGTGTACCTATATTTCAGTTGAGGCAGGGGCAACTAATGTGAAGTTCAGGCATCATTCCGAGTTCTTTCAGATTTTGACTTTGAGGTTAAAACATGACAAAGAGGTGGTCTTAGTGAATTTTTATAATAACGCCCCAACAGATCGTCAAGAGATTGTTTTTAGGGAACTAAGCAACATATTAAAGAATATAAATGATAGTATGCTAAGGGAAATGCCCCTAATATGGGTTGGGGATTTTAATTGCTCTCTCTGTGCGCACAGTGAATTAAACATCTGTGGCTTGGGGGAAGATAGAGAGGATTTCTCCTCGCATTTCTTGCATAATAAAAGCGGGGAGATGTTTAATGAGATATTATTTCAATTTGATATAGGTTTTGCAAACGATTGACTTTGTAGTGCTCTCCAAGCGATATGCTTCTGACATTTTGGATTGCACCACGGAGGAAATCTCCATGAGTGACCACTATCCCATTATTCTTGGATTGTATGCTCAGACAATCTGCACAAAAAATAAGATCCAGGTACAATATGATCACGGGGTGCGTCTGGCGACAAAAAATGGGTATACCCTAAAATGGGATAGAATAGAACCTGACGCTTTTTTGCACAGTTTAATAATTAAAACTCAGGCCGAATGGGACATATGCCTTACACAGGGGACTCCCGCCACAGATGTCTATTTTGCTTATTTAAAGATATCTGAAGAAGCCCACAGTCTCCTTAGGAGGGAAAACAATCGAGAGAGAATAAAAGCAAAGAGCTGGTTTGATGGGGATTGCTCCAGAGCTCATATCCACCTTAAAAAGATATTACATATAGTACCTAAATGTAAAGAGGATATAAGAAAGGCAGAAAAGAGAAGAGCTAGCGGTATCCCTCTAGGAAAGCACCGGATTATCGATTAACCCATTATATTGATTGGTGATAATTTAAGTTCACCCCACGTGTGCACTCTCGAATAGCACCCGCCAGCACAGTGCTTCCCCAGGTTCTGGAGAAAATGTAAACAAACAGCAAAAGGTGCACCACTTCAACAAATGTAAAATGTGTTAAATTAGTCCATGTACTTGATGCGTTTTCTTTTCAAAAAATTCTTCTTTATTATTCATTTGTTATAATGACATTAAGAACAGCCAAAGCAGCCGACGCATTTCGTCCAACTTGGGACTTCTTCAGGGCTGCAAAAATGCATATATAAAAGATATATATAAATAACACATATAACAACATTTTGTAATGACAAAACCGAACTATACATAACAAACATAATTTATAACAAAGAACCAATTCATATCAATATTACAAAAAAGATATCACTTTTAACAGTACTAAGAAGACATAAGAAAGCTAAAAACTGCCATCAAACCAACATTTGTTGCGAGTTGTTCATAGAAAAGTTAGTGAACGTCATTTTCCATTTGGCTAGTCGGATTAAACGTCAACTAGACATACAGACATGAATTAAATTGTATAACAGCTTGAAAGCATATAGTTATAAAATTATTTTTTTTATTTTTTTATTTCAGCGATAGGCTCATTCCTAGGTTAAATCTGAATTAATTATGCTAGTGTTTAATCAGAGACTCCAAAACGAACGGAAAAATATATGCGAAAAAGTACGAGAAAAAGAGAACATCGTTATGTATTGTAATCATCATCTTATTATATCCAAACGGGCTCAGTTAAGTTTAAGAAGGGGAGAGACCTGAAGATGTACCCACCGTAAATAGTAAAATATCGGTGTGTGTTTATATTCGTGGCAATTTCTAGAACATCATTCAACGTCACTGAAAAGAGCCAAAGTAGAAAAATATAAAACAAGGGAATTTTGTAATGAAAATCCAATAATGAAATAATGTGAGTAAATCATTTGTTGTGGTGACCTTAAACTAGAACAGAAGTTATCCAAGAAAAAAGCGACAAAGTTGGTGTAATGATTCTCATTAATAAACATTACAGTCAATATGTATAATATATGGACCTCCAAAAGATGTTAAAAAGAAGGACTCCTCATGGGAGTATCTGTACTTACATTCACAAGATAAAATTATCAGTTGGAGGGCGAGGGTATGTCAAACAAATGACAACAGGAGGTCCCGTTCTTTCAGTATAATACAAAGTCAGATTTCGTCCAATGATACGGACAGAAGCCAAAGTCTTCAAGTTGCCTGAAAGCGGAAACATGGCAGTCCAATCACACAAGATGAACCACACTGAATTAATATTTTAACAGTATGCAAACATAGTCACTCCTTCACTATGTGTGAGTAAACTCACATTATAACTCTGTTAAATAGAAGAGGTGGCCTGATTGGCCATATGGTGTGTAAGATTGGTCTAGATGCAACCTTAAAGCTAGCAGCATAGAGTGAAACTCTATTAAAATAATCCCTTTCGCAACATCCTTGGTGAAGAAATTATAACTCGTTTTTTAGAGAAATCCGGATATAACAACAGAAAAAAAGAGTAAAAAAAAAGGAAAGAAAAAGCAACAGCGTGGCTAAAGGCAAGATCCGGCGTGCCAATGCTTATATGAGTGACTTCAGCGCACCGAGCGATCCCAGTTGAATTAGATCAGTGTTGGGCTCAGTTAGATCGTATACGGATCAAAAGGCCATATGGTTCAATCAACTTTGATAAGGGCGACATATCGCTTGTCGTAAAAAAGAGCTCGGAATCCCACGAACGCCTTAATATCAACCAAGAACCAAAGGTTTAAGTTTATAGGGAATACCGACTATATTACACTCAGTTGTGGGGAAAGAAATATAATATAAAATTCAACATATAACCTACCCGATTCTGCATTTTCAGTATTCAAGATAGAACCAAATCCGTCAGAAATCTGCACCAAACGGTGGTTTTGCTCGCACGTTTAAGTAGTATTGGTCAAGGCTTAAAACCCAAAACACCTGAGTTTCTCGCTTCGAAATAACGGAAGTTGCGTCAGAGCGCCGTCACTGTAAATTGTAAGACAAACATAGTTGCCATATTGAAAAGGTGATGCTCACAGCATAGAGTCAGGGAAGATTAATAATGCGTCTTAGTATCACAGTGCTAGCATATGTGGGAGGCTAATAAATGAGAAATAATGTGCGCAATAAAAAACGGAACGCGTAATGGTTTATTTTTAGTGCTGTGAAAAAGACATATCATATCGTCACTGTGAGTCAAAAAACAGGAAACACAGTGGCCATGTTGGAAAGGTAATGCTCACAGCGTAAAGTCAGAGAGAGCTAACAGTGCGTCTTACTGTCACAGGGCTAACATATGTAAGAGGCCAGAAAATGAGAGATAATATACGCAACGAAACAAAACGGAACACGTGATGGTTTTTCATTTGTGCCGCGAAAAGGACATGTCATATCGTCACTGTGAATCAAAAAAAAAAAGGGGAAACATAGTGGCCATGTTGGAAAGGTAATGCTCACAGCCTAAACTCAAAGAAAACTAACAGTGCGTCTTACTGTCACAGGGCTAACATATATAGAAGGCCCGAAGATAAGAGATAATGTACGCAACGAGAAAAGAAACGTATAATGGTTTATCTTTTGGTGCCGCGGAGAGGGCATGTTATGCCGGAAAAGGTAATAGTCAACGTCAACCCACCAATACAGTGTCACAAATGGTCGCCATATTGGAAGGGTAATTGACTCAACATTGGGTCCGGTACATATAATGAGTCATTTGAAAATCATGGAACTTCTAAAGTTAAAAGATCAATAATAAGAGAAATGCCATAATTAGGCATCCTATTAGGGTGCAAAATACATACCCTGTAGTCAGGCATTTACTAATCAGGAATTAATCAATTGAGTCCTCGTCGATGGAATAGAGCTCATAAGATATTCAATTTCACTAAATCATCCAGATATTGTGAAGATTAAGAAAAATTGGAAAATGATAACTGTAGCAAATAATGGGTTACTTAGTTCCAGATTAACACCCAGGTACCACTAAGTCTAGCAACATAACAGTTCATAAAAAGTCATTAACAGTGCAAGAATGTAAAGAGGATATAAGAAAGGCAGAAAAGAGAAGAGCAAGCGGTATCCCTCTAGGGCAGCACCGGATTATCGATTAACCCATTATATTGATTGGTGATAATTTAAGTTCACCCCACGTGTGCACTCTTGAATAGCACCCGCCAGCACAGTGCTTCCCCAGGTTCTGGAGCAAATGTAAACAAACAGCAAAAGGTGCACCACTTCAACAAATGTAAAATGTGTTAAATTAGTCCATGTACTTGATGCGTTTTCTTTTCAAAAAATTCTTCTTTATTATTCATTTGTTATAATGACATTAAGAACAGCCAAAGCAGCCGACGCGTTTCGTCCAACTTGGGACTTCTTCAGGGCTGCAAAAATGCATATATAAAAGATATATATAAATAACACATATAACAACATTTTGTAATGACAAAACCGAACTATACATAACAAACATAATTTATAACAAAGAACCAATTCATATAAATATTACAAAAAAGACATCACTTTTAACAGTACTAAGAAGACATAAGAAAGCTAAAAACTGCCATCAAACCAACATTTGTTGCGAGTTGTTCATAGAAAAGTTCGTGATCGTCATTTTCCATTTGGCTAGTCGGATTAAACGTCAACTAGACATACAGACATGAATTAAATTGTATAACAGCTTGAAAGCATATATTTATTAAAAAAAAAAAAAAATTTTTAATTTCAGCGATAGGTTCATTCCTAGGTTAAATCTGCATTAATTATGCTAGTGTTTAATCAGAGACTCCAAAACTAACGGAAAAATATATGCGAAAAAGTACGAGAAAAAGAGAACATCGTTTTTGATTGTAATCATCATCTTATTATATCCAAACGGGCTCAGTTAAGTTTAAGAAGGGGAGAGACCTGAAGATGTACCCACCGTAAATAGTAATATATCGGTGTGTGTTTATATTCGTGGCAATTTCTAGAACATCATTCAACGTCACTGAAAAGAGCCAAAGTAGAAAAATATAAAACAAGGGAATTTTGTAACGAAAATCCATTAATGAAATAATGTGAGTAAATCATTTGTTGTGGTGACCTTAAACTAGAACAGAAGTTATCCAAGAAAAAAGCGACAAAGTTGGTGTAATGATTCTCATTAATAAACATTACAGTCAATATGTATAATATATGGACCTCCAAAAGATGTTAAAAAGAAGGACTCCTCATGGGAGTATCTGTACTTACATTCACAAGATAAAATTATCAGTTGGAGGGCGAGTGTATGTCAAACAAATGACAACAGGAGGTCCCGTTCTTTCAGTATAATACAAAGTCAGACTTCATCCAATGATACGGACAGAAGCCAAAGTCTTCAAGTTGCCTGAAAGCGGAAACATGGCAGTCCAATCACACAAGATGAACCACACTGAATTAATATTTTAACAGTATGCAAACATAGTCACTCCTTCACTATGTGTGAGTAAACTCACATTATAACTCTGTTAAATAGAAGAGGTGGCCTGATTGGCCATATGGTGTGTAAGATTGGTCTAGGTACGACCTTAAAGCTAGCAGCATAGAGTGAAACTCTATTAAAATAATCCCTTTCGCGTCATCCTTGGTGAAGGAATTAGAACTAGTTTTTTAGAGAAATCCGGATATAACAACAGAAAAAAAGAGTAAAAAAAAAAAGGAAAGAAAAAGCAACAGCGTGGCTAAAGGCAAGATCCGGCGTGCCAATGCTTATATGAGTGACTTCAGCGCACCGAGCGATCCCAGTTGAATTAGATCAGTGTTGGGCTCAGTTAGATCGTATACGGATCAAAAGGCCATATGGTTCAATCAACTTTGATAAGGGCGACATATCGCTTGTCGTAAAAAAGAGCTCGAATCCCACGAACCCCTTAATATCAACCAAGAACCAAAGGTTTAAGTTTATAGGGAATACCGACTATAATACACTCAGTTGTGGGGAAAGAAATATAATATAAAATTCAACATATAACCTACCCGATTCCGCATGTTCAGTATTCAAGATAGAACCAAATCCGTCAGAAATCTGCACCAAACGGTGGTTTTGCTCGCACGTTTAAGTAGTATTGGTCAAGGCTTAAAACCCAAAACACCTGAGTTTCTCGCTTCGAAATAACGGAAGTTGCGTCAGAGCGCCGTCACTGTAAATTGTAAGACAAACATAGTTGCCATATTGAAAAGGTGATGCTCAAGGCATAGAGTCAGGGAAGATTAATAATGCGTCTTAGTATCACAGTGCTAGCATATGTGGGAGGCTAATAAATGAGAAATAATGTGCGCAATAAAAAACGGAACGCGTAATGGTTTATTTTTAGTGCTGTGAAAAAGACATGTCATATCGTCACTGTGAGTCAAAAAACAGGAAACACAGTGGCCATGTTGGAAAGGTAATGCTCACAGCGTAAAGTCAGAGAGAGCTAACAGTGCGTCTTACTGTCACAGGGCTAACATATGTAAGAGGCCAGAAAATGAGAGATAATATACGCAACGAAACAAAACGGAACACGTGATGGTTTTTCATTTGTGCCGCGAAAAGGACATGTCATATCGTCACTGTGAATCAAAAAAAAAGGGGAAACATAGTGGCCATGTTGGAAAGGTAATGCTCACAGCGTAAACTCAAAGAAAACTAACAGTGCGTCTTACTGTCACAGGGCTAACATATATAGAAGGCCCGAAGATAAGAGATAATGTACGCAACAAGAAAAGAAACGTATAATGGTTTATCTTTTGGTGCCGCGGAGAGGGCATGTTATGCCGGAAAAGGTAATAGTCAACGTCAACCCCCCAATACAGTGTCACAAATGGTCGCCATATTGGAAGGGTAATTGACTCAACATTGGGTCCGGTACATATAATGAGTCATTTGAAAATCATGGAACTTCTAAAGTTAAAAGATCAATAATAAGTGAAATGCCATAATTAGGCATCCTATTAGGGCGCAAAATACATACCCTGTAGTCAGGCATTTACTAATCAGGAATTAATCAATTGAGTCCTCGTCGATGGAATAGAGCTCATAAGATATTCAATTTCACTAAATCATCCAGATATTGTGAAGATTAAGAAAAATTGGAAATTGATAACTGTAGCAAATAATGGGTTACTTAGTTCCAGATTAACACCCAGGTACCACTAAGTCTAGCAACATAACAGTTCATAACAAGTCATTAACGGTGCAAGAATGGAAGTCGGGGTAACAAGGTTAACAATGATGACAGTTAGATACAGGAGATTCACATGGTAGTATATAATGAACCTGAATCAACATTCATAAGGCATTGATATATTTTAGAGAAAGTAATGCATTTCATATTCAGTGTTATGCCCCATTTCCACACATCGAAGTCTACATATCCAGCCAGCCTCATTTCTTCTTAATTCCAGCTCTCTGTTTCCTCCCCTGGGGGATGGTGGTATATGGTCTATCCCAAAGAACCACAGTTCATTAGGCTTGTGTCGTTTGGCCTGGATATGTGTTGTAAGGGGGTATTTAGAATCACCCTTCTCTGCCGCTCTCAGGTGTTCCTGTATTCTGACTTTGAGTTCCCTTTTAGTGCTGCCCACATAAATGATATCACACGGACAGCCCAATATATATGTTACAAACTTGGTTTTACACGTAATGGTGTGTTTAATCTTATGTGTTTTACCAGTGTTATATTGGAACGTGCGTGTCCTATTTCTTCCCATTTTGCACACACTGCATTTCATACACGTAAAGAAACCCCCTTGTCAACCAATTGGGAGTTTTAGGAGATGTTACAAAACTAGGACATAATAAATTCCTCAAGTTCTGGCCTCGTCTGTAAGTGACCCTGGGTGTCCTAGTTATTTCATCCTTTAAGCCCGGTATTTCACAAAGTAACCTCCAATGTTTTCTAAGGATATTGAAGATCTTACTACTGTCCCTGTTGTAAGTGGTCACAAGGGCAGTGGTGGGGCACTCCTTACTTCCTATTTGTGGCATTCTTTTCTCAAGAGTACTTTCTCTCTTCACTTTTAAGGCCCTTTTCTCAATTTTATTCATAAGGGGCACAGGGTAACCCCTAGCAATGAATCTCTTTTTAGTTTCTGTCACATTTTGAATGAATCCCTCCTGACTACTACAGATCCTCCTCATTCTTATCATCTCCCCAAAAGGGATGTTGTTAACTACATGTCGAGGATGGGCACTAACATAGCGTAATACACTATTGCAGGCGGTACTCTTCCGATGAATTATACTCTGTACTAAATTGTTATGTACAAAGAACTGGATATCCAGGAAGTCAATCCTCTCCCTGCTCCAGTTTACCGTAAATCTTATGTTGTATGGATTGTCATTGAGAAAGTGATAGTAACTCATCAATTCAGGGACAGGTCCATTCCAGATGATAATGACATCGTCAATGTACCTGCCCCAAAAGAGTATGTGTTCCATCCATGCAGAGGCATGTCGGCCCCAGGCGTGCACCCGCTCGAACCAGCCCATAAAGAGGCCGGCGTAAGCGGGCGCAAACCTGGAGCCCATGGCCGTAGAATATAAGAAAGGCAAGGAATGCTTATCACCTAGCCCGGAAAAAGCGTAAAAGCCGGCTAAAGAAAGAAGCCTGGGAAGCATTACATCAGGCGGGTCTAAGGAGAGACAACATTAGTTTCTGGAAGGCTGTAAACGCTTCTTTCTACCAAGATAGAGAGGATGATGTTATAGACGTGGCAATTACAGGTGAAAGGTGGGTGGAATTCTTTAGGAACTTTTTTAAATCCACGGGAGTGGTCCTGGATAACCGAGTTGCTCACACTCATGATGTTTTTCCTCTGGGTCTGAATTTCACCCTGAAGGAGGTGATAGGAGCAATTAAGGAGAGTGCGGCAGGGAAGGCCCCTGGCCCGGATGGGGTCCCTGTGGATGTCTACAGATCAAATATTGACCTGTGGGCCCCACTATTAACGAAGGTTTTGAATAGTTGTACTACTTTTAAACTTATTCCCACGTGGTCAGATGCGATAGTGGTCCCCATTTTCAAGAAGGGCAACAGAAATGAGCCTAGTTGCTATCGGCCCATTTCACTTCTGGACGCCCTACTGAAAATTGCTGGGAGAATAATTCTTAATAGATTCCAAACCTGGGCGTTGAGGCAGGTTTTTTAACAAAAATACAATATGGCTTCCGCTCAGGCATGGGAACCATTGAACAGGGATTAAACTTAGCTCTCATAATAGATAAGTATACTAAAGCAAAGTGGGGGAAACTTTTTCTTACATTTGTAGACTTGAGTTCAGCTTTCAATGGGGTTGATCATGGCATGTTATGGAATACTTTAGAAGATCTTAAAGTAGACAGGGTTTTAATACTGTGTATAAAAGAAATGTATAGGAATGCGGGGGCAAGGGTTCGCTACGGAAAAAAGGGGGAGTGTTCGGAAATTTTTTTAATCGAAAAGGGTGTCAGACAGGGGTGTATACTGGCCCCTTTTCTTTTTTACACTCTACATCAATAGTCTGGGACAACACCTCAATAGAGAGCAAAATGATTACCCGACTATTGGGTGTAACCCTGTCCCCGCCTTACTCTATGCCGACGACGCGGTGATCATGTCAAGAACTCAACTAGGCCTCCAAAGAGCAGTAAACAGCTTTGTTATATACATGAGAAAGAGGGGCCTAAGAGTGAATACAACAAAGACATACACCATGGTCTGTGGCTTTAGTAGAGGCACGACATGTAACATTTTTATCGAAGACAGAAAAGTAGAAACTATAGGTTCCTTCTGTTACCTGGGCATAAGCTTTGACAAAAAGAGAACATGGAAATCAGCCATCAAAGCTAGGAAATTGAACTTTAGCAGAGCCCTGGGGGCAGTTATTAATTTTGCTAAAACAATAGGAGGAAGACCTGTGCCAGAACTCTTGAAAGTTTTTAAGGCCAAATGTGTGTCCACGGGGTTGTATGGGGCCGGATTGTGGGGCATTGAAAACCCAGACATTATACAAACGTGTGAAAATGGTTTTATCCGTTATCTTCTGGGAGTACCCATTTCTTCTGCCACGTACAGTTGCCATCAGGAATTGGGACTCTCTTATATATCGGATACTATCAAGATAGCCCCACTATTATTGTGGCATAAGGTATGGATCACAGATGAGACAGTTTTTAACAGAGAAATAATTTTAGATTGCCTTAAGCTGGAGAGAGTCAAAGATACGGCGTGGCTTAATTATATAAAAACGACTACTCGGGCTATGGGGCACCCTGCATATTTTACAGATCCTAGCACCTTGGTGGATATTTCTAGGAAAGATTTGAAGTCACTCTGCCTGAAATATTTTGAAGATCAAAGATGGGCTCAAGAGAGTGTTAAGCACTCCGTTATGGCGAACCACTTGATCTTGAGTGGCACGGGCACTCAACATTATTTGTTGCTAGTACAAGATAGTTTTAGTCGCATGCTCTTGGCCCGTTTTCGACTTGGCTCCTTTTACAGAATGGTTTTATTTCCAGTGACAAATGTCTGGTCATCTCAAGTCTCTGTATGTCCCTGTGATGACGTGTCACTACAATCAACAATGCACTGTAAATACTTTTCTATACCCAGGCAGCGATATCTTAGACCGATCCTTAAAAATTGGAACATTAGATACTGCAGGGTAGCGTTTTTGAGATTACAGATGATGGAAACATCGGACACGATCATGGCAGTCAAGACTTACTTGAAAGCGATTATTAGGTCACAAGCCACAATGTAATTTTGGTAACTTGTTATTTTAACACTTTTAATATTTAATTTCTCTTTTATCTGTGAATAGAATATTATGATGAATTGCTTCCCTTTTTTTTGTAACACGTCTTTTGTACTTGATTACTGTGGATATGCCTATGTATATGTTGCTATTTTGAACTTTTATGATTTCCATGTGATGAAATCGAATAAAGTATTTTGATTGATTGATTGATTGAGTGTATAAATGGGTAACATCATCATTCATCGCTGACGAAAAACCACAGATCTTGTTGGATGGCAATTTACACGGTTGGATATTTAACCCCCCCCTACACCGTCTCTATTTCTTTGGTAATTAAAGATTCTAGATCAATATCCAGTTGGTCCAGGATGACCGGTATCTCTGAGTCACAAGCATTATTATAGACATTAACTCAACAGAAACAATTTGATAAAAAGTGTTAGGGAACTTTACATTTGCAATAGAAGAACTTAGTTTGTTTGACACATAAATACAGGTACCACCCTTGGGTCTGCCATGCTTCGTTGGAGTAGCTGGAGAATTAAATGTTTTATACCCATTCAGATAGATTGGTTCCACGACCTATGTTTCCTGCAAATAAATAATGTTAAAACCTGTCACAAAGTCTAACCATTCAGGTAAACTATTCTTGCTACGGAGCCCCGCTACATTCCAACATAAGACAGTAATGGTACTTAGGTCAGTAATTATACAGTCCTTATTTATCTCATTACTCAGCGCAGCACACTCTTCAGTTAGTTGGGTAACCGATAGATCCTCTTCTATCTGGCGGTTATTAACAGGGGTCGCGGTAATAGGGACGGGATTATACAAAGAGGTTCCTAACACTAGTTCAGCCTGTATTCGGTCCACCCCAGCAGGACTAGAGAGGCAATCAAATCTATTGGATGTTGCAATAGGATAAATCAAGGGACGTACATTGATTGAATTTACAATTGGTGGTTGGACAGCTGGTTGTATTTGGAAAAATTGCTGTGACCCAGCATTCACCTGTCTATGCAATTGTGAAGGGGGCCTATAAAAGAAACCTAGCAGTAGGACTGAAATTTGATTTGAATTCAAAAGTGCTGAATTTGCCCTTCCCAGTATCACTAACTAGTGCTGGGGTTTTAAAAGAGAGTACCACACAGTCCCCCCTGCAGCACTTTGGGCACCCTGCCAACCCACCCTACCCATCTGGGCATCTTAAAATCTGCAAAAAGTGCTCCCCCCATCCCAACTCTGGTGTTTAACCAGTTAAGAGCCTTGTTTCTCAACGAGTCCCATGTTTCTTGAGGAAGGACACCTAGGGTCGGGACATCGGCCAAAATGACCACATATGGGGTAGCAGCAGGGGGAAGATTTTATCTGTCTTTGATAGGCAAAGGGTAAATAAGGGCAGAACCCCCAGAGCAGGTGTTAGACACAGAAGCAATTGGTGCATCTTCGATATAAACCCTGTCTACGTCAATAGCTTGAACAGGGCGACGCTGGGGCTCTAGATTTAACGCTGGTCGTCTGGGTAATTTAGGGTTCCCTGGTGCAGGTTTTTGTAACAGGGGAGTTAGAGAGGCTCTAGAGGTTAAAGCATCAAAATTGGCATTACCATGATCATTTGTCCCACAATAAAGATTTGTTGAGCCTAATTGCTCAACACAAGTTAACACAGCACATTCTATAGTTTTAAGTCGGTTCGTAAGACTGCAAACAGATGTTTAATAAGTTCAGTCAGGGTATGAACAGAGGTCACCCATGGAATGCAGTCTAGGGTTGCGCTGGGTACTGATTAACAGCTCTAGGTTGCTCAGGGGTTGCACCCAGCTTGTGTGCTGGAGCCCTCTTTTTAGCCTTTACATGCCCATCAGGTGGAGCTGCGATAGGATCGACTGGGCAGCTCCTTGGAATCTTTGGACGCTTAGATAGGGGATGGGCATTCAAAGTGCCTGGAGAGGTAAGGATTGTGCACATCTTGTTATTATCCTTATTCACAGTCCAAGTTCTCTCAGTCTGCAATTCGATGAATTGGGCTGCACTTGAAGGAAGTGTACCAGAGTTTACTATTTCAGGGGGATTCTCCAAGCAGATGGTTAGAGCTTCCTCCACACTTAAGATTTGCTTCTCAACAGCCCCCATTGCCACTGTTATGTAATTCATTATTGACTAGTGTGATTTTGGTGGAGACTATGCTAGTGCAGAGCTCGGGTTTTTCTTTTTCCCCATTTCCATACAGTGCACCGTTACTTGGATCCAAAGTAGGGAGTCATAGGTTAAACGAATGTAAAATATTGCCAAAAGACAGTAACTCCAAGTAGGTCAGACTTACAGTGTCAGTGTTGCGCTTGTCCTTAGGGAACAGGAAGACCAGATAAAACTTCTCATAGCACAGAAACAAGAGGGGGGCGCAGACAGGCCTGCCTTGGCCTGGGTATGCCTGCGGGCGTCCCGCGCTGCAGGAGCGCCGCGATGATTTATGCGCCTCCGGGCACGGAAAACACTTATCGGCACCTCCTGGCACGTGGGTTGCTGAATTCCCCCAGGACCAGTGTCAGGCAGGCAGCAAGCGGCGGTAAGGGCATTTTAATAAAGAAAATGACACCAAAACAACAAAAATTCTATAAATATAACCGGAGATATGAATTTTTAAAGTTTGGATTAGAAATTGTGCCAGGAAGCACCAATCTCCATCTGCAGTTAACCAGTTACGCTAGACCAGATCTAAGTAAAAAGTTAGGGCTGACCCCGATGGAGCTTGAGTCATAAACAGGGACCAGGTTCATCCCAGTGGAAAGTGTACCTTTGGACTTCAGACCTTTTAGGAACAAAAAGTGGTTGTTGACGAGTCACCAGAAGTGCAAGCTGGAAGTGGTGCTCAAAGAGTGGTGAACTCCGGAATCGCCAGGGTGCTGCTCAGCGTCTGTGTTTGTCAAATGCATCGGTCAGGTGCCGTTCGGCATCGAATCTGGTGAAGATTGCTGTCAGGTATGGATGAGTACACTCGGACCATAGCCAAAGGTCCAGAACCTTGTGGACAGTATGTGGGGGTCAGGACTCATTCCCATAGATACCAACAGAGGGGATGAGGTCAGGTCCAGTTGGGTCTTCTCACCTGTAAAAGAGGAAAGTACTCAGGAAGCTTGTTGTGTCCCAGTAGCTCGAACTGGTGATCAGCCAACTGACCCTTGGAGTCACTTCCGGGGTCAAGGCAAGCAAGTCTTCCTTCCGGTTCTTCCTTCAGCAGGGCAGACCTTCTTCTGATCTTCACAGGTCCAGGAGTGTTCTTATTTCAGGATCTAGGAATGCCACTTTTATCCTCAGAGCCAGCCTGTGGGTGAGGGACACCCTTTTGTCTAACTCTAATGGTAAAGTTTATACAGAGGATTTTACATTACAACTAAAATGAGTGGAACAAGTATTTTACTAACTGTTACCAAACTGAAGTTATCACTTATTAAATTATTTATAAGGTAACCCAGCATTAGTCTACAGGAGACCAGCCTTGCCACAGTGAAAAACAACTTTGGAGATTTTTCACTGCTGAGACATGTAAAACTATCTCAAAAGTATGGCATGTATTTTCAAATACCATCCACCCTGCCTTAAATGCATAATGAGTGCTTTAGCCCTCTTTACTGAACCTGGGGTTACCAGCTATCATACTGCGCCTCTTCATGATAGAACATTTCAGATATCTTATATAATCTTTTAAAGCCCTATAAAGGCCACGCTTTCGAAGCGTTACTGTGTCGATCGGAATATAACTTCACGCAATTGCTCTTTAAGAATTCGGTGACATTGGTGTCTTTTGATTTACTTTTCGAGATTGCTATTTTCAACTCCCATGGTATTATCTCCTCTGGCTCTTATTGACGTTATCCTATACCCGTTTGAAGCCCTGACGAAGTTCCCAAGGCTTGAGGGAACGAAACGCGTTGGCTGTGTGCCTATCCTCTTACTGAAGAAAATGAATAAAGGATGAAAATGCATCTCAGAATACTGTTTTTGCTTGTATAAGGGTCCTTGACCGAGTGCACCTTCCCTTCTCTTTTTCTTTAGCCCACTTGTAGCATTTAATGTAAAGACCAAAGGTACATTTAACTTTGTAGTATATGGTAACATAAGTACATTAAATGTGCCAATTGGGTATCTGGCAATTTTAGCATGTTTAAAAGGGACAGCACAAGCAATGTTTGGCAGTAATGGAGTGTACAGAGTCCTATGGCCATCAAAAACAGGTTCAGCAACAATAGTGTGCTGAAAGAAAGACAATCTGGGGAAGAACCACGCTAAATATAGTCATTTTCAACATGAAGGATATATGGGGCAATATATAACATTCTTTCTAATCAACTGATGTCAGTATTTTATTGACAATCATGGGTCATGAGTTACAGAGCTGTGTCAACTGATATTGCTTTACTGATGAGTTTTGTAAAGCAGCAGGCATGCAGTCTTGCAGTTGCTAGGGAGCTCTAAATGAAGAAAGAGTGTGTATTGGCACAGTGAAGGGAGGAAGAGTCAAATCGCAGGGGAGTTGAAGCTACTTTAATCAGTATTGCTATAATGCTGTTGTTATTGATTCTAAACATCAGAATAATGCCTTGTCAAAGGATTTGGTCTTCAGTTTTCTGAACAGGAGGTGGTTGGTTCCTGCTCTTAGGCTGGTGGTATGGTATTTTAGAGTTTTGAGCATCTGACTTCAGGGTTGGATTGGGATCAAAAATAGGCCCTGGCACCCTAAAAAAAAGTGGCCTCAATTATGTCTTTTCGCAAAACACTGCTTCAGTGTTATGTTATGTTATGTTATTGAGTTTTGTATAGCGCGGCAAATACCCGGAGGTGTCCTGGCGCTGTTATGAAAACTGGGAGGACAGAAACAGAAGAAGGGGGCTTCTCTATTAGAGGCATGCTTTCCTAACTTCACTGAGATTTTATATAAATGCTTATGTTATCAGGGTTCCTTGTACACACATTTGTTCACAATGGTAAACCACACCTGAATATAAGTAAAGCCACGTCTGCTCTGGCCCCCTTCCCTTGCTCAATCTGCATGCATTAATGGGAAGGCCCAGCAAAAGACTGGGAATTACACATCTGCCCTGTTGGTAAAAGGGCGGAAATAGAGACCCATCTGCCTCCAGAATGGCCACTCAGCCCCCCACTGGGCCGCTGGTGGCATCTGACTAGCAGAGACACAGCCTAAATGGGTCACCATGCTGGCTAAAACAGCGACTCACCACTGCAACTCAGATACCAGCTCATCACCCATTGCCCAAGTGCCCACCTTACCAATCTGACCCTGCCTGATGCCCAAGGACCTGCCTCCAAACATTCTTGTGGACATTGCTGATCTTGTGGTGCAGGCTTTCTGGGTCCAATGTGTTTTATGGGTCAGTTTTGCGAGTGTTATGGAAGTTTTAAAAACCTTTTCATAATGTCTAGTCAGAGTGGTCTTTGGATCTGTCTTGTGTGTTGGAAGATGATGGTGCATGTATGAGAGAGTTAATATAATTAGTCATCCAATTAAATGTGCTGTTGTGCCAGAGGGCTTGTAGTTTTGATATTGAATGTGAACACAATAGTGTGGTTCGGAATCATAAGTCAGCATTTAGTTGATGTAGACTTCTTTAAAGCTTAGTTTGGTTGAAACAAACAAGTTACTTGCCTTCAATAATGCTCTTTCTGGTAGAGACTATCTAGTCACAGATTCCTCACCTTTTGAATATTCACCACACATAAGACTGGATCTGGAAGCTTTTCAGCTGTATGTCTGTGTGCCTGTAGGTGGTACTGTGGGGCTCCACGCTGAGGGTGTTCCGTTCCAGAAATGACATATGGAGCCTCTATTAGCACTGCTCCTCTGTGCTGGTGTAATTTTTCTTTCAAAGCTGTTAACACCTCCAGACGCAGAGCCCTAATAGCAAATTGGTTGTGACAAGTGTGCAGATTCGTAGACTTGGGATCTTATTAATTGATAAAGTCAAAGAACAGAATGGGGAGGATGGGAGAGTCAGTGAGTAATCTGCGGCTAGATAGAGTTTCTACCAGAAAGAACATTACTGAAGATAAGTAACGTGTTCTTCTGATGGAATCTTTTCACTTTTCGCTGCAGATTCCTCACCTTTTGGATAGATACCAAAGCAGTGCTTATTTGGAGTTGGGAGTGTTAATGAACCCAAACCAGAAAGTCCTGTCTGAGCGAGTGGACAAAAAGCCCCTGTTGCAGATCTGACCATCCTGACAATAGTGCTTTGGGAACATATGGAGGGATGCCTATCAACCGCCTGGCAAGTGTTCAGGACAGGGGCTCAGTTTGTCACAGGGGCTCAGTTTGTCAACTCAATGGTAACAGCTGTGGCCCTGATAGAGTGAGCACGCAGTCCTTCTTGGGGCTGATTTTTGGCCAGTGTGCTGCAGATCTCAATGCAAAGTACCATCCAGCTGGAGGTTTTTCTCTTTTTCACGGCCTTGGCCTTTTGTTTGCTCCAAAGAACCCACAAACAGCTGAGCTTCCACCCATTGTTCTTTGGTACGATCAATATGAAGGCCTAGAGCTCTCCTGGTGTTCAAATGGTGGAGTCTCTCCTCCTCCTTGGAGGAGTGCGGCGGAGCATAGAACAATGGCAAGGTGATGTTTTGACCCATGGACATCCTTCTTGCCTAATGTTGTGATGCTGCTCCACGTGTCAGCAAAACCATCTTGTCTGGAAAGAAGGTTGTATACAGTGGGTTGACACAGAGAGCTTGAAGCTCCCTCATATGCCGCACCAATGGTATGGCAACGAAGAACACCAAGCCTCTTCATAGCTGTTGCTTGATGCTTCTCACCCTCAAGGCAACAGGAGTGCATATCAGAAATGTTACAAAGAAATTAAAGTCCCACTTTGGCATGACAAAGGGAGAGGGATGAAACAAATGTAACCCCTTCAAATAGTGCATAACAACTGCTGACTTAAATAATCAGGTCTGATCCAGCAACCCCAAACCCTATAACAGAGGAAGGCCTTGATTGGCTAAGGGCATAATAAACAACAAAATGTCATATAAGTTGGCAGATAGACCCCCTCCAGGCAGAATTCCGCACCAAGCCACAAAGTTGTCCTAACAGCAGGCGTATAGAGTTTTTGTCGAGGGATGCTTGGTTGCCAAGGTGACATCAACCATTACCAGAGGAAGGTCAGAGGTGTTCAGCTATCAACGCTCAATCTCCATGCATGAAGGAGTTTGTGAAGGCCTGGTTGCAGAGCCTTACCCTACTATTACAACAGCAAATCCTCTCAAAGGGGCAGCCTGATCAGAAGAGCGATGTTCAGGATCAGTAGTTCCGGATACTATACTCTCCATGCGCAATCCAAGGCCACAAGGATGATTTGGACCCAGTCATTCGAGATCTTCTTGAGGACTCATAGCAGGAGCGGTAGCGACAGAAAGGCATACAGGAGTCCTGATTCTACTTGAGTTGGTACCAGGGATGGACTAGGCCTCAAAATCAGCCCTGGTAAATTTTGCCAGAACAGTCCCTATACAGCACGTAGTGAACAAGTGCAGCGTTTCTCCGCTGGGAAGGCACGGTGGGGGCCAGCTTTGTAGCTGGGCATCAACCAACTATGTTCCTGTCTGTTAGAGACAGGAATTACCCAAACACAAAAAAGAAATAGTTTTAAAGCATTCTTTAAATCATTTCTTTTGGCTTGTTTATCTATAAGAACTGCAGACAGGAACGTGGACCGCCAGTGGCCAGCAACGAAACCAGTCCCCACTAGCAGAGTACCTGGACCCCATCCTGTAAGCCCTGGGGAAACACTAGATGCCTGGTAATGCCAGTCTGGGGCAGGGTGGAACACATCTTCTGCAAGTTGGAGTTTCCAAGGCATTTCTCGCTCGAATTGCTGACATTGCGTGTTCTCTGCAGTGACAAACAGATCGAGCCACGGTTCTCCCCATTCATGGAAGAGACCTTGCACCACCTCTAGGTGAAACTGCCATTCATGATCCACCCTGGCATGCAATGATCCTGCCATGTGGTTCACCACCAGCAACATTTCCTAATTCTCTACCAGATTGAGCATTAACGAATATAAGAAACTTGTTCTTCTGATGTAAGCTTTTAACTGCAGATTCCTCACCGGTTGAATAGATACCAAAGAAGTGCTTATTCAAAGGTGGGTTTGTGAATGAACTCAACTAAAAAGTCCTGTGGGAGCGAGTAGGCAAAATGTCCCGACTATAGTGCTTTGTGAACACATGGGGTCCAAATGGTGGAGTCCCTCTTCATCCTTGGAGGAGTTCCGTGGAGCATGGAACACTGGCAAGGTAATGATTTGACCAATGGGCATTCTTCTTGCCTAATGTTGTGACACTGTTGTACGTGTCAGAAAAACCACCTTATCTGGGAAGAAGGTGGTGTACAGCGGGTTGACACAGAGAGCTTAAAGCTCACTCGCACGCCGCACCAATGGTATTCTACTGATCAGAGGAGAGATCCTCAAGATCAGGAGTACTGAATACAAGCAAAATTCCCTGGGGTCCAACCATTTCCAGAGGTGTATGGCCTCCTGGCCCAGGGTCTGTGACCTCAGCCCGCCCTGTTTGTTGCAGTACTGCATCACTGTGCTGTTGTTCGAGAGCAACTGTCCCGGCGTCCACAGAATTGATGGAAGGAAAGCTGTCAGCAGAAGGGCATGGCCCTCAGCTATAAAAAGTCAATATCCAGCCAGGACTCTGCCAGGGATTAAAGGCCTCTTATCTCCCATTCTCCCAGATGGCCACCTCATCCCAAAAGCGACATCGGTCACCACGTTAGCTCTGGGTGGGGTTGGGAGAGGGGTCTACCGCTGACTCAATCATGGTCCTTTAACCACTACTGCAGATCTTTTGGACTCTCCTCTGAAATCTGAACGTGTTTGGAGAGGTCTCCTTGATGTTGGGCCCACTGAGACTTCATATGCCATTGCAGAGTCTGCATATGCCACCTGGCGTGCTTTACCAGCAAGATGCAGGAGGCCATCAGTTGCCGCAACCTCATAGTCAACATCACTGAAATACAGGATCGAGGCAGAAAGATTGGGATTATAGTCAAAATGTCTTGGACTCTCTTTTCTAGCGTTGAAGGCATGAAACCAATCCATGTCCACAATTTCTCAGATGAAGGGGAGCGTTGTAGAAGGAGTTATGTGTGACTTTGGCATACTGATAGTGAACCCCAAAGATGACAGGAGGTTTGCTGTTGTCTCAATGTGGTTGACAACTGCCCAGGGCAAGCATGCGTTCAATAGCAGTCCCAGAGGTAGGGGATGTCTGGCACCCCTGACCTCTGAAGATGTGCTGCTCCAACCGCCATCATTTTTGTGAATATCAAAGGGGCCCTGGCTAATGGGAACACAGTGAGCTGAAAATGCTCTTATCCCACTGCAAACCACAGGTAACGCTGAGGGGCCTGCAGGACAAGTATATGGAAAGAGGTGTCCAGCAGGTCCAACTCCACCATCCAATCTCCAGGATTGAGGGCAAACAAGGCCTGGGCCAGAGTGAGCATTTTGAATTTCTCTTTCCAAAGGAAGGCCTTTTGAAGGCACCTTCCTCTCGGCCTTGAGGACAAAGTCCTCAATCTTTTCTGGGCACCATAAAGTAGCTGGAATAACACCCACTTCCTACTTTTGGAGTAAACACCCTCTCAAAAGCCCCATTGGCAAAAAGGGCTTGAACTTCCTGCTGAAAAGATGGCCCTCCATCAGTTGTTTGGGGGAGGCAGTGGAAGGTGCAGAATCAAAAGTATAAAAGGTAGGACATATCACTATCGAACAATTTGCAAGACCCACCTGTCCAATGTTATGGCCTGTCAACCTTTTCACGAATTGTCGGCTCCTGCCTTATTTTAGATGGTTGTACTCCACCAAGGGCATGCTAAAGGGGTTTGGCAGGAGGGGTAGCAGGGGCGGTAGTGGACAGGCATCCTGTTGACCTTGATCACGGAGGCAGTGTGCAGCACAACCTCAAAACTGCTGGCTGCATTGTGGGGATGGATTGGCTGTCAGTATTGTGTACTTCTGCAGAAGCCGCTAAAGAAGAGCTAGGGCTGATGCGGTTGACCAGGTAGCACAGTTGGCAAGGCAGAGCGATAAGCCCGGGGAGCATGCCATGACCCTACGCTCCATGAACTACTTGAAAACTGAATCTGCCTTGTCCCCAGTCAGGTGAGTCTCATTTAAAGGCATGTCCATGAGGGACAATTGAGAATCATCTGAAAAACTGGTGGACCTCAGCCAAACACGGTGGGGAATGGCGACACTGGTGCCAATGGCCAACCCTATGGAATCCGTAGTGACCAAGCCAGAAAGAATTGTGAACTTGTCTGCTTCATGGAAGTCCTTAATAGCTTGGGTCAGGACACATCGGATATCTTCAGGAACACCTGGGAGGACTGAGCCACCTAATCCCAAAGGATGTGGGTATAGTGCCCCAGGAAACAGCTGGCATATGCATATTGAAGTGCCAAGCTGGTACACAAGAAGATTTTCTTTTCAAATTTCTTCACCTATGAGGGGTAGTAGTTGGAAATGTGTTAGGGTTAGTCTTGCTTGCAGACACATGCCCGCCAAGCTTTCAGTGGAGGAGTGTTGAGATAAAAGATGCTGGGTCAATGGGGCATGTCAGTGGCATTGTGAAATTTGGCATTTGACCGGGTAGCCAGAGTAAGATTTGGCACCAGCCCCGACAAGGTATCTGTTAGGGCCTTGTTAACCCCTTCTACGCGTGGCAAAATCTGCCGCGGTGCGAGGGGGCGGGGCTGGGCGTGGCACCCAGGTACTCAGGACGGCTCCCGGCCGTCATGAATCACAGTGGGCGTGTGCTCATGACTGCCGGGAGCCGTACGAACTCCGCCCACTGATTAATTCGCCCGCACAGGCGGGGAATTAGCTGCGCATGGGCAGAGCGGCAACGGTCGGACGGCTCCCGGCCGTGATGAGCACACGACTACCATGACTCATGACGGCCGGGAGACGGCATGCGCATTGAAGTGGTTAATGGTAGGAGGGGCTCAGTGGATTTTGTCCAAGCTGAAAATTTCTGACAGAACATAGATCTTGACCTTAATGGTGGGAGCTGGAGGTCGAGCACTTCGACTGCCTAAAATACTTTACTCAGTGGCAGGACCTGGGGGTGAGAGGAGTCTGACTCAGGGGATATATCAAGGCAAGTACCCTCTTGTAACTTATCATAACAATTCTCTTTGTGGTAAGGCTGGCCAATCTCATCACCCGTGTTGTAATCATCCGAATCTCTGCCAAACAGGGAATGTAGTATATATACTCCCTGGTGAAGGCTCGGGTAGAGAAAACGGTGCATCGACAGTGGCCAGGCATGGCCTTGGTCGAACCAGTGCAGACTCAAAGTCAGAAAGTACAATAGCACCTCATCTTCCGGGGGGCGTCGATGGAGTGCACATCCGCATACAAGTTCCAGGAACTGACGTGACCCTGGAACTGAATATGGAGTCAGAACTGGAGTCAGAGTTGGCTCCATTATGGGCTCGGAGGGTTCAACCTGCACCCACCCCAAGTAAACCAGCGGTTTTCCAGATGAAGTGACTCTCAGCTCTATGAGACCGAAGACTCGCAAAGGAGTGGGCAAGGATCCGAATAGGCATTGCAGAACTGTTTTGGAGGGGCAGTTGGCCCTGAAAACCGAGGCTGTGCAGGATCAAGTTGCAGAATACACTCTGATATCAATCGACTTTGGGAGTGAGATCGAGAAGTGTGCCGATGTACTTGCGATTGCCAGATTGGCGGGAAGAGGCCGATTCCCAATTAGATTTCTTGTTTTTTTTTCTTTGATTTAACCAATGTCTTTAATCAAGACAAAAACCAACCTTTGGAATGACTCCTGCGACTTCTGGAATCGTATCGGGACCAAATATTCGACTTGGGTCGATCCTATTATGGTGTCTTCGGGTGCTTGGCGATTTTGAATTTGGACTCCCAGTTTTCTGTGGCATTCAGTTTCATCGACGTGTAATACCGGCAGACCTTACAGTTGTGACCAGACTCCAGGCACCACAGGCAGACCCTCATCGGGTTTGTCACAGACCTTTTTTATGACGGTTTCTACAAGTTTTAAACCCTTTCTTTTTGGGAGGTGACATTTCCCTTGCACACTGTTTAAACATTTTGAGGTAATAGGAGTCTCAAAGAGACAAGAGGTAGCTCCAGATCTGTGTCTGATCATCATTGCAAGGAGTACGTTTCACTTTGGAAGAGCCACACGGCGCCACCTACCGGTGTGCAGAGGTCCTGTTGGAAAGTTTCAAGATGCAGTCTGATGTCTTGGTAATATTCAAAATGGGGCTAGAAGTCTCTATAGGAATGGCTTAGCATCATGTTGATCAATACAGATGTTGAACTTACCTGTCGATAAGATTTTCAAAACTTTGGCTTTCAGATGTAAGACTATGTCAAGGGTTTCTTCCAAGAAAATGGGAAATGTCCTGGGGACCGGATTAATCTTGCATAGAGATAAAATATACTACATCTCAAGTGGGCATACAGGATCTGAACATGCTGTATTTGGACTATCATTCTTCAAAGCTCTACACATGGGGGCAACCGTTGGAGTTTCCCGTCAATCCTTTGAAAGATGGTTTGTTGTGAGTCCCTAGATGGTGGTTCGTTGCAGTGGGGGCATACCTTGTATTTTTATGAAACACACTCACTGCATTGTTGCCTTTACCACATCCTTCTACAGTACCAGCAACTTTCCTGTTTACGAGTGCTCTCTTTGAAATCAGTCACAACCTCCTCCACCCTCTCTGCAGCAAACCAGTCTGAATTAACAATACTTTGACATTAATCAAATATGACATGTGGTACATGGTACATATTAGGGATAGGGTCTTTTGTTGGTAGTGGTTTGCACCTAGTATAAGAAAATACCCTCACTCTAGTCAGGGTAAGTCACAGCTAAGATAGTCTCTGCTCACCCCCTTGGTAGCTTGGTGCGAGCAGTCAGGCTTATCTCAGAGGCAATGTATAAAGCATTTGTACACACACACACACACACACACACACAGTATCAACACCACAAAATGAGTCCACACCAGTTTAGACAAATAGCCAATGTTTATTTGAATAACACAAGTCTAAAACCACAAAAATCCAACATATACAAGTAAAGATACCACTTTTCAAAGGTTAAATAAGTTCAATCCATAGACATATATTTATGCATTTCTTTTAGCCCAAAGTACCCTTGATGCTTCAAAATCAAAGATGAAAACAGGTACAGGGGATATGTTGGTTCCTTACTCTTAGGGGAAGTGCTGCATCCGTTCCTTACTGCCAGGGCAGGTGATATGTCGGATCCTTACTGCTAGGCAGGGGAGGTGATGCATTGGTTCCTTACTGTCAGGGGAGGCGATGCGTCAGTTCCTTACTAGAAGGGTAGGCGATGCGTTGATTTCTGAACACACTGCCTCAGTTCCTTACTGCAGCCCAGTGTCAATGAAGAGACAGAGTTGAGAGACGATGCATCGAAAATCCAGGCTCGCTGTGGCTACGGCAAAGCAGGTGTTGTGTTGATTTTTCACAGCCCCGAAGCAGGCACTGCATCGATTTTCAGCTGCGGTGCAGGGACTTTGTCGGAGTTAGAGTGGGGTGTTATTGATGTCGGTGACACATTGCTCAGGACTCACGATGCAGTGGTCTTTTAACTGCAAACCAAGCGATATATCGATTCTTTGGCTGCACTACAGGTTCTGTGTCCATTATTCGACCGCAGTACAGGTGCTTCATTGATTCTTCAGCTGCACTGTGGTGCTGCGTTGGGAAAAACGGGAGCTGAGAGTCAAAGCGTAGATTTTCTCACCATATTACACTTCAAAGGGCCCATAACTAGAATTGGCATCACTTGGTAATTCAGGGGTGAGTAGCCGTGCTCTACAAATACTGATTGATTGAGGGCTCTCATCAGAAGAGCCCAGGCACTGGTAGGTGAAGTCTTTGATGGCCCTGATACTTCTTGACAGGAGGCAAGCATGCACAAGCCCCTGGAGAACCTTGGAAGCAGGATACAGAAAGCAAAGTCTAGTCGTTTCACTTCCAGGACAGAAACAGCAAGCAGCAGGCCAGCACAACAAAGCAACAGGCAGTGTGGCAGTCCCTTCTGCAGTGTCCAGCTTTTCTTTCTGACGAAATGTCCTTTAGTCCAGAAGTGATCTGTTCTGATTTGAGAGTCTCAGAAGTCCAATACTTATACCACTTTCTGCCTTTGAATGAGGCAAACTTCAAAGGAAAATCTTTGTAGTGCACATGGCCCTGCCTTTCCCTGACCTGGCTCCAGACACACTATTGAGGGAAGGGGGGGCGTGAGACAGCTTTGTGTGAGGACAGGTGATGGCACATCAGGATATACAAGGCACACCTCACCTCCCTTTGTGCAACTGTCTAGAGTGAAAGCACAAGACTTCAACTGTCAGCCAATCCAGACGTGGATTCTACAGAGAGGCAGAGGCACAGAATGGTTAAGCAAGGAAACTCACACTTTCTAAAAGTGCCATTTTCAAACATGCAATTTAAAAACCAAGTTCCCCAAAAGATGTACTGTTAAATGGTGAGTTCAGAGACCCCAAACTCTAAATCTCTATCAGCTTCCAACGGGAAGTTAAACTTAAAAGATATTTAAGGCAATCCCTATGTTACCCTAAGAGAGAGATAGTCCTTACAATAGTGAAAAACAAAATTAGCAGTATTTCACTATTATGACATGTAAAACCAGCACATGTCGTACCTTTTAAATAAAAAGTAGGTTGTGCGCGCTACAACTTTAGGTTGTTATAAGAAACTAAATATGCTATGAATTTTATATGTGCTCCTGGGGCAACGTGCCGGTCAACAATGTCAGTTTGAATGAAAAAGGCAGCACATCACAACGTGGATGTGTCCCCCTGGGCACTAATGTTGGCCTCCACGTTGTGATGTGGTACCTTTTAAATACACTGCACCCTGCCCGTGGGGCTGACATGGTCCTACCTTATGGGAGACATGTAGTAAAAGGGAAGATTTGGGCCTGGTAAGTGGGTGCACTTGCCAGGTCGAAATGGCAGTTTAAAACCACACACAGACACTGCAGTGGCAGGTCTGCCGCTGCCACCATGGCCCATGACATGAGGAGGCCCGTAAGCAAACATACCTGGGGTCCCTGATAAAGAGGGAGAGAAACGGAGTACGGGCCAGCTGCTGCAGAAGGGAACTGCGGCTGGTACAGAGGCACAGCAAGACTCGGTGGAGAAATACCTGTGGCCCACGCAGGAAGGGCCCAGGAACGAAGGACGAGTGAGGCGCAGACTATAGACCTCTGTGAATGCCCCGCACAGGTGAGACGGTATGAGTGCGGGGCGAAGTGTGCAGGCAGGAGCCCATTAAGGAGAGCTGTGGGCAAGAGTAAGAACACCATTGGACACCCCCTGCAGTAACAGATGGATCGAGGCACCGACGGCAGGCAGCCTACTCTGCCACTGTGCAACACATCGGCTCTGGGCACAAAATAGTGAGAGATGACAGAGTCCTACATAAGGGTCAAGAAGGGTTCTGTAAAGTGGTGAAACATAATAATTCGAAAGGACACCAATCGTGAGAAAGACAGCTGCTAGAATGGTACTAGTTCCGCATAAAGGGCTACAGCAGATTGAGGAAGGATGAAAAATCCCTAAACTGGTAGCTTCTGCTCAGCAAATTCGGGGGGAGCCCGACTTAGTCATACTTGGCGGAGAAGGTCAATGACAGCAGGTCCAGCATCATATAGAGCTACTGACCGAAACCATTAAGCTGCGGTGACAAGACACTCTACTGGGACGGGGCACACAGCTACGGTAGGGGGGACGGTTCCCTGAGGTGACTGAAAATGATTGCCCAGCTTGGGATCTCCACTCTTTGTGAGGGCCATGCCTACGAGCTTTCCGAGCTCTGGGCAGGAGGAGGACTGACAGATACGACACAGAAGCTGGTACAACTGAGAGGTAGGGAACCAATATGGGCAGAACTGAGGGCAAGCAGTCCAGGTTGTCCTTCGAGCCCCGAAGAGTGGCGAGGTCCCATTCAAGGGATACTGAAAGGGAAATGGCAGAGGGGACCAATGTTACTCAAGACCCCACAGATGACGGCGTGAAGACCCTTTTGCGGCCATGAAGCAGAGCCTCACCTCCATGGAAACTAAGATTGACTCGATATGCACTCGGTCGATATTCTGGCTCAAAAACTAGAAAATATGATGCAGGCTGCAAGAAGCAGAGAATAGAATCTCTGAACTAGAGGATACATCTGATGGAAGAAAGGGACAACTAAAGCAAATGGATTGCCTCTTAAAAGTTATCGCCACCAAGAATGAAGACTTAGAAGTGCGCTTGCGGCACAATAATGTGCACATTATGGGGGTGCTGGAGAGCACTAACTCTCCCCTCGCTGTTCACGTGGAAGAACAACAAGCTCTGCCCTAGCAAGTTAATTAGTAGCTCCATCTCAGCGGTATTTGGGTGGCTGGCCACGAATCAGCTGAAATGTAATGTGGAAAAAACTGAGCTACTTTTCTTTGGCATGGATGCAGAAATGCCGCTTCAATCCTTCTGACCACCAGACGCTCCCACCCCTGCTATAAAAAATCAGGCGATGAAAAACTTGGGTTTTAAATTTGACAACCAATTGCTTTTCCACACCCAAGTAAATTCAGTGGTGGGCACCTGTTTTGCCTTCCTGCATTTTTTGAGGAAATATTTGTTCTTTCTGTCTCTGGCTGCCAGACAGCAGGTGATCCAGGCCTTGATCGTGTCTCGCCTTGATTACGGGAAAGGCCTCTACTTGGGCATGCCTGGGTATTTGTTGGACAGACTTCAACTGGTTCAAAATGCTGCGGCTCAAGCTATCTTTGAGCTCCCTTGTAAGGCTCGCGTGTCTAACCTTCTGAGGAATATTCATTGGCTTCCAGTAAGGAAAAGAATCATATTTAAGACTCTACTTGTGACCCAGTAAGCCTTATACGGGATGGGCCCTGTATATCTTAAACACAGAATTTCATTCTACGTCCCATCTAGAAATCTTAGCTCTACTAATCTCTTTCGGGCCAACACTCCTCGTATTAAAAAGACCAGGTCAGGGTGAAAGGCCCTTTCCTGCCTCGGCCCATCCCTCTGTAATAAACTGCCCCTATCCCTCAGAAGCATCAAGTCTAGGCCCCTGTTCCGGAAAAAGTTGAAAACATGGCTTTTTTCCAGCCCATAATTTCCCCTTTTCTTTTGGTCCCACTGTTACCTTTCGACATCCAGTGACAGGACACTCCTTGGAGTAGCAGTCGCGCTTTACAAATATCCCCACATAGACACATAGACATAACTCAGGGCGAATGGAAGACTATGTGGAGTGGATGGTGAAAACCCTGTTCAGAGTGGATGCTCTTTCCGCACAGCTAGTAGCTGAGTGAGCGCATCCTTTCGTTGGGCCCCCGACCTCCTCCAGGGGCAACCCTGTGGCCAATAGTCGCTAGGATCCTAAACTACCAGGACCGGGATGTGGTCCCACGACAGAAGCAACTTGAATTCGAGGGGACTAGTGTAGCATTCCACCTGGATTTCACAATGGCGGTGTAGGAGGCCAGGAATAAGTTCTTACCAGTTAAAAATAAATTGTGGTAGTCCCAAATAGACTATGCAATGCTTTCAAAGAATACAATATAATCTCTCCCCTTTGAATAACGGAACAGCAAAGTAATATAGGATTAAACCTCCTACACAGGAATGTCCGTGGGTTAGGAAACCCACAAAAATGTAGGCAAGTCCTAGCCTATTTAGACAGGCACAATATTCACATAGCCATGTTGCAGAAAATGCATTGTGCCCCGTACAGATACTGCATTCGCCTCCCGGTGGGCTGCACATAGATGCTTTTCCATGTTCTCTACATACGCTAGAGGCACAGTGATACTAATAAAGAAGAACACACCATATGTGGCAGTGGGGTCGATGCAGGATGCATGGGGATGATATAGCATTCTGTGGGGAAGGTTGGTGCCATACTCTATCACACTTGTGTGCTGCTATGGTCCAAATGTAGATGATCCGTCAATTACAATGTCCTCTGGGGTAAGGTGTTGGACAAAGGATCCACGTATGTGTTGTGGGGAAGGTCCTAAATACAACTTTGGAACCTCACAAGGAGATCAAATCCCCAACGACGTTATTGCACAGCCACACAGAGGCAGGTACAACAGTTAATTGCCGGCCATTATCTCATAGACGCATGGAGACACTTACACCCCCAGCTGGAGGAAGACACCCATTACTCCATACTACACTCTACCAGGTCCAGAATTGACTACTGGATTATAGCCAGAGGGATTGGAACCTGGGTGACACAAGCTCAGCATCTGGCTCAAACCCTGTCAGACCACTCCCCAGTCCGAATCACACTTGTCCCCCACTGGACTACATGCCTCACGATGCCTGGAGACTAAATCCAACAACCTATGGACTCCTCTTTTAGGACAGAAATAGGGCAAGAGTTACAATAATTTTTTTAATGAAATGTCTGGTCGGTCCCCTGCCTCACCACGGTGTGGAAGGCGTTCAAGGTCACTATACAAGGCATTTGTTTCGCTAAAGGAGGAGGAGTATTGCGAGACATATGCCCAACTAGAGATGGACCTTAAAAGTTTGGAAAGAGAGTTCTCAGACTCCCCTACAGGGGCAACACAAATAGCCTCAGGGATAAGCTGTCAGAGTACAGGGAAACGGCAGACTGGGAATGCCTGTTTCGGGGCTGGTACTTCAGAGTGCACAGGTATGGAGAGGGGGAGAGGCCAGGGAAGGCACTATCTTACCAAATCCACCATCCTAGATTCAATAATTATGTGCTAGTTATACAAGACACAAATGACAACCTACATAAGGACACAACCAATATCTTACAGACCTTCACTACATTCTACTCATCCATGAACTCCACTAGAGGGAAGCAGGCTACTTCTTTAGCAACATATTTGGAAGACATGGCGGTGGGGTGGCTCGGAGATGCACAGCTGTAGTTTCTGGAGGTGGAGATTGAGGAGAATGAGATTAGAGTGGCAGTGATGCAGCTACGATGTGGTAAGGCGCCTGGCTCGGGTGGCCTGTCGGTCGATTACTTGAACCCTATAATTAAGCAGGTTTATGATGAGGCTAGGGAGCAGGGAGCTCTTCCTAAGTGCATGAGAGAAGCGACTATTGTCTCACTACTAAAGCCAGGAAAGCCCAGGGACAAGTGTAAATCATACAGGCCATTATCCCTCTTAAATTATGATGTTAAATATTGGCAACGGTACGTGCGAACAGACTGACTCTCCTAATGAGCTCTCTGGTGCTGCCCAATCAGGCAGGGTTAATTCCAGTGCGGTCAACCTCACACAATTTGCAAAACTTATTTTCGCTAATACAGGATCTGGGCCTGGACATAGAAGCAGTGGTGGTCTTCTTAGCAGCTACCAAAGTGTTTGATTCAATGGAGTGGGGGTATCGCCTGGGGGTGCTAGGACGTATAGGGATACCTTCTGGTTTCCTTTTTTGGATAATGCTTCTGTACCAGCGGCCACAGACAAGAGCGTTGGTGAATGGTGTAAGTTCTGCCCCATTTCCAGTCTCACAGGAATGAGAGAGGGATGCCAGCTCTCACCTCTACTATGTGCGTTGGCTGTAGAACCACTTGCAGCCAAGCCGCATCAATAAATATGGGGACCATGCAATACGATACCCCACCAGACAGATCCTCGTATCCCTTTATGCGGATGATATTACGTTATATGTCCATAACCAGCAAATCAGTCTGAACCCCATATTACGTGAATTTACTGCATTCAGAGGGATCTCAGGAATTACAGTTAATTGGGAAAAGACGCAAGACTTTCTGCTAACGAAAGCCACTCACCCGTATCCTCTGGATTACCCTATAGTTGGATGCCAGGCAGAGGTGAAGTATTTAGGGATAACAGTCACTAGGGACAGGATGGATCTTATGTGGGCTAATTATGGATGGGCCCTGACACACCGGACAGACATAATAACGTGCTGGATCACACTGTCCCTCTCCATGGCAGGGCGCATATCATTGACCAAAATGCTAATATTGCGCAAACTGTTGTACCTGTTTCTAAACATACAATATAATCCTGTCACACCTTTTTTAGAATGCTCCAATAGCAACTGATCAGGTTGGCGTGGGGAGGGAGACAACCCAAACTCCAATGGGACGCTCTGGCGCGTCCCTTTACACAGGGTGGCTTTGAGGCCCTTGATATGAAACTTTATGATCTATGCGCACAGGCACACTTTGTCCTGTATTGGTTTCATCCTCCCCCATAAATGCCACACCTAGCCATGGTAAAAAGCAACAGGAGTATAACCCATAGACCAGGTTGAGATCTGGGTAAGTACATGAAAAATAACAACAATATCTCAACCGGTATTATTGAGAAAGACAATTTAACAAGTATGTACAAGACATTACTAGGACAGAAAAAAGGGAGACTCGCAGTTTGTTGTAAAATGTGCGCAAGGCATCATATATTGAAAATGGGAAATTAATTTATACAAACAATCCAGAACAGTTGTATAAGCACTGTAGGCAAAAATTTTGTGCACTAATGTGCTCATGACACACAAAGGTGACGGTGCAAGTGACAAGTGAAGGAAAACAGCGGAAGGCGCAACGTGAAAAGGTGACTGTTATGTACAAGAATATATGGTTCATCAAGGGTTATTCACAGTAATGATTCATATTTTACAGTCATTTGGAATGAACCTTAGTTGAACAGGCGCTGCGAATTGTGCTGAAATGTCATCGGCGTTTTGATCCTAGTGATTTAGGATCATCTTAAGGACCGGGTTACCGGGTCGAAGGTGCTGGCTAGTTAGCAAGAGGCAAGCGAGAAAGGGCAGCATAGGATGCCCTGGTGGGGTTGGGTGGCGATCAGGTCCACCGGGTGCAAGGTCCGTGGAAGAAGCGCAATGGTGATGACATCCTCAGTTTGGTAGGGAAGGCGCAGTGGAACCAGAGGAACTGGAGCCGGTACGGGTGATCCGGAAACACTGGCTGTGCTGTGGTCCTAGCAGTCGTGGTGAAAGATCTGCACTGGGTCCTAGGGACAGGGTCGGAGCCCCAATCCACTGTCAGTGAGGGTATGGGAGAAGTCGGTCCAGAGGGTCTGTCCGGGAGTGAGGGAAAGCCCGTGGTGGGAGTTAATCCGGAATCGGGAATACATCTGTCTGCAGCAATGTATGCAAGATCAGCGCGGGCATAGTTAGTGTTATGTATTTTAGTATGTATTTTAAATGTATGTGATCTATTTTTTTGTATAAGTATTGCTTTTGTTTTTTTATATATGTGTTAAATTGGTAGTAGTTTATTAAAATTTAGCTTTTTTTAGTTCTGTAGTGGGTTGTAGGTTTATAGGGGAATAGGGTGGGAAGTAATTTAATTATAATAAATAAATTATTATTTATTATTCGTTAATATTTATTTAATTTATATTTTATAGTGCTTTTTGTGGGAATTCATTTATTTTTAATTCATTAATAATTATTTATAAATTAATGCAAGTTCATTAATTAAAACTTAAATATGGCAATCGTGTAATTCATTTTAGATGTGAGTTGTGGGGTTTATAGTGGTAAAGGGTGGGAAGTAATTTATTTTTAATTAATTAATAAGTAGTTGTTAATTTATATTAATTTATTAATTTAAAATTAAATATGAAAATTGTGTAATGATGTGCAGGTGTGGATTGTGGAGCTTATTGAGGTTGAGGGTGGAAAGTAATTTATGTTTAATTAATTGATAATTAGTTGATAATTAAAATTCATTCATCAATTGATAATTAATTAGGGTAATTGTTTATTTTTTTTTGTGTGTGGGTTTCACTTTTATAGGAGTAACGTTTGGGGAGTACATTAATTTGAATCTGTTTTAATTTGTTTCATATTACCAATATTTCTTTAATTGATAATTATGTTAATTATGGAGGTACATTTTTTAAAAATGTAGAAGTGTGTTGTGAATTGTGTGGTGTTATATGGTAGGAAATAAAAAAGATTACATTTATGTAATAAATAATGTTTTTGTTTATAAATAAATTCTAATTAAAAATAGTTATTTGTTTGTAAATTATTTTTTAATGTATTTAATGTAATATTTCTAGTTATTTGTTATATCTATTTAACACAATATGTTTCTATCTTATTAAATTTGTAATATTTTTATATGTTTTATTTTAAAATGTTTTAAATATTTTGTGTTGTTGATATTTTGTTTGTTTTTAAATTTGAACTGACTCCAGTGGGAATATTATTTTTTACCCCTCCGCTATCCAACACTTTCCCTATTGTTTCACTAACTGCAGTGGGAATAGTATTTTTAACCCCTCCACTATCCAACACTTTCTCTATTGTTGCAGTAACTGGAGTGGGAATAGTATTTTTAACCCCTCCGCTATCCAACACTTTCCCTATTGTTGCAGTAACTGGAGTGGGAATAGTATTTTTTACCTCTCCGCTATCCAACACTTTCCCTATTTATGCACTAACTGGAGTGGGAATAGTATTTTTAACCCCTCCGCTATCCAACGCTTTCTCTATTGTTGATTTAACTGGTGCGGGAATAGTATTTTGTACCTCTCTGCTATCCAACACTTTCCCTATTGTTGCACTAACTGGAATGGGAACAGTATTTTTAACCCCTCCGCTATCCAACACTTTCTCTATTGTTGCACTAACTGGAGTGGAAATAGTGTTTTTTTACCTCTCCACTATCCAACGCTTACCCTATTGTTGCAGTAACTACAGTGGGAATAGTATTTTGTACCTCTCCACTATCCAACACTTTCCCTATTTATGCACTAACAGGAGTGGGAATAGTATTTTTAACCCCTCCGCTATCCAACACTTTCTCTATAGTTGCACTAACTTGAGTGGGAATAGTATTTTGTACCTCTCCACTATCCAACACTTACCCTATTGTTGCACTAACTGGAGTGGGAATAGTATTTTTTACCCCTCCGCTATGCAACTTTTTCCCTATTGTTGCACTAACTGGAGTGGGAATAGTATTGTTTACCCCACCGCTATTCAACACTTTCCCTACTGTTCCACTCACTGGAGTGGGAATAGTATTTTTTTACCCTTACGTTATCCAACATTTTCCCTACTGTTGCACTCACTGGAGAGGGAATAGTCATTTTTAGTCCTTTGCTATCCAACACTTTCCCTGCTGTTGCACTAACTGGAGTGGGAATAGTATTTTTAACGCCTTTGCTAGCCAACACTTTCCATATTGTTGCACTAACTGGAGTGGGAATAGTATTTTTTACCCCTCTGCTGTCCACCACTTTCTCTATTGTTGCACTAACTGGAGTGGTAATAGTAATTTCTACCGCTCCGCTATCCAACACTTTCCCTATTGTTGCACTCACTGGAGTTGGAATAGTAATTTTTACCCCTCTGCTATCCAACATTTTCCCTACTGTTGCATTAACTGTAGTGGGAATACTAATGTTTGCTACTCCCCTATCCAAGACTTTCCCTACTCTTGCACTCACTGGAGTGGAAATAGTAATTTTTACCCCTTCGCTATCCAACACTTTCATTACTGTTGCACTCATTAGAGTAGGAATAGTATTTTCTACCCCTCTTCTACCCAGCACTTTCCCTACTGTTGCACTCATTGGAGTGGAAAATTGAAGTTTAAAGACTTTGAAATAGTTTAATGTTTTAATTTATGATATAATTTTTTTTTAATGAGATTTTATGCTATTGGTGTATGTCTATATATATATATTTATCAAACCAACAGAGGTGCCTGCTAAGGATTAGGCCCGCAACAGGTGAGTAATGTCCAATATTCTTTATTGGAGACAGCGATGCAGACAACAGCAGACAGGCCCACAAACTACAGCAGTCCAACCCAACGCGTTTCGTAGTAAACACTTCATCAGGGGTACTGGGCTTGAATGTCAAAGACATGGTGATTTTGGAGGCAACTTAAGTATCAAACTCCCCGCCACTGTGGGCGTGGCCACAACCGCGGCGTTCTGATAGTTGTAGTGCTGCAGTACTGCTACAGTGAGCTACCGGTCCTTGACTTTCAACATCGTGCAGTTTCAAACTCCATGTGGAGTGCGGTGCAATGTCCTGCTGTTGTGCACCAGCTGATTTCCCTCCATAAATGGCACCCGCTACCTACGCGGTGCCGCCAGTTGACGATCAGGGGCAGCAGCATTCCAACCAAGTGTCTGGGGCCCAATCGTTATCTCCGAGGGAGCTAGGTGGGGACTTAGCGGAAAGACCGTTGATTTTTCCCAATTGACTTTGAGTCTGGAGACCTCTGCAAAGCCTTGCAATATTGTCCGTATTGTGACTGCTTAGGGGCACCCATCGCATCTATCAATTCTGTAATCGAATGTATGTACGTGTCTTGTTTCACTAGCCAGGCTAGGAGTGTTCCCATCCTGTTTCTCTCCCAATGTACCCTGGCGGCATAGGTCCTAAAATTGTATTTACGAAGGTCTCTCATAGTTTCTGCGTAAGTTGTTTTTGCTGTCGCCACTTGCTCTGGGGTAGCTTCCCCTTTATCCATGCTTTTGGTCAGGTCCGCCAATCTTGTTTCCGCTGTTTGTAACGATTGCTCTAGTGTTATTCCCACTCCTACTATGTGTTGGATGCAATGTCCCCTAGCCTCGACCTTAAACGCGTCCCATTCTATCGATGTGGATGAGGATGTGCCTGCGTTTAATGTGAAGTATTCCTGTTTATGGTTGCCATGCGTGTGACAGAACACCTGATCAGTGAGGCACTCCCGGGGTAGTTTCCACATGGGCACGGGGGGGGCGGCCTCCATCTGAGGATCACTGTATGTGCGTCATGATCAGATAGTACTCTGCCCAGATAGTCTGTGTGCTGTATTTGAGGGAGCAGCGCTGCGCAGCAAACAAATCTATATAGTCTCACCCTGTGATTATGTGGGGCAGAGTAAAAGGAATACACCTGTCTGTTTCAGTGCGGGGGACTGTGCCGGAGGGAGATGAGACCTATCCAAGCTGATGTCTAGAGTGCAGCTATACTCCCCTCCCAACAGCCAAGGCAGTGATGTGTATTGTGCTAACACTCCAGTAAGGTGGACCCAACATTGATCTTGTTCCACATTTGGGGCATAAATGCTTCCGACCAGTATTTCCTTACCCGCGAGGAGTCCCGCTAGCAAGGAGTATCGACCTTTTTTGTCTACCACTCTGGATTGTTCTCTAAAGGGGACCCCAGGTCTAACCCAAATCAGGGCACCCCTGGCAAATACAGAGTATGTTTTGGCAGATAATACCCCGCAATTTTTTACGTAGGCGAGCCACCTTTGTCGCCGTGAGGTGTGTCTCCTGTAGGAGAGCTATTTGTGCTTGCTGTCGTTTAATGTAGGCGTAAAGCGCGTACCGTTTGTTTGCTGTGGGCATGCCCCTGACGTTCAATGCAATGACCTTCAGGTCTGTGTTAGGGATTTTGGCTGCCATTGTGTCTAAGTATTGTTTCTGTTGGCCTGGGGTCTCTGTCATCCCTCGCACCCTCCACAGCTGAAAGAAATGCCTGCCACTTATATCTGAGCCATGTTTCTCTATGCCGTGTGTGCGCTCCCCTGGGAGGGTTGAGGGGATGTGAAATGCGGGGGAAGTAAGGTGAACCAATGGGAAACAATCCCACCTCATAGGACCTATCGCTCGAGGCGATACGTTCAAACTGCACGTCATGTGCCAACTGTAGTTCGTTGCGTGGGGGAAGTGGTTGTCCACCTCCATCAGCCGCTGTCACTTCAGCTACCCGCTCGTTGACTGTGCTTTGGTGGTGCCCAACCATGACTATGCTAGCCACCACTGTCTGGTGCTGTTCCATGCTATGTACAGTCTTCAGGCGCCTTAAGTACAGGACCTGTGGCTGGAACGTCCTTTCGGTGTCGAGCAATGTCTCCTAGTTTAGGAGGTATAAAGGTCTCGAAGGTCGCCCCCCATAATGTTCATCATTCCAGTCTGGGAGTATCAGATCAGGGTGTCTGCCGTTTGGGGGGTCACTATTGGTGGTGTCATTGAGCCATCTCCGGGAGTATTTGTGTCGCTGCCCTCTTCCTCTGAAGTGAAGAAGTGCGGGCCTCTCTCACCATCTGAGCTGTCCTCGGGGGTAAACACCAAAGGAAATGATGGACGGAGTGTTGAACATTGCAAACACTCACCCCCAGTCAACTGATCTGGGTTTAATCCATCACCGTTCTTTAGCCCACTTTGCCACTCCAGTTCAGACATGGCCATATGCAAATCAGTCTGACCCTGTGCCTCATAAGAACAGTCCAGCCCGAACTGCCAAGCCATGTCTTCCCTGGACCGTAAACAAGCTTCATAGGACCGGTTTCTGGCATTTCAGCCATCTTCAGCCAGGCTTGCTTGAATCCAGTGGCAAAGTGAGCAAGGGACTCACGTCTGAGCATACCCTGCCAACTTATGGCGAACAAAGCAAAAACCAAACGAAATGATGGACGGAGTGTTGAACATTGCAAGCACTCACGCCCAGTCAACTGATCTGGGTTTAATCCATCACCGTTCTTTAGCCCACTCTGCCACCCCAGTTCAGACATAGCCATATGCAAATCAGTCTGACCCTGTGCCTAATGGGAACAGTCCAGCCCGAACTGTCCTCGGGGGTCCCATCCCTGCGGCCGCTTAAAGTGCTCTCCGGCGTTACGCTTTGATTTGTTCAAGATCAGCAGAGTTCTTGTTGGAGGAGTCCGAACGTGAGCTCAATTGTGTAAGCGTGACTTTTGTCTGTTGCCATCGCTGTCGACCTGCTGGTCGATAGGTTTGCGCCTTCCTGGGATTGTCCACTTGTGACAGGTGCTGCTCAACCCAGCTGTTGGCCTCTGCGGGATCTGAGAAAAAGTGGGTATTTCTATCGTGTATGATCTTGAGTCGGGCTGGGAACAGAAGAGCGTATTGGACATTCTTTTGGCGTTTTACTGCCAAGAAGGTGGACCTTTGTTGTTGAACAGCCCGTGAGTAACCTGGGAATAGCATGACCTGTTTGTCCTCTACTCTGAGTGTTTCCTGTCGTCTTGCAGCTCGGAGGATAGCGTCTCTGTCCTGGTAATGGAGCAGTTTTAGGAGAAATGGTCTGGGCGACGACCCCAGTGGTGGTTTGCGGGACGGTACCTGGTGTGCCCTTTCTATGGAGAAGAATGGGGTCAGGTCCCTCGCTGGTGTGAACGTCGTAATCCATGTTGTAATGTATCCGAGAGGGTCAGTCCCTTCCACTCCCTCCGGGAGATTAAGCTAATGTTGCTTCCGCTGAACCTTCCTTCTAAATCATCCGTTTTGTTCTCCAGAATCTTCACCCATGCTTGTTGATCTTTCAAGGTGTCTTGTTGCTGTTGTATTTGCGGTTCCAGAGTATGCAGTGTTTTCTCTCCTTGCTTGACTTTGTCCACCAGCTTTCTGTGGTCGTCCCAGAGCAAATTGAGGTCTGTGGCCAGTTCTCAAAAACTTGTCCTCCATGGTTACCCTCGAGTGTTCAATTGCCACCAGGACTTTGTCCAATTTATTTGACAAAGCCTCTGTGGTTGAGGGTTCCTCTCCCAGTTGTGAAGTGTGAGGTACCAGGGATGTTTTTCTCGGAGGTCCCGGGGTCTGTGCAGTGCCCGTTGTGAGTTGGCGCCCCATGGTGACAGCCACCGGCTGATTCTTGTGTCCCTCTCCTTCTGTGGAGATCCAGTGGGTCACGGTCTGTTAGGGCCTATGTTTCTCCTTATGGTGTCCCCCGCTCTTGTTCCGGTTAAGTCTTCCTACGGTCGCCTGGTCGCTGATGGGCGATGCCCGCCGACCCTCCTGGGATGCGCCCCGTGCAAGCTGGTGCCGGGGGAGTATCACTTCTCAAAATGGTATTCAGGAGCGACCGGACGTCTCTCCGTGGATCCTTTTGCGGCTCAGTGTCGTCCGGGGTCAGTGGCAGCCCGAGGAAAGAAGTCGGTGTGCAAAGTTTCTTTCTTGCTTTGTCAGCACTGGGTCTTTAGCTGAGGTGGGGGCCCAGTGTGGTTTCAGAGGTGCCCCGGGGTCCCACGTACGGTAGCGGTTGGTCACACGATCCCGCTGCCTCTCAGATCACGATGACACCCTGCTAGGCCCTGGAGGGGGTCGTGGGCATCTCCTGGGGGCACCCCTGAGCAGGGCCTTCTCAGGCAGGCGCCTTGCGGCCTTTGTCCCGCGCCAGTCCTGGGTGGTTCTGCTATCGAGCTTTAAGGGCTCCCGCCCCCTTCGTCCAGGCCTCCGACGTGCTCGGCCGCCTCCCACAGGCCCTGGTTCCCGGCTCCCAGCAGAATTGTGGGGCTGCTGTGTTAGGGGCTATTGCTGGTGGCGCGGATAATTCTTTGGTGCCCGCCTGCTACCCGGTTGTATCTCCCCCGCGCACTTTGAGGCCCGGTGCCGTGCCGGGGGAGGGTGCCTTTCGTGGGCGCTCTGTGGGAATGCTACGGTGGGCCCTGGCATCAGCGTGGTGTCTTTCCAGGTGGGGGCCACCCCTCGCATGGGATTCGCGGTGTGCAGGGGCCCGCGATCAGCTGCTGAAACGCTCTCACCTGTGCCTTTCTGTTGTGTTCCCCCGCTTGGGGGCTGTCCGAGCATGAAAGATGATCGCCGCAAGGTCTGAAAGTCGGTGATCAACAGGCCCCATCTCCAAACCCCTGTTCAGTCGCGGGAGCGCTCAGGGTCCACCGCGAGCCGCCATTTTACAATCTCGGCCGCGACCTCGCCATAGCTCCTGGCGTCTTTAGGGGCATCGTCTCTGTCGTCCCTCCGGGTTCATTGGGTGTTCCTCACACGTGCTGTGGAGGCGGTGGCGTTTGCAGTGGGTTGTTGTCAGGTTGGGGCATATTTTAATGCCGATGTTGCGGGCTGCTGAGCGGAGCGCTAGGGAAGTGCTGCCGCCATCTTGGCCGGCTCGGCCACTCCCCCCCCTTATACTGAATGTTTTACATTAACATGATATTAGTGCATAGTCACACTAATGCTAATGTAGAGAGAAAATATGTTTATTTATGTTCAGCTTAATTATAGCAAGGTCATTTTGAAATTAAGGCCTGCATTAATGTTGTTTGCCATCTTTGCTTTGTGGCACATGAACAGTAAATTTCTACTCAAGCTGGAATTCTAATATTATGGAGTGCATTTCACTTTTCTCTTCTTTCCTATGTGACATGCTTTCTTTTCTTTGTCATTATCGCGTAATATTTTAATGCACATTCAAGAGATACCTGCAGTTTGCAGATAATACCTATTTTATCTTGTTACAGATAGTATAAGTTTGGAGGACGCAGAGAGAAACTTGTATTATGAGAAAACTTGATAATTTATTGAGTATGTAATTGTATCATTTTGCTTTAACCTAATTAAATAGTTTTATTGAGAACTCCCTGCAGTTGTGTAAAATGTTAATGCTGTGTACCTTTAGAGCAGAACACATTAGAATACAGCAGAACAGAGCAAGAGATTTTAGAGTGCTCTCTCAGAGGGAGGCCTGACATTTTCTTTGTCCTTCCCTATGAGGTGACTCTTTGCTGGTTCGTCCTCTGCTTTGAAAGATTTAATCTAATTTGGTTGAACCATATGCTTTCTAACTACATATTGTTACTAACCTGAGTTTTGTCTTCTGTAACCCATTAATGTTTAATAAACCTTTGCGGTTTGATACTAAAGTATTCTTTGTCCTTTTGTGGAGCCTAATTTGCTTCATATAAATTGAATGTAGGCTCAGGTGTGACACTCCAAAATTCCTAGGGGATTACCACCGCTCCTGGTTCATCCAGAGGAGCGTTTTATGGTTCTCGAAATTGCATGTGGTTACCCTCTTTGGGCCCGAGACACTGGCTGGAATCCTTAGAATCTCTGCCAATTCCGTCGACGAAATTGAAAAATCTGGGCTTTCTTATTGACGAAAAGCTTTCCATTAAACCGCAGGTGACTAATTAACAGCCACCTGTTTTGCAGTCCTTAAATGGCTGAAAAATATTCTATGGCTAATTCACTTAGCAGTTCAAAGGACTGCAATACAGGCTTTGGCCATATCCAAATTGGATTGTGCCAGTGTGCTGTACCTGGGAGTGGATAAGATCTCTGTCCATCGTTTACAGATGCTCCAAAATGCCGGAGCTAGGATGTTTTTCATCTACCGAAAAACACTTCAGTCTCATTTGTTTCATGAACTACATTGGCTTAAGGTTTCTAAACGCATTGAGTTCAAAGCACTATATTATATGTTGAAAGTCAAACAGGGCTTAGCGCCATGCTACATTCAGTAACTGGTAGTTCCTTATCAGTTTACTCGGTCATTGAGATCTTCGCATCAAGCTCTTTTCACTGTACCAAGGTTACATCAAGCCTGTGTGAAAGGCAGCTCTTTTGCCTATTTAGGTCCAAAATTGTGGAACTATTTGCCTGATGCTCTTGGAAATTGCAATTATCTGCTCACTTTTTGCAAAAGACTGAAGACTTGGCTATTCTAAGTCACTGTTCTGTGTCATCATATCTGCGTCTGTCCTGCGCCTTCGGGGTAGCTGTGCACATTAAAAATTGCTGAATAAATAAAAAGAAAGAAAGAAAAGTTCAGTAAAGCTTTCATAGCATCATTTTATCTGTTGGGGGCATGGCCTGACAAGATGGTCAAGTAGACACTTCTACTGGGGCATACTTGAAATACAGCAGCATCCTGAAGCACCTTAAGAGCAACTAGCCCATGGTAGAGTCTAGAGACCTGCTGCTCTTCCCCTGCCGCTGGCGGAAAGTGATAGCGACTAACCAGAGCGTGCTCTGGGCTTCAGAGATTTTATGAAGAAGGAAGGCTTGGGTCTGTGCACTATCTGGACTAGACCACTATTTTACTTCTTTTTGTACTTTCTACAAGATTGGGCCATTATTCTCATGTCATCTTGCCAGGCCGCCTGCCTATGCCTTCTGGCGGGTCGCTGTATGCCGTGGCACTATCGATGAAGTGACCCTAGATCGACTGGCCTGGTGCGCTGGAGCCGCCGGCATTAGTGCTTCAACCCAGAATGCCCTGCAAACATGAGGGGAACTGACCATGAGGCCCCCCAGTTGCATGCTGTGGAGGTGAACACCTGCCTGCGAGACCCTGTGGATGAGAGGTTGATGGCCGCGGAAGAGGACAGGACTGGTGTCCCCCGGGGCTGCTGCTGGGAGGTGAAGCTTTGCGTCTGTGATATGCCGGGAGGTGCTGAGCTTGCAAGGAGGCCATCCCACATGCATGGACCTGCGAGTGGAACACTGTGCAGGGATTCACGCGGCGGCTGGGGACTCGGCAGGCGGCCTACCACGAAGCTAAAAAGAGTCCTGCAGAGCAGACGATCAGCCAGTCCCCTGCTATGATCCTGGAGATCTGGGCTGTGATGGTGTCGGGTCCGCGATATCGAACTGGCTGGCACACGAAACCATAGTTAACAACGAAGGTGACTAGTGGACCGCGGCCTCTGGTTGCTGGCAGGTGTTGTAGATGAGACTGCGGGGACTCCCAGGGGGAGAGCTGCTTGTGGGGGGAGTGTGAGGAGTGGAACTATTCTAGGCTGCTGAACTCTCCGACACTGGGATTGGGAGGCGATTGCTGAGGGGCAAAACTCTGGGTGTGAAATCCCCTGGGAGTGTGAGGGTTGCTTCCGGGAGGTGCCAGTTGTCCCCTGGTGACCAGCAAGGAGGCGGGTGCTGGGCAGTGCCCTGATTGAAACACAGGAAGGACAGTAAGAGACCGGGATTGGCAGAACGCATGTGGGGACGGCGCTCCAGTGCTAACATGAATCTTAGGCACTGACAGCGCCTAGTTTTTGGGGGGCTGCTGTCTGTGGAGGTGTGACGCATCGCCCCTGGAGGCAGACCTGGAAAGGGCATAACTCGGCTTCCCCTGGGTGATTCCAGCACATTCCTGGACTATTGGCCCCCAGGTGAAAGGCCAGGATGGCAAAAAAAAGGGGAACCGGCCGGCGCAGGGCAACAAAATCCTAAACTACACGCTACCCCTCCCCCAGGGCCCCGGGCCACAAGACACAAATATGGCAGACCGTGGTCAGGAAGCCTTGCGGACCACAGAGTCAGCCCCCTCCTTGGTGGACATGTACCAATGATCCAAACCACCCAGGATGAAATGGTGCATAGAATTGATTCTGTGGCCATTGAGGTCAATTTGCTGTACTGTGACCCGCGTAAGGTATTGGAAATAGTGACCATAACTGAACAGAACATGGATACATTACAAACAGAGGTATGATCCCTCAGGAGAACTCTCCTGGAACTCCATAAACGAGTGGTGAAGCTCGATGACCAGGTTGAAGACTCTGAAAGAAGGTCACGTAGGAACAACCTACGGTTTGTGGGTTTTCCTGAGACGGCAGAGGGAACCTCAAACGAGTTGTTCTTAGAAGACTGGATCGTAAATGTCCTCGCTCTCAGAAGGCCCTCATAGTTTTTTAAGATTGAGAGAGCGCACAGGGCACTGGTCTCCATGCCTAAACCTGGTGCGCCGCCAGGTGCCCAGCTTTTCAACCACCGGGACAGGGACACTAGACTGCAAACCACACGTATTTAGGGAGCGTTGCTGTTTGATTCTCCACCCACATATCCATCTATCCAGACTACACACCAATGCAAAACGTTCCTTGAGGTCAAACGATCTCTACGGGATCCTAACCTAAAGTACAGCCTCCTCTTCCCTGCTAAGTTACGATTTGAATGTAACGGAAAAGCTGTGTTCTTTTTTTGGCGGCGGAGGTGAGCAACTTGCAAGATACCCTTGAACTGCCGGGAGCCTGTCTGGTGCCCTTGACGGAGTCATCCCTATCGTCGGAGTCAGGCAGGTTGGTGAACCACTGGAAATCCCGCAACAAAGATGGGAGCCCGGGGCAGATCCGGTTCTGCCCTGATGGGACGCTGCAAGTCTCGGAGACGGTGCCACACTCGGATGGGGCAACCTAAGATTTGGTGATAGATCCAAGCTTGACTGATAATGCTAACAGTTAAAGCAGCGGCACGTGAACATGCCTGGGTGGCTCAGATAAGTGGAATGTGGGGTCTTGATGCTAGTGGGAGGATGGGCTGGAATGTAATGGGAGGGGAATATTGCATGATGTGCTGTATAGGGGTTTATTCCTCTACATGTAGTGAGCTGCTGTCAATAGGCGTCTCTCCCCGAGGTTGATACCCATGTGGGGAGCTGGAGGTCTCGGCCTCACACCCCACTAGTTACCCAACCACTAGCATAGTACCAACATTTGGGAATTGTTACACCACCCACCTATGGACAGACCAGAAACAAAACACGAACTAAGGACGATGATGATGTGGATTTCTGTCATCTTTTGTTTGGGGTTTGGACAAAGAGTCCTTGTTCTCTACAATTGTGGGGTGGAAGGATTGGTGGTACTGCCCAAGGGGAGGGGGGAAGTGGGGTTTGACCATGATGTACTTGTTTTGATATGGTTGGGACTGACTTCGTGTCTGATTATCATGTTTGCACTGCTGGAGGGATCCCACTGGTTGATGGGAATGCGAAAGGTGGAGTGGGTGATTTGGAGAGAGATGCAAATGCTTTACAACTAATAGATTCCTCTGTAACAAAGCTGATAACATGGAATGTCCATGATATGGCATCATTTGATAAACACAGGCTGGTATTTGCTTATCTGAAACACTATGGAGTGGCGAAGGCATGCCTGTGGGAGACACGTGTGGGGGGAGTCACTGCCATGTATACGGCAGAGATAGAGAGGGCAGCTTTATGCTACCTTTTACTCGGGTTTTGTGCAAGGGGCCCTCATATGGGTGGCGCCGGGTGTTGTGGATCCCGAGGGGAGGTACGTTATTTTACACTGTAAATTGGAGGGAAATTAAATATGTATCCTTAATATGTACACCCCTAATATTGACTGCCCTTCCTTCTTTCGGCTGTTGTGGCGGCGGCAGCCCCCTACCTGGGTACAGCAGTAATTATGGCGGGTGAAGTTAACTGCATCCTGGATGGGACATTGGACCGTGAACCCCCGAGCGCATACCAAACCCCAAATCACTGTGACTTTAAGGGACCTCTTGCATGGCATGCAGTAGTGCGATGTATGGATGGCTCACTACCCTAAAAAGAGATTGTTTTCATGTCATACCCCGACGACCGGTACTTAGAACCCGCTGGACTCTGTTTCGTTTCATTCGAGCTTTCTCCTGAGGTGGAAGGGATAACTTATTTACCTAGGTACCGCTCAGACCACTCATCTTTCTTGCTCAGTTTGGGGGAGCCCAGTAACGCCCAGCTATACCCGTATAGCACCTTAGGGCAGAGGCGTTGTCGGATCCTCCCCTTTGCAGCCGCGGTCTTGGATACCTTGTCTGGTTACTTCGGGAAGAATTGAGGGGTCCGCTTCAAGCTGGGCACTGTAATGGGAGGCCATGAAGGTTATCCTTTGAGGGGTCTGTATAAAAACAACTTATAGGGTAAGACAGCAGTTGGAACAAGATATATACGAACACAGGAATGGAAGTTGGGCAAGTTAGCGGCGGAACTTCCCACGGCTCCACATGTGATGGGGGAGTGGTGCGCTGCCCAAGAGGCTTTTCTGGAGAATTGGCGCAGACTAGAAAGGTTTCCATATATACAAAGCTTGCATGTGGAGGGAGACATAACTGGGGCTTTACTTGCCTGACCTGTAAAACGGTAGGCACCTGTGACGCCAATACTACAGATTCAGTGTGGCAATGGGGAAATAGTATGTACGCAGCAGGCTATCCTTGAAGTCGAAGAGCATCTAGCCAATGTGTATAATAAACAAATATTCTGGCGGCTCGGCTCCTCCCGCATATGCCTCACCTTATACACACAGACCAGGCCAGGTTCATCCCGAGGCGCAGCACCACTCATAATCTGCGGCACCTGGCGCATGTCTGGCATGTTCCATGAAAGATGATTATGCCCTGGCACTGCTCGACATAGAGCAGGCCTTTGGCTCTGTGGAATGTTTGTATGTCTGGTTGGTCTTGCGATGGCTCGGAGTGGGCCCGGTTTTTCTCAAATGGGTCCAATTGCTCTATACTGCCCTGTTTCCCCAATATGGCCTAGAGGTATAGTATCTAAACCATTTACACAAGGCCAGGGCACCCCTTAAGGGCTACCCTTTATCAATGCTTTTTCGCGGCAGCTGTGTAGCCTCTAGCAGCCGCTTTGAGGGGACAGATGGATATCTAGGGAATAACTCTCGGGGACACGAAACATGTGCTCTCCCTATACGCCAATAATACTCTGGTGTACATTAACATACTGCAGAGGTTTGGGAATGTCTCAGGTCTCCATATAAACCCAGGGAAATCCAAACTGATCCCATTGGGGAGATTGGCAATGGGGCCAAGGGACGCAATGCCTCTGGTGAGGCTTCCTTGGGTGGCGGAGGGGACTAAGTACCTGGGGATCCGACTGGCGACTACGGTGACCTCTTATCTAGATCTTAATGTGGAGAGAGTAGTGGAGGGTATATGTGACCCCATAAGATTTTGGACAGTCTTACCTCTGTTCCTTATAGGTCGAATAGCAATTGCAAAAATGATTATTCTGTCCTGATGCCTATACGCACTACAACACTTACTATATAGAGTCCCCAGACATTATTTCCGAACACTAGATGCTCTGTAGCTGGTGGATCTCCTGTGGGGCTCCAAGCGCAAATGAGGCCGCCTAACAATGCTACAGAGGACATGAGGTACCCTGCCTGGAGCTCTAGTACATGGTCTCCCATCTCCAACATGCGGTCCACTGTTTGGATGATGACAACAACTGGGAAAAGCAGTTCCTGGCAGGCATGCACAGTGATCACTCCTTACGAGAACTCCTGATGCTTGGCTCTGGAGTTCCCACTTCCTTTCCCTACATTATACAGCATGTGGCTGCTGTTTAGGACTCCGCGGTCCGGAGAATGGTGCGATGCGCGCCCTAAGCCACAAACATGCCATTGTAGGTGGAGAAGCCCTTCCTGCGCATAGCGGACTTTGTGTCGGTGCGAGATGGAAAGAGGGTGAGTGCCAACTGATGGGCGACCTCTACGAAAATGTTCGCTTTATAACGTGGGGGAGGCAGAGGCCTCCTTCGCTTTGAAGCAGAGCAGTTTGTGCAATACGAAAAGATCTCGAAGGTGGCTCAGGGGATCTGGCCCTCCTTCCCTGAGGAACCCCCCTGCACCCATGTACTGAAAGTAATACTCTATATGGCACATAGACGATGATTAGTGTACCGGGCACTCCGAGATGACGTTCCGGGTTGGACTCTTCCTCTGCAAGTGAAGTGCTTTTTTATAGTTGGGAAACCTCTAACAGAGAGAGAGTGGATGAGAGTTTCTGAGAGAGTCCGGGGTGTAAGCTCCTGTGCGCGATTTAAACTAGTTCAGTACAATTTTGTACATCAGACATACCTTACCCCGTGGATGCGCAGTAGCATCTACCCAGACCGTTTGCATGCATGCCCCCGGTGTGGAACAACGGAGGCTGAATTTCTGCATGTATGATGGGCCTGTCCAGTCCTGACACCCTACTGGGAGAGTATACTTGCACATTTGAAGGGTGCTACGGGTTGGGTGGTCACCACCCAGAGAGGTTTGAACAGTGTTGCTGGGGCAGCTTCCTGCTCCCAAAAACAAGAAGCTGAGAAGACAATTTGTCCTTTTGGGGCTGGTATTAGCAAAAAGATGCGTTGCGATAATGTGGATGCATCCCACACCCCCATTAGCTGAAGCATGGTGGAAAGACATGTATGAGTGGGCGCCTTCGGAAGCAGTCCGATTGAAACATGTCCGAGAGGATGAAAAAATGAAAGACAATCTCAAGGCATGGGCATCTATGCTGGCGGATCTTCGAGACCTGCAGGCCCTGAGTGAGCCTGAGGATACGAATGCATAGGTGGTGAGAACACCCCGATGTACTAATTAACGGATGGTTGCTGGTGGACAATAGAGACACCCTAGGATATCTAGGATACACATAAACCATACATTTTGTGAAAGCGTGAGAGATCTTAAGACAGAGCCAGGGAGGGGGGAGGGACGGGGGTGGAGTTAAATGGTTTTATGTTGGCGCGGGAGTCTCTGGATAGAGCTAAGGGAAATAAATTCCTTACAGAATGTATAATGTGACTACAGTGGATCCTAGCTGCTGTTTAATGGGGTGGGAGAAGGGGAGGATAAATATATCTCTGGTACCTTATTTAATTAAAACTGCTTGTCTGTAATTCTTAAAAGCCAATAAAGTTTGTTAAAAAAAACAAGAACATTTTATCTAGCCACACATCCATTGTAATGGTTTACAAAGGAATGTTGCTTGAAACCTGCTGCACTGTGCCACATTGCAACGTTATACTGCTCAATATCTTGGAAGATTCAAGAATTCTGAAAACGAAACACATTTACAACAAAATTTATTTGGAAAGACGAGAACTGCTGTTATGCAGCATGATATATTCAAGAGTTTGACAAGTTGAATTACTGCAGAAAACAGGTGGGAATAAAGAGTGCTGCAAGTGCAAAAACAACCAATTAAAATCAGCAGAAATGAGGGCAATATACAACAAAACTAAAAGAAAAAAGCCTTAGCATTGGCAAAGAAAGTATGTCTCTGGTTTACATAGCAGAGGTAATCCTGAAGAGGAAAAGAGAGACAGAGAAAGGAGACCAGTGGCGGCAGCCACAATGAAGAGGTGGTGAGGCGGGTGGATGGGGCACGGGGAGCGCGGGAGGAGGAGCGTGAGGGGGGTTTATGAATTAAAAATAAACACTTACCTGGAGCTGCCGCCCTCTTCCCGCGTCACACCTCGTCCTTCCTGGTCCCATCAAACACTGGATCAGCATCACATCTAATGTAATGTAATGTGTAATCCCCGCGCTGCTCTCATATTATGAGAGCAGCCCAGGGATTGGCCTGAGCTGAGCTGGAGAAACCTAAGTGCGCATGTGTGTTTTGGTCAGCCTGAGCCGGCCGGCCAAACACATATGCGCACTTATGGAGTGCACATAGCACTCCTCCTCCCCATGCAACGCCCCACCCTGCATAAGCTGGTTCAGGGCCGGCAAATGAAAAATTAAACGATGCTAGAACATAGTTTTATATTTCATTTACTGGCTTTGAGCCAGGCAGTGGGGCGATGGACATGACGGAGGAGCCGCCGCTGAAGGAGACACCTGAATGCACATGGTGTGGCCAAAAACAAACAAATAGTCCAATAATGTCGTTAAGGAAACAAATCATCCAATCAGAACACTCTAAATTCTCCTAGGCTGGAAAAAGAAGAGTTGGATGGAAAGTCAATGAATCAAGAGAAGACAACTGAGATAGACAACAAAGCCATCCAGATATGAGCAAGAGATCCACTTTAGCAGACATATTGTTTGCAGTATTAACATATACCAAACGTCTTTCGTCTTGTAGGTTTTAGATCTCAGCTACAAACAGAAAGTGGAAATAGGAGGAAAGGAGAGTATATAGGTGTGAGGTAAACCTATGCTTCCACTAGTTCATTAGAAATAAATTGAGAAGTGATGAAGGTTTGTGCTTTCGAAATATGTGAAAAAATTGACAGTCACCTAAAACAGGCTGATTGAATGGTGTCATTGCTAGGATTTTACAGGATCATCAATCCTTCTTTTCATGTTTCTGTTGGAAATGGTGAGCCATATATCGTTTTTTGGAACTAATGGGTTTTGATTGATGCCTTGAAACTAATGGAAGATACTTGATTTTTAGTAAACATCCTTTCTTAAACAAAATATTCAGGTAGGTCATGCTGTGGTAACTACTATAAATATGTTGAATGTTATTCTTAACTAGCATTCATAGTACAGTAATGATTTTGAGATATCTCACAACAATTATTTTAATGTATTGTATAACCTTGGACAAAGAGCACAACAGAGTACATGGAATACGTTTTTTCTGATTGCCTGCTACATGTTTTTCTTTTGTGATCATATTTTCTTTTTTTCTTAACAGGCTTTCCAATAGTAAAAAACATTATAGTGAATCCAAGCGAAGTAATGTATGGGAAGCCTCTCACCCTCAGCTGCCAGGTCATGGGCTGTGATCCCAAGGACCTCACTGTCACTTGGTTTCAGAAAGATGAACAAATTCTGAATGGATTAAGTTCAAGGCAACCACCACTTATGATCGAGGATCGTACCATCAGATACTTCGATCTTAAGCTGATTCCCACAGCTTTACACTACAACAAAGAATTTGTATGCAAGGTGAAACACAAGAACCTACAGCAGTCTATTAACAAACAGATGTATCTGCCTCTTAAACGTACGTATTAAAAAAACAGTGGTTCATGCATGATTCCTCAACGCTAATTAGTGAACATTGAATAAATAGCCATTATGCATTAAATCATATAATGTACTTTATATTTGATTGATGTTTCCAACAATCTAGGTCAATGTGTCCTTTTCTTGTGTTGCCGTGTGAAAGGATTAGGTCTTTGATGTGAAGCGGTCATTTTTGCTATAGGAATAAGAACTCTTTAATGGGTAAAGAGATTAAATAGATTTGTGCTGGGATATAAAGCTACAGTTAGGGTCCAGCCAACATCTACACAGGATTGTTATTGAAAACTCCAGTGTTCCGGATACACTGCCACACGTCTACCAAATTTACTATTAGGACACTGGACATTGGTCTGATGGGAAAAGCCATTAGGGGTTATGGGAAACACCATTAGTGGCTATGAATTTTCTGTCACTTATGCAAAAACATATTATCATTTTAGGATAAATTAGGAAGGAACTACTGTACGACAAGTGATCTGCAATTCTTCAGGGAAACCCAATAACGTCTTTCTGTTGTCTTTGACTGGCCTCTAGAACTTTTAATCACCAACAGAACACCACTGGTTATTGACTTAAGTAACCTTCATTAGGTTTCTGTACTTCCTGGTGCCTTTTAGTGGGCTGTAAACCAAACGTTTAGGATCAACCTTCTCATCAAGCCCTTGCTACAGAAGAACAGATTCTTGTGCACCCAAATCACACCTAAAATCATGTGACAATTGTCCTGGTTCCAATTTTCACATGCTTTCTGAATACTTTCCGTATTTGCGCACAGCAGAATGTTTTCAGAGCTATCAATCTAAACTTTAGCACGAATTTGGGTGCAGAAATACACTGGCACAATCATCATTAAATGTGGCTATCTTCCAAGATAGGTAGAAATTAGGCATAATGGACACAAATGAAGTTCACGTTTATTTGTTTTTAATGAGCTTCTAACTCATGGTAAAATGGAGTGAGTACAATAACCCCTGGGGCAAGTGAGCACAACTGCTCAAGATTGCCACTCTCCAAGAAGCTTGGATAAACTCAGTTTATCCAAGTAACTAAATAAATAAATCAAATCAGACAATATGATATAGAACAACTCTATGAAGCATGCACCTTAGTGGTCTTTTAAGTGCTTTTCCAGATCTTGGCAATCCCTTTCTAAAGACTCCTGCAAGTAGGACGAACACTGACACAACTTTAAGAGATTGGGAGAGCTTCAATGGACCAATTCATTTCCACACTGTGGCAGCATTAAAGGGAGTTTCACGGACACTAGCACCTCAAGGCCAAACTCTCAACTTTCTGCCTCTCTTGAATGGGGCTGACCCTGCCTTGCCAGATGTGACACCTATAAAAATAATGGACACGACGACCCCTTGTGCTCGTCATTTGTCAGGGCAATTTAGCTTGTTCTGGACATTGGCCTCTTTGCTCATCCTGCTGTCCAGAGGCAAGATACTTAGCCCTCCTCGCACTGCCCATTAGGATACTCACTCATCCCCAAAATATGAGTGCAGTGGTCGGTGAAACATTCAGAAGCATTTCAAAAACATTATCCTTTAACAGTTTACCCCTTAATCCCAATTAGCCCAGATTACAGGGAAAACGAAAGCACCCATATTGGTCCCAACAATGGAGCTACTCCTCACTCATTCTGATTTGCTGACCGCCTGTGGGGGAGCCGTAGCACCACTGCCTCATACTTTTACTTGTCTATTCCAGCTGCCGTTTATAAATTCTGTACCAAATCAAGTATTTCCTCAAAGTGACTCAACATGTCACTCCCGTGAGGGTAGATTCTCTGGTCTCTCAGGAAAGCACAAATTTACAGCAAATTCATGCAATGTAGCATCCAGGTATGCTGCACTGCATTGCACGAAGTGGGAAACACAACACCAATAGCAGGGTAATAAGTAGATTTGCATAAACAGACTGGTGTGGTGCAAGCAGCCTGCAATGGCACAGAAGAGATCTGCTGCCCGGCATACAATTTGTACAGAGATCATACCCTTTCAATACAAATTCCTTTCCATAGACAAACTCAGAAATTCAGATGCATTGGATAAGTACTGTGTACTAAAGCCTAGAGGAAGTATGAGCAGAGACCGATCAATCTACCTTAGTATTTCAGGATTTGTATCAATGGGGCGGATTAGCACAAACGCCAATAGGGTTTTGATAAAAACAATAGCAATTGTTTTTTGCTGGGAAGGTCCCATTTTACAGCTCTAAATCCAAACATCTTTTGTGCTGGAAAGTAAATACCTGCGGTACTTAATGGGAACCAAAGTCATGCAAACATGGGTGCAAAGCTGTAAATCTGGCGAGGAGCATAATCATTACCTGCTGAAACATTCGTCCAAAAAGGGATCTTTCCCATTTAATTTAATTCACTCAGTTTGCACCACCATTTTAATGCTTTTACCCGAAAGGCTACACACTTTTTTCCACAAACACTTCTAATCCTGTATGGATAATTATCCTCTCTCCCTATCAAAAGCATCTGCTTCTTACCCATTACATTCAACAAGCAGGATTCTCCAAGGTGAACTTACACTTCTGTCTAAATTTAGGATTGTTAAAGGTAGCTGGTTTTTTATGTAGTGTACCAAAAGGAGGTACACTGTAGGAAGCTCTGAAGACCCTTATTGGCTTCCAGGGCTTAAAGTAATAATCCCAAATGCTCTCTTTAGTTGTAGTGTGGGCGAGCAGTTTAGGCTGATCGGAGGGTAGTGTTAAGCATTTGCTGTACACACAAATTCAATAAATGAGACATACACAAAAGAAGAGACTCAAGACCAATTTTAGAAAAATAGCACACATTTTTATATATATTTCAACACCAAGGACTTCATAATTAGGTAAATACTAGTCGAACTATCAATTATTACAGGTAAGTAAAAGATCACACAAAATGTGTTTTTACGCTGCAATGCTTTCCTATAGAGAAATAAACATATACGACATACAGGTACTTGCAATCGTATTTAAGGGGTCCCCTTTAGGACTTAAGGTGCTAGAGGGCCATGGTCCAAAGTGCCACCAGCACTTTGGGTTTACCTGCCCTGGAGTGTCCAAGTGCAGAGAAGCCGAACGGGTTGGTAGCCCTGCGAGCTACACCATTGGCAAAGAAGGGGGGATTCCTAGAAACAGGTTTCAAAGTGGGACTTTGAGACAAGTCCGAGAGCTCCCAACAGGGGGCTCAGGTCATGATGGTCTTGGGAACAAGGAAGCACAGTCAGTGTTCAAGGATCTGGGACGAAGGGAGCTTCGGTGCAGTGAGAGTTGTTCGGCTGGTTCCATGCATTGAAGGCGCTCACAGCTCTTGGTCAGACCTGTAGAGGGGGAAGAAAACAGACAGCAGCGCCCCTCTCAGGGTCAGCCTCATAGGTTTTGTTGTCCCTTGGTGGGCTGGTTTGTCTTTTGTGGTGGTGGTGTCTGGACTAGATACACAACAAGCCTTTGTTGAGGCAAATCAAATGCTCCGGGGCTCCAGGTATTGGTGCTTTGCAGCTACTGGAGGTCCTGTCATCTCCCAATACTGTGGAGAGATGGATCTGACTGCAGAACGGTGTACTGGACAGATGCTGTAGGTGCCTGCAGGCTTCACGGAAGTGGCTCCCCCACTTCAAAGGAGATGCTAACTGGTTGTCGAAGTGCTGGGCTGTGCTTCCAGTCTTGGAGCAGATGCACAGCTTCTGAACGAGTCGGGTCTTTTCAGTTGTTGAGGTTCCAGCAGTTAGGCTGGGCTTCACTCGAAATTTGTGGTCAGTCCTCAGTTCTTGCGGTCATGGCTCTTCTTTTGACCTCTTCAGTTCCCAGGTAGTCATATCTAAGGTCCTGGTGGCAGGCGGCCACCTAAATACTCGATTGTGGGGCATTACGGGAAGTGTAAGGTAGTAGCCAATGGGCTACCTATCCCTAGGGTGACTACAGACCCTATATGACTACTTCCTACAGGGAGTGGGCATATCCCTGACCCAGAGTTCCTACTTTCACCAAACAAAAGATGGTGAAACCCTTCTTTGAAGGTCTACTTCATGCTGCCCACCTTAGGGATGTGCTCAGCCTGTATGTGTGACAAGCCTCTTGACTAGCTAATATTCCCGCCTGCTCTGGTACCAAATGGGTCCCATGGCAGGGGGTGGCATCTCCCAGGTCTGGGGGAAGCAGAGGTCGCATATCAAAGGGGGCAGGGGCGTTGAAGCACCCGGTCTTCATATGCTAAATCACTAGCCATCTTGCTTTGTTCCTGTCATTTGAGAGCCCAGGCTCTCACCTCCAGTAGGTCAGAAATACATCTTGGGTAGCAAGCTGGTTGACACCAGTCAGCCAGCACAATAGAGGACTGGTATGTTTTCAGGGGGCACCTCTTATGTGCCCTCTGAGTGCATGTCATACTAAATCCAACGCTGGTATCAGTGTGGATTTATTGAGACATTATTTTCAGTGAAGTTATTAAGTAGGTGGGGAACTTGTGATTACCAGTGCCCAGTACATATACTTTAGATGGCGTCCCTGCTTACTTGCAATATCTAGTAATAGAGATAGACATCACAGGGTCATATCTAATCAGTCGGATATGTCACAATCAAAAAATGGTGGGAGGTAGGGTTTAAGGTTAGGTTCACTCTCCTTACTGAATGCAGTTCCACAACATCCAGAATTAGAAACCTAACCATAGGAAGAACAGGGATTCCACTGCACACGTGTGAAATGCCCTCTTTCCAGAAAGAACAATTCTATTCTAGAGTCCCCTCACCCACCAGGTTTACCCCTAGGAGGCATGCTTCATCATTGATGTCCTCTCAATCCGCTGCGGATTGAGGCATGCTGCACCTTGCGAAGAATGTAGGAGCACTTTGTTTTTGGAAAATATATGTGGTGCAGTGAGGTTGAATGCGAAAAAAATAGGTTAAAATACCTAGCTAGTGAGCTAATATTTTATTCCTGCCCCTAGTCGATATGTTTTAAAATCAGGGGTAAATACTAGGGAAAGACCTAACTGTAATGAGTATGGTGTCCGTAGCACTGGGCCGACATGTTTAGAGCTTTCCCCTAAAGCTCTTCTTCAGGACCACACGAGGGCCAGCCCCGTGAGTACCACTCCTAAAGTATCCTGTGAATAGGAAACTGTGGGGTGCACACATAATGTGTGTTCACCAGATATTTAATACATAAGGTTGTACACTGACACTCTGTATCTGTAGGAAATAAAGCATAAGAAAAATCTAAAAAGCCCGCCTACCAGCCAAGCTGCCAGGTCCTTAATATATGCGGCGTCGTATCTCGATCAATGTACTCCTCTATAGTTGGTGTACTTAACAGCAATTTTTTGCGATCATCTGTGGTGGAAAAAATCGATCACACACAATGTCTTTTTGAAGAAAAGTGGTTATGTACAAATTACAGTTTAAAAGCACTCCTGAAAAAGACACCACATGACATACAACATACAACAAGATATTAATATTACATATCAATGACACATACTTTTGTTTAGGCAGTAATATGCCTCATGATCTGCAGGGGTAGAGGGGCTTGAAGTCACACTCTAAAATGGTAATGGGGACATCGAGATGGTCATTAGAGTTTCCTAAAGGTAAATGAGATAGGAACCGGGGAGAGAATTCCCGGTGCCTTAGCTTATCCTGTTAGGAAAATAGAAACCTTATTATCCTTGGAAAAATGAGAAATAAGGTCAAAAGGGTCTGGCTGGATTTACTTTGTCAAAGCACTCTTCTCGGAAAATGACCTGATGGTACCCCTGGAGACCGCGTCTGTCTCCCGGTGGCCATTAAATAGACCCGGATCGGCTTAGTCACGCTTACCTCAAAAACTAGACTGTGTCTCTTACAAAATAGCCGCTGTGACAGGCAATGGAGCGGGGCCATCTTGGGCGAATGAAATAGACCCAGATCTGCCTAGTCATGCTTACTTCAAAGACTAGACCATGTCTTTCACAAGATGGCCTTGACTGTAGCTCGGTCCTATAACTCACGTTTGGGCCTTTAACAATTTTTGTTACACTCAAGTCTGTATGGTTTGAAATAAACCTTCTAGACTGCTACCATGTACAACCACCACCTAAAGTACAAGAGTAAAACGCCTGCTAATCAATGCCCTAGGTGTGAACTGTAACTTAGTTCTTATATTTTTGCAAACAGGGGTAAACTGCACCTCTATTAAATTTAGCCCATACTTCCTTAAGATTTGAAGTGATCGCCTGCTATTTTTAAATAATTGTGTATTATTTGTTGTTCAGTGTCCCACACGGATTTAAGGTTACCGCCTTGAAGACTTCAACCTGTTTCTGTTCCTTATACAATGAGTTATAAACATGCTGGTACAGCACTTATAGCCTACAGAGGAGTGAAACTCCACTAGATGCTATCCTGCATACAGAACCATGGAATTAAATGGACACTGGGATACCACATAGAGTGCATAAACCTCTTTTTGGGCCACATGGCCTGTTACTCATTGTTCATTTGTACAAAAGGATTTTAAAAACTGCTTTGTGTACATATGTGTTGGACACTTATAATTCCTGTTTTTAGTCCTACTTATGTTTTGTTTGAGTAACTGAGGCATGTCCTTTTGAATGTTTTATTTTGTCAAAATGTGTTGCTCCAAAAACGATTATCAATAATAAGATGTAAATGTAGTCATTCTTACACATTGACTAATGGTTTTGTGTATGCTTTCTGATAATTAATTGGATTTTTTTAAACATACGTTCAATGATCCCTTCCGCATGAGCCTGAACAAGATCATACGTACTATAGTATTAAAAAAAGAAAATCAAAGCGAGATCAGCCTAAGCTAGTGCATCCAAAAAAACTAACTTTACAATTCTTCTTGACTTAGGATGTTTAATGAAAGTGGAGATTTGAGAGAGAACTATCCTTTGATAATGAAAAGTGAGTCTTATTACTGAACAGATATTCTATACTTCATGAAGACATACTTAAAGACACCAGGCCTTAGTCCTGCTTCCCTCGAACTGATGTAATTCACCACAAACCAACTCAAATGTTTGCTTCCATGATATGCAAAAACCACATGGTTATAATCTACCCTTTCCTGCCATTTCAGTGACATTGTCACCATCGTGTGAAGTCACAGCTCAATGCAATATTGCAATCATCTCGAAATCACCTAGATAAATAGGCAAAACAATAACTGACCTTAAAACTAAACAAAAAACAGACTCTGCTCACTGCATAACCTCTTCTAACAATTCCTCACTTCCAACAAAGTCAGTTCTATTGATTTTATAATCCCCCAACCTCATGGATAAATAAACTCAAGTGGGCAGTTCGCCTTGCAGTACTATTCTGCACAAGCCCCTGGTCTACACAAAAAGGCCAAGCCAAACCAATGAAAATACTGAGCAGTCCCTTAAAGAGTGTCTTTACTCAATGATGATCTAAAGAACTAAAAGCAATTTTGGTGGGCAAAAAATACATGTTCAACTGGATTTTTTACTATTATAGTAATTCTTTCAATAAAAATATATTCCCTTGAAGATAAAGTCTATCACAAAGTGTTGCTAAACCCAACAGCACACCCTAAAACTCAACAGCAGTAAAAGACCAACCAGAGACCTGGAAAAAATATCAAGGCCATTAAAAATACCAGAAGCCATAAGAACCATAAAAGAGCAATGTAAAAAACATAGAGACCCAACACTACTCACCAAATCAAACTACTAAAAAACACATTCAATTAAGCTTAACCCCCTCAACACTTTTTTTCACTATTGGGATGAAAATGCTATCCTATCACCGCTAACATCATTGTCTTTTTAGAGACCATACGAATAATTCAAAAGGAGCTTAAGGAAGATTCTCAGGCATATGCATGTCCATGTGCACAACAGATAACCTCTACGAAACAGCCATTCTTTAAAATGTTAGACCTATTACAGATCATATCTTCTACTAAACATTCATCTCATAATCACAGTCCCACTAAAGTTAATGTAATACAATCATGTGCCAGTGCCAAAGCCCCACTAATTCTAAGAAGCAACAATGCATCCATAGGAGAGGAACTAGTCCAGTCCTTGCAAAAATATCACCACTACTGAAAATACCTGACCTTGACCACAAAGTCTTCAATGCCTAATGTTAGTTTAACCCCTTCGCTGCTGCGGACATTCCGCTGCAGCGCTGGGGGGGGCAGGGGGGCAGCGCGGTGGGCCTGTGCTCATGACGGAGCCGCTCCGTCATGAGCCACAGTTGAGCTGTGCTCATGACGGAACGGTTCCGTCATGACTCCGCCCATTTGCGTTGTCGCCCCGCACAGGCGGGGAAACAGCGCCGCGCAGGCGGAGCGGCCGCCAACAGGATTGTCATGACGGAACCGTTCCGTCATGAGCACACGCCAACCGTGGCTCATGACGGAACGGTTCCGTCATGAGCGGGGAAGGGGTTAAGAACTCTATTCCCTAGGGAAAACCATTGTAAACATAGTATTGTTACAAATCCCATCTCACAATTCCAACAATAAGCTTCTGAAATCCTTCCTATCTGGTTCCCCACGTAGATACGTATAAGAAGAACTCAGGACCAAACCCTCATTCCCAAACCCAGAACTAGGGTATACAATGTAAATAAACAGACAGGTTCTCTTTATATATGTCACTATTCTGCATATATGTTTCAAAAATAAGTATAGTTCAATTTATTTATTTATTTATTTATTTATGGCGATTTTTAGAGCGCGCAATTACCCGAGGGTGTCTCGGCGCTGTTGTCACAGAACTCTCTGTAGGAGAAGGGGGGGTTTAGGCTTGGAACAACCATGTTTTCAATTTTTTTCTGAAATTGAGCAAAGTCGGTGCACATTTGATGTGAAGAGGGAGAGTGTTCCACAGTCTAGCTGTGACAACGGTGAAGCGTTTGTCTCCCCAGTTAGCCTTTCTTGTACGGGGGACTGTTAGCAGATGGGCTGAGGATGAACGCAGTGTTCTTCGCTGTTCGGGCGGGTGAAAGGCTTGTTTTAGGAATAGAGGGCCATGATTGTGGATCGCTTTATAGGCTATGCACAAGGCTTTAAATTTGATGCGGCTCCTCACCGGCAGCCAATGTAGCTGTTGGATGTAAGGGGAGACAGATGCAAATTTGGGAATGGGTAGCAGGATCCTGGCTGCTACATTCTGTACAGTCTGTAGTTTGTTGAGGACCTTTTGTTGTGCATTTAGAAGCAAGGCATTACAATAGTCCGTTTTAGAAAAGACTAACGTGCTGACTAAAGTTTTGCCTGCAGAAGATGGTAAGTACGGAATGAGTTTTTTGATCTTTTTTAAGGTGTAGAAGGAGGATGAAACCACTGAATTTGCATGCTGCTGGAAGGACAATTTGTTGTCAAAGACAACCCCCAGATTTCGTACCTTGACTACTGGTTCTGGAGGTTGTCCCATTCGTTGGGGCCACCATTGTGGAGACCAGATTGGTTGTGGTCTCCCGAATGTCATCACTTCTGTTTTATCAGAATTCAGCTTAAGGCAGTTTGATGACATCCAGGAGCTTATTGCTTTCATACCAGATTGGAAGTTTGAAGCTACTGTATGGCCATCATCGAATACGGACAACACCAGTTGTGTGTCGTCTGCATATGTGGTGAGAGAAATTCCATAGGATTTGATGACCCTCGCTAAGTCAGACACATATATATTAAATAGTGTCGGGCTTAGCGAGGATCCTTGTGGTACACCGCAAGGCAGGGAGAAAGTCTGGGAGGTGAATTGTCCCAACTTCACCGTTTGTAGGCGGTTTGACAGGAATGAGGCGAGAAGCTCCTTAGCCTTGTCCCTTATTCCTATAGCCGCGACACGGTCGATCAGTATGGTATGATCGACCGTGTCGAAGGCTGCGGACAGATCTAAAAGTATGAGGATTGCAGCTCCTCCATTGTCCATAGTGGATCGTAGCTCGTCCGTGGCTTTCAGGAGAGCTGTCTCCGTGCCGTGTCCCTGACGGAACCCGAACTGAGTGTCATCCAGTAAGTTGTTGTTATGGATGTATGTTGACAATTGCTGGTTCATGATCTTTTCAAAGATTTTGGCCGGAAAAGGGAGGCAAGCAATAGGCCTGTAGCTGGCTGGAAGAGAAGGATCTAAGCTGGGTTTTTTGAGTAATGGTTTAATGATGGCTTCTTTCCATACAGAAGGGTAGGTGCCGGATGTGAACATTGCGTTGCAGATGGTAGTGAGTGACGGGGCAACGGCTTCTGCGACGAGGTTAAGGACGGCAGGAGGGCATGGATCAAGTGGTGATCCGGATTTAGTTCGGACGATCAGGGGTTGAACAATTTCTTTCGTGGTGTTTTCGAAGGCTGAAAATTGTGACGTATTATTGGCAGTGGAGTGCTCGGTATGGGATACGGAAGGATCAGGCGAAAAAGTGGAGAAGATGGCTCTGACCTTATCCTCGAAAAATGTGGCCAGTGTATCTGAAAGGGCCTGAGATCCCTCCGAGGAGGGTATCAGAGGATTGGACAGATATGTTACCACCTGAAACAGTTTTCCTGATGAGTTTTTGGCATGATTTATTTGGTTAGTGTAGTAGGCGGTTTTCTCGGATGCAATCAGTTTTTTGTAATTAGAGAGGGCGTGTTTATAGCTAATCTTGTCCGCGTTATTATAGTGTCGGCGCCATTGCCTTTCTAAATTTCTGCAATATTGGCGCTGTAGTCTAAGGGATTCCGAGAACCAGGGGGCGGATATCAGCTTTCTGTTCCTATGAGAGGTTTTTGTAGGGGCTAGTTTGTTGCAGGCTGTGTTCAGATTCTCCAGGTAGGTAGCTGAAGCAGCTACAGGGTCCTGAGTGTTTAGCGGAGGGCTATCATGTATGATCTGGGTGAGCTGGTTTAGATTAATGTTCTTCCAGTCTCTGAATTTTGTTGATCCAGAAATTGTCTGGGAGGGTAGACAAGGATTAATGGGAAATGAAAAGCATACTGCAGAATGGTCTGTCCATATTAAAGGGATGACCTTAGTGATTGTGATGTCTCTATTGGTGGTAAATAAGCCGTCTAGGGTGTGCCCTGCTAAGTGGGTTGGTGATTTGACAGTTTGCATGAGGCCTACTGTCTCCAAGTCACCGAGTAGCGTTCCTGTATCAGGGTCTTCATAGGATTCAAGGTGAAAATTGAAGTCACCTAAAACGGTGAAGTGTTGGGATCCAATAGACATCTCAATGATTTTGTCTAAGTTTGAGAGAAATTTTGATCTAGATCCTGGGGGGCGGTAGATTAGCAAACCTCTGAAAGTAGTTTTACTGGAGATGCATATGGCGAAAAGGAGAGCCTCGCACTCAGGAAGAGTTATTTCTGATGTTGTTAGTCTTAGGTGTTCTTTGTGTATAATTGCTATTCCTCCGCCTTTTCTTAAGGGTCTATCTAGCTTGCTTACACAATAGTTGTTAGGCGTGGCGTCTCTGAAGTCAGGTCCGGAGGATTCGTCTCCCCATGTCTCGGTAATAAATAGTATATCCAGATCATGGGAGTCAATGAACTCAGCGATTTCAATTTTGTGTTTAGGTAAGGAACGGACGTTTATTAGGGCTGCAGACACTGTGGGTGGGGAAATAGTGGTGTCTGTGGACAGCGTTTCCGTGCATGTGAGACATTTAAGCGGTCCAATGCAAGAGTTGTAGTTAAGGAGGGGTATGGGGTGGGCTTTCTCGGCGTATGGTTTATATCTCAGGAGTTCGGCAGAGGAGTAGGATAGCAAAGGAGAATTGGCGATGGGCCGCGGACCAGGCAGAGCAGAGGGGGTGGCCCTAGGCCCGGCCTCGGCGCGGACGAGCGCAGACGAGCTTGCCTTATGCGCGCCTTCGGCGCGCAATCGTCGCGCCCGCTGCGCTCGTCCGCTGCGCTTCCGGTTCCAATGCATGTAAATAGTGTTGAATCGGATAGGCGTAGAGGGCGTGGTGAGCGCCGCTGGGCGTGTCCTGTGACAGAGGGCGGCGTTGCTGTGGCAACCCTCTCCGCTACAGCAATAGATCTGCTGGGCGGTCAGGTGTAACCAGCGAGCGAGCGCTTCAACGTAAATGCAGGTGACAGTCAATTATTGCTTTTTAAAAACACAACGTGCTAGTGAGCTAAAATCTCCCGGCTTCCGCCTCAGGAGAGAGTCTGTAAGACAGCGCTAGTACTCAGCGCGAGTCAATTTAAGGCCTGGCTTGTGGGCGTGGTGAGCGCCGCTGGGCGTGTCCTGTGACCGAGGGCGGCGTTGCTGTGGCAACCCTCTCCGCTACAGCAATAGATCTGCTGGGCGGTCAGGTGTAACCAGCGAGCGAGCGCTTCAACGTAAATGCAGGTGACAGTCAATTATTGCTTTTTAAAAACACAACGTGCTAGTGAGCTAAAATCTCCCGGCTTCCGCCTCAGGAGAGAGTCTGTAAGACAGCGCTAGTACTCAGCGCGAGTCAATTTAAGGCCTGGCTTGTGGGCGTGGTGAGCGCCGCTGGGCGTGTCCTGTGACCGAGGGCGGCGTTGCTGTGGCAACCCTCTCCGCTACAGCAAAGGATCTGCTGGGCGGTCAGGTGTAACCAGCGAGCGAGCGCTTCAACGTAAATGCAGGTGACAGTCAATTATTGCTTTTTAAAAACACAACGTGCTAGTGAGCTAAAATCTCCCGGCTTCCGCCTCAGGAGAGAGTCTGTAAGACAGCGCTAGTACTCAGCGCGAGTCAATTTAAGGCCTGGCTTGTGGGCGTGGTGAGCGCCGCTGGGCGTGTCCTGTGACCGAGGGCGGCGTTGCTGTGGCAACCCTCTCCGCTACAGCAATAGATCTGCTGGGCGGTCAGGTGTAACCAGCGAGCGAGCGCTTCAACGTAAATGCAGGTGACAGTCAATTATTGCTTTTTAAAAACACAACGTGCTAGTGAGCTAAAATCTCCCGGCTTCCGCCTCAGGAGAGAGTCTGTAAGACCATATGCATGAAATCAAAAGGGTGCAGACGGTGCAGTGCTCAAAAATGTGATAATATGCAACTTTTACAATGATAGATATATATACAAGTGAGATGTTTACAGAGTTTGTAAATACAAAAAACAGTCCGCATTTTATTCAGTGATTCCCGTCTACAATTGAATTAAATGATAGACACTCCCTTCTTAAATTGTCATCGGTTCAACCGTATAATAAATGTTTTAGTGTCTCCTCAGGACAAGAAATGCATCTGGCACATTGCACATTGATTATATGGTCAAAACATTAACAATTTTAGAAGGGATTGTCTGCCATTCAATTAAATTGTAGGCAGGAATTATTGAACAGACTGTGGACAGTTTTTGTATTTACAAATTCTGTAGACATCCCACTTGTATATATGTATCACACTTTTGAGCACTGCGTCGTCTGCACTTTTTTTATCCCATGTATATTGTGAACTATATTTATTTTTTCAACAGAAATTAAGAATAGTGACATATATAAAGAGAGAGAGTCATATTAATTGTGATAACAAGAGTCCCACCGAACCCCACAAATTCTGGATGAAATCCTACATACGGATGAGGTCAGCTGTATCAAGTGCCACTTGACTGGTCAAGCATTTTTAAAAGACTAACATCTCCTTTCTGACCTTCTTCTCCATCAAGATTGAAATAGACTAACAAGAATGTGATCATGTCAATAAAAGTGATGTGAAGCAATCCAGCTTGATAAATTGGGCTTGTTCAGATATCTCACTTTTCCCTTACAGTTCATTTCAACAATCTTTAGTCTGTCAAACACAGACCATAAACGATAAATACAGCAAAAAACACATAAAACAAAGCTTCACAGTAATAGCAACCTGTTTACAGGAAATAAGCACAAAAGGGCACCTGGCTCATGTAGCTCCACAGTTCATGAGGTCTCAGCAGCATACAGATAAGGCTTTAATATCAAACAACCAAAATATTAACACATCTCATAGAATGCCAGATTACAGATGCGAAGTATACATTTGTCAGATTTGTATCAGAGGCTTGACCTCACTTCACCAGAAAGATCGATTGTTTAACAAAGCTCCCGTTATTTTGAAAACATCTCTGGAGCGTTTATGAAAAACTCGACTAGGTTATCGTTGGAGCCCAGAAGTATTATGGTGGTTTTGTACATACAGGCTCACAAGAATATCACTCCATCTATTGCTGATCTAAAGTGACTTGTGCATATGTAAACAAGGATGCTGTGGTAATATCACAACAAAAAGTTATAAATTCGACTAAAAAGCGCGAAAGTCATACATATCCTGCTAATGTAATGCATTCAAGAGCAGAAAATATCATTAAACAAGCATTGGCATAGCCAATAGGTCTCGCCTTTGGGACCTTATAAGTGTTTAGCCATACAACAGTTGCATAACTAAATACTTATAAGGTCCCAAAAGCGAGACCTATTGGCTATGCCAAGCGGCCGTACGGCTGCGAAAGTGATCGCGATCAAACATCAAAGCGACCGTGAAAGTAATTGCGGCGCGCGTGCCCGCGCACATACACTGTAGCTCTAGGCTGGTCTGGTAGCACTTTTTGGAGCCCTCTCAATAAGTCTCGCCAGACCAGCACATGCGCTGGGTCAGGCGAGACCTAAAAACCATTAATAGTCTAAAGTGTCTAGTGCACATAAAAAACAAATACCATCATGATGTCATGCTATCACAAACATTTTACTGGCTATGTGCATTCAAAAACGAAAATATCATTACATCCATTAAAAATCTAAAATGTCAAGTGCATATGTAAAACAAAATATTGTTTTGAAAGCACATATCTGATGGGTAATTTCCCCACTAAAGTCCTCATACGCACAGCAGCTGAAGTATATTCTGACTGTAGGCGCTGTAAGTAAAACATGACAAGTCTACAACTTCTAATATTTAAAAATCTCAGTAAAAATATTTCCTTGGAATGGAACGCAATGTACAAAAAAAGATAAAATGCAACATTGACTGGCTTGATTTGGAGACACAAGGACTAGAATCAAGGCAGTAGTCGCGATATACGATCCTGTGTTATGAATCCAGAAAATAAGCTATCTTGAACCTAAATCTAATCAAATTAAATTGTTGATAGCGTTTAAATGAGAAGAGAAGAGAAGGTTCCATAAGGTCTGTAGTGACAAGAGGGAGATACTCACACACCCTTTTTTTCCCATCTCTAGGCTCTCTTTTATAATAACAAGCGACTAGAAAATCTTGTTTTAGTTTCTGTTTTAAAATAGTGGCAATTCGCTGTAGATTCTGATAACAGTCCATTCTCCCTAGAATATCAAGCTGTGTCTTTATGAATTTCAGCCAGCCAGTATTGTATACATTGACAAGAAGCAGACAATTGTTAATTAATTATGGCTTGATTGAGACGGGTTTCTTCCTTAGCCCAAATTGCTCTCCATAACATTAAGGGTGCTAGTTTGAAGTGTTCTTCTAGGGGAACCCTGCCTAGCTCCATATGAGAAAGAAAAATAGGGAGGCAGTTGGGAGCTGACAAAAGTCTCCTCAAAAAATGTTTCTCAGCAGCCTGTAGGCTGGTGACGTCTCCAGACCCCATCCTCTAGCTCCATATGCAACTGTAAAGGAGCATTGTGCAGAATAAATATTTATCATGTCATCCAGGGGTTTGGAGCAGAGTTTCCCACCAAATCTGAAAAGGGCATCAGTAGTTTGATCGAACCATAACTTTCTGGCCTTGATCAAATGTGACCATGTACCTTTTTGGTCAAAATGTACCCCTAAATATGCGAAGGATGGAACATAAAGGAGTTTGTCTCCATTGATTGTGCATGATTTTAGAGTGGGGATAGATGACTCTACAACGTTGACATGGGACTTAGAAGTGTTTGGCTTTTGGCCCAAACTACTTATGAAGGACAAGTTACTTACCTTCAGTAACGCTTTATCTGGTAGAGATATGATCTAGCTTCATATTTCTTACCTTTGAATTCCCCAGGCGTCATACTGGATCTACAAGATTTTTCTTCAAGCAATACCCCTGCAAACTGGTAGGTTGCATTGGTCAGCTCCGTGTTACATCATCGTCCGTGTCGTAAGTGACGTCTGCGTTACCTACATAGGCGCCACCTCTGGCTGCTGACTTTGGATACTTTTCATGAGTTTCCACACCAGCAACGCAGAGCTATGAAGAGTACTGACATTGGTGTTTTTTTTAAGAAGCTTGGGCCCTGAAAGAAAACGGCCCTGACCCTAGAAACTTGTCTGCAGCGCGAGGAGGATGGGTGAGTCAGTAAGAAATCCACAACTAGATCATGTCTCTACCAGATACGGTGTTACCGAAGGTAAATAACTTGCCCATCTGATAGACGGGGCCAGACTGGCCGTAGCGGGCACCGGGCCTTTCCCTGGTGGGCCGCAAAGGGTGGGGGACGGTTTTGGGCCCCTGGGGGCCGTTTTTGTTACCAGGGGTCGGAAATATTGGCCCCTTGTAACAAAATCGGCTGAATCCAGCCCTCGCAAACTGCTCGGCTGGCACCCCCCCACCTCACCCTAGGGGGTGCCAGCAGAGCAGTTTGCCAGGGCCCGTTTCGGCTACCAGTCCGGCCCTGCTGATAGAGACATCTAGCTACAGATTCCGTACCTTGGAATAGATACCCAAGCAATGTCATCCCTGGAGCAGGGACTGCAGACAAATTTATACTAGAAAATCCTGCCTGACTGATCGGACAAAATGGCCGTCCCTATGGACTTGTTCATACAGGCAGTAATGTTAGGTGAACGTGTGCAGGTATGTCCATGTTGCTGCCTGACAGATGTCTAGGATTGGGACTCCACGTTGCAAAGCAGTGGTAGCAGCCTTAGCTTTGGTGAAATGAGCCCTTAAGCCTTCAGGAGGCTGCTTTTTTGCAAGATCATAGCAAATTTTGATGCTGAGGATGACCCACCAGGAGATAATCCTCTTCTGCACTGCGCAACCTTTCTTCGCTCCTACGTATCCCGCGCAGAGTTGGTCGTCCACCTGGAACTCTTTTTTGTGGTCAAGGTAGAATGACAACTCTCTTTTTGGGCGCTGGTGTTGGAGTCTCTCTTCTTCTTTAGAGGGATGCAGAGGAGCAAAGAAAGTGGGCAAGATGACAGATTGCACCACATGAAATGGAGTTGCCGTTTTTGGAAGGAAAGAGGCCCTAGAGAAAAGCACCAAATTATCAGGGAATATCATCAAAAAGGGGGGCTTGTACGCTAAAGCCTGCAGCTTGCTCACCATCCTGGGAGATGTAGTTGCCACTAAGAAGGCTGTTTTGATGGTGAGCAGCCAGAGGGGGCAATTATGCATGCGCTCGAAAGGAGCGCACATTAGGAATGTGAGAACCAAATAAGGTCCCACTTAGGCATAATTAAAGCTGCAGGAGGGAACATATGTACAAAGCTTCTCAGGAATCTATGTACAATTGGTGATTTAAAAAAGGAGGGTTGGTCTGGCAGCCTCAGGAAGGCAGACAAAGCCGAAAGATACCTTTTCAGGGTGCCCAGCACACAGCCCTGCTGCGCAAGGGACAAAAAAATCCAATGTATCAGAAAGGGAAACAGAAGGATGGTCAATAGACTTTTCTATACAATATAGTACAAATTTGTTCCACTGGTAGGTGTATACTGTCTTAGTGAAGGGACGCATGAACGCCAGAATAACATGCTGTCTGAGAAAACTTGAAGTAGCCTTCCTTTGATGAAGGGGAGAAAGGCTTTCAATGCCAATTGGATTGATCGGAGCTCCAGCATGTTGATGTAGATTCTGGATTCCGACGGAGACCAGAGTCCACTGATCTCCACCTCTCCCAGATGGCTGCCCCATCCTAGAAGTGGCACATCTGTCACTACTGTGAGCTCTGGTTGTGGGAGATGGGTCTGCCTGTGACCCAATCGCTCTTTGTTAGCGACCACTGCAGACCTCCCAAATTGGGTGGCTGTAGTGGGTGAGGGTGGGCTGTTTGGGTATTGGGCTAGTTAAACTGGTTACATTGTTTTTTCTTTTCCCCTTTTGTTTCTTTCCCACCCTCTTCCCCACCCCTCTCTGGTCTCACACCCAATGCTGCCCCTTTATCGACACGCATGGATCCACAAGAGTGCATGGATGGATGAGAATCCTGACAGAGTGCATACACTAAAAGCTGTAACTTGGAATGTGCGTGCCTTGAACGACTGCAGAAATGTACGTTTGGTAGCGGCGCTTCTTAACTGTCATGGTGTGGATATTTGTTTCTTACTGGAACTCCATCTGATGGGTGCCAGCTGTTCGCATTTGCAAACAGCATGGATGGGAGAAAAATTCATAGCGGGATACTCCAACTATGCTAGGGGCACAGCTATCTTTCTCAGAAAAGGCCTCCTGTGGCACATGTACACTGCGATATGCGATCCCCAAGGGCGATATGTTATAGTGTCTGGGGTACTCACAGGTCACCCTATTAGGCTTCTATCGGTCTATGGCCCTAATACAGATGACCCCCAGTTTTTTGGTGAGGTATGGCGGCTGGCAGAGTCTTAGGGCCCTGGGGCAGTTTTCTGTGGAGGGGACTTCAATGTACTCCTTGATCCAGAGAGAGATAGATCTGGCGAGTCCCGCTGACCCCACCTGCAGGCGGCGGCACAGCTAAAGATCCTCATGAAAGACCATGAACTGGTAGACGTCTGGTGCCGTCGACACCAGTGCAGTCATGAGGGGACCTGCATATCCACAGCGGGCCCCACCTGGTCCAGAATTGACTACTGGCTTATATCGCACAATCTAAAGACTTGGGTATGTAACAGTGCTCATCTGGCCAGAACTCTTTCAGATCACGACCCGGATCTGCGAAAATTCTAGCTGCCTGATGCACCTAGCAGGGCTTTTAGTGGGAGGCTTCCGGCTGGTCACCTCCGGGACCAGGTATTCAGAAAGGAGATTAGATGTGCCATAACGAAATATTTTAAGATTATTGCTGGCTCTGTGGACTCCCAGTCCATGCTATGGGAGGCATTTAAAACTGTAATTAGGGGCAATTGCATTGCCAAACAGGCGGGAGTCCTGCGCTTGCTTAGAGGAGAACTCTGGCGTCTTGAGAAGGAGATACGAACTCTTGAATCGGAATACTTTGCTACCGGCCAGCTGGCGACTCTAGGGCATATTAAGGCAAAGATAGCAGAATTTGAGGAAGCAGCGTATAGAGAGACACATTTCCGGGGAAAGGAGATGCAGGCCCGTCAATACGGGGAGGGGGACCGAGCGGAGAAAACTCTTGGGGGCTTGCTCAAAAAGCTGTGGGCAAATGAATATATTAGTGAACTGCGCGTCGGTGATGACGGAATCTCTGTTGGTGAGTAAGCTGTGAAAACAGAAATGCTTGCATATTACTCTTCCCTACATGCGGCACGCCAGTCAGAGGTAGTTCCCGATCTGCTTCCCTTCCTTGACAAGTGGGCAGACTCCCCAGTGAAATACCTGGGCATCTGGCTCAGTCGGGATCACGAAGAGCTGTGGCGTTACAATTACAGTAGGCTCATGGAGTGGCTGGAGAGCCGCTTGGTCTGTTGGAGGTCGCTCCCGTTGTCTCTGGCTGGCTGGCCGGATCGCCATCGCCAAAATGATGATACTAGCCATGTTTCTCTAGGTCTTTGTAAATCTCCTGCTCCCTTTTACTTCGGAATTCAAGAGGAGGCTTTGCTCAAATTTAATATCCCTTGCCTGGGTGGATGAGCAGCCTCGAGTGGCAAGGGAGACTCTCATGCTTCCGTTTGAGCAGGGGGGTCTGGGTGCTCTAGACATGGAGCTGCACCATAGCTGTGCACAAGCACAGTTTGGATTCCATTGGATATACCCGACTCCATTCATGGCGCACACTGCCCTGAAAGTGACCAGGCGGACCCGATCCCGCTGCCCATGGTGCTGAACCGGTCTCAAAGACACCCACGGGCGGAGATCAATATGGGAGTCTGCATGGTACGGGCGTGACAGCAACTTCGGCGTAAGGCACGCCTGGACACTAGGGTGACCAACCGTCCGTAAATTTCACGGACAGTCCGTAATTTCGTCCGTCTGTCCGTTGTCCGTGAAGGATTCTTTAACGGACACCATTTGTCCGTAATTTTAACCGGGCACCGCTCGCACCACCCTAAAGCCGGCACAGCTTCCACCCACCTCCCTTCTTGACTCCGATGCTGTTGAGGTCGGTTGTAACAGACTCCGATGCAGTACCAAAGCTCAGATACCAGCAGCATTGGAGAGGCACAGCGGGATGGCAACCCTCACACCTTCAGCCCTTGATGAGCTGTTAAGAGGTGCTTGAAGGTGACTGAGAAGGAGGGCTACAGCTTCAGGCGCAGGGGCATCTATTCAGATGCAAACAGCCCTGAATGCGTCATGTCTCTGCAATTTAGAGGGGCCTCACACATTCTCTTTCTGCCCAGGGCCCCAAAACCTAGAATTACACCTAGGCAGCAAGTGGTTCTCTTCACAGAGCTTAATAACTGTCACTAAATTGTAAGCAAACCTTGGTTCTGCAAACATGCAGTCTATAATGTAATACAATAAGGAAATGGCACAAACGCACCCACACTGATTAACAAAGTATGGAGGACAATCAGTTAAATCAGTTCTCTTGAAGTATCTCCTTTAAGTACTGTACATCACAGTGGGGGATGGCAAAACTAACATTTTGGAAAGAGAGCCTGTCTTCTCGTTGTCTTGTCCAGGAGGGGGTGAGGAGCCCTACCCCACCATTGAAGAGACCAAGATGATACTAGAATAATGCATGCCCACCCCTGTGCCCACCCTGGTGGATCCTGTTCCCCCTCCTGTGATGACGTGATGACTCCTGCCCCCCCCCGTGATGGCTCCTGTACCCCCATGTGGTGGCTCCTGTCCCCCCCCCCCTCCCCCCACCTGTGATGGCTCATGTCCCCCCTGTGGTAGATCCTGTCTCCGCCCGGGGTGGCTTCTGTCCCAGTCCTGGTGTGGTAAATAAAAATACCGGACTGAATTTCATACGGAATCTTAAAATAAAGTAAATAGCTCAAAATAACAAGAGGCAGAATCCGTGGTATAAGAGGTTTTCTAAATGGGCTTTATTCCATTCAAAATGGCCGACTCGAGTCGCGGCCTTCAGGTTCCGTCACCACGAGGGTTCAGGAAGTGAAGTACAATACTTTATTGACAGTCATGTATTTTTATAATAAGTGCATTACAATGAAACGAATGTAGAAGGCGTAACATTTGATAAGAAAAGTGACAAAATAGGTACGTAATCGAAACTAGGCGTAATAAGGAATAGAAGAAACATGATTGGTTAAGACTATCAGACATAGGTGGATCTATAAGATAATACTTGGCATAGATGCGCGCGCAGCAGCATGACGTGTGATAGACGTGCAACTAGGGGTGAAGGGGACTTGACATTTAGCTCTACATGTGGAGACGAGAAGTCTGGGGTCAAGTCAACCTAATCCCAAATCATATCTACCATCCTATGTTTGGAGAACTATGTTATCCACAAGGAAGGACTCTCGGACAGAATCTATTCTATACTAACTGTGTGTGCGTGTACAAGCGTCTAAGTGTCTATATGAGATGCGAGGGGCAGAAAACTTTCCATGGCAGCAGGGCTATGAATCACTTGTAGGAGGACGGAAAGGCTGAGTCCTTTGCTTGTGAGCTAAGGGAAATGTTTACCTAAATCACTAGACAGGAATGCATCGGCTGAAGAGCAAAATAGATAATTCGAAGGTGAAATACAACTTCTTGGCAGGCAGGCGAAAACTGGCCGAGGCAGGCACCGTTAGCTGCACAGGGAGTAGGACAAAGTTCATGGATACAGATGCGAGCTCAAGCTGAAGTTGTCAAAAGACAGAGAGCAGGGAAAGGCTTTGAGGACAGAATCGGGCCTACTTGCCTGAACTGTAAAAATGGAGTAACTTAGCCATATAAAGTCGGTGGCCTTTCATGTTTAGGAATCGAATATCCAGCCCATTGATGGCGGATCTGACAGAGAACATGTCGGCGGTAGACACACATATGTTTGCGTCTTAGAAACTGGAACCGGAGGGAACATACATGTACTTGTAACATGCATATAGAACCGTTGGGGTCCAAGATAGGGGACATAACTGATCAGGAAAATCCACATTTCCACATTCCCTCCTTGTCCCCTTCTTGCCCTTCAAGAGATATCAATCTTCATCATTCCATCGATTTGCTCATGGAGCATCATTTCTTCTTCCTTCTTCTTCCGGCATTTTGAACGAGAACTTTGATATGGGATGCATGATGTGGCACACAGACCACAAATCGCTGGTCCACATTGCAGACATAAACAACAACTGAAGAGCATAAGAAGGCCAATACCTAGGAAGGATAGAACTCTCCATCCCCAGGCTGATATCACATTCCAAAACCACCCGGACCACGTCCAAGTGCCTGGATTCTCGTGTATCTGGCTTACAATCTTATGAAGTCGTGTTATAGCTTTATATACAGATGGCGAATTTTCTGGTATGAATATGCAACAGCTGGATCCGATGACCCTGCAAGCTCCGCCCCTATCGGCCAGGATGACGTCAAGGACAAGACGATTCTGGAGAACAACAATTCTCATCACTGATTGTTCCTCTGTCAGATTGCCTAGGGCGGCTATAGTCTCGTTTACTACAGCTTCAAGAGTCTTGGTTAGTCTACGTATCAGCTTACTATTTGATATGGTACCTATATAGGGAAAGATACCTTTATTGAAATCTACATACTTGTCCCATGCCGTCTCAGTATAATCGACAACTGGGAGATCTCTACGCTCTCTTTCATGTACTAAATGAACATTTCGATAATAATCAGGGGGAGCTAGGAAAACAGGTGGCAAAAGGAATGCTATGTAACAGGTACCATCCCAATCTAGAGGCAGACGCATATATGCCGTCTGGCCACATATGAAGTAAGAATGGCGAGAAGCTCTAAATGAAGATTTGCCTTGATCACTATATTCTATTGTAGTAATGCATTGGCTATGGCCCATATGTATGGAACCAACTTTTCTTACACATAATTCACCTTTAACTGGAAATACTGACATAGTGGGCAGAATTAGTTCAACTTCGGATTTGACATTTAAAATCATAAGATTAGGCGTAAAATTACCTAATTTATACACTTCATTCTCTAAATCAGTTCCTGTTCTACTGGGGTGACCCTCCTTATTAGGGTGACAGACTTTGAATAAAACTAGATTCAGATTTCCCCATTTCCAATGTTGTTGATAAACTGCTGTGTCTGGGTCTATGGAATTTAATAAACTAAACCATGCTCCACAGGAGCCATTGTGGGTGAACGGATGTGGAAAGAAAGGCAGAACTCCTTTGTTATTCTGATAGGGAGGGAGTCGGCCACACACCCAACAATTGGTGGCATTACTAGTCTGATGGGAATGATGTAACATACTAATGAAGGTGTTATTGCGCAGCGCAAGTCTATAGGACAACTCATGTGGCGGTAGGTCACTAAAAGAATGTTCACCAGTTATATTGAAAGTACGTTTAGAAACAGGATAATACATATGCAACAATATACTTGCAGTAACTATTAAAAAACTCAAGGAAAACAAAATTAATAAAGTCACAATACAGTGGTTACGCAGTAATTTACAATAAGCATGTCGTTTCATTATGATTCTGGACTCTACATGATTCAGACCTAAGGGATACATGTCGGGACAGATTCAACCGCTTCACCTTGGAGAGGACTTAAACAATCAAATCGTCCGACAGCTTGGATCTGGACCTGAGTTTCTGTTTATAGAGTTCGGTGCTACTGGCCTCAGCCAAAGGTAGCTTTGAGTCAATGGGGGAAGACACACGGGGAGTACTGTTTGTGTCAGGAGGAAGTCCATGAAATTTTTTGATATGGCTGGAATGCACCCATCCTTTTCTTCCTTCGATCTTCACAGCTGTTCTGGTCGTCAGCAGGACCAACTTAGGAAGCCTCCACCTTGGCTCCAGTTGGGTTTTCCGATCAAAATTTCTGATGAGAACATAATCACCGGGAATTACATCATGAGGTTTCACCTCGGTGTTGTCGGGAAAAGCTGCGACTACCTGTGAACGACAAGATTGTAGTGCAGACATCAAGGAAGCCAGGTAATCTGTCAGCATATTACAGTCAACATCAGTTATTTTACGGGGTATAGGCGTCCCCCACATATTCGGTGGTCTACCAAAGATCACTTCATACGGGGATAGCCCTGTTCGAGAGTGTGCTACCATTCTCATGTAGAATAGCGCAACTGGTAAGGCTACTATCCAGTCCACACCTTTTTCCTGACATATTTTAGACAATCTGATTTTTAAAAGTTGATTATGTCGTTCCACGAGACCTGCTGCCTCGGGGTGTCGGACACAGTGGAATTTCCACTGATATCCCAACAAAAGTGAGACATGTTTCATTAATTCGGATGAGAAAGGCTGGCCGTTATCTGAATATACAACACGTGGTAAACCGTACCGTGGGAAGAATTCTCGAACTAGCTGCTTGGCAGTAGTCGGGGCAGTGTAATCTGATACGGGATACGCCTCTGTCCAACGGGAGAGAGCGCAGACAACTACGAGGACATATTTGAATCCTCAACAACGTTCCATCTGAATATAATCCATCTGGAGGACTTCAAAAGGATGGTCAGGAGGCTGAAATCCACCCTGCTCTACGGGAACACTTTTTCCTGGATTAAACTGACAACATATCATACAGGTACGAACTTTTTGTTTAGCTGCTGCTCGTAAATGTTTATTGAACCAAATGTGCTGAATGCTGTCTAGCATAGCCTTCTCTCCTAAATGTGCTGGACTGTGAACTGTAGCTATAATGGCTTGAACCATGGAATCAGGGAGAAACCATACAGATTTCTCCTTCGTCATCCACCCTTGATCTGTCTGGATCCCTCCTAGTTCAGTCCACTTCTTTATTTCTTCTGCTGTGGCATGTGTCTGTATGTCAATTACGTCAAGTGCGGGATCCTTAATTGTCATACACTGTGTTGGTGTCTGAACTATTGGCTTTGTCATGTCTAATGTGCGATTCTGAGCAGTCTGTTTAGCTGTTCTGTCAGCTAAATCATTGCCTTGAGAAATGGTATCAGTGGCCTTCGTATGTGCTTTACATTTCATAATCGATATAGCAGTGGGTAGATGTATTGCGTCTAACAAAGCATGAATGAGGGGTCCGTGCTGAATGTGGGCACCATGGGAGGTTAAATAACCTCTCTCTCGCCACAGCACGCCGAAGTCGTGTACAACTCCGAATGCATAACGTGAGTCAGTGTATACATTAACTTTCTTATTTGTGGCTTGAATACAGGCTTGTGTTAGAGCAATAAGTTCTGCTGCTTGGGCTGACAAAGTATCTACACAATTTGTCTCAATAACTTCAGTGTCTGTTGTGACTGCATACGCGGCCACTAAGTCTCCTGTACTTGCTCTCATGCATGATCCGTCTACATACAACGTCAGGTCTGGATCTAACAATGGAACGTCTGTCAAGTCTTGTCTAGGTTTCGTCTTTATTTCAATGATTTCAACACAATCATGAGCTAGTGGGTCTGTTCCAATTATAGGTAATAGTGTAGCAGGATTCAATGTATTACACCGTCGGATCTCTATGTGTGGTTGAAACAATGTCAGTTCATAACCGGTAAGTCTTGCTATGGTCAAGTGTTGTGTTTGTGTTCGGTTCACAAGAACCTCTACCGCATGTGGTACTTGTACTGTCAATGGGTGTCCTAATACTATGGCATCGCTTTGTCTGATAGCTAAGGCTGTCGCTGCCACTGATTTCAGGCATGCAGGCAAAGCCTGAGCTACGGGATCTAATGTACTGGAAAAATAAGCACATGGCTTACGTGATCCTGCTTGATCCTGAGTGAGTACTGACAAGGCAGTACCTTCGCGTTCTGTAACAAAGAGTGTAAAATGTTTGCTATAACATGGTGTTGCTAAAACAGGTGCTTGACATAAAGCTTTCTTTAAACTTTCAAAAGCTTGTGTATGTTCTTGAGTCCAAGGGAGAACAGTCGATGTGGCTGCCTCCTGTGTGGTTAACTGAATGAGTGGTTTTGCTAGAAATGCGTACTGAGGGATCCACTGCCTACAATATGAAGTGAGGCCTATGAAAGCTCGCACCTCCTTTTGTGTCTGGGGTATTGACATGTTAACAATTAACTGGATGCGATCTGGTGTAAGCTGCCTTCCCTCCTTGGACAGCGAGTGACCAAGATAAATAACTCGCTGAACACAGAATTGCAGCTTGGAAGGGGACACCTTGTGCCCCTTGTCGGCTAGGAAATGTAAAACTGTCAGAGAAGCTTTTTCACATTCTGACTCGCTTCTCGCGGTGATCAGCAGATCATCGACATATTGAAGCAGTGCAGTATTGACTGGCATGTGGATACTGTCAAGTTCTCGTTTCAATGCTTGGCTGTAGATGCTGGGGCTTTCTGTGAATCCTTGGGGAGCGCGTGAGAATTTAAAGCTGCGCCCATTTAAACTGAATCCGAACAAGTATTGGCTTTCCGGATCTATTGGGACGCTGAAAAAGGCATTCTTGAGATCAATTACAGTAAAGAATGTTGCTTCGGAATCAATTGCTGTCAATAATGATGATATATCAGGGACCACAGGGAATTGTGGTACAATACACTTGTTTAGTTCACGCAAATCAATAACCAATCGGTATACTGGTGGGGCAGTAGGATCAGTTCGTTTAAGAATCGGAATTATCGGTGAATTACATATATTAGAGTCTGTTTCTACAACTACTCCCTGGGCAATCAGCTCGTCAATGATTTTCAGCAAAGCCACCACAGCATCATGCGGTAACTTGTATTGTCGCATTCGTGGTAGTACCACTCCTGCTTTCAATGTAACTCGATAGGGTGTAATGTTCATGCAGCCAACATCCGTAGGGCCTTGTGCCCATAGATGTACTGGTAAAGTCTGTAGTCGGGGATCCATGTCTCTAGACACATAGTGACCTTTAAAATCACGCAAAAACAACCTTACTCCTTCCGGAGAACAACATATTATGGCTCCTAGTGCTTTCAGAGTCTTAATTCCTAACAGATTTTCTGGGCATGATTTAGTAAGCAATAAATCTGTAGTTCGTGTCAAAGGCCCTATCGTAAGTGGTAGAGGCTGTGATACTTCATTAACAATAGGTTTTCCCGAAAAACCAAGGGAAACATTTTGAGAGCCTGAGAGGGGTGCCCCTGGAACTTCACTACGTTTTATTGTTGTTCGACTTGCCCCTGTATCGAGTAAGAATTTTCTATTTTGACCTAATAATTCACTATGTACATAAGGTCCTTCTTGATCTACAGGAATCTCGATAAGTGGTAAGTCAACTTCCCTCTCTAGGCTGGTTCATGCGTAACGCTGATACTCAGGGTATTCATACTGTGCGGTCTGATACATTTGTCGTGTTGTGGTTTGTGTGGCAGTAGCAGGCAACGGTGGTGCAGCTGGCACAAACTGTATGGGTTGCTGTGAGGCTGGCATGGACTGTTGCTGAACTGGCATGGACTGTCCATGCTGCATAGCTCCTTGTTCATTCTGATCTTGTCTAACTAATCGTGGTCTCTCTTTTGCAATACCTGTAGCTATATTACGTTTTAGAACTGGGCAATCATGTACATAATGGCCTAGTTGTTTACAGTAATTGCAGGTTCCTTTTACAGGGACTGCAGAATCACCAGAATGTGTCACACCCTTTTTGTGACCATCTGCTGGTACTGTCTGAGAAACTAGCATTTTCATTTTTGTATCCTTCATGCGTCTATGCTCATGTTCTTGTTCATCCCTAATTCTATTGTGATGATACTGTAACATTTGTAGCATTTGCGACGGAGTGTTACTTTGCCAGGTACTCTCGAATTTCAATATTCTATTCTTCACTGGAGGCAATGCATTTTCCACTAATTTTGTCACAAATAGATGTGGATATGAGTCACTACTTGCTTTTATACCACTATTTATACCAAAACATTTTTCAAATCGAGCATAATAATCGCTTGTGTCTTCATCTTGCTTTTGTTTGCAGGCTGTGATTGCACCCCAATCTTCCTTTTTTGTAGTTAATAAACGTGGCAGTACCTGTACTAGTAAACCTGGTAACAGTTTAACTTTATCCCCGAGCCCTGAACCTGCAGTTCGGCCCCTTTCTTCCTCTGCTAATGCTGTCCAGTCTATCTTTTGGTCTCCTACTTCCCACTCTTTTTCTTTCAGTTTTTCATATATGCCAGCAGGCAAAAGCACCTTTAATATCGTCATAATATCAGGAAAGGTGTACTCTCCCATCAGTAACATGTCTTTAATTTCTCGGTGGAAACCCGCTGGGTCCTTGTCGTGACTAGGTACTACTTTCTTCATTTCTAATAATTCCATTTTTGATATGGGTGTGTAAACAAATACACGGTGAAACTCATTGTCTTCGCCTTTTATTGGGTGCACTTCTCGTAAAGGATTTTGTCTATCCATATAGTACGGTGCTCTTTCTCTGCGGGGCAGGGAGAGAGAATCTGGATTTACAAAAAGGACATACTGTTTACGTGACACTAATATCTCCTTAATTAGCTTGTTACTAGAACCTCTCCATCTGTTCGTGAGTAGTTCCGTTAATATATCAGGTAAAGGACCAGGGTCAGCATGTTGGCTCTTATATAATATGAGGAGTTGCTGAATCATATAGATTCCAGCTAAGCGTTGTTCATCTGTACTGAGATTAAAAAACGTGTGTGCTACGGTCTCATCACCGTATTTTTCAGGACTGTCAATCCAGTGAACGGCTGATCTGGCCAATTCTTGCTCATCCATGGAATCGAGGAGGTGGTAACCCCTTCGTTCTCGCAGTATCTTATCTGCGGCTTGGAACGAATGTTCAGGAGATTTCAGATTTATTACAGGCGTCGGATACGTTCTGTTATTATTTGGACATACAGAGTGTATGGGATCAGAAAAACATCTAGCATTATCACAGGATCTTCCTCTGCCTACATAGGCTATGGTCTCTGACTGTCTTGCGGAATTCCCTGATTCGGACACTTCATCTTGCTCAAACTCGTCTGTTCCCAATCTTTCTTCATGAATACGCTCTATTTCTTTACGTATTTTTCGGCACATGGCTATTATACAATTTTGCTTATCGTGTCTCCCTTCTGATATATTCTGACTCCATCTTGTGAGAGTAAGCATTGCATTCGGGTCTACCCCCGGACGGTCTTGATTTCTGATTACACAGTTTATGAGGAAACGTAACAGTTCCCCTTGTATTTCTACTTTCTGGAATTCCATAGCTCTGTTAATACATCCTGGATCTCGTCCTGTTTGAACAAAATGATATATGTTATCTAGATGCGTAGTCATTCCTGGTAACCTCGCTAAATACTCGGCGGCTCGCCTGATACGTAATGATGCCAGGACCATTTCGTCCTCTTTACCAACCACTGGGTCATATCTACAATTTACAAGGAGTTCCTTAAGCGTACGTTCACTTACGAATTTAGGTGTACGTGAATGTGCTGACTCTTGAAAAACAAGTTTATTTATTCTAGGTGGTGTGAAGGTATTGCTAGCCCCTCCCGTGGCCCCATCTGGGGCGTCGGGTGTGAATGGGTTCGTTGAACGTGACACAGCAACTATGGGTGTCGATACCCCTGTAGAGTCGACTGCGGAGACAGATGCGGAAACAGATGTGCTTGCCAAAGCTTGTGTCGGGACTTGCTGTTGCACGGGGACAGGTACCTGATCCTGACGTTGAACCCCTCCGCTAGGCGGTCTATGTGGTGTGGCGTTAGCATACTCGGGAGCTGCGTCGTCTAGATATGAGGAAAGAAAAACATCTTCTGCGGTTCTGGGATGCCCTTTTGGATGTACCTTAATTGGAAATAATGGGGGTGGCAAGTCTTTTGGCGTCTCTGGAGCAGCCTTAGGTAGTCCTTCGGCTAGAAGGGGATACATACCATTCATAAGAGCATTTCTTTGTCTATTTACTTGTTCTGATTTCACTCGGATACCTTCCTTAATTAATAGATTTTCTTCAATTTTATTTGAACTTTCTTTACTCCTCTCTTCTTGTCTACGTGCTTTTTCTGTTCGTCTATGAGATTCTTTACGCCATAACTCAACAGCGTCTTTCTGTGACTGTCTGACCTTTCTTTTCCATAACTCTTCCTCCACTTTCATGATGCATTCTGCATCCCAGGTTCCCGCTACGGGCCACCTTTGACTTTCCGGCAATCCCTTGGTATAATCTACCCATAGATCAAGAAACAATATGGCATCTAAGCCATGTTTATGGTACATAAAATGCCCTGGAGTGTCCCTAGGAGGAATAGGAACTGCTTCTTCAAGCACCCCTTTTCTGGTAGTAATCTGTCTTAACTTCGAGAAGAGCGGCATATTTACAACTGATCTGATACTTACTCTTGAATTTTCTTAAATACGAAAAACACAATAAATGAACAGTGAACAATGAACAGTCATTCATACCACAATATGCAAGACATTTCTGAATACTTTAAACATTAAACATTAAACATTATAACAATGATCGACAATGATGACAGTCTGCCTAACTAGTCACCACGCTGAATTCTTGACAATAACTGAATACTTCGGAATACTTGATATACTGCTAAACAGTACATATACACTGCTAAACAGTGCAGACCGGATTTGTGTACCCAAATCCGTCTTGACCGGCACAACCTATGTGCGCGTAAACACGCCTCCCCGGTGATGGTACTCACCGAGTAGCTCCTTGAAACGGAAGGCCTCAGAGAATGGACAGGACTCGATAACTGCGGACAGCGGACCCTCTGGACATCGGGATTTCGGAAAACCTGGTGGGCCTCAGTATACCTCGGATCTTGCTCTCTCAGCTAGGCTCTGGTCGGGATACTTCGCACTTCTCACCGCCTCGTCTGGGTTGATCGCAGCCTCAGTCGCCCCCGCTTGACCGGAGGGAGCTTACAGGAAATCCTGCTGGTACGCGTTTATGGTCCGTCCAGCTGTGGCAGGAGACCGGGCCTGCAACGCACCGCCGGCGCGTGAGATGAGAAAGTGTCCCTGTTCGGGCGCCATTATGTGGTAAATAAAAATACCGGACTGAATTTCATACGGAATCTTAAAATAAAGTAAATAGCTCAAAATAACAAGAGGCAGAATCCGTGGTATAAGAGGTTTTCTAAATGGGCTTTATTCCATTCAAAATGGCCGACTCGAGTCGCGGCCTTCAGGTTCCGTCACCACGAGGGTTCAGGAAGTGAAGTACAATACTTTATTGACAGTCATGTATTTTTATAATAAGTGCATTACAATGAAACGAATGTAGAAGGCGTAACATTTGATAAGAAAAGTGACAAAATAGGTACGTAATCGAAACTAGGCGTAATAAGGAATAGAAGAAACATGATTGGTTAAGACTATCAGACATAGGTGGATCTATAAGATAATACTTGGCATAGATGCGCGCGCAGCAGCATGACGTGTGATAGACGTGCAACTAGGGGTGAAGGGGACTTGACATTTAGCTCTACATGTGGAGACGAGAAGTCTGGGGTCAAGTCAACCTAATCCCAAATCATATCTACCATCCTATGTTTGGAGAACTATGTTATCCACAAGGAAGGACTCTCGGACAGAATCTATTCTATACTAACTGTGTGTGCGTGTACAAGCGTCTAAGTGTCTATATGAGATGCGAGGGGCAGAAAACTTTCCATGGCAGCAGGGCTATGAATCACTTGTAGGAGGACGGAAAGGCTGAGTCCTTTGCTTGTGAGCTAAGGGAAATGTTTACCTAAATCACTAGACAGGAATGCATCGGCTGAAGAGCAAAATAGATAATTCGAAGGTGAAATACAACTTCTTGGCAGGCAGGCGAAAACTGGCCGAGGCAGGCACCGTTAGCTGCACAGGGAGTAGGACAAAGTTCATGGATACAGATGCGAGCTCAAGCTGAAGTTGTCAAAAGACAGAGAGCAGGGAAAGGCTTTGAGGACAGAATCGGGCCTACTTGCCTGAACTGTAAAAATGGAGTAACTTAGCCATATAAAGTCGGTGGCCTTTCATGTTTAGGAATCGAATATCCAGCCCATTGATGGCGGATCTGACAGAGAACATGTCGGCGGTAGACACACATATGTTTGCGTCTTAGAAACTGGAACCGGAGGGAACATACATGTACTTGTAACATGCATATAGAACCGTTGGGGTCCAAGATAGGGGACATAACTGATCAGGAAAATCCACATTTCCACACTGGAATGGCTCCTGCAGCGAGGGTGAAGTTCTTGATGGGCCTTTTCTTAAAAAGGCTCAGCTCAAAATTAATATGAAAAGGTGAGCGAGTGAGTAAGTGAAGGGATGGATGGGTGGATGGCTGGATGAATTAGTGAAAGGGTGAATGGATGAATGAAAGATTGAATAGATGGCTAATGAGAGAGGATGGATGGATGGATTGATGAGTGAGTGGAAGGATGGATCAAAGAAAAGGTAAATAGCTGGATGTATGGGTGGAAGGGTAGCTGGATGGTAAAAGGGTGGATGGATGAGTGAAAGGATGGATGAGTGAAAGGATGGATGAGTGAAAGGATGGATGAGTGAAAGGATGGATGAGTGAAAAGGTGGATGGGTGGATGGATGAGTGAAATGATGTATGGATTGATGAATTGATAAGTGCAAGGGTGAATGGATGGACGGAGGAGTAAAAGGGTGGATGTAAGGATGGATGAGTGAGTGAAAGGGAAGGTAGATGGGCAAAAGGATGAATAGATGAGTGAAGGAGTGAAAGGATAAATGGATGAGAGAAAGGATGGATGAGCGATAGGGTCAATGGATGGATTCATGAGTGGATAAGTAGATGGATGGGTGGGTGGGTGGATGGATGGAAGGATGACTAAGTGAAAGGGTCGATGGAGAGAGAAAGGGAGGATGGATGGATGACTGAAAGGGTGGATGAGTGGGTGGGTGGATGGATGACTAAGTGAAAGGATGGCTGGATGAATGAAAAGGTAAATGGCTGGATGGATGAGTGAATGGATGGGTAGAAGAGTGGATGGATGAGTACAGATGGATAGGGTGAAAGGATGGATGGATAATGGATAGCTGAGTGAAAGGATGGATGAAGGGATGGATGAGTGAAATGATAGATGGAAGGATACATGATGGATAGGTTTGCAAATGGTTGAATATGTTTGGGTATGGCTGGGCTTATTTATATACTATTGCGCGACCTCCTCTGATGTGTCTGTAAAACTTACCTATTGTCCTAAAGTTTTGTCCTGAATTTTGACCTCCTGTCCTGAATTTGTGTCCTGAATTTTGACCCTTTGTCCTGAATTTTTACACTCACCGTCCTGAATTTGCACCAATGCCAGTTGGTCACCCTACTGGACACACTCTTTGCACCATCCGTGCCGCTCACTAGACACCCATCATTACCCTTCACTGCTGAGACTGGGGTATGCCACCGATTGCAAAAGCTGCACTTGCGCACGCTGGGATGGACGTTCTTGAACGGCACCTTTGTTAGTATGGAGACGGCACTCGGGACGACCATATGGGGCTGCTGGATAGAATGACATACTTTCAGCTGAGAGTTTGCTGCACGCGCAATACGAATCGTTCCTGATTGCGCCACAAACTTTCCACGTTTTGGAGGTATTTCTGGCTAATCCTTTACCCCGCAAATTCATAACCCGTTTATATTCTGGTATGCAGCGTGAATCTCCAGTTTGCGCCCCACCTGCGCAGCGCGAATGGGAGGAAAGCTTGGGAGCTCCATTCGAGGAGGGCGTGTGGTCCTACTACTGCACGCAGGCCAGAGAGCTATCACCCAACTATAGACTGCGGTTAATATATTTTTAATTTCTCCATAGGCTTTACAGGACCCCTGTGTGGCTGCGAAGAGCAGGTCTAAGTGCAGATGCAAGGTATGCGCGTTGTGGACCGTCGGAGGCTTCCTTCCTACACCTGGCCTGGGAGTGCCCAGATGTAGCAGGGTACTGTGGTTGCGTTTTGGATGTGCTGGACGAAATACTAAGCTGCAGGTTGGAATGATCTCCGCTGATCGCCCTACTTGGATATGTGAGAAACGCACCGGTAGATAACAGGAAGTTGGCAGCTATGATGCTGCTAGCAAAAAGGCAGGTAGCGATCTGCTGGGGCCAGAAATGCAAGCTGCACAGAAATGAGTGGCATAGAGATGCAGCATTCTCTCATAACCAACTATCTGAATTCTGGGAATTAATGCCTGTGCAGGCGCTCCCTCAAAATATATGGGAGCAACTGCATCCCCTTGACTAAGTATTGGATCCTGCCACATGTGCGTAGGTGGAACGATGGAAGTGTAAGGAGTGTTTGTGGAGACATCCTTTGCACCGAAATGCTACTTCATGGGTGATGGCCATGGAGAGACTCCTCCCCCCTCCTTCCCTTCTGTCTTCCATTCTGTCTTCCTCTCTTTTTTCTTTTAGTTCACTGCCGCCTCTTTCTGGAAAGACAGGCAAGCTGGTTATTGAGACACTGTATGTCTTAATGGACTTGCATCGCCATTGATATGGCAAGCTTGTTTGTGACTGTCAACATGCATTGGGCATGTGCTACGCTTCTTCCTGCCTTCAGTCTGTATGCAGCTTGCTGTTGTTTGTATTGATGAAAATCTATAAATAAAGATTTAAAATAAAAAAAACAAGTCTTTCTAGACATGGTACCTGGACACCACATATCGACAAAATATTGAAAAATCCTGTCAGAAAGTGACACAGGGTGGTTCTCTTCACGGAGCAGTGCTTAACTGGCGTGGAAAGTAAAGAACTAACATCAGCATGCCAATGTGGCGTCTATATAGGTGACACAGACGTCTCGTCTAGTGCAAGGGATGCCGACAAAATCACGCAGGCCCAGACCGACGCCACCTACCAGTGCACCGGGGTATTGCTTGAAGAAAAATCTTCTAGGTCCAGTGTGACGCCTGCGGAATTCAAAGGTAAGGAATATGCAGCAAGCTGCCTCTATCAGATTGAGGAAAATAAGTTTAACAGTTTTTGCAGGCCTGCACTTATTTTTTAAATTAAAACACAGTGATCTGCATCGAGTAAGGTGGGCAGTTTCCTGGATCCCACCTTGAGAGTGTCTGTCTCCCCTGAATTAAGCTGGCTCTCAGGGTCATTAAGATAAAGACAGAATAGGAAGGGGTCTAGGACACAACCTTGCCTCACTCCGTATTTCATTTAATTTGTGTCAGTGCACTCACCTTTCTCCCATACCTTGCAGACCCTGTTACATGCATCTGAGCTAGAAAGTGCACCAGTGCTGTGTCTATACCCATTTTAAGCATTTTTGATCATAATTTCCCTCTACCCACCCAGTCAAAATCTTACGCTGGGTCCATGAATTGGAGTGTGCCGCTCTTTGCCATTGTGCATTTACTAATGATCAGGTGGAGATTAAGGTCTACCCATCAGCTTGCTTGTGGAATCAATTAAAGAAATTGGGTGATAGCAGCGGTAGTCTGCTCTGTCACACTTTTTGAAGATGGGTTCTATAGTGGCAGTTAACCATGTTTTAGGAGGACCTTCAATAACTGCACTTCTCATGGTTGTTGTAAGTAATGGTGCCCACAGATCAAGATTATCCAAAAAGAGGTCAGTTGGCACAACATCTGTGCCAGAGGCCTTGTTTCTCGCGTTCCGTTCAAGTGCATGTCTAACCCCCTCATAAGTTAGTATGGTTAGCTCAGAGCCATCCCATTTCACATTGCTAGTGACTGGTTTGATGCTATTATAGAATATAGAAAAATGTTCAACCCATTCATGCAGAGGAATGATGACATCAATATGTGAATTCTGAATGTCTTTACAGAAAGAATCATTGACTGTCTTCCAAAACAGACACGGGTCCTTCCTTACACTTGCTTAGTGCAATTTTCCCATGCTTCTTGCCTGGTGACCATCTTTCTCTGCATGATTGCCTTCTTATAGTGTAGCCTGCAAGTACTCACTGGTCCCCTATATCGGGGGTACCTGTTCCGGGGCACATAAAAGATTATTTTGGGTCTTCAAGCAATTATTATTAAACTGTCTTTGTTGTCTAGACTCGCAATGTTTTTTTTTCAATAGACAGAAAATTGGTGACTATGTGGCAAATTCCCTCAAAAGCCTGCAACAAGAGCTTGGGATTTAGGTCAGGCTCCAGGCAAGCTAATACCTGCCTCCTGCTTCTCCTTAGTAGTTCCACCAATATAGCACCGGGCTCACCGTAGACCACCTGAGTAAGACCCCCTTGCTTTTGCTGTCATTGACATAATAGATGATTCACTTGGGCGTTTGTTGGTATCCCTGTCAAACGATTGGGTCACTGGATAGTGATCACTCAAGCAAACTTGTAGAATAGAGGAAGTGATAGCTCTAGGCTTATAATAATGATAAAGAACAAATAAAGTTGATAAGACTGCCTTGGCCTCTTCCTATTGGGAGATATGATTGGTATTCGAACATGGCATGCGGTCAATGGTCAGATAAAGGGAAAACATATTTAAAATAGAATTAGAAATCTCTACTCAAGGGATGTGCTCAAAATGGGTGCAACCCTCCATGTCACATCCTGGCATCCCACAAACAGAGGACTCATACAATGTACATAATTTACAATTGAACTCACATCCCAGCCAAATCACAATATACTCCAATTTGAGATTACAAATAACTTAGCTAAGATTCTGTTCAAGAGATGCAGCAATGTCAACATTATAGAAGGCAACATTGTTATGATAAAAATTGAAAATAACAAGTGTTAGCCTTGGTTTATACATAACACTTATAACTTGAAAGTGAGGTGAGTCGAGGTGCAACTTTACATTCTTTACATCTAGCGTGGTTGAAATTAAAGTTAACAAACCACCTCTGTGATGCCCTCCTCTAGAAGGGACTGCTGGGGTATGAATTGAGAGAAACCCATCAATATACACTGGTTCTCTTGCCCATGTCTCTTGGAGACGAACTATAATGTAAGTCTTAATCAGTTTAATCCACTCTACATTCTTCTCCTTATTAAACACACAAACTACATTCCAAAACATCTCATTAAAACCATAGTGTTTGTCAGACACAGATGACCTGTGGTGTATTATTCCAAATGGCAAAATCTCTGCAACTGGGTCAGCAGGGTCTAACTTAATGCGGGTATCCTCAGCAGAAAGAGTATCAGTATCTCCCAAAGTTGGAGCAAAGCACCGTAACCCTTTATTCAGAGGCACTATTTACTTCTCAGTACAATTCACATTGCTAGGGGGATTTATCAATAAATTCTGGGGGAGCCTCCAACACTAACTGGTCTTTAGGAGTTGGTTTTCTGAACGTCTATTTAAAGTGTTCACGTTGTGGGCTGCATGGCCTTAAATGTAATAGTCAGTCAACTTCTTCCCGGGACGTAAAGCAATTGTAGGTAGAGACCTCAAGTAAGAATTATATGGCAGAGGTGCATGGGCACAAACTTTACAAGACTTTGCGGCTCCAGGTTTATAGAAACAAAACCACAGTAATGCCGCCAGAAAATGGATGAACTGCAGAAAACGTTTCCAATAAAGACCCAGCAATGAATTAATTCCTAATATTGATGACAATCCAGTCCCCTGGTTCGCTTTTGGGGTGTAATCCGACCCTGTGTACCCGTTGCACATTGATTATGCTGTCATATAAGGATTCAGAGCTGTAGAAATCCGAGTACTTAGCCAGCCAGTGTACAGTCTTGTTTTTTAACTGATGATAAGCTTCGTCCTCCCACCATTGAGGTGGCTTCAGGTGGGAGCTGGATAACTCTTTTTGGTTGTGAAGAGCAATGCATGTGCCCAGTTCTGAGGGTTCTGACATTAGCTGCCTGTTCTGGGCAGTAGTCCAGTCTCAGTGAGGCTGTTGGTGGAATAATAGTGGCATTCAGATTCTTTGCACTTGCATTAGCTGGGCCTGCTTTAGCGGGCCTCAAGAGTACTTTGGTGCCCTGTGGACCTTCTCTTTGCTCCACAGAAGATCCAACATAGGTAATTTATTTGGCTTGTCTGTTCACACCAGAGGTTGAGGCTAAGCTGTTTGTGGCCTTATCCAATATTAGTGTGTTCCTGGTCGCATATGATCTTTAATGAGGCTTCAGTGCTCTTCAGAATGAATAATATTGGATCAACTACTTTTTTCAATGTTACCTCAAAAATGTCACTGAGCATAGCAGGAGTAAACTGTTCTACCAAAGTATCCTTCCCCCAACCATCAAGGGGGGCTCAACAAGACTTGATGCAGCGGGTACTTTGTTAGAATTTTCTTGTTGGTTTGGTGTGGGTCGTGGCTGATCTTTTTGTACTTCTAGCCTTTTTTGGTGGGGGTGGTCTAGCATTTGTTTGCCATCTCTTTGAGAGTTACTGGGGACAATAATTAAGTCGTCATAAAAACACATGGATTAGAGTTTATAAAATTGGTCTCATTTGTCATTGTTCGTGGTATTATAGGCAAAATCTCTGTGGTGCCAATAATTTTATTTGACTCTACTGTTATATTATGTTCCCCAATCTCTCCTCTACAGATTGTATTTCATTATTGAGCGCCCCCATAGGAGTTGTGGGGAAACTCATTATGGTAGCAATTAATGGGAGATCTTTGGCAGACATCATGACAGTTTTCCTTTTTCCCATTGTCTCTTACCTTAGATTGTGGGACAGTATAGTTGTTTCAAAATCAAACCCCGGTGAGAGCAAGATGCAGAGCAAGAGGGCCAAGAGGGGTGGCTCAGCCCAGCCTCAGTCGGCCGAGGGCAGGGAAATTTGCTACTATTGTGCCGATCATGGCAACCCCTCCTCCTTGCAATGGTGCAGTGAGAATGTCAACATGGCCTGCTGGGGGATATAGTCCCACCTCAGCAGGTCGCAAGTCGCCAGCAAAGTGTTTCCCACCGCAGGCAGTGAAACGCGCTAATATAGCGCCAAGCATGGCAGTACCTTCTCCTTGCAATGGGGCAGTGAGAATGTAGTTTCACCCCAGCATTTCACCAGTCACCAACAAAGTGTACCGCAACGCAGGCAGGAAAATGCGCTAATATAACACAGAGCATGGCAGTCCCTACTTCTTGCAATGGGACGGTAAGAATGTAAACAAGGCCTGCTGGGGGATGTATTCTCACCTCAACAGGCTGCCAGTCGCCAACAAAGTGTACCCCTTCCCTTAGAATGCAGTGTACAGTAGAGGAGGGCGGAGTCGGCAGAGCTCCAAGATGGCAGCAAGCCTTGTGAGGCCCGGCACTGCCCTACTTTCAGGGCTATTTATGGACGCGGAGAGATAGAGAGAGAGGGTGGGGGTGTGGCAGGTGTGTGATTGGCCTCCCTCAGGACCAGGCAAGCAACACTTCAGCAGTGTCACTCGGTGGCTCCTGGGAAGTGGACATTCCACCTGATGATCTAGAAGCTCCTAGCTCCTCACTCCTCGGGACATGATGGTGACTGCCATGAAAGGCCGTGAATGGTACAATGGATTGCTGCACACCATACAAGGAGAGAGTAAGTGCTGCAGAAAAGATGTGTGGAGGATGCTGGATGGACCATGGATTTTCCTTCCTGCCCTGAGACAATCGGATGCCATTGAGATCAGGTTTGGGGCTGATGTGTACAGAGATGACATGCAGCTGATGGACCAGGGTCCAAAGTAAGAGAGGAGCCAAAGGAGCTTTTTCTTTCAGAAACCACCTCATTCAGGAGTTTCCTACAAGGATGACGATGTACAGCATTTAGAGAGGGTATCCTGGATTCTATCATAAGCTGTATCTCTAAAAATGTGTAGGGGCTACTATCTTACTAGTTTTCAACCTGCTGACACCTCAGAATTCCAACACACTCACTCCCTGATCTAAGCATTCTGTCTCCAGTTTGGAGATGTGTGGAAATATGGATTTTTCTGATCAGTTATGTCCCCTATCTTGGACCCCAACGGTTCCATGTATGAATCACAAGTACATGTATGTTCCCTCCAGTTCCAGTTATGAAGACGCAAACACATGTGCGTCCACCGTCAACATGTCCTCTGTCAGATCCGCCATGAATAGGCCGGATATTCCATTCCTAAGTATGAAAGGCCACCGGCTTTATATGGTTCACTTATGCCATTTTACAGTCCAGGCAAGTAGGCCCTGATTCTGTCATCGAACTCTTCTTGCCTTCTGCCTCTGAAAGCTCCAGTCTGAGCCTGCATCTGTGACCATGAACTTTGCCTCATTTTCTGCGCGGCTCACGAAGCCTGACATCAGCCTGCTGCCTGCCAAAAACTGTATTTCACCTTCGAAATTATCTGCTCCGTTCTCTGCCCGATGCATTCCTGTCTAGTAGTTTAAGTAAACATTCTTCTAGCTACCGAGCAAAGGCTCGGCTTCTCTGTCTTTATTAAAGTAATTCATAGCCCTATTGCTATGGAAGATGTCCGCCCTCGCATCTAGTGTAGATACTTAGACGCTTGTACACGCACTAATGGTCAGTATAGTCAGGATAGAATAAGATTCTACTCGAAGAGACCTCTCTTTTGGATAACTTAGTTCTTTAAACATAGGATGTTAGATATGATTTGGGATTAGGTTGACTTGACCCTCCAGACTTCTGTCGCCACATGTAGAGCTAAATGTCAAGTCCCCTTCACCCCCTAGTTGCACGTCAATCACACGTCATGCTGCTGCGCGCGCATCTATACCAAGTATAATCTTATAGATCCACCTATATATGACATCATAACCAATTATGTTCCTTTTTACTCCTCATTACGCCCATTTCCGGTTACGCATGTGAATTGTTATCTTTGCTATCAATTGTTACGCCTCTTATATTTACTTCACTGTAATGTCTATTGTATAAAAGTAATTGATTGTCAATAACGTATGTACTTCACTTCCTGAACCTTCGTGGTGACGGAACTTGGAGCAACCGATTATAATCGACCATTGGAATAAAGCCCATTCCGAACCTCTAATACCACGGATTCTGCCTCTTATTTACTGAGCTGTTTTATTATGTTTCTGTATCAAATTAAGTCCCGGTAATTAAATTATTTACCACATGAATGGCGCCCGAATAGGGACACTTTCTCATCTCACGCGCCGGCGGTGAGTTGCAGGCCCGGTCTCCTGCCACAGCTGGACGGACAATAACGCGTACCAGCAGGATTTCCTGTATCTCCCTCCGGTCAAGCGGGGGCGACTGAGGCTGCGATCAACACCCAGACGAGGCGGTGAGAAGTGCGAAGTATCCCGACCAGAGCCTAGCTGAGAGAGCAAGATCCGAGGTATACAGAGGCCCACCAGTTTCCGAAGTCCCAAGTCGAGTCCAGTCTCCGCAGTGTTCGAGTCGAGTCCAGTCCGGTTCAAGTTCAGTTCAGTTTCCGAGGCCTTCCGTTTCCGAGCTACCCGGTGAGTACCATTACTGGGGAGGCTTTCTGACGTGCACATAGTTTGTGCCGGTCAAGACGGGTTTGGGTACACAAATCCGGTCTGCACTGTTTCAGCAGTGTATCTGTACTGTTTAGCAGTATATCAAGTATATAATTCAGAATGATTCAGTTAATGTCGAGTATTATGTTTAGTGATTAAGTTTTCCTTAGATCGTCATCATTATTGATTGTTCAGGTAAATGTTAAATGTTAAATGTTTTAAGTACGTTCTGCATATTGTGGTGTGAATGACTGTTCATTATCGTGTTTACTGTATTAAGTTTGTTTTAAATCAAGTATCAGATCAGTTCTCAATATGCCGCTCTTTTCAAAATTAAGACAGATCACAACAAGAAAAGGGGTACTCGAAGAAGCCGTTCCTATTCCTCCTAGGGACACTCCAGGGTACTTCATGTATCATAAACATGGCTTAGACGCTATATTATTTCTTGATTTATGGGTAGACTACACCAAGGAATTACCAGAAAGTCAGAGGTGGCCCACAGCGGGGACCTGGGATGCAGAGTGCATCATGAAAGTCGAGGAAGAGTTATGGAAAAGGAAAGTCAGACAGTCACAGAAAGACGTTATGGCGTAAAGAATCTCATAGACGTACAGAAAAAGCACTCCGACAGGAAGAGAAGAATAAAGAGAGTTCAAATAAAGTTCGAGAAAATCTATTAATTGAAGAAGGTATCCGAGTGAAATCAGAACAAGTAGACAGACAAAGAAATGCCCTTATGAATGGTATGTATCCCCTTCTGGCCGAAGGGTTACCTAAGGCTACTCCAGAGATACCAAAAGACTTGCCAACCCCATTATTTCCAATAAAGGTACATCCTAAGGGGCATCCTAGAACCGCAGAAGATGTTTTTCTTTCCTCATATTTAGATGACGCAGCACCCGAGTATGCTAATTCCGCCCCACATAGACCGCCTGCCAGGGAGGTTCAACGCCAAGATCCAGTACCCGTATCTCTACAGTAACAAATTCCGGCAAGCACATCTGTTTCTGCATCTGTTCCTACAGCTACTTCTATAGCTGTGTCCACACCTATAGTTGCTGTGTCGCGTTCAACGAATCCTTTCACGCCCGATACCCCAGATGGGGTATCGGGTACCAATATTTTTTCTACGCCACCCAGAATAACTAAACTTACCTTTCAAGAGTCAGCACATTCACGTACCCCCAAACTCATAAATGCCCGTACGCTTAAGGAACTTCTTGTAGATTGTAGATATGACCCTGTGCCCGGCAAAGAGGACGAAATGATCATGGCATCATTACGTATCAGACGAGCCGCAGTGTATTTAGGGAAGTTACCAGGAATGACTGCGCATCTAGATAATATATACCATTTTGTCCAAACAGGGCGAGATTCTGAATGTATTAACAGAGCTATGGAATACCAGAAAGTGGAGATACAGGGGGAACTGTTACGTTTCCTCATAAATTGTGTGATCAGAAATCAAGACCGACCGGGGGTAGACCCGGAAGCAATGCAAATTCTTACCAGGTGGAGCCAGAATATATCAGAAGGTAGACATGATAAGCAAAATTGTATAATAGCCATGTGCCGAAAGATCCGTAAAGAAATAGAACGCTTACACGAAGAAAGATTAGCGGTAGACCAGTTCGAACAAAGCGAGGAAGAAGGATCAGGACTGTCCACAGGACAGTCAGACACCATAGCCTATGTGGGTAGAGGAAGATCTCATAATAGTAATAGATGTTTTATTGACCCGATACGTCCGATATGTCCAGATAATAACAGGAATTTTCAAACACCTATAATTAATATAAGGTCTAACGAGCATTCATTCCAAGCAGCTGACAAATTACTCCGAGAACGAAGGGGTTATCATTTTCTCGATTCTATGGATGAACAAGATTTAGCCAGGTCAGCTGTCCATTGGGTTGACAGTCCCGGAAAGTACAGTGATGATACAGTAGCACGCACATTTTTGAATCTCACCCCAGATGAACAGCGTTTAGCTGGGATTTATATGATTCAACAACTCCTTATACTATATCAGAGTCAGCATTCGGACCCTGGTCCCTTACCTGACATATTGACTGAATTGCTCATGAATAGATGGAGAGGTTCAGGTACTAAATTAATTAAAGAAATTCTAGAATCAAGAAAGCAGTATATTCTTTTTGTATGTTCAGAACATGTCTCATTGCCCATCAAGGAAAGAACCACGTATTACATGGATAGACAGAATCCCTTACGAGAAGTGCACCCAATAAAAGGCGAGGACAATGAGTTTAAACGCGTATTTGTATATACGCCCATATCGAAAATAGAATTGTTAGAAATGAAGAAAGTGGTACCCAGTCATGACAAAGACCCAGCAGGTTTTCACCGAGAAATTAAAGACATGTTACTCATGGGAGAGTATACCTATCCCGACATTATGACAATATTAAAGGTATTAATGCCTGCTGGCATTTACGAGAAACTCAGGGAAAAAGAGTGGGAGGTAGGAGACCAAAAGATAGAATGGTCAGTATTAGAAGCAGAAGAAAAGGCCCGAACTGCAGGAGCAGGACTTGGGGATAAAACTAAAGCACTACCAGGTTTATTAGTACAGGTACTGCCACGTTTATTAACTACGAAAAAGGAAGACTGGGGTACAATTTCAGCCTGTAAACAGAAGCAAGATGAAGACACTAGCGATTACTATGCCCGATTTGAAAAATGTTTTGGTATAAATAGTGGCATAAAAGCAAGTAGCGAATCATACACACATCTATTTGTAACAAAATTAGTAGAAAATGCCCTGCCTCAAGTGAAGAACAGAGTATTAAAATTCGAGAGTACCTGGCAAGGTAACACCCCATCACAAATGTTACAAATGTTACAGTACCATCACAACAGAATTAGAGAGGAACAAGAACATGAACATAGACGTATGAAAGACACGAAAATGAAAATGCTAGTTTCCCAGACAGTTCCAGCTGAAGGACATAAGAAGGGTACGACACATTCCAGTGACCCAACAGGACCTGTAAAAGTGACATGCAATTATTGTAAAAAGCCAGGTCATTACGTACACGATTGTCCAGTTTTGAAACATAATATCGCCATAGGTAATACAAAAGAAAGACCACGGCCACCTAGACAGGATCAGAATGAACAAGGAGCCCCGCAGCATGCACAGTCCATGCCAGCTCCACCACAGTCTATACAGTTTGTGCCAGCTGCACCAGCGCTGCCCGTTGCTGCCACACAAACCACGACACGACAACTGTACCAGACCGCACAGTACGACTATCCTGATTACCAACGATACGCATGAACCAGCCTAGAGAGGGAAGTTGACTTACCCCTTATCGAGATCCCTGTAGATCAAGAAGGACCTTATGTACATAGTGAATTATTAGGCCAAGACAGAAAATTTTTACTCGATACAGGGGCAAGTCGAACAACCATAAAACGTAGTGAAGTTCCAGGGGCACCCCTCTCAGGCTCTCAGAATATTTCCCTTGGTTTTTCAGGAAAACCTATTGTTAATGAAGTGTCACAGCCTCTTCCACTTACGATAGGACCTTTGACCCGAACTACAGATTTATTGCTTACTAAATCATGTCCAGAAAACTTGTTAGGAATAAAAACACTGAAAGCTCTAGGAGCTATAATATGTTGTTCTCCGGAAGGAGTAAGATTGTTTTTACGTGATTTTAAAGGTCACTATGTGTCTAGAGACATGGATCCCCGACTGCAGACTTTACCTGCACATCTATGGGCACAAGGCCCTACTGATGTTGGTTGCATGAATATTACACCATATCGAGTCACACTAAAGGCAGGAGTGGTACTACCACGAATGCGACAATACAAGTTACCACCAGATGCTGTAGTGGCTTTACTACAAATAATTGACGAGCTCATTGCCCAAGGAGTAGTTGTGGAAACAGACTCCAATGTATGTAATTCACCGATAATTCCGATTCTTAAACGAACAGATCCAAAGGCCCCGCCAGTATATCGATTGGTTATTGATCTGCGCGAATTAAACAAATGCATTGTGCCACAATTTCCTGTGGTCCCAGATATCTCGTCATTACTGACAGCTATTGATTCCGAAGCAACATTCTTTACTGTAATTGATCTCAAGAATGCCTTTTTCAGCGTCCCAATAGATCCGGAAAGCCAATATTTGTTCGGATTTAGTTTAAATGGACGTAGCTTTAAATTCTCCCGCGCACCTCAAGGATTCACAGAAAGCCCCAGCATCTATAGCCAAGCACTGAAACGAGAACTCGACAGTATCCACATGCCAGTTAACACTGCTTTGCTTCAATATGTCGATGATCTGTTGATCACCGCGAGAAGCGAACCCGAATGTGAGAAAGCATCACTGACAGTTTTACAATTTCTAGCCGAAAAGGGGCACAAGGTGTCCCCTTCTAAGCTGCAATTCTGTGTCCAGCGAGTTGTTTATTTTGGACACTCGCTGTCCAAGGAGGGAAGGCAGCTTACACCCGACCGCATTCAGTTAATAGCTAACATGCCAATACCCAAGACACAAAAGGAGGTACGGGCTTTCATAGGCCTCACTTCATATTGTAGGCAGTGGATCCCTCAGTATGCATTTCTAGCAAAACCACTCATTCAGTTGACAACACAGGAGGCAGCCACATCGACTGTTCTCCCTTGGACTCAGGAACATACACAAGCTTTTGAAAGCCTAAAGAAAGCCTTATGCCAAGCACCTGTTTTAGCAACACCATGTTACAGTAAACAGTTTACACTTTTCGTTACAGAACGCGAAGGTACTGCCTTGTCAGTACTCACACAGGAACAAGCAGGAGCACACAAACCATGTGCTTATTTTTCTAGTACATTAGATCCCGTAGCTCAGGCTTTGCCTGCATGCCTGAAATCAGTGGCAGCGACAGCTTTAGCAATAAGACAGAGCGACGCTATAGTGTTAGGACATCCATTGACAGTTCAAGTACCACATGCAGTAGAGGTTCTTGTAAATAGAACGCAAACACAACACTTGACTATTGCGCGACTCACTGGGTACGAACTGACATTGTTTCAGCCACATATAGAAATCAGACGTTGTAACACATTGAATCCTGCCACACTTTTACCTGTAATCGGAACAGACCCATTAGCCCATGACTGTATTGAAGTTATTACAATAACGACGAAACCCAGACAAGACTTAACCGATGTTCCATTGTCAGACCCAGACCTGACATTGTATGTAGATGGTTCATGTATGAGAACAAGTACAGGAGAGTTAGTGGCTGCTTACGCAGTCACAACAGACACTGAAATAATTGAAACTGATCGCATAAATACCTTGTCAGCTCAAGCCGCAGAGCGTATCGCTCTGACACAAGCCTGTATTCAAGCCACAAATAAAAAAGTCAACATATATACTGATTCACGTTATGCATTCGGAGTTGTACATGACTTCGGCGTGCTGTGGCGAGAGAGAGGTTATTTAACTTCCCACGGTGCCCACATTCAGCACGGACCCCTCATCCATGCCTTATTAGATGCAATACATCTACCCACTGCAATATCAATTATGAAATGTAAGGCTCATACGAAAGTTATTGACGTCATTTCTCAAGGCAATGATCTAGCCGACAGAACAGCTAAACAGACCGCTCAAACTCAAACATCCGACATAACAAGGACAATAGTCCCGACGCCGACACATTGTATGACGGTTAAAGATCCTACTCTTGACGTAATTGACATACAGACACATGCTACACCAGACGAAATAAAGAAATGGACTGAATTAGGAGGGATCCAAACGGACCAAGGATGGATGATGAAGGAAAAGTCTGTGTGGTTCCTCCCTGATTCAATGGTCCAAGTTATAATTAACACTATACATAGTCCAGCACATCTAGGAGAAAAGGCTATGCTAGACAGCATTCAACACATTTGGTTCAATAAACATTTGCGAGCAGCAGCCAAACAAAAAGTTCGTACCTGTATGATCTGTTGCCAGTTCAACCCAGGAAAAAGCGTTCCCGTAGAACAGGGTGGATTTCATCCTCCTGATCACCCTTTTGAAGTACTCCAGATGGATTATATCCAGATGGAACGATGTCGAGGATTCAAATATGTTCTCGTAGTTGTCTGTGCACTTTCCCGTTGGACGGAGGCATACCCGGTTTCAGATTACACTGCCCCGACTACTGCCAAACAGTTGGTTCGAGAATTCTTCCCACGATACGGTTTACCACGTGTTGTTCACTCAGATAACGGCCAGCCGTTCTCATCCGAATTAATGAAACATGTTTCACTTTTGTTAGGCTATCAGTGGAAGTTCCACTGTGTCCGACACCCCGAGGCAGCAGGTCTCGTAGAAAGACATAATCAGATACTAAAAATCAGATTGTCCAAAATATGCAGAGAGAAAGGTGTCGACTGGGTAGTAGCATTACCAGTTGCACTCTTTTACATGAGAATGGTAGCACATTCTCGAACAGGGCTATCCCCGTATGAAGTGATCTTCGGCAGACCACCAAATATGTGGGGGACGCCTATACCTCGTAAAATCACTGATGTTGACTGTAATATGCTGACAGATTACTTGGCTTCCTTGATGTCTGCACTACAATCTTGTCGTTCACAGGTAGCTGCAGCTTTTCCTGACAACACTGAGGTGAAACCCCATGACGTGGTTCCGGGAGACTTGGTCCTCGTGAGGAACTTTGATCGAAAGACTCAGCTGGAACCTAGGTGGAGGTCACCTCAGCTGGTGTTGCTCACCACAAGAACAGCCGTGAAGATCGAGGGCAGGAAAGGCTGGATTCATTCAAGTCATATCAAGAAATTTCATGGACTACCAGCAGATGTGAATACCCCACCTCGTGTGACTTCACCCATTGACTCAAAACTTCCTTTTGTTGAACAAAGTAATTCCGAACACTATAAACTAAAGCTTAGGCCTAAGCAGTCAAGCAATTTGATTGTTTAAGTCCTCTCCAAGGTGAAGCGGTTGAATTTGTCTCTGACATGTATCCCTTGGACCTGAGTAGAGAAAACACCCGGAAAATGTTGAAACGACAGGCGTACTGTAAATCACTGCGTAGTCATTGCATAGTGACATTATTAATCTTGTTTTTCTTAAGTCTTTTAATAATTACTGCAAGTATATTGTTGCGCATATATTACCCTATTGCCAGAAATGTTTACAATGTTACTGCTGAACATTCTTTTAGTGAATTACCTCCGCTTGAGTTGTCTTATAGATTTGCGCTGCGCAATAACACGTTTATCAGTATGTTACATCATTCCCATCAGGTTAGCAATGCTACAAATTGTTGGATATGTGGCCGACTCCCTCCCTATCAGAATTATCAAGGAATTCTACCTCTCTTTCCATACCCGTTCACACACAACGGCTCCTGTGGAGCATGGTTTAGTTTAATTAATTCTCTAGATTCGAATTCTGCAGTTTATCAAGATAACTGGGTATGGGGAAATTTGAACCTAGTTTTGCTTAAGGTCTGCTACCCTAACAAGGAGGGACTTCCCCAGAGAACAGGAACGGATCTAGAAAATGAAGTGTATGGATTAGGTAATTTTACACTTAATCTTATGATCCTAAATGTCGAGTCCGAAGCTACTCCAATTTTGCCCGCCATGTCCGTATTCCCAGTAAAGGGGGAATTATGTATAAGAAAGAATGGTTCCATACATATGGGCCATAGTAGATGCACCACTGTAGTAGAATTTAGTGATCAAGGCAAGTCTACATTTAGAGCTTCTCGCCATTCCTATTTCATATGTGGTCAGACGGCATATGTACGTTTGCCTCTAGATTGGGATGGTACTTGCTATATTGGATTCCTTTTGCCACCTGTTTTTCTAGCTCCTCCTGATTATCACAGAAACACTCATTTAGTAAATAATAGAGTAAGGAGAGATCTCCCAATAGTCGATTACACTGAAACAGCATGGGAAAAATACACAGATTTCAATAAAGGTCTCTTTCCCTATATAGGTACCGTTACTAATAGTAAACTGATACGTAGATTAACTAGAACCCTTGAAGCAGTAGTGAATGAAACTATTTCCGCCTTAGGCAATTTAACAGAAGAGCAGTCTGCTATGCGGATTGTTGTGCTTCAAAATCGTCTTGTCCTTGACGTCATCCTAGCCGATAGGGGCGGAGCTTGTAGGGTCATCGGATCAAGCTGTTGCATTTTCATACCAGAAAATTCGCCATCTGTATATAAAGCCATAACTCACCTTCATAAGATTGTAAGCCAGATACACCAGAACCCAGGCACCTGGACTTGGTCCGGTTGGTTTTGGAGTGTATTATCTACCTTTGGATGGAAGGTCCTATCTTTCCTAGGTATTGGCCTTCTCATATTATTCAGTTGCTGTCTATGTCTACAATGTGGACCAGCGATCTGTGGTCTGTGTGCCACATCGTGTATTCCACCACCAAGATTTCATTCGTCACGGAAGAAGAAAGAAGAACAAATGATGTTATATGAACAGATCAATGGATTGATGAAGATTGATATCTCTTAACGGGCAAGTAGGGGACAAGGAGGGAATGTGGAAATATGGATTTTTCTGATCAGTTATGTCCCCTATCTTGGACCCCAACGGTTCCATGTATGAATCACAAGTACATGTATGTTCCCTCCAGTTCCAGTTATGAAGACGCAAACACATGTGCGTCCACCGTCAACATGTCCTCTGTCAGATCCGCCATGAATAGGCCGGATATTCCATTCCTAAGTATGAAAGGCCACCGGCTTTATATGGTTCACTTATGCCATTTTACAGTCCAGGCAAGTAGGCCCTGATTCTGTCATCGAACTCTTCTTGCCTTCTGCCTCTGAAAGCTCCAGTCTGAGCCTGCATCTGTGACCATGAACTTTGCCTCATTTTCTGCGCGGCTCACGAAGCCTGACATCAGCCTGCTGCCTGCCAAAAACTGTATTTCACCTTCGAAATTATCTGCTCCGTTCTCTGCCCGATGCATTCCTGTCTAGTAGTTTAAGTAAACATTCTTCTAGCTACCGAGCAAAGGCTCGGCTTCTCTGTCTTTATTAAAGTAATTCATAGCCCTATTGCTATGGAAGATGTCCGCCCTCGCATCTAGTGTAGACACTTAGACGCTTGTACACGCACTAATGGTCAGTATAGTCAGGATAGAATAAGATTCTACTCGAAGAGACCTCTCTTTTGGATAACTTAGTTCTTTAAACATAGGATGTTAGATATGATTTGGGATTAGGTTGACTTGACCCTCCAGACTTCTGTCGCCACATGTAGAGCTAAATGTCAAGTCCCCTTCACCCCCTAGTTGCACGTCAATCACACGTCATGCTGCTGCGCGCGCATCTATACCAAGTATAATCTTATAGATCCACCTATATATGACATCATAACCAATTATGTTCCTTTTTACTCCTCATTACGCCCATTTCCGGTTACGCATGTGAATTGTTATCTTTGCTATCAATTGTTACGCCTCTTATATTTACTTCACTGTAATGTCTATTGTATAAAAGTAATTGATTGTCAATAACGTATGTACTTCACTTCCTGAACCTTCGTGGTGACGGAACTTGGAGCAACCGATTATAATCGACCATTGGAATAAAGCCCATTCCGAACCTCTAATACCACGGATTCTGCCTCTTATTTACTGAGCTGTTTTATTATGTTTCTGTATCAAATTAAGTCCCGGTAATTAAATTATTTACCACAGATGAAAAATGAACGACTTGAAAATGAGTCTTGTGAAGCATGGGTCAGGATCCTGTGGTAGCTGTAGATGGACTGGAGAATTTGATGACTGATTAGATGAGATTAGAGTGCACAAAGGAGGAATCAGTGAAAGACAATACACATGCTTTGATCGCAATCAAAGGGACTTCAGGGACAAGTGCTACAAAAAGCATAGTACTGGTGGGTTTGGGTCTATATTTGCGAGGTCCAACATTCCTATTTCCCGAAATTGAGCCAATCAACCTTACTGAGGAGGCAAGACTTGAAGCTATTAAAGAGGGGCTCTGCAGCTGTTGGGATGGAAGTTACTACAACATTGTGTGGTTGCTGTTAAAAAGACATGTTCTCCAGCTCCAGTGCTGCTAGAGACTACTTGAACTCTGTGTTGCAGTCACAGAAAGGTGCACCCTAGGGAGAACAACATGGTTCGCAGGGGTCCTATTCTAGCTGTATATTGGTATACCGCTAGTGTATATTCTGATTTTTTGGCATGAAGACCAGAGATGGATTTTAGTTTTTTCTCCTTCATTTTCAGTAGAGATCAGACCTTAAACAGGTAGCACATGTTTGGAGTGTGGAATGGAATTGAAAAACATTTATAGAGCGCTTGGCTACCCGGAGGCATCCCAGCGCTAATAGCCGACAGCAGGGGGACGAGAGGGGCTAAGGAAAGAGCAAAGTCTTTATTTGTTTCCGGAAAGCCATGTGGTCAGGGATTAGGCGTAAGTGAAGAGGCAAGGCATTCCAGAGTTTGGAAGTGTTGTAGGAAAAACGTCTGCCACCGCTTCTGGACCTCTTGATCCTGGGGATCTCAGCAAAATGCAGATCATCTGATCTAAGTTTACGCTTGGCTTTTTATGGATGAATCATGGTGGAAATCGACGGTGGACCAAGTCCCTGCCTTGCTTTATGTACTAGGCATAAGGATTTAAACTTGATTCGTTCCTGAACCTGGAGCCAGTGGAGTGCGCGGAGAGCCGGTTCTGCTGACAGCCTATTGGAGATTCCCGTTAGCAGTCTCGCTGCACTGTTTTGTACGGATTGAAGTTTCTTGATTGCTGAGATGGGAGTGCCCAGGTACAAGGCGTTCCCATTATCCAATCTGGAGAGTATTAATGACTGGACCAATACCTTCTTGGCCGTAGAGGGAAGAAGGGGCAGGACCATTCGGGCCATTCTAGGTAGGCCGTAACAGAGGGCTGCTGTTTTCCTGGCTTGTGTCCTGAGGCTGAGGTCCTGGTCCAGCCATACCCCCAAACTCTTGATTTCCGCTTTCGGGATTGAGGGTGGGCCCATACACGATGGCCTCATCTGGCTGGGGTTAAAACGGAGGGAGTTACCTAAGACCATGATCTCAGTTTTTCCTCCATTGAGCCTGAGTTGAGAGTCATCCATCCAGCTTGAGATGTCATTTAAACAGGAGTGGGTTTCCTGTTCGGCTTGGGTGAGCCCGACCACCAGCTGGGTGTCATCGGCATAGGTGATTATTCGGATTCCGTGAGGCTCTATTGTGGCTGCTAGCGGGGACATATATGCATTGAATAATGTCGGGCTGAGCGAGGAGCCCTGGGGCCCCCCGCTCGGCAGGTGTATGGGTTTGGAAACAGTGCTTTCATTAAACACCTGGAAGGTTCTTCCCTCCAGGAAAGAGGATCACCATGGGAGTGCAATGCCATCCACTCCGATAATCCTGAGACACCGGATCAGAGTTGAGTGATTCACCGTGTCAAACGCGGCGCTCAGGTCAAGGAGTATGATGGCCGCTGAGCCTCCAGAGTCCAGAATCTTCCTGCTTTCTTCCACCACTGCCAGCAAAGCGGTTTCAGTGCTTTGGCGTGGGCGGAAGCCGGTTTGGGAGGGGTGGAGCAGGCTATGACTTTCGAGAAACCCTGAAAGAATTAAATTTACGTGTTTCTCTGTTATCTTACTAATGGCCGGGAGAAGGGATATGGGGTGGTAGTTGCCGAGATCGGCTGGGTCCAGATTGGGCTTTTTAGTAGAGCTCTCACCCTCGCCTCTTTCCATCTGGTGGGAACTATTCCCGTGGTAAGTGAGGCATTGATCATGTTGATCATGTCAGGTGTCATGATAGGGGTAACCTGTTTCAGGATGTTCAGTGATGCTGGGTCAGCTGGGGAGCCGCTCTTTACCGTGGCCAACAGGGAGCTAAAAGTTTCCTGTGTCACGAGTGGGATATCCTTTAAGATACTGTTTGGGAATTTCGTCTGAGGTTTGGGAGGGAAATCTTCCTTGATCTTAATTGGAAGGGGGATCAGAGGAAATACAATCTGAATAGGACCTTTTTGCAGAAGCGCAGGGTAAGAAAATGAGGCGGTTGAGTAAAGAGATTAAAAAGTTAACAGATTTCTTTAGTGGTGGTATACAAAAAGTTTCTTGCAGCATTTTGGTACGAGTCTGGGCTATTGCTTTAATATAACCTTCTGATACTGCTTTTTGTATTCTAATAGAACAATGTCTTCAACAAATTGTCCAGTTCCAGTATGTAGATAGGCTAGAAGTGTGTATGGGGTCCTTTTAATACACTCTATTTTAGGATTACCTCTATTTATGTTCTCCTTTGCCTTCGCCTATCCTTCCCACCCTTGTCAAATCTCTAGCCTCTTGATGAACCCTGGGTTGAACGGGCCTTCATTTATTTGCTGATAATAGGGCCTGAGAAATCATCTGAATAATAGCAATCATACAAACAATTAACATTCGAACACCTTCCACCACTCGGCTGATTTTACCTTCACTACCTCTGTTGCATGGACATTGATTCACCAAAATAGCAGGGGTAATGGAAATGAGATCATGGGAAGTGAGGCCATCTGACCTTTGAAATGCTGACAGTTTGTGTTCTCTGAACTAAAACTTTTTAATGCAGTTCTGGCCAAATCTAAAGTAGGTACAGTACTATGCCCCGTGATCAGGGTGAGCTTAATAACGAGTTATCCTTAATTCAATTTATTTGGGAGGTCAAAAAGGTTTGCTTCTCGCTGAGAACCTGCATTAGTCATCACCCAGCCCAATGGTTTTCAATGGTAAGTGCAACTTTTATGACCTGGACAGTATGGCAGAGTACTATGCCATAAGCACATAATAGGCAATGGCATACAATTCAAGAAGTCTTCACCTAATCCCCCTTTGTGTCAGTGTCTTGGAGAAATACACATACTGCAACAGCAGAGCCAGTCACAGCCATGCCAACTTTTCAGAATTTTGACTTGAAATACAACTTATCCATTTAAGAGGAATTTCAATTACAATTATTTTGATTCCAAACGGCATATTTCTATCATCTCCCAATCTAAAGTAAGCACTTAAGAAGTGTAGTAAGGTAACCTAGTGTTAGCCAATGGATAGGCCCTACCACAGTGAAAAACACTTTTAGGAGTTTTCCACTGTCAGGATATGTAAAACATATGTACACATGTCCTACTTTTAAAATGCACTCTGCCCTAGGAACTGTTATGGACTAACTTAGGGGTGACATAAGTATTAAAAAGATGGTGCATGGCCCTAACCAGCAACCAAGATGGCCGCCTATCGCGAAGCTCTGCCACCAGCCCGATTTCTTTAATGTTGGACCGAATGTAGCTGAACACCTGGGACGGCAACATACAACGTAGGGGGCACATCATATTTGAAGTCTCCCAGCCCGCAGGGTGATGTGCATCAGAGACTGCAGCGGTGCGGCTGTGGACCTCACAAAATGAAATGCCCTTATCGCATAACATGCCTTTTACATCATGAAACATCTGTCTTGCCTCTTGGACCGCCTGTGTGAAATCTGGGTACAGAGATCGTGTTGTTCATTGGTACTGCAATATGCCTTGCTCCCTAGACAACCGCAACACGCTGTCACTGCTGGAGTAGTTTACCAGTCTGGCAAATATGGGTCTCGGTGCTTCTCGATAGGCAGTAATAGATTTTTTGCATATTATCACTCCTAAGCACACAGTGTTTGTATTCGTACCCATAACAGGCAGAACTTCAAGTTACACCAACAGTATGTGGACGCCCAGGGTCACCTTGTGTTCAACAGAGTGTTCAAGGACCTACCAGTGACAATTGTTAGTACATATGCCCTAACATGGATGCCCCAAAACTTCTTTCATGATATTTGGGTGATCCATTGGCTCCTGAAGGTGATAGGGTATTATGGGGGGGGGGGGGGAGGGGGAGGGAGAGTGATTAAAACCTAGTATTGGACTTAAACCTAGACTGCTCCTACACTTAGAGCTCCACAAAACCCCTGTGCCTGCACTCCTTGACTGAGATAATGGCCCAACACTCCATGACAGATGCATGGTGCTGCTATCATGAACGGCAGTGAAAATATACATTCTTCTCTGCACCACATTAGACCCAATCTTGCACAGATTACTGGGTGCTCTCTGATGACCTAATGTCCTGGGTAGCTAGCATTTCACTCCTCCCGCGCATGCTCTTTGACTACTCACATGTTTTACCCGAATTGGCCATTCCATGCTCAGTACACCACCAGCTGTGCTTGAGATTCCCTTGTGAGGCCGTGCTGGATTGCAGTGTTTCAGAGCGACGTTGAGTGGGCCATTCTAGAATATTTCTCACATAATGTCGGGCTAGTGACTACACAGTTGACGTTACTGGAGACCTTCAAAGTTGATATTTGCTGCATCAGCATGGCCAAGCACTCTGGTCACACCTCATTGAACCAATACACATACTTAAGATTGGCACATATGCTCTGGGAGTGACTGATGGAGTTCCTAACAGAACCCAAAGAATTTACACCTCTGACCCAATTCATTTGCTCACCCGATGACCAAACTATATGCCGTAATTCTTGAGCTGCCTACACCCCCACACACATGCAGCAGACTAGCATGAGAGACAGATTTAAACAGAACCCTCAATGACGAGCAGTGGATGTTTTGCTGTAAGTGACCCAAATGCTGTCCATAAATCATTGATGTAAACGGCTTCAACTTAAATTCCTTCATAAAGCTTACTTCACACCAGAACAACAGGTGAGGATGAATGCCTCTCGACCGCACAACTGCCCTAAATCATTTGGCTTGATCATTTCCTACCATACGGCTGCAGTGGCAGGAAATGATAGAATTGACCACTGCTATTATGGGATTCACAATAGCCCCACAACCCCTGATTGTACTATTGGGTTATGTTCCTCTAATTCCCTGTGGAATCCGCCGACTGGCTGCTATGGCCTTCTTGTTGGCTAAAAGGATTGCCATGCACTGGTGTGGGACATGAATCGCTCGAAAGCAGGACTGGCTTGCAGATGTAACCCTCTTTAATGGCAGAAGTGAGACATTTGCCAAATTGCAACCTCAGACTTCACAATCCAGAAACATTTGGAGCCCACTTAGGCTGTATCTACTTATACTTTCAGAGGATGATGGAAGACACTAGCAAGGATCCCAGATGCCTTGAAAGGCGGTTACTTGTTCAGCAGGAGCAAATAAAACCCTTCCAACAGGCACGCGGCCCGGGCCACAACGGGGCAAGTAGTAGGATCCCCCTCGAAACCCATGGGTTTTTCCCCCTGCTTAACGAGGCAGGTTGCACATCATAAATACATTACTGACATAATGCCTATTATTTTTAAAGATAATGTATACTATTTGATTGAAACTTTCCCGTATAATTACTTGCTGTAAAGGGGTTTCTATGATACCTGTTCTGAATAAAATAAAAAAAAATAAAAAAATAAGTATTACAAAGGAAGGTTTAGGACTGGCAAAAAATGTATTTTAGCAGGTCGAATTAGCAGTTTAAAAGTTCACTGCAGGCTGCAGTGGCAGGCCTGAGACATGTTTTAAATTGCCACTTTAGTGGGTGGTATAGCACAATGAGTGCTGTGGCCCACTTGAGGCATTTATCCTGCAGGTCCTGGCTACATGTGGGTCCATTCACCAGAGGATTGTAAAGTAAATTAACTATGCCAATTAGGTGTAGGCCAATTTGACCATGTTTTAAGGAGAGAGCAAAATCACTTTATCACTGGTTACCCAGGAAACAAGGCACAGAGTTCTAATACCAAGAAAATGAGGTCGAAAACAAGGCAAAAACATCTCAGGGGGCCTTGCTTAGATGGTCAGGGCTAACAGGTCCAAAATCCATTTACACCGTTTTTAAAATTGCTACTTCCCCGATTCCACAGAAGACGAGTTCATAAAGGCTACTGTGATAGTTAGGCATTTGATTTAAGCAGTTCTGAAAGTTGAACATTATTCAATCCTAGAAAGTCGTATGCAAGTCAACAAATGATTACAGCAAGACATAACTGGTTTTGAACTGATGTTTTCTCCATCTATAACTCTGTACACCTTTTTATTCCACTTTAGCCCATCCTCCTGTCATATCGGATATTACCACGACACCTGCAGAACCTGACGCAACAAATAATCTGCGTCTGTGTATTAATGTATCAGACTTTGCGCCAAAAGAGATACATATAAAATGGTACAACTCCTGGATGGAATTTTCAAAGGAAATGGTTACCTGCTCAGAGCCACACATTGGAGCAAATGCCTTATATTGTACTTCAAGCCAAGCTGAGTTTAAGCTACAAGCAAGTGACAAAGATATTAAAATCCGGTGTGAAGTCATGCACAGCAGTACAAGCACTGTTTTGGAAAAAAAACTGCTGCTCAACTCTAGGGGTAAGATGTTGTTTTATGTGACTGTTGTGTCTGCTCATTTGCTAAGACTGACCTGAATGTGATGTAAACTTAAAGCTCTGATGCTCAACATTTTGCAGAGGATACTTGCTGAGGGCAAGATATTGCTAATAGAAAAGGGAAAAACAGAAAGACAAGCTTTGGAAAGTTGAAGAAGTTTTAATGTATCAGCCTTTATAAATCCGACTGCTGTGCATTACCAAAATGCTGCATTTTGATATGCTCCCACCTGGTCAATCCCTTCTGGGAGATACCTAGACAAGTCCCATTACACGATGCCTTCCTCTGCTATAGCTGCCAGTAAAGACCATTAAATTCTAAAAAAAGTATTCACCTCAATCACAGAATGTGCCCTCAATATGAGACCTACAGCTGGAGAATAGAGCTTTAGAATCCTTGACCAGACCATGTATATGAAAATGGCTCTAATCTCTCATTACAGGATCCCGAAATTAAGGATTCCCTGAAAACATTCCTTTCTATGTTTTTGCATTATATATTCAAATTGATCCCAAGCTGTGACAAATGTGTAGTACATGGCAGTTTTTACTGTTTCAAAATACTTGCCTCATTGCTGTCTTATTTCATGTTACTTAATATAAAATATGTTATAATTGATAATATTTAAAGGTGGTTACTTAAAAGGTATCCATAGAGAAGTGTATCTATCTATCTATCTATCTATCTATCTATCTATCTATCTATCTATCTATCTATCTATCTATCTATCTATCTATCTATCTATCTATCTATCTATCTATCTATCTATCTATCTATATAGATAGATAGATAGATAGATAGATAGATAGATAGATAGATAGATAGATAGATAGATATATAGATATAGATATAGATATAGATATATTTGGCAGTCGAGGTAGTCATAGTTAGGACCTAGTTTCCATGGGAAACATTTATTCATTTCGCTAATAACATTTGCTCCGTTTGACGAATCTTCATGTGGGCTGATGACCAAACATTCAATAAACAAAGCATAATCACAATTATTAAGACAACTGCAACAGTGAAAACTTGAACTTGGCAAAATGCGAGTTTTTGGATTTTAAGCTATTATCAAGATGCCTTTGACTGCAGCTGAAGGACGTGTATGAAATCCAGTCCGGGTTTTGCGGAAAGTAAAATTAGGCATGTTGGGAGTTTTTCTTAAACAATAGGAACTGAAGGGCATAAAACACGATAAACAGCACAGATTGAAAACAATCCAGAAATTAATTTAGTTTGAAGGATTTTCACTGTTGCAGTTGTCTTAATAATTGTGCTTACCTGTACCCAATCGCTGCGAGATGAAGTGCATCTTCTGTTTTAGTGAATATTTTAAATAGAAACACCAATATGGCGCATTTCAGGTTGAGAAAGGCAGCTTGTCTGCCGAAACGCGTTCCTGTTTGTCCTTGGCCCGATGTAACCTGCGCAATAAACGAGAGAACCCCCATGAGACGAGTGCTTCCTCCTTAATCAGATTTGGTTGGGGATTATTTCTTGTACATTACATAGCGCTAGCGGTAGCGCTATTCTTAAAGCACCACCAGTGATTTGGTAGCACGCCAGCATTACCACAATTTGGATTTTGGATATATATATGTGTGTATATATATGTGTGTGTGTATATATATTGTCACTGAAAAAAACATAGGTTTCAGGGGCGTTATAGTTAGCTGGACTTTTCACTCATACAAAACTATTGAAATTCCCCCGTTATAGTTAGTTCAGCTAACTATAACTCGCGCACCCGCAATGCTCTGCTGATGACATCACATATTACATCACTCATGACATGGTCAGTGACATCACTCATGACATCACTGATGACATCTCAAATGACACCACTGATGACATCATCCAGTGAATGTGTGTTTTTCTGAAAATTACATATGTTTTATATATGTATATCTCAAGGTTGATGGAAGAATAAATGGGTATATAAGTGTCTAAATGGATGATTTGTTTTTGAAAAATTGACTGTATAACTGACTGATTAAGTGTATCTTAGTGAATACATGGCTTAGTGAGTAATGTTTTAATGTGTAAATTTCTGTATCAGTCTCTCACTTTGTGTATAAGTGGCGGCATGGGTTGGTGAGTAGCTACATGAGTGTCTATATAGGTTATTAGTTGGTTTTTTGAGTATCAGTATGAGTGTCTGAGTGTCTGTATGGTTCGGTGGGGGGTATTACGTAGTGCATAGGTGCATGAATGAGTGACTCACTGTTTGTATGTGTTGAAGACAGCATGTGTGCAGGACTGTATGGGTGGATGAGTGTGTGCATTGGTGTGTTAGTGAGTGATAGACTGTCTCAATAGTGTAATTATGAGTAACTACATATGTTTTAAACTAGTATATGTGACTATTTGTGTATATAAGTGAGTATATGTGAGAGTGAGAGATTGAAAGAGTTCCTGTATGAATAAGTATGTGTTTCTGTAAGTGATTGTTTAAAAGACAAAGTATGTGTAAGTTTCTGTAGAAGTAAGTGTGGTGGTGTGTGTATAACTGTATATGCAAGTAAATGGATGTTTGATTCTTTATTAGCATGAGTGACTATGTGTGTGAGTAACTCTATGGATGAGTGGCGATGTGTAACAGGATGTATAGGTGTGTGAGTACATATGATGAGTGAGCACATGTATGAGTGACTGTATAGGACTGTTGGTGAATGAGTGGATGTGTATGTGGATCTTAGAATTACTGAATAGGTTGTTGTAACTGGTATTGGTATGTCCATTGTTTTGAACATTGTAGTTTCTATTTTTGAATGTGTGTATCAAAGGTTATATTAGGGGAAGAGGAGGACTGCCACTCTATGTCATTAGTGATGTCATTTGAGATGTCATGAGTGATGTCATGAGTGATGTCACTGACCATGTCATGAGTGATGTAATATGTGACGTCATCAACAGTGCATTGCGGGCGCGCAAGTCATAGTTAGCTGAACTAACTATAACGGGGGAATTTCAATGGTTTTGTACGAGTGAAAAGTCCAGCTAACTATAACGCCCCTGAAACCTATGGTTTTTTAAGTGAATTTCTAAGGTTTTTTAAATGCTAATTCCGAACTATAACGTGCCTGAAACCTATGGTTTTTTCAGTGAATTTCAAAGGTTTTTCAAATGCTAATTTCTAACTATGCCTACAGAGATAGGACATGTGAAGAAAGAAGAAAAAACGCACAGAAAGAAAAAAAAAGAAATGCAGAAAGAAGCAACAGAAGTCCCCAAAGACGAAGAAAAGTGCAGGAAGAAGGATAACGTGCAGAAAGAACAAACAGAAGAGCAGAAAGAAGCCTTGTGGCAAAATCATCCCGTACCCTCAACTTTTTCAGACGGAGACTGGTGGTAACTGAGTCTGACTAACCAGTCCTAGAGCCAGTGCTATGTTAAAAGACACTCAGAATACAGTGAAAACACCTACATACACTAGGGAACACTATACGTTGGGGTCCCCCTGTGATCAGCATGACCTCCTCTGTAAGCCCCTAGTATATAATAGGGCAGGGGATTAAAACTACCTCTTAAAAAGCGCCACAGGGCGTGTTTGCACACGTCACCTCAGGCCCCGTCCCCTCACTTCCCCACTGTGTAAACATGCCCTGTGGCCGTTTTAAGTTGGGATATTAAGTTCCCTTGAATCCTGAGGGTCCCTAGGGTCCAACTAGATCACTAGGTACCTCCAGTAAGCGCCACAGAGCTGCGTTGCAGAGAGATGTAAAGAGGGGCACGGCCTAGACCACCTCTCTGCAACGCAGCGGAGTGGTGCTTACTGGAAGCACCTGGTGGGCTAGTTGGCCCCCAGGGTCCCTCAGGATTGAAGGGGAATTATTTCCCCAACTTAAAACGCGCCACAGGGCTTGTTTGCACACGTTAACTCAGGCCCCGTCCCCTCCCTTCACCACTGTGTAAACACGCCCTGTGGTCGTTTTTAGTTGGGAGATTAAGTTCATTTGAATCCTGAGGGTCCCTAGGGTCCAACTAGCCCACTAGGTACCTCCAGTATGCGCCACAGAGCTGCGTTGCAGAGAGGTGTAAAAAGTGGCACGGCCTGGACCACCTCTCTGCAATGCAGCTCAGTGGCGCTTACTGGAAGCACCTGGTGTGCTAGTTAGCCCCCAGGGGCCCTCAGGATTGAAGTGGAATTATTTCCCCAACTTAAAACGCGCCACAGGGCTTGTTTGCACACCTTAACTCAGGCCCCGTTTCCTCCCATCACCACTGTGTAAACATGCCCTGTGGCCGTTTTTTAAGTTGGGAGATTAAGTCCCCTTGAATCCTGAGGATCCCTAGGGGCAAAATAGCCCACTAGGTATGTCCAGTAAGCGCCATTGCAGAGAGGTGTAAAAAGGGGCACGGCCTGCACCACCTCTCTGCAACGCAGAGCAGTGGCACTTACTGGAAACACCTGGTGGGCTAGTTGGCTCCCAGGGTCCCTCAGGATTGTAAGGGATTTATTTCCCCAACTTAAAACGTGCCACAGGGCGTGTTTGCACACGTCACCTCAGGCCCCGTCCCCTTCCTTCACCACTGTGTAAACGCGCCCTGTGGCCGTTCTAAGTTGAGAGATTAAGTCCCCTTGAATCCTAAGGGTCCCTAGGATCAAACTAGCCCACTAGGTACCTCCAGTAAGCACCACAGAGCTGCGTTGCATAGAGGTGTAAAAAGGGGCGTGGCCTCAGAACACGTGTCTGCAACGCAGCTCCCTGGTGCACACTGAAGATACCTGTTGGGCTAGTTGGCCCTCAGGGACCCTCAGTATTGAAGGGGAATTAATTCCCCAACTTACAACTGGCCAGGGGGTGCGTTTGCAGAGTGCTGCAAGGAGGGGGCGTGGCCTCCAGCGCGATGCCGGTCTTTTATTTTTTTTATTTTTTTAAGAAGGAGGGCTGTGTGGCCCCCCTTCTTTTTCTAATTTACTGGCCCTGGTAACCCCATCCCCCAGGACCTGCACCCTAAATTTTTTTGTTGAAAAAAATTAATTTGGCCCTCCCAAGGCCTTAATCGGCCCCGGGGTCATGGCCTTTTTTTAATTTAAATTCTTTAGGAGGGGGCTGCGTTGCCCCCCTCCTCAGACCACTTATGCCTCCGGGGACCCCATCCCCCGGGGCCGGCCTTTGTTTTTTATTATTTTAAAAATATATATATTTATAGAAACACCTAGGACATGCTGTACAAACCGTATGTACCTATCACCATGACGATTTGCGTGAAATTCATTAAAAGGCGACTATGCATAGAATGAATCCACATGGAATGTATTTACACCGCTAGTGAAGCTCTGACGTGTCTGACGCCCTACCGTGCCTAATCCCGGTGCCCCCGCCGGTGGGTACTCTCCAAGTAGACACCCTTGTTGTTCATTTATACAAACATGGGTAGCTATTGACGGGCACATTTAATATACAAGCACACCAAGCCATTCAAAGGGGATTCGACAAAAATTCGACCAAACTATGCAAGAAACCCCCCTTACGGTTAATAAAAAACACATCCACCGCCGGATGTGTAATACTTTTTATTTTACTCTCTGGAATGGAGATGAACCTCACTTGAGAGTCACAGCTTGCTCCTGGCTGAGCCCAATGCTGTGTTACACCCACCAGTGCCCGCCGATTACCTCACACCTCTGTGTTGTATTCCACCAGCTAGTGCGTATGCTATGACACTCTCTAGCCGATGTGCACTGTAACACCACCTTGAATATGTCATGCCACACTTGTCTTCGCACGGGTTATATTGCCCCATCTAACGTGCCTTCCTCGATGCCTATGTTATAACGCACAGCGCTATGCCATACATATTACAATCTGGGATCCATATCTTTGTCACAGTGCATATGCAACGTTACACTCCCCAGCACATATTTTATATTACAACTTTAGAGACTAGTTATGTTACACAACACTGCCCTGTGCATATTACACTCCAAGGCGCATATCGCATAGCACGCGCTAGTGCCTGTGCTATCTCGCTCTCTACAATGAATCTGTCATTGCGCACAATGTATTGCATATTATATTTCACGCCCCGGTTCATCTTATATCACACTTTTTGGTGCATAGTTTATACCATATACTACATCTAGTTTTCATTTTCAATCGTGCTCTCAGGACTATGTTCTATATAACACTGCGTCCACCTACCCTTTTCACGGGCATTACATTTTGCGATGGGGGTGGAGGGTCAGGGGGTGTTTCTGCCAAGTGAGCCCGGAGTCACAGTCACAAACGTCCTCTTCTTCCTGAATAAAAGTGAGATTATGCTGCATACGTGTTCATATTTTAAATAGTTCGCGCAGACACACATTTTAAAAACAATAAAGTTCCTAATACCCACCTTCTCTGAACAGTTAGCTTGCTGCCCCATCCACCTCCTCCCTATCCTCTGTTGTCTGAATCCATGGACTAGCCTCCTCCCTCCTGCCATGCATGGTCTGATGTGCTGCCACTACCCTCCATTTAGCATGATGTACCAGTCCACTCCTCCTGCCTTCCATTGCCCAATTCTATGGCCCATCATTGACCTCCTGCTCAGCCTCTGTGCTTAGCTTGCTACCCCTATTCTCCTTCCCCCTGCCCTCTGATGTCTTTGTGCATGCCCCTGCTCCACCTTTTTTGCTCACTATGTTCCATGGACCTGCCACTCCTATCTACTCTGAGTGTTCTGTTGAGCTGCCACTCCCCTCCCACCTGCCTAGCATTGTCAGAGGACTGTAACCTGTCCCTGCCACCTCCACCCTGCCTGTCCACATGCCATGCCCCTCTCCCCTTCCTCCTGTCCTCCATGGTCCATTTTACTGCCACACCCTTCTGCCCTCCCTGATCTGTTGTGCTGCAACTGCTCCTCCTGCCTGCCCCGCGCGGTCTGTTGTGAGGCCCCTTCCCCTGAACTCTCTTGTCTGTGCCCAGGTCCTGACCCTCCCTTCTATCCTCCATGGTCCTTTGTGCATGCCCCTGCACCCTCCTTCTTGCCCATCATAGCCATTGTGCTGCCACTAACCCTCCCGCTTGCCATGCATGGTCTTCTGTGCTGCCATGGCCCCTCCCACCTTCCCTGTGTGGTCAGCTAGCTGCCCCTGACCCCCTCCTACCTTCCCTCCATGGTCTGTGTGTATGCCACCATAGTCTCATTGTTGCTCTCCATGGTGTGTCTTGTTTCTAGTGCCCATCCTGCCTGACCTCCATGGTCATCTTGCTGCTCCTGCCCTGCCACCTTGCCCCCAGCCCTCTGTTTCCATGTGCAGACCCCCTATTCCCTCCCTCCTGGCTTGTCTGTTCCATTGTAATGCCCCTGATCCGTCCCTCCTGCCCTTTATGGTCTGTTATGCTGCAGCTTTCTCTCCTGTCTGTCCATTATGGTCAGCTAGCTACCATTGTCTCTTTCCCATCTGTTCTCTGTTGTCCATGTGCATGGTCCTGTCCCCTCCCTATTGCTTTCTATGGATTGTTGTGCTGCACTCTCGTCCCGCATGCGCTGTGTGGTGTATTGTGCTGCTGCAAACCCTGATGCCTGCCCTGTAGGGTCAGTTTGGTGCACCTCTCAATGTCCCTCCTGTCCTCTGTTATCCGAGTCCATGTCCCTACCCCAATTCCTCATGCCTACCATGATTCAATGTACCATACTTGCGAACATTTTGAACTTGGTAAGAGGGAGATTTTGAAAAAAAACTGGGGTATTGATTTTCCCCTTTGAGTTACATTGAAAAAGAGTAGATTGTAGACAGGAGACAGATCAAATAAAGCCCATTTGAGCTTAAAAACATTGGACGATTCCTGGCTGAAACGGGTCTGTTGGCATGTATGGTTGTACTACCACTGCCTCTTCCTTCTGCCCACAATGGTCTATTATATTGCCACAGCCTCTCTTGCCAGTCCTGTATTGTTGGTTTGTTGCCCCTGCCCCCCTTTCTACTGCCGTCCATAGTCTGTTGTGCTGCCACTGCCCTTCCTGCCTGCCCAGTGTGGTCAAATTGATGCCTCTGCACTCTCCTACCTGCCTTCAATTTTCAGAGTCCGTGCCCCTGGCCTCTGCCTCTCAACAGTATCCCAATGAACAACTAGATTGCTAACATTCTATATTTATTACAAAAGTGTGGAACGCCTGACGTCATCTTGATGTAATCAAAACTGTAATACCTAGAGTATTTCCTTTAGAAATTACATATATGAGAGGGTCTTATTTGCATCAAAATGATGGTTAGTGCTCTAGAAAACTAAAATAAGGACATATTTTCTGAGTTTTAAATTATTTGTAATCTTAATGTTTTTTTATCCAGTTGACCACTTGATTAAATGTTGCACCTTGGCAAGAGGATGTGGTGTTACTTCGAGAGCTGCAGACTTTGCAACTGGGGAACCAGGTTGGAGTTTCTGCTTCAGCTCAACATTCTGTGATTGTGGTCAAATCACTTAATCTCCCCATGTCTACAACCAAAATGAATTTGATCTTGTGTGATGTAACCAATGCTCATGTAAAGCATTCCAATACCTGACAAGTCTGCACTATATAAAACTGCAAATACACATAAACCAGGTTGGAGTGGGCTACATCTGGGTGATATTTGTGCTGCATTTAGGCTCTTTTGTGTCTGGTGGCCATCTTGGGAGATTTATTTGTTATGAAGTTTCCTCATTTCCTCATTTATTGCAGTCTCCTCAGTAGGAAATGCTTTCAGTTTTTTACTTTGATTCCATCAAGAAGGTATTCAGATATGTCACACATTTGCCATAAATTCTGAATGTTAGCACTCTAGTTGCTCATTAGATCACTGTAGTAAAGCTACTGCTCACCAGGGAAGTCTGCTGCTGGTATTGAAAGTGCATGTTTCAGTCTGCATGTCATAATTTTTTAATGAAATAGAAGAGGATTTGAGAAGTCACTCAAAATGTGCTCTAATCTTTCTTTCTACAGCACTAACCATAATTTCTATGGCAAAATGAACCCCCTCATTTTGTTCCTTTTTAAATTAAATGTTTTGAGTGTTACGAGTTTATTTCAATCAAGATGGCTTCAGGTGTGCCATACTTTTGTCATAAGTAAGACTGTTAGCGCCCTAGTTGTTCTTTAGAACACTCTGGGAAGCTGCAGTAGAACACAAAGGAATCAACTGACAGTCTCTGCCCTTGTTGGATGTACATGTTTTACTGAGAATGTCAGACTTCATTCTCACATGACTGAGAAAGATAATGTGAATTTACAGAAAATATGCACTCCTTTTAGCTTCTAGATCACCTTCCAAACCTCTGTGGGGAAGTAAGAGAAAAAAGTTTTCTCTCAAACATGATTCATGATATCCCAGCAGAAGGCTTTTTCACAGGGTAAAATCACGTTAGAACACACCACAATTGCTAAAATTAGTATGGTACCATCAACACATGATTTATAATGTAACTAAAGTCTTATCACCCTTTATACATTCTCCTTTTGGTGACCCTCAAAACCTTCCATTCACTACAATGCATTTCAGTGGGGTGCTATCATGTATATTGGTCCCAAGATGGCTGCCAGCAATTCCAGGATGAAGTGCTGACAGCCAATCAGATCTCACAATGAGATGTGTGGTTAGGCTCCGCCCAGATATATAAAGTTCTTTTTCCTATAATATTTTAAAAACTACTGAACGGATTTACACAATTTAACAAAAAGGGCTATTTCTGAACCAAGGGCTACCTTTTTGCCAAATTTGGTGTAATTCCGTTCAGCAGTTCGAGCAGTAGCTGTGTCTAAAGTTTCCTATATAAAATTACATGGGGAAAACATGTTTTGGGACCCCCCTTTTTTCTCAGCCCCCCCTTTGTCGAATCACCCCAAAACTTTTAAGACAGGAGCTGACCGGAGCGGGCCACTAGTTTTGAAAATTCTGCGAAGATTAGTCAACCGGCTCCAAAGTTATTGGGAAAACAAAAAATGCTTTAGGTCCTAACTATAACTACCTACTGGCGACCGCCAGTAGGTAATATGTATATATATATATATTTATATATTATCTACTGGCGGTCGCCAGTAGATAGTTATAGTTACAACCTAGTTTCCATAGGAAATCTCAAAATTCTATTTTGAATAACTTTGGCGCTGGTTGAAGAATCCTCGTGAAATTTTCAAAACTAATGGGGCGCTCCGTTCAGCTCCTACCCTGAAAGTCTCGGGGTGATTCGTCAAGCAGGGGCCGAGAAAAAAGGGGGGTCCCAAAACGCGTTTTCCCCATGCATTTTTCCATAGGACCTTTAGACACAACTACAGCCCGAACGGCTGAACAGAATTACTTGAAATTTGGCAGAGAGGTAGCCATAAGGTCAAGGAAGTGCCTTTTGAAAGTCTGGTGTAAATCTGTTCAGTATTTCCTGAGAAAATAGCATTTAAAAGCATATATATATATGTGGGCGGAGCCTAACCACACATCCTGAGATCTGATTGGCTGTCAGCACTTCATCCAAGAAGTGTTGGCAGCCATCTTGGGACCAATATACATGATAGCACCTCATTAAAAAGCATTGCAGTTAATAGAAGGTTTTAAGACTTTAGTTACATTATAAATCATTTGTTGATGGTACCATACTCATTTTAGGAATTGTGGTATGTTCTAAGGTGATTTCACCATGTGAAAAAGCCTTCTGCTGGGATATCATGATTGAAAGAAAAATATTTTCTCATGCTTTTACCACAGAGGTTTGGAAGGTGATCTATAAGCTAAACTGAGAACTTATTTTCTGTAAATTCACATTATCTTTCTCAGTCATGTGAGAATGAAGTCTGACATTCTCAGTAAAACATGTACATCCAACAAGGGCAGAGACTGTCAGTTGATTCCTTTGTGTTCTACTGCAGCTTCCCAGAGTGTTCCCAAGAACTACTAGAGCGCTAACAGTCCTACTTATGATAAACGTATGGCACACCTGAAGCCATCTTGCTTGGATTAAAGTGGTAACTCTTAAAACATTTAATTTAAAAAGGAACAAAATGAGGGGGTTCATTTTTCCATAAAAAGTATGATTAGTGCTGCAGAAAGAAAAATTAGGGCACATTTTGAGTGACTTCTCAAATCCTCTTCTATTTCATTAAAACATTCTGACATGCAGACTGAAACATGCACTTTCAATGCCAGCAGCAGTTTTCCCTGATGAGCAGTAGCTTTACTACAGTGATCTAATGAGCAAAAAGAGTGCTAACATTCTGAATTTATGGCAAATGTGTGACACATCTGAATGCCTTCTTGATGGAATCAAAGTAAAAAACTGAAAGTATTTCCTACTGAGGAGACTGCAGTAAATGAGGAAATTAGGAAATTTCATAACAAATAAGTCTCCCAAGATGGCCACCAGAGACAAAAGAGCCCAAATGTAGCCCAAATATCACCCAGATGTAGCCCAAGTATAGCCCAATGACAGAATGTCCCAGAATGTTCTTAAAAACAACTAGAGCGCTTACTGTCTTCATTATGACAAAAGTATGGCACACCTGAAGCCATCTTGATTGGAATAAACTGGTAACACTTAAAACATTTAATTTAAAAAATAACACAATGAGGGGGTTCATTTTGCCATAGAAATTATGATTAATGCCGAAGAAAGAAAATGAGGGCACATTTTGAGTGACTTCTCAAATCCTCTTCTATTTCATTAAAAAATTCTGACATGCAGACTGAAACATTAACTTTTAATACCAGGAGCAGACTTCCATGGTGAACAGTTGTTTTACTACAGCGATCTAATGAGCAACTAGAGTGCTAACATTCAGAATTTATGGCAAATGTGTGACATATCTGAATACCTTCATGATGGAATCAAATTAAAAAACTGAAAGCATTTCCTACTGAGGAGACTGCAGTACATGAGGAAATTAGGAAACTTCATAACAAATAAATCTCCCAAGATGGCCACCGGAGACAAAAGAGCCCAAATGTAGCCCAAAATCACCCAGATGTAGCCCAAATATAGCCCAATGACAGAAGTGTGCAAAACACTTATTATTTTGTATTTTTGCAGTGTTATATAGTGCAGACTTGTCAGGTATTGGAGTGCCTTACATGAGCATTGGTTACATCACACAAGAACAAATTCATTTTGGTTGTACACATGGGGAGACTAAGTGATTTGACCAGAATCACAGAATGTCGAGCTGAAGCAGAAACTTCAACCTGGTTCCCCAGGTGCAAAGTCTGCAGCTCTGGAAGTAACACCACATCCTCTTGCCAAGGTGCAACATTTAATCAAGTGGTCAACTGGATAAAAAAACATAAAGATAACAAATAATTTAAAAGTGCTTTGTCGCTATTTGAAAACTCAGAAAATATGTCCTTATTTTAGTCTTTTAGAGCACTAACCATAATTTTGATGCCAATAAGACCCTCTCATATATGTAATTTCTAAAGGAAATGCTCTAGGTATTACAGTTTTGATTACATCAAGATGATGTCAGGCGTTCCACACTTTTGTAATAAATATAGAATGGTAGCAATCTAGTTGTTCATTAGGATACTGTTGAGAGGCAGAGGCCAGGGGCACGGACTCTGAAAATTGAAGGCAGGTAGGAGGATGCAAAGGCAACAATTTAACCACACTGAGCAGGCAGGAAGGGCCGTGGAAGCACAACAGACTATGGAGGGCAGTGGAAAGGGGGGCAGGGGCAACAAACCAACAATACAGGACTTGCAAGAGAGTCTGTGGCAATGTAATAGACCATTGTGGGCAGAAGGAAGAGGCAATGGTAGTACAACCATACATGCCAACAGACCCGATTCAGCCAGGAAACGTCCAATGTTTTTAAGCTCAAATGGGCTTTATTTGATCTGTCTCCTGTCTACAATATCCTCTTTTTCAATGTAACTCAAAGGGGAAAATCAATACCCCAGTTTTTTTTCAAACTCTCCCTCTTACCAAGTTCAAAATGTTCGCAAGTATGGTACATTGGATCATGGAAGGAAATGGGATAGGGACATGGACTTGGATAACAGAGGACAGGAGGGACATGGAGAGGTGCACCAAACTGACCCTGCAGGGCAGGCATCAGGGTTTGCAGCAGCACAATACACCACACAGGGCATGCAGGATGGGAGTGCAGCACAACAATCCATAGAAAGGAAGAGGGAGGGGACAGGACCATGCACATGGACAACAGAGAACAGAGGGGCAAGAGGCAATGGTAGCTAGCTGACCATAATGGACAGACAGGAGAGAAAGCTGCAGCATAACAGACCATAAAGGGCAGGAGGGACGGATCAGGGGCATTACAATGGAACAGACAAGCCAGGAGGGAGGGAGTAGGGGTCTGCACATGTAAACAGAGGGCTGGGGGCAAGGGGGCAGGGCAGGAGCAGCAAGATAGCCATGGAGGTCAGGCAGGATGGGCACTAGAAGCAAGACACACAAGAACAAATTCATTTTGGTTGTAGACATGGGGAGACTAAGTGATTTGACCAGAATCACAGAATGTCGAGCTGAAGCAGAAACTTCAACCTGGTTCCCCAGGTGCAAAGTCTGCAGCTCTAGAGCAACAGTGAGACTGTGATGGCATACACACAGACCATGGAGGGAAGGTGGGAGGGTGTCAGGGGTAGCTAACTGACCACACAGGGAAGGTGGGAGGGGCCATGGCAGCACAGAAGACCATGCATGGCAAGTGGGAGGGTTAGTGGCAGCACAATGGCTATGATGGGCAAGAAGGAGGGTGCAGGGGCATGCACAAAGGACGATGGAGGATAGAAGGGAGGGTCAGGACCTGTGCACAGACAAGAAAGTTCAGGGGAAGGGGCCTCACAACAGACCACACGGGGCAGGCAGGAGGAGCAGTTGCAGCACAACAGACCAGGGAGGGCAGAAGGGTGTGGCAGTACAATGGACCATGTAGGACAGGATGAAGAGGATAGGGGCATGGCATGTGGACAGGCAGGGTGGAGGTGGCAGGGACAGGTTACAGTCATCTGACAATGCTAGGCAGGTGGGAGGGGAGTGGCAGCTCAACAGAGCACTCAGAGTAGATAGGAGTGGCAGGTCCATGGGACATGGTGGGCAAAAAGGATGGAGCAGGGGCAAGCACAAAGACATCCGAGGGCAGGGGGAAGGAGAATAGGGGCAGCAAGCTAAGCACAGAGTTTAAGCAGGAGGTCAATGATGGGGCATATAATTGGGCAATGGAGGGCAGGAGGAGTGGACTGGTACATCATACTAAATTGAGGGCAGTGGCAGCAAATCAGGCCATGCATGGCGGGAGGGAGGAGGCTAGTCCATGGATTCACACAACAGAGGATAGGGAGGAGGGGGATGGGGCAGCAAGCTAACTGTTCAGAGAAGGCGGGTATTAGGAACTTTATTGTTTTTAAAACATTGTGTAGGTGCGAACTACTTAAAATATGAACAAATATGCAGCATAATCTCACTTTTATTCAGGAAGAAGAGGACGTTTGTGACTGTGACTCCGGGCTCACTTGGCAGATACACCCCATGACCCTCCACCCCCTATCGCAAAATGTAATGCCCATGAAAAGGGTAGGTGAACACAGTGTTATATAGAACATAGTCCTGAGAGCACGATTGAAAATGAAAACTAGATATAGTGTATGGTATAAACTATGCACCAAAAAGTGTGATATTAGATGAACCGGGCGTGAAATATAATATGCAATACATTGTGCGCAATGACAGATTTATTGGAGAGCGCGAGATAGCACAGGCACTAGCGCGTGCTATGCGATATGCGCCTTGGAGTGTAATATGCACAGGGCAGTGTTGTGTAACCTAACTAGTCTCTAAAGTTGTAATATAAAATATGTGCTGGCGAGTGTAACGTTGCATATGCACTGTGACAAAGATATGGATCCCAGATTGTAATATGTATGGCATAGCACTGTGCGTTATAACATAGGCATCGAGGAAGGCACGTTAGATGGGGCAATATAACCCGTGCGAAGACAAGTGTGGCATGACATATTCACGGGGTGGTGTTACAGTGCACATGGGCTAGAGAGTGTCATAGCATATGCACTAGCTAGTGGAATACAACACAGAGGTGTGTGGCACTCTGCAGGCAATGGTGGGTGTAGCACAGCATTGGGCTCTGTCAGGAGTGCGTTGTGACTCTCAAGTGATGTTCGTCCCCTTTCCAGAGAGTAAAATAAAAAGTATTACACATCCGGCAGTGGATGTGTGTTTTATTAACCGTGAGGGGGGTTTCTTGCATAGTTTTGGTCGAATTTTTGTCGAATCCCCTTTGAATGGCTTGGTGTGCATGTGTATTAAATGTGCCCGTCAATAGCTACCCATGTTTGTATAAATAAACGACAAGTGTGTCTACCGGGATTAGGCACGGTAGGGCATCAGACATGTCAGAGCTCCACTAGTGGTGTAAATACATTCCACGTGGATTCATTGCATGCATAGTCGCCTTTTAATGAATATCACGCAAATCGTCATGGTGATAGGTACGTACGGTTTGTCCAGCATGTCCTAGGTGTGTCTATAAATATATATTTTTTAAAAATAATAAAAAACAGTGGCCGGCCCTGGGGATTGGGGTCAAAAAAATATAATTAGGAGACAGGCCCTGGGGGATGGGGTCATCCGGGCAAATAAATTAGAATAAGAAGGGGAACCACACAGCCCCCCTTCTTAAAAAATTAAAATAAATAAAAGACTGGCATCGTGCCGGAGGCCATGCCCCCTCCGTGCAGCACTCTGCAAACGCGCCCCCGAAAGGCATCTCCAGTATGCGCCAGGGAGCTGCGCTGCAGACAGGTGTTCTGAGGCCAAGCCCCTTTTTACACCTCTCTTCAACGCAGCTCTGTGGCGCTTACTGGAGGTACCTAGTGGTCTAGTTTGACCCTAGGGACCCTTAGGATTCAAGGGGACTTAATCTCTCAACTTAGAACAGCCACAGGGCACGTTTACACAGCGGTGAAGGGAGGGGACGGGGCCTGAGGTGACGTGTGCAAACACGCACTATGGCACGTTTTAAATTGGGGATATAATTTCCCTTCAATACTGAGGGCCTCTGGGGGCTAACTAGCCCACCAAGTGCTTCCAGTAAGCGCCACTGAGCTGCATTGCAGAGAGGTGGTCCAGGCCGTGCCACTTTTTACACCTCTCTGCAACGCAGCTCTGTGGCACTTACTGGAGGTACCTAGTGGGCTAGTTGGACCCTAGGGACCCTCAGGATTCAAAGGAACTTAATCTCCCAACTAAAAACGGACACAGGGCGTGTTTACACAGTAGTGAAGGGAGGGGACGGGCCTGAGTTAACGTGTGCAAAAATGCCCTGTGGCCTGTTTTAAGAGGTAGTTTTAATCCCCATGCCCTATTATATACTAGGGGCTTACAGAGGAGGTCATGCTAATCACAGGGGGACCCCAATGCATAATGTTCCCTAGTGTATGTAGGTGTTTTCACTGTATTCTAAGTGTCTTTTAACATAGCACTGGCTCTAGGACTGGTTAGTCAGACTCAGTTACCACCAGTATCCGTCTGAAAAAGTTGAGGGTACAGGATGATTTTGCAACAAGGCTTCTTTCTGCTCTTCTTTTTGTTCTTTCTGCACGTTATCCTTCTTCCTGCACTTATCTTCGTATTTGAGGACTTCTGTTGCTTCTTTCTGCACTTCTTTTGTTTCTTTCTGTGCATTTTTTCTTCTTTCTTCACATGTTCTATCTCTGTAGGCATAGTTAGAAATTAGCATTTAAAAAACCTTTGAAATTCACAGAAAAAACCATAAGTTTCAGGCACGTTATAGTTAGGAATTAGCATTTAAAAAACCTCAGAAATTCACTGAAAAAACCATAGGTTTCAGGGGTGTTATAGTTTGCTGGACTTTTCACTTGTACAAAACCATTGAAATTCCCCCGTTATAGTTAGTTCAGCTAACTATAACTCGCGCGCCCGCAATGCACTGCTGATGACGTCACATATTACATCACTCATGACATGGTCAGTGACATCACTCATGACATCACTGATGACATCTCAAATGACATCACTCATGACATCACTGATGACATCATCCTTGTGATAGAGTGGCAGACCTCCTCTCACCCTAATATAACCTTTAATACACACATTCAAAAATAGAGACTAAAATTTTCAAAACAATGGACATACCAATACCAGTTACAACAACCTCTTCAGTAATTCTAAGATCCACATACACAACCACTCATTCACCAACAGTCCTATACAGTCACTCATACATGTACTCACTCATCATATGTACTCATACACCTATACATCCTGTTACACAATGCCACTCATCCATAGAGTTACTCACACACATAGTCACTCATGCTAATAAAGAATCAAACATACATTTACTTGCAAATACAGTTATACACACACCACCACACTTACTTCTACGGAAACTTACACATACTTAGTCTTTTAAACAATCACTTATAGAAACACATACTTATTCATACAGGAACTCTTTCAATCTCTCACTCTCACATACACTCACATATATACACCAATAGTCACATATACTAGTTTAAAACATATGTAGTTACTCATAAAGACACTATTGAGACAGTCATTCACTCACTAACACACCCATACACACACTCATCCACCCATACAGTCCTGCACACATGCTGTGTTCAACACATACAAACAGTGAGTCACTCATTCATGCACCTATGTACTACGTAATACCCCCCACCGAACCATGCAGACACTCAGACTGATACTCAAAAAAACAACTAATAACCTATATAGACACCCATGTAGCTACTCACCAACCCATGCAGCCACTTATACACAAAGTGAGAGACTGATACAGATATTTACATATTTAAACATTACTCACTAAGCCATGTATTCACTATGATACACTTAATCAGTCAGTTACACAATCAATTTTTCAAAAACAAATCATCCATTTAGACACTTATATACCCATTTATTCTTCCATCGACCTTGAGATATACATATATAAAACAAATTTAATTTTCAGAAAAACACACATTCACTGGATGATGTCATCAGTGATGTCATCAGTGATGTCATTTGAGATGTCATGAGTGATGTCATGAGTGATGTCACTGACCATGTCATGAGTGATGTAATATGTGACGTCATCAGTAGTGCATTGCGGGTGCGTGAGTTATAGTTAGCTGAACTAACTATAACGGGGGAATTTCAATGGTTTTGTACAAGTGAAAAGTCCAGCTAACTATAACACCCCTGAAACCTATGGTTTTTTCAGTGAATATATATATATATATATATATATATATTACCTACTGGCGGTCGCCAGTAGGTAGTTATAGTTAGGACCCCTTTTCCATAGGAAAACCTCAACATTCTATTTTGAATAACTTTGGCGCCGGTCGATGAATCCTCGCGAATTTCTCAAAATAGGTGGGGCGCTACGCTCCGCTCCTACCCTGAAAGTCTCGGGGGGATCCGTCAAGCGGGGGCTGAGATAAAAGGGGGGTCCCAAAACGCATTTTCCCCATGCATTTTTCCATAGGACCTTTAGAACGAGCTACAGCCCGAACGGCTGAACAGAATTACTCGAAATTTGGCAGAGAGGTAGTCCCTAGGTCAAGGAAGTGCCTTTTGTAGGTTTGGTGTAAATCTGTTCAGTAGATTCTGAGAAAATAGCCTTTAAATCAATATATATATCTGAGCCCGCTTACGGTACGCTTACCGTACGCTTACCGTAAGCGTACGGTGGCGTGCGCGAGCGCGATTCTGATTGGCTCTTAGATCTTAGTAAACATTCGAATCGGCCGAAACCAGGAAGCGGCGGCCGCCATTTTGTGTATTTCACTCAGAAAAAAAAGAGTGAAAACAAGAAAAGGGGGCAATGAGGAGAGTTACAGACCCCCTTACATTTGTGAGGGGGTCAAAGAAGGACTGTAAAGTACAAAGAAAACATTTATTGATTTTAAAAAAAATCACGGGGTACGCGTACGGTAAGCTTACGGTAAGCGTACGGTAGAAAAAAAAATAAAAATAAAATGAAAATCAGATTTAAGTGTTTAGATATTAGGGGGCTCTAAAAAGAGCCGTTGTGTTTATGAAATGATTTTTTAGTGGTACCTACAAGTAAGTACCGATGCAGAGTCTAAGGTTCAAGAGGAAGACTCTGTTCCCTTCATCATTGAAGTGCACACCATCTCCTCTATAAATGTCTTGCATGTCATAACGCAAGTTGTTGTGGTAAATGGCACCCATACCATAGTCACGGAGGAAAGCAGAAACAGATTTGTTGACGTGCTTTCTTGCTTTGTCATCGCACCGCGTGCCCACCGTGCGTGCACGGCACTAACTGCGTAAAGTGGGCGCGCGGTGCGCGAAGCGCACCGCGTGCTCACTGTGCGCGCACGGTGCGCGAAGCGCACCGTGCGCGCACGGAACGGACTGCGTTAAGTGGGCGCGCACGCCACGAATGGCGTAAAGTAACTTAGCATTTAAAAAACAGTACAAATTCACTGAAAAAACCATAGGTTTCACACACGTTATAGTTAGGAATTAGCATTTAAAAAACCTTGCAAATTCACTGAAAAAACCATAGGTTTCACACATGTTATAGTTAGCGGAAATTTTACTGATAAAAAAACAATGAAATTCCCCCGTTATAGTTAGTGCAGGCAACTATAACTCACGCGATCGCAATCTTCTGCTGATGACATATGTGTCTTTATGAAAAAAAAATATTTGTAATATATGTATAGCTAAAAATGTATGGAAGAAGACATGGGCAAATAAGTGTCTAAATACAGTATTAGCATCAGCAGAGGATTGCGGTCGCGTGAGTTATAGTTGCCTGCACTAACTATAACGGGGGAATTTCATTGGTTTTTTATCAGTAAAATTTCCGCTAACTATAACATGTGTGAAACCTATGGTTTTTTCAGTGAATTTATATATATATATATACACTGAAAAAACCATAGGTTTCACACATGTTATAGTTAGCTGAACATTTCACTCGTGAAAAACCATTGAAATTCCCCCATTATAGTTAGTGCAGGCAACTATAACTCACGCGACCGCAATCCTCTGCTGATGCTAATACTGTATTTAGACACTTATTTGCCCATGTCTTCTTCCATTAAATTTTAGCTATTCATATATTACAAATATTTTTTTTTCATAAAGACACATATGTCATCAGCAGAGGATTGCGGTCGCGTGAGTTATAGTTGCCTGCACTAACTATAACGGGGGAATTTCAATGGTTTTTCACGAGTGAAATGTCCAGCTAACTATAACATGTGTGAAACCTATGGTTTTTTCAGTGAATTTGCAAGGTTTTTTAAATGCTAATTCCTAACTATAACGTGTGTGAAACCTATGGTTTTTTCAGTGAATTTGTATGTTTTTTTAAATGCTAAGTTACTTTACGCCGCTCGTGGCGTGCGCGCCCACTTCACGCAGTTCGTTCCGTGCGCGCACGGTGCGCTTTGCGCACCGTGCGCGCACAGTGAGCACGCGGTGCGCTTCGCGCACCGCGCGCCCACTTTACGCAGTTAGTGCCGTGCACGCACGGTGGGCACGCGGTGCGCTACGCGGACCGTGTGCCCACGTTACGCTGGATGGGCCATGTACGCACGATGCGCTTCGCGCACCGTCCGCACACGGAGGACATATTATGCGCTTCGTTGTGAAAGGTTATCTATTAAATGTTCAATTGTTATATATGCCATGCACAAAAGGTGGCCTACGGGCATCTTTGGCGCACGGGGGGGGAAAATGTGGATATTTTTTATTTTTTTTTATTTTGACCGTACGCGTACGGTAAGCGCATTCGGCGTATTTTTTAAAAATAAAAAAAGTGGATTTTTGGCCTTGGGGGTTCTTATGGGACACCCTAACCAAGGCTAGGTGGTTACGAGCTGTCTAGCCTGCCCCTTTTCATGTTATCCAACTTTGTTTTTCCTCCCCCCCTCAGAGTGCGAGAGAGAAAATGGCGGCCGACACTTCCTGGTTTCGACCGATTCGAATGTTTACTAAGATCTAACAGCCAATCAGAATCGCGCTCGCGCACGGCACCGTACGCGTACGGTAAGCTTACCGTAAGCGCACGGTAAGCGCACGGAGCGCTGCCACAGATATATATATTGATTTAAATGCTATTTTCTCAGGAACTACTGAACAGATTTACACCAGACCTACAAAAGGCACTTCCTTGACCTGTAGACTACCTCTCTGCCAAATTTCAAGTAACTCTGTTCAGCCGTTCGGCTGTAGCTGTGTCTAAAGGTCCTATGGAAAAATGCATGGGGAAAACGTGTTTTGGGACCCCCCTTTTTTCTCAGCCCCCGCTTGACGAATCCCCCCGAGACTTTCAGGGTAGGAGCGGAGCGTAGCGCCCCATTAGTTTTGAAAATTTTGTGAGGATTCGTCGACCGGCGCCAAAGTTATTCCAAATAGAATGTTGCGGATTTCCTATGGAAACATGGTCCTAACTATAACTATCTACTGGCGACCGCCAGTAGATAATATATATAGATAGATAGATAGATAGATAGATAGATAGATAGATAGATAGATAGATAGATAGATAGATAGATAGATAGATAGATAGATAGATAGATAGATAGATAGATAGATAGATAGATAGATAGATAGATAGATAGATAGATAGATAGATACATGCTGTTACCAGGAGACAGAGGATGCAGTGTCTTAGGAATGAGATGTGGAAAAGGGAACAGATACTATGTAAAGATACCTTTTTCATTACGTAATTTAGCTCTTTAAAATATATTATGCCATAAATAACAAACACATGTAACCTATTACATTTCTTTAAATGGATGTGAGGAAATTGGTGTATTATATGGTGTGGTTGTGAGATCTCACCATGTAATACACTAACAGTACCATTTTGGGTCCAGTCAAGCTCATTTGCAAAACCTTTCGCTCAACCCTGGGTAGCTGTGGCTTCGAGCAGCAAGGCTTAAACAAAGGAACAGTGTAAAGTGTTAGGAAGTACTTAAACAAAAAAAATAAGAAAGTCACACAACATGAGAGAATTCCAGCACCAATTTATAAAAATATATTTTATTTTTATGAATTTTCAGCCACAAAAATGAAAGAAATCCACTGTGGGTTCCGAAGATCTAGAATTTTAATTAAAACGTAAATCACTGCTTTTCCTTCAAAATTCCCACAAGCATTGGTAATTACTGCCATTCGCAGAAACTTTATAAAAGTTTTACACAGTTTCCAAAGTTGTGCTTCATTTCTCTGGCCCAGTTTATGCAACTAGCTTCAATAGAAAGAAGGTAAAGGGGACCAGTAAGAATTTTTATAGGGCAGTTCCCTTGTCACCAAAGTAGCCTCAAGTCAAGTTCCAGGCTCTCTGGGGGAACAACCATAGACATCAATGCTGGGTACTAATGCAAGGGATACAAGATGTTGAAGAAACTGTATCACGCAGGCGGTGCTATGCAGTCAACGAGGAGATTCCTGGGGCTACTCCTGGATCCACGGTCTGGATGGGGCAACTTTGGCCACAGGAGTCAATGTCCATTGAAGTCCTCCTGAGTCCAACAAAAGTCAAGTTGCCACTGGAATCCGGTCATAGCAAAACCAGTGGTTTCCTATGGTGAAGGCTAGTGTCTGTCTTGGGCTACCAAACTGCACTACAATGGGTCTCCCAGGTGCAGGAGATTTTGGGCAACTTTTGTGCATTGGGACTTGGTCTGCCCGGCTACACGTCGGCGGTCAGTGTCAAGCAAACGATTCTGGCTACTAGCTAGCCAGTATGGGCTTCCTTAGCATTTGCAGTCCAGGTGCTATAACAGAAAGTTTTTCTACTGACTCTTGGACTTCACCTCTGCTGTCTGGTGCGCAGGAGCAACTTTTTCATGACCTAGTCACCACAGGCAGGCACAGTCTTTGCTAGCCCAAAGATCAGCAGGTGCAGTCCAGAGGTTCATGCAGCCTTTCTTGCCAGGCCAAGGAAACAGCAAGGCAGGTCCTCTCTCCAATCCAGGTGTGATCTGAGGTCTAGGTGCCAGGGGAGCCTTATTTATACCCAGAAAGTGCCCTCACTGATGCAGCAGTTACTAGCCAATGGGTTACCATGTCCTTTCCCACCTGATTAGGTCTTCCTGTAGTGTGTGGCATCTAGCTATCTCAGGGTGCACTATTCTGCCCACTCCCCAGATGACTGAACCCTTCTCTTGGTGTGTTAAGCTTGGTAGCCCATTCTAGAGGTGTGGGTAACTGGGGGTTACACACCCATGGAAAAAATGGTTTAGCAAATGCCCCTCCCCTGTCTCCGATGCCGCCCGTTTCCTGAACAAGAGAGTAACCACTCTTTTACCTGTCCACCATTTGCCCTTCAAAGGCAGCCAAAGGCAGATTACCGTTTGAAGCTTGCCTTATGAGCTCAAACCTGGGTGACTTCCTGCCAGGGAGAGGTAAAACCTCTTCCAACTACAGGCCTTTATTGCTTCCTCTCCTGCAAGCCCAGGAGTGCAGAAGGCTGTCTTGTTGCTCGCATATGTGAATGGCAACTGGAAAACTTAATGCAACAAAGTGGCAGCTTTTCAGAAGTTGCATTTACTTAAAAGTTGAATTAAATTCGACTTGGGCATTAAGTCGGGTTTAATGTGATGATTATTATGATATGTTAAAGTACCAACTTTAGCAGTCCCATTCAGGCTACTAGCCTTTACTTGATTAAAAAATCTGGGGCATATTTACAAGCCCCTATCGCCGCAGGAACATCACTTTGTGCGATGTTCCTGTGGTGATAGGGGCTTTTCCTCATTTACAAAGCAATTTTAAGCCACTTATTGTGGCTTAACGCCGCCTTGTGAATAAGGCCCCCTTTCATGCTATACTCAAATTGGTAGACAATGAGTGTTGCAGTGGGCATTACGCCGCAACACCCATTGATTTTGACGCTGCCCCATTTTTAAAAGGGTGGCGTAAATATGGGACAGCGCCAAAATTAAGGCCAGGGAAAACCTGGTCCTAACATGGCAAAACGAGGAGAAATGCTTTATTTCTCCCCTTTTTTCCTGTTTCTATGTGTGCTGCATTCTGCAGTGCACATAGAAACAGCAAAACACTATGTATATTTGTTTATGTGCAGGATTGTGTTCCTTCCTGCACATAAGCAATCATTAAAAATGATGATTTGCAACTTCTATGTGTGCTGCACATTGCAGCACACATATTAGTTACAAATTGCCATTTGTGATTGTTTATGTGCAGGATGGAACAGCTCCGTGCACATAAACAATCATTCCCCCCCCAAAACAGACAAGGGTGTCTACCCTGGCGCTAGGCAGCTAAATTTAGTGCCAGCACTAGGGGAAATGCAGGGGTGCCCCACATTCTTGTGAATGCGGCGCATCCCTAACTTTTCAGAATTGAGAAGCTTGGCGTTAGCAATGTTTGCTTAACGCCAAGCTTCTCCATTCTGTTGTAAATAAGCCCCTCAATGTGGGGTTTTTACAGTTGGAACACATACAATTAAATGCCCCACTTTTTAATTTGCAGCAGCCTGCCCTAGGAATTGACAGGCATGCTGTAGAGGTGACATATGTATTAAAAAGGGAGGTTTAGAATTTGTCATTACTTTAAATGATAAATTCCAGTTAGAAGTTGCTCTACCAGACTTCACTTCCGGGCTAGGAGTCAGGTTTACTTTTTAACATTTAGGGAGGCACACAAAGTGCTGCAGCCCTGAGGAAGACACTTTAACTTAAGGCCCAGGGTACACATGGTATCAAATCATAGGGAATTAAAAGTATATGTTTCGTTGGCTTCTGCTCAATTGGCTAAGTTAACATACTTATAAGAGTCTGAGCACTGGCACTCAAGTTAGCAGGCCTTAGTGCACTCTCGGTCAAAAAATCCAGCAGCATCAGTCCAACACTTTGGGGGTGATCATGCAAAAAGAGTTATTTCATTACAGTGAATTAATGCAAATACAACAATGATGTTTCAATTCAGCATGCTCCATAAGAACAGCTCTAACTTGGCTGCTAATATTTCAGTAATGTGGCAACCGGGAGGTTTTCATATTTATCATGAACATGTTAGCATTCTTGTTGTTGATCATTAGACCCTTGTGGTCAAGCAAGAGTAGAACTCAGAGGAATGAACTGACAAATTCTAAATCAAAAGAGAAAAACGTTTCCTTTTAAAGATGGTTCGTCAGATCCCAGAAAGCCATATTTTCAATATGGTGAAATCACCATAAAGCTCTACACAATTCCTGAAATTAGTATGACCCCCAACAGATTTTAGTCACAAAATAAAGAATGTATTGCCCATTCTGCACAATTCTTTTTGCCACCCTCATTCACTAAATTTCAAGAGGACAAAAATAGCAGACTCCAATCACCGCAAAACAAACACCCAAATCCAGTAAGCATACTTCTCATAACCGGTCACCTAAACACTATCATGAAAAACACACCACTTAACATACCATTCTGTGAATGTCACCCCGAATTTAAGGACCTGATATAAATCAGCAATATTTTCTAAAGGGAATTGGGTGCTCTCTGGCTCTCCATTGTCCCTGTCAATACCTGAGTGGAACTCCACCCTCATCAATAACTATGAGTTAGTGCACCCCATACTATTGCTTAATGTCTGTCCTCTGCTACACTTTTGTCTTCAATGTAGACCCCAACATTCCAATGTTTTAATAAAACTTTTGTTAACTCTTCCAATCCTGTACCTGCCTGTCCGTGGTTTGTTTTACAAAGCATTCCCTTTCACACTTTATTCAACAGATGTTCCAAGTCATCATTCATCTTTTGCATAAATAACCTTCTTGAGACTTATATCACACATACAATCAACTTGTTGAAGCCCTGGCCTTATTTCTGGATAAAGGGGTATTTATGCATTTACTGATTAGGATTATATTTAGAACTTTATAGGAGGTTGTTACAAAAAATGAGAAGTATAGATGACTAGATTCAAATTCTTCACTCTACTTCCAGCCCCTATGGAATTTGTTGTAGACCTGCTATCAAAGGTAAAAATCCATAGAAGCTCATAAGCTTTGGGAACAGTTTTCCTGTAGCATCACTGCACTGTCACTGTTGGCTACGGCAACTATAATTACTCAAAATCAAAACTTTTTTCTATTTAGTAAGAGGTGGAACAAGGTTTTTTTTCTTGTGCTTTGCTGTTTAACATCATATTGGAATCCTTGGCAAAACCCCCTAAGGAGGCATATTAAAATAAGTGTGATTTTTACTCAACTAGTTGCATTAACTGGTAGTTTTCCCTGTTTTGGAAAATATTTTTGTTGTGTTTCTGCAGATCCTGCACTTATTTCAGGGAAATGTTTTCTTCTCTTTAACAAGTGAGTTTTCTGACGTGTCTATTTCTTTTAATGACTGAATATTAGGCCCCCTGTCGCACAAGCTGGACATATGACTCCGACCACAACTGTTAGTTAGGTGGTTGTTTTATTTCATAAGCTTTTCATAGCAGGCTATTGTTCTAACATTCTCCTTGTCTCCTCTTCTCTCCTGTAGGTGCTGGGAGATCTGGTCCACTGGTACGGTCCTCGTCGCTCAGAGAAAGGAGAAAAACCACAGGTCAGCGTTCTGAGGGACTTATCCTTAGATTCAGGGTTTGGGCTTTAGTGAGGGATGTATGCCGGTCCCTGTCTCATGCAACCACCACCATCACCCTTTGTATGATAAGAAAATAAATATATACCAATAATTACATAAGAAAGGCTCAACTTGCAAGCACATGGTTTTCACCTTGTCTGGGGAATTTCAGCAGCTCAATTTGTGACAACATTTACTATACCTCCACCAACACCGTACTCTATGATGATTTCTATTCAGACAGCACGCTATGCTACTTAAAGTTTTAATACACCTGGGCAACGCGGTTCAATCACCATCAAGTACTCATATCACTATCAATGCAGACTAAATGTCAGGGGTCCCATATTGGCCAAGGAGACGAGCACATACCGGTGAGGACCACGCTCCTCCAGGAGCTTGGTTGGGCACATCGTCCTGCTGGTGGCCTCAGAGCTTCTCCCCTGGTCCTGCACATTCCTCGGCGTCCCGAAGGAGCCAAGGGAGGCCGTCACCTTTTTGGGTGTTCGTTTGGACCAGCGGCATGGTCCCAGCGTCCTTTGCAACGTCCCTCTTTTTTGATGTTGATTCAGCAAACTCCAAAACTCCAGTGGAGATCTCTCCCCGCCATGCCTCCACCTCCCTCCTAAAGAGGCCTGGTCTTGTTGTTTCTACTGGGTGGTCCTCCCAATTCCGGTGTCCAATAAGAAAGGAGGGACTTCCTGTTGTCCCTCTCGAAGTTGCCTTACCTTGTTCTGATGAAGGCTTAAAAAAAACCATAGGCGATTGAGTTGTTTTTGGGGACCACATCTGTGATGTGCTAAGGCAAATCATCCGTTAAGGCCTCTTGATGGTCATCATTACCTGGGCCATCCTGACACCCCCAAAGACATTTCAGACTATAAGGTCAAATGACCAAGATATGCCTCCGATTGTGCTTAGAGTTATTAGCACATCTGAGAGAACTCTGTGAATATCTATTCTGGGCCTATCCGTGGGTCAGTGCCAAATGCACCCCTCTGGGGCTTGTTTTAAGCTATGTCTGGAGAGATTCTCAGAGTGTTGTTCCAAGCACTCTTTGTTGCCAAATCACTAGGGGTCTCCACTCCTCCTTTACAATTGCTTTGTACCCTGAATATTTAATTTGATATGTCTTGAAGGGTCCTTCTCAGCACTCTGACTCCCAAGAACCTATTTACCAAACACCATGCAGACCCTTATGTTGTGGCGCTCCTTCAAGTGACTTTACCTCCACTCTTTGTGTGGAATGATACCAAAAGAGTTTTTAGTACCTTTTGAGGTCCATGGTTCTTCACAACATACTTCCTGTGACACTCATGCATGGGCCAAGCTCAGAATGAACTGTAAATAACCCAGATGGGCAGCATCTCAAGGGATACTGATGCCAATAGACTGGTCCGGGGAGCATCTAGTGCAAATTAGCCCGGACTTGAAAGTTTTGAACTGGTCCATGCCTAGCACTACCTGAGATGACTTTTTTCGTGCTGTCCCTGAACCATGTTTGCCTTCTGGAGACTTCCAAATGGACTTTGTCCAATATGCTCAAACTTGCTTGGGCCTTCAGCTTGCTATGCTGTTGTGGGTCTATGTTAGAAGTGGGAATCTTGGTACTATGGGTTTCCTTCTGAAATATATGCAGTAAGTACTGTTTTGATCCAGCAGACATTTCTGTAGGCTGTTAGGCTGTCTTCATGGATCAGTGCCCAGCAAAATCTTTCACAAACAATTTACTGGGGTCACAATCTAAGAGACTATCGTGGGTCTTGCCTGGTTTAGGAACACACCATCATGGTCTCTTTGGCTATTGTGTGTTGTCTTTTCACTGAGGTCTAAGCCCTAAAATTCCAAATAGCCCATTGATCCAATGTTGTGTCTCTTAGTATCCAGCATGTCTGTTTTCAGCTACTCCTCTGGGAATCAGCTAAGGGCCAGAGCCTTTAAGCACTCCCTTCTGCACTAGGGACTCTGCCTTTTGGACACCTTCATGGAACACCATACTTGTGCATAGTGTGGCATTGCCATTTTGAGGTCTATTCTCTGTACTAATGGACTATCCCTGGCCTGGCTGATATGTGGCAGAACAACACGCTACATAGAACTTCTCACAACCTCCAACACTTGGAAAAGACATTGCAGTTATTCAATAGGAAACTTTGTATTTGCGGTGTGGTACATATCAGAATCTATCTACCAAAACATCAGGCAATAATTAAAAAAGAACATGCATATATCACATGGAAATATTAAGGATGCAATATTGCCTTTTTTGCAAGCAACGGGGCCTTTCAGGGAAGCGTGTGAAGGAGAAGATGAGGGGTATCTTCAGAGGAGATGCAAGGTGACCTTTCTTTGCATCCTAGTGTACATAGTGTACAGCACGGACCAGAGTTCTCCAAAGCTGCCAAAAATATGCATAATTTGCCATACCAAGTAAGTCCTGGCTTTTGAAATGTACTTAGTTGACACAAACAATCTAAAAATACACTTCTGATAATGAAAAATGATCTAGACCAAAATGTTTACCCAACAGCCATCTGTTGTATATTAAAAAAATATATACTTTTTTAACTTCGATCTTAAAGCTGACAAAATGATAATCCTATTGTTGACCCTGCAATGTAATATGAAAGGAAAGATGTTATTGGGAGACAACACTTTACGTGGTGGACTAAAATCATTAGAAAATGTCCAAAGAATGTATTTAATAGTTAGCCACAGTTCTACTGTCTGCAAGCTCTCTGTCACAGGATTCACAAACAGACTCATTCCTCAGATAGGATCTAGCTGTGGACAGCAGATCTATCATAATGGACCCCCAGTACCTACAGGAGGAAGCATCGAGCAGCAGAGCACTTTGTCTACTCTCAGGTAACACTGAACCTGTAGGCATGTGCAGTATAAACAGTGACCTCAGTGATCACCCCCATACCCAATTAAATCTCAAATTACCCGCATCATCATAATCTTTTTGATGTTTGGAGAGTGGTGTACTGAAAGAACAAACATTGTTTAAGAGGCTATACTGGTATTTGAGAGATACTGCTTCTTTACATAAAATGATTCAAGAAAGAATAATAATGGAAGGAAATGTTTCTATTGTGCAGGGCCAGACTGGGAACCAACCTGTTGTAGTCTATATAAGTTGCATATGTTTTTATTGCTGTTGCTGGTTCTGGCAGGTATCCTTGCCTCACTCTGGCTCCTGCTGTATCATGCATGTGGAATGTGAAGTTAGAATATTGAGGGTTGAATGTTGGAGGTCGAGTGAGCGGATGGTTGGTGAACAGACAGGCAAAGAATGCGGTGACCGGCTAGGGGCTTCTTTATCAAATAAACTTCAAATGTTTTAATGCACCTGCTCATTTCGAGTTGTTATAAATACCACATCAATATTGTTGATGAGTCGATGTGGTATTTGACAAGGAAAACTGAGGAGTGAAGCCCTGTCTGTTGTCATCATGTGGAGTGCTACAGCAATGGAACAGAAGTCTCTTGGGAACCGAGGAATTAGAGGTGCTGCAGAAATGGCTTGCCTTTTGTGGTTCTCATCAGTTGAAAACTGAAACAAGTAATTCAATCGGTCATTTGCTGTTTAGGTCAGTTGATTGGGGAGCAGGCCTGTTCAATCTTTACTCATGTTAAAAAGAACATTAATTGTCATTTTCAGAAGGGCTCAGAGGCCTGGTGTTGCTGTCTCTAAAACAAGCCCCATTCACTGTAGAAAATACGCTAATGGTTACTTAGACACAATTTTTGTCGTCTGGGCTTAAAACAAGTCCCACACACCGGAGAAAATGCGCTAACGGGCTTGTCAGCGCCCATTTTGCAAAGGATAATACTTCTGCTGTCATCTGAGCTTAAAACAAGCCCCACTCACCAGAGAAAACACAGTAATGGTCACGTTGGCAGCCATTTTGTGTTGGATTGAAAATGTATGTAAATACATATTCGAGAAGGGCTTAATACTTCTGTTGGGTTTCTTGCCTAAAAACAACCTCCACTCACTGGAGAAAAGATGCTAATGGTTTTGTTAATGGCAATTTTTGTTAATGCTCAATAATTTAGAGGTTAATTATTCTCTCTTGGTAAACAGAACCCTTTCTAGAAAGAACCACGTCATTTTGCAACTTTTGCAAGTTGCAGCCATTGTTGAAAGATTGAGTTGGTGTACAGCAGAGTATAAAACATGTTAAATATGGCTCCGCAACAATTTGTAACTCAACCACAACCTTTTCTCCAGAATATAGGCAAACCTATGGTCAAATGGTGTACTTGGTATAGAAACTTTGAAAATTACCTCTGAGCTATTGATGCTTAGAAGGTCGATCCTGAAAGGAAAAAATGCATTTGCAAAGCTGCTTGGGGGCTGCTGCTGAGGAAATATTTTAACATTTGCCAGAAGCTGAATCTCCTGAGGATGCTGTTACAATGAAATGAAAGATACATAGTCCAGAGATGTATATTAGGATCACAGCTTTATTCTTCAGATATGATCCAAGTTATGTCTCATGCTATGCTTCATACAATGCCCCACCAGGAGCAGCCTCCTTGCTGCTCAGCCCTTCCACACCAACTAATTCCTTCTTCCGCTCCAACATTCTGATGACATCACATAGACTGAGCAGCAAGTCAAAGGTCAATAACAGAGAAGATGCATTAATCACTTACTAGATTACAACACATCCCCCCTCATCAGAAATGTAAAAATACAAGCATACGAGATCATTGTACATACATGCAATATGAATAGTTATAAATAGAATGTGTGGAGGTGGACATACACACATACAAAAAGTCAACAAGCTTAAAGAATAACACAAAGCTTCAAGACGTAACACTATCAGGGTAATTTTGCAACCCCTAACCACAGGGTGATACAAATACCTCAACCAAAAACAAGAGTAAATCCAGAGAAGCTAAAAAGCATTCCCTTCTTCCCAAACAAGAGTAAATCCAGATAAGCTAAAGAGCATTCTCAACTTTCCAAAACAAGGGTAAATCCAGAGAAGCTAAAAAGGAAAGAGACTTCTCATCTGCGCACCCGTAACACACAGTCCAACACCCCACACGAGGTAACAACCAATTCAGAGGGTAAAACCAAAACAGTCAAATCAGAGAAGCTTCAAAAGAAGGAGTCTTCTTATGTGCGCACCCGTAACACACAGCCCAATACCTCACACGAGGTAACCACCAATCAGAGGGGCACACACTAACATGACCAGGGACACTATACTCTATCTCCCTCTAATCATACAAATGCAAGACAAAACACTACACTCTCTCACCTCCTCTCAAACAAATTCAGTATAAGGTACCAGTAAATAATACAATCATCGCATAAAAAAAACACACACATAAAATTGAACCTAAAAGAATGGCACAATAAAAGCATTTGAGCACATACAACAGCATTATGAAAAATACACTGTCCCAAGAAAACAAAAAACTAAAATAAAGAAGGTAGTCACCGTGGTCTGTAAAGCAAGCATGCTGGGCTTGAAGAACATATAGATAAAAGTAATTCGCAATGAAACAGTACCTTGCTGGAAGATTATCAACAAGAAAAATGTAAATTTCCTTTCCATTTGCTTGGAACACCATAAATAGTATGCATAGCTAAACACAGAACAATCATTTTCCCAAAAATGTTATTGGCTCAGCGTGGTACTTGTTTTTTAGTCGGGTCATCGTTCATACTCTCCAGATAATATACATTAATTCAAAATTTGACAGCCCTGTTCTTGACCACTGTCTTGAACAGTTTCATTAATAATAATAATAATAATAATAATAGTGAAATTGTCCTTTACTGGCATGCCAAGGTAGGCCAGGCTTGCCAAAAGAAGCCGATTGTTTACACACAGTAGCAACACAAGGTGTTCATTACAGGCAGTGTTTGGCGAAGAATCTCCTTTTTCAGGAGGCAGTTTATTCTGGAGCAAACTGGATAGATTTTCAATGCTCTTCACTGTCTTCCCGAGGCTGAACTATAACCTCCTCTGCCGCGTAAGACACATCTTCATCTTTTTCTCAGAATACACAATCACAGATTGCTGTGTATGGCGGCAGCGGCGGGGACACGAGGAAGACAGCTAAACAACGTGAGGCATCTGTGAAAGCGATCACGATTGCGGGGATGCGCTCTGTGGTCAGGGAGGTGTGGAGCGAGGCACGCTGCATTGGAGAGGTGGAGCAAGGCGCGAACGCTTTTGCGCGTAATCGCAAGCTGGTGGCCGGGAAAAGCCTTTGGTAGCACTTCGAAAAGCCACTGACGAAATGACTCGGCCAGACCAGCGCATGCGCTGGATTAGGTGAGACCTAAAAACGCATTTCCAATGTAACTGCACAGGCAACAAGGCAAAGACAGTTCAACCAAAGCAGGAGGGCAGACTTCCTCCAAGACAGGCAGGCAGTGGACAGTAGGCAGGCAGGCAGGAACTGGCACTGGTAAAACGTTCCCAAAATCCAACAGGCAGCAGGAACCAACCCAAATGCAAATGTACAGTACACACTAGTACACACAAATAATGTCCAGGTCACAGATGATGTTCTCTGTCAACATGTTACAGGACAAGAACAGTTCAGCAAAGACAGGCTGGCTTTAAGACAACGAAGGAAGGTCAAAGACAAACTGGCACTTACTGATTGGGGCGACGATGAAATGGTCACTGGTGGGGCATTAGGGGTGCCAGGTTTGTTCAAATCCACAGGTTGTTGTTTCTTCAGTTTTAAAAGTCCAATCTCGATTGAAATAGCACGCAGGTTCTCTAAAATCGTCGCCAGTGTTACAATTAAATGAAAGATACGTAGTCCAGAGATGTATATTAGGATCACATCTTTATTCTTCAGATAAGATCCAAGTTATGTCTCATGCTATGCTTCATACAATGCCCCACCAGGAGCAGCCTCCGTGCTGCTCAGCCCTTCCACAACAACTGATTCCTTCTTCCAGTCCAACACTCTCAACATTCTGATGAAATTACATAGACTGAGCAGCAAGGCAAAGGGCAACAACAGAGAGGATGCATTAATCACTTACTAGATTACAACAGATGCTACTTGGGGTGATATGGTGAAGCAGTTGTACAATTGGAAAACCAATTTAGTGAAGAAACCAATGTAGTTATTAAAAGATTACATTTTTTTCATGAAAACAAAGCAGTGAAGAAACTTTCGATGAATTCAAAGCCAATCTCAGAACTTCAGCAGCATCTTGTGGTTTTGGCAGCAATATTGACACATATATTTGTGACCAGTTAGTTTTAGGTTGCTTTAGCAAGTGAATTCAAGAAATATTGTTATATACATCTAATCCATTTTTTTCTGAGCTGATTGGTATTGCTACGGGAGTTGAGAGATCTATGATGTCATCTAAAGTTTGGGATTAATGGTATCAGAGTAGAAGTAAATGTAGGAGCTCTGCGTGTGGATGATAAGAGAAATAGAAGTGGGGAAGTTGACAAGAGTGGATCAAGTAATTGTTACAGCTGTGGATCATAAACACATTTAGCAAATGCCACTAATTATAAAATGTCAATAAATTTTGTTTGAAGAAATTATCTACTTTGTCCTCCTCTCAAAGATTGCTGATCGAAAGAGAGTTGGGGTAGCGATAGAAAGAAGTATACAAATGTTTCCACTGTGCACATTGTCGAGGAAGGTATGTTAGACGAATGTCAGTAAAAATTCAAGAACGCTATTCTTACTTCACTTCCACCAATACCTTTATTACAGAACAGCCACGGCTTGTTCCATGTTAATCAGCAGTAATCATGTCAGTCATTGTAGATTTAGGTTCACCCGTTACTATATTTGATCAAAATACCTTCATGGAAAATTGGAAAGAGAAATTTTTGAATGTGTGTGACACTTCACCAAAGGTTTTGGGTGGTTTTGAGATTCAAATGCTGAGATGGTTTGAGGATATTGTGTCATTCATGGGAAGAAAGGTTGTCAGTAAACTGTAAGAGGCTGTTGAAGGAAAGGATGTGTTTGGGTGGATGGATACAGCAAGATTGGGAATAATTCTTAAACCTGGGTCTTCCATTCCAGTTCAATTGGATCTGGATTGGGTAGAGTAAGACTCACAATATAAGGATGTGGTCAGCAGGTAACCTTTGTTGATGAAGATTGATGATGATGGTATAGAGACAATTTACTTACTTTTGAAAGAATATACCTCAGTAGTCAAAGAGAAAAATTGGGTGCATGAAGGGATTTTCACGTGATATTGTTTTGAAAAGAAAGGCTAAACCAATAGTGCATAATGTTAGAAATGTAACTTTGAGCGTTTGTAAGGATTGACAGTCCTATTGGATAAGATCATTTCGTCTGCCGAATGTTCAGAATGGGTGTCGAGGATTGTGATTACACGTGAAAGAAATAGTGAAATCAGGTTGTGTGCTGATCTCCGCTCATTAAATAAGAACATTGTTGTTGAATGTCATCTGCTTCCAAAAATCCAAGAAATTGCTGGCACAGGAAGGGGATGCGTGTATTTTTAGCACAATACATCTTAAGGTTGCTTACCATCATATCACGTTGACAGATCACTCACAACTTCTTACGACTTTCATTAAACCTACTGAAGCATTTAAGTATCTTAGACCACCATTTGGGTTAGCATCAGCTGCCAGTGTTTTTCAGTGACTTATGGATGTTTTATTTAAGGATGTGCCTGGTGTCATGACTTATCAGGATGACATTCTCATATTTGCATCAGCTATGGCTCAGCTTAATGTAATTCTGCACAATGTATTGTTCATTTTTCAAGAGCATGGTATGACAGTGCAAAATGATAAATGTAAGTTCAGAGTAAGAGAAATAGAGTATTTTGGTCATCGCATTTCTGAGAGAGATATTGAACCCAAAAAAAGATTTAGCAGCAATCAGGGAGGCCCCAAGCTCTACTGACAAGGTAGTTTACGTTCCTTTCTGGGACTGAGTAAGTATTATGAAGGTTTGTGTGTAGGTTTGGTGTTGTATCAGGGTCATTGAAACAAATCTTAATTAAAAAAAGAAAATTATTGAAGGAAGGTGGGACAAAAAATGCATTTGGGGACACCAGTACTTAATTCTTAATTAGCGTTTCCTACATAGTGAATCTGTAGAAATCGCTATTTGGGAATCGCAAATGGGAATAGACGCACCCTGCGATTTCCTAATAGCGATGCCTACGGATCCATAAACGCTATTAGGAAATCGCAGTTTAGGAAATCACTAAATTGCTATTTCCTTATAGGAAATCACAATTTAGAAAACGGAGGCCCAAATGCACCTGGAAGCAGTACGATGATGTTAGTGCCCTGGTGGAGGCTAATTACAGTGAGCGGCCACCAGCCAGAGGCCTAATACATCTTCTGGAAGTCGGGAGTGCCCCGACCTCACTGTTGGCTGTATCACAAGTAAAAAAAAGACCACAACATGGGAGCTAAAGTGGGGAAAGAGGCTGAGAGCAGCAGGTAGTGCAAGGGGAAGTTTTTTGGAGAGGGAGCTGGAGGTTCTGGTGGAGGAATGTGCTGCCAACATGGACCAGCATTTTGGCAAGGCCTCATTCACAGTCTTGGAGGCCCTGAAAAGCAGAATCTGGAATGGGATCCTTGATAAGGTGAACTTCCTGGGAGTGAGACTGAGGACAATCCCAGAGATATGAGAGCGGTGGTATGAGCTGTGGTGCCGTACCAAGGAGAAGCAGGCCAGCAGAATGGCAGAGGAAAGTGAAACTGGTTGAGGACTCTCAAAACACCCCCCTCTGACTCCCATGAGATGCTAATTGAGGGAACCCTCGGACCAAAAAGTGTAGCGGGAGTTAGGATCATTGACACCTCCATTCCAGGAGGCACCTGCCAGGGTAAGCCATCTTTCATTTATGTACCATACATAACATACCGTTAGGCAATCCACATATCATAAATCAGAGCTTGATTTACTCCATTGAGGTGTTTGGCTCACCCATACAATGCATCATGGGAGCTGTAATGCACCTCATTAGTACCCAGCACAGAGTGCTGATGACCAGCACAAACAACATGTCACAAATACATGCCGCAGAGTAACAACAACATTGTGGCAAAACATAAACCATTTAATTACAATAATCATATTAAGGCATTTCCACAGATCACAGCTTGGACTGGTCAGCACCCCTGGCAGCCAAAGGGACTACTGGCTGTGAGGTTGTCCCTGAACCCACTACACCAATATATTGTCAGCCCATCGCAACATCCCCGACTTGCAGGAGAGCCACCATATCCCCACTGCCCAATTTTGAGGACAGTAATGGCAGATAGTCACATGGCAGGGACCCAACAACAGCAGAGCACAGGACACTACGAGGGCGCACAGAGACTGTGTCCAATGTGTTGTATACACTGCCCATCTATAATGGCCTGGAAAGGTCCATCCCGAGAACACAGTGCCTGCAAAGCAAAAAAATAGGCGCTGTCAAGAGGCAGCTTCAGCACATGGCAAAGTCCATTGAGAAGGGGTAGGAGTGCTGGCTATCAGCGATGGAGCAGAAGCATGGTGCGCAGTGGCACAGGCACTACCTGACCCGCTTTGACACCTTCACATGCTCAATCAACCGACTGGCTGATGCAACATCAAGGTACTCTGTAAATATACAGACACACATGGCACGCTGCTGCCAGGACAGTGCTAGTGGGCTGGTGCAAGTCACAACTGCTTTGCAGAACATACAGACCTACAAACTGTGATTCCCCAACATCCCCCCACCACTTGAACGCGAGGAGGGCTCCAGCCTCAGTGGCTTATCTATCCAGGAGCCATGCTCAAGCAGGAGTAAACGCAGCAATCCCTCTAGGACCCTGTGATGCAGAGAAAGCACCCAACCCAATAAGACGCAAGAAGTGTCTCACTAGCAACTCAATGGGATGAGTTGCCTTTGTATTTTCCAGCACATCGTTTACCCTATTAACTTAATGTTACTATGATGTGGTCGCCACCAGCATAATAGTTGGTCACACAGTTGTGCACCAAGAGCTACCCATATGTGTGATGTTTAATTTCAAGGATGTTATAGCAGCATGTCATAATCAAAGTCAGGTGTGATGTGGATGTTGTGCAAACTCCTCCTCATTAATGTGCAGGCTGGCACAAGTTGTGATGAGGATTTTGCTGCATGTGTCTGGGCTGTAGAGTAGTGCCCCGCCTGTCTTGTGGAGGCAGCGAAAGTGGGACTTTAGGTTGTCAATGTTCCACTCAATGAGCGAGTGCATTGTCCTGTGTGCGCTGTTGTATTGTCTCTCACTTGGTGTCCTCGAGGTCAAGTATAGGGTCAGGAGCCACGTCCATAACGTATTTCCACTGTTGCATTTGCATGAGAAGAGAAACCATTAGGTCACATCACTCACACCGTCTTGGCCACTGTATTCATTGAGTTTGTGATTCTTTCACCAAGTAGGAACCCATCGCCAAATTCCCCCTGTGCCAGTCGGTTCTGTATTCCACTGTGGCGCAACATGAAGGAGTCGTGGGTGCTGCCTGGGTATCTGGCCACAGGTCTGTGCAGATACAAGAGGCGTCACACCTGGACATTGAGTGAATATGAGCTCTTCCTGTTCCTGTAGATGAATTGAGTTGCTGAAGGGGGACATTTGGCTATATGTGTGCAATCAACACACCCAGTTACATTGCAGAACTGTGCTACCCTTCAGAAATTCTATTTTATATGCTGCAATGAGTGGGGGTATTGGGAAATATTTGTATTGGTTAACCTTTCTAACCATTTTGCCCAGGAACTTGGGGAAGAACCTGGAAAAGGCACTTTGTGACCCCCCCCCCGCCTTTGCTATGACACTCAAACCCCAATTCTAGGAGGTGTACATGCGGTGGTACTGCGTTGCTCCTGAGTGTTGGGGCCTGCAGCTGGGGGTCGCAATTCATCTATCAAATTAAGTATAACCTGACTACTCAGTCTGTAACTCTCAATAATCTCCTCCTCTGTCTGTTCAGACAGGGTGACCCTCACTCTAAATATCCTCTCCTGCCTCCTTATCTTTCACTCCCTCACAGACAACATTCTCATCCTTCTCGCCAGGATGTATAGCGCCACAATTGTGAAAGAGCCAGATGCATTTTGGGGCATTATTATAGTTTGCACATGGTTACCAATGGTTCTGAGTCAATTGTAATTATATTTCCCAAATGGCCATTTTGCGACTAATCGCAATTAGGAAATCCTTTATACATGCAGTTGTGATTCGCAAATAGGAGATCGCTATTTGCGATTTCTTATTTTGTCAATCTTCAAAATCCAATTTCAACTAGGTAGAAATCTCATTTTGCTACTGCGTTTATGCCGTTCGTACATACCGAAAGCCTATTTTGCATTTCTTAACGGCCCGAAATAGTGATTCTGTCTGTTAAGAAATGCAAAATTGTTTCGAGTATATAGCCTTTGGAGAAATTGAAGGACTGATATTAAATTGTGATGCTTTGAAACCCTTCATTCAAGGTTATCCAGGTGAGGTCACTGTGGATGCAAGCGCCATTTTTTGAGGTGCTGTATTGTGTCAGAGTGGATGGTAGCAAAATAACTATTGCATTTATATTGCCTACTCTCTAAGGCACAAATTTAAGATACTTCATCATCAAAATGTACTTATGGGGTCAGAAGTTCAAGATTATTACAGACCTTAAACCACTGGTGTACCTTATGGGAGACAATGGCGTAGTGAAGCCTTCATCAAGATTGGTCCAGTTGATTACTTCCTTACAGGAATTTGTTTTGAGTTCAGCTATGTGGCTGGAAGATTGAATGTTTGGGCTGACTGTTTGTCCAGGTTGCCTGTACAGAATGGTGACAGTGAAACTGATGATGAACTTTTTCTGAACTAAAGTATTGTTACTGCATTGATACCGTAGATAAATGTAACTCTGCTATTTCTGTTGGTGAATGGTGCACAATAGCAAGAGATCATTAAGATCATCAATATTGGAGATCATATGTCTAGAAATGCTTCTAGTGCCATTAAATAATTCACTACGCAACGTGTTGCCAGAATTAATTGTAGAGTCTGGAATTATTCTGAGAAAGGGTGTGTTTGTACCACCGGAAACCTTGAAGAAAAGACTTGTTATGATTGCTTACAAAGGTCATATTGGGGCATCTTCCACAAAGAAGATCTTACGCAATCATTTTTGGTGGCCAGGGATGGCTAAAATGGTTGAATATTATTACGAGGTTATAAAGAATGTTTATTATCTGACAAGAGTTGGTATTTGAACAAAACACCATTGATTAATGTGGAGATGCCTGAGCAGCCATGGGACAAAGTAGCAATTGACTTCTTGGGACAGTTTAATTGTCTATCTATAGATCAGAAGTATTTTATTGTACTTATGACTTATTTTTCCAAATGGATATATTAAAAATCAGTTAGTAAGTTAGTAGGATAACAGATTGGACAATTAACTTCTTGAAAAAATGTGTTCTCTTTGGAAGGTGTCCCAAAGATTGTGGTGTCAGATGATAGAACTCAATTAGTTTCAATGAAAATATGCAGGCAGTAATCATTACAGAGCTGCTCTTTACTCACCACATTTTAATGGATTAATAAAAAGGGCCATTAGTACAATTAAAGAGGGGATTCAAACAATCAACTCTTCCAAACTAAATGTAATTGAGTGTTTACGGAATAAAATTTGCAGTTAACCCAATACCATTCATGCTACAACTGGTGAAACACCTTTTGTGTATTACCCAGGAGATATAAAGATTTTGTAATGTTAGAAAGGAAAATGTTTTACCAAAGAGACATAAAAATATTGTAACGTAAGAAGATTTCTTTACAGTGTTTAGGTGTTGTATCCTATATAAAAGTTCTATATGTTTGTGTTGCTGCTTATGTCGGGTATCCCTGCCTCCCTCCAGCTAGCCATGTCTTGTGCATGTGGAATGTGGAGGTCGACTGTTGAGGGTGGAATGTTGAAGGTCGAGTGAGGGAACGGTTGGCGAACAGACAGGCAGATGATGCAGTGACCAGAAAGGGCTTCTTATTTGAATAAACTTCAAATGTAGAACCTCACCGCTCGGCTCATGTTGGTATAAATACCTGACAACCCTACTCCATTCGCCTTCTCTCTGTCATATCTCTCTCTTTCCTGAGACCCCATGCCTGCTGTAATTTCCTGTGGAAACTTTAGAAAGTGACAAGAGTTGCCAACAGCATCCCACTTTCCTCAAAAAACAGCCTCCAAAGGCTCCGGACCACCAGAGTAAAGCCTGGTGGCAAAACAGACAGTCACGGCCTGCTGCTGTGTTTACTTGCAATAATGGGATCTAAGATTATGATACTGTTGTAAACCAGATTGAGTCAAAGAATTGATTTGAAATCCTCCATATCCTGGCGCAAGCGAGTTGAAAAAAGTGAAATTCGAAAAGCAACTGTCTCCTGAAATAAATACGCTTTATATAGGCTGCATATTAGGTCATCACCATGCTATGACAAATAAAACAAACATTTGCAATGCAATAGGTCTCGCATTTGCGAGAGTTTAAGCTGTTGGCATTGTAAATGACAATGCCTTTTATTTATCTGTTTTGATAATTAACACATAAATAAAAGGCATTGTCATTTACAATGCCAATAGCCCAAACTCTTGTAAATGTGAGACGTATTGCATTGTAAAGAAGTGGTCGCTGTTGTCGTGAGCTGTTTGGAAAGAGAAAGCGTGCATGGCAAGCTGAATGTTGCAGGAAAGCATGTCGTGCCTGCAGTACGAAAAACTCATTAAAGAAAATAGTGCTTTCTGACTAAAAAAGACATATCGTGCAACAGAAGTAAAGGGGCCAGTCCTCATGGGAGGTTACAAATGAAGACAATGTGGTACTAAGGAGGGACTAACAAGCTTATTAAGGAATCAGAAGCCAGCATTTACGAAAGGCAATGACACAAGCCAATGACAAATATGAGCGGAGAGTGGGCCGGGCTCCAAGTCCATACTCGAATACAGCATGCCTCGCAGAGCAGCGCATGCGCTGCCCAGGGTCGACCGAAAAATAGGGTAGCATCAACCAAACAACTGATTATATAAGCGCGTCCATGGCCCCAAAAACATCAAACAACAGCTCATGCCAACCCAATCCATAATAAAATTACTAAAATCACATGCCCCCAGCAAACATCAAAATGGAAACAAATGCCCAACAAGTTTAATGCTCGAAATTGACAAAAAAAGGATGTGAAAAAATTTAATATTAAATATTTGTTTTCAGCGCCGAGATATTAGATGTTAAAAGGGCAACAAAACTTTTGCTCCACCAGCGAACGTCCGTAATTAACATTTCAACGTTCTAATATTTTGCTGTTCATTGTTCATTGTTAATTGTTCATTGTTAAATTTAAATTTAAATTTCATGATAAGCGAAGAGAAACAACAATTATATTCCAATGTTAAAAGACATGGTTTGTGGGATACACTCACAAGAATTGTGACATTAGAAAACAGAAAAATATTATTTACATATTTCGAGCCAAGGTTGAAAAAACTTGGCAACGCATAGCATGTACTGGCAGGGTGAATATCCACTTCATAGCCAAAGGAGAGATCATTTAAGTAAGTTGGATAAGCTTGAAAGGGCAACCTATTTAAGTCTGAACAAGAAATAAACTGTCACGTTACATCTCTGATGACAAGCGTAGGGGTCATACATCGCACTGTACACGCACATTGTGCCACGTGCAACAAAAAATAAACACAGGCAAAGAGGGCTGGATAGGACCACCCACAGTCAATGGCTTCAAATGAAATCAATCAATCAATTAATCAAAACATTTGTAGAGCGCGCTACTCACCTGTGAGGGTCTCAAGGCGCTAGAGGGGTGGGGGAAGCAGCTACTGGTCAGACAGCCAGGTCTTGAGAAGTCTCTTGAAGGTCAGCAGATCCTGGGTCTGACGTAGGTGGGTGGGGAGGGTGTTCCAAGTCTTGGCAGCGAGGTGGGAGAATGATCTGCTGCCGGTGGAAGTTCGGAGGATGCGTGGGACGGTGATGAGGGTGAGGTCGGCGGAGCGAAGCTGGCTGTTCGGGGTGTAGAAGGAAAGTCGTTGGTTGAGGTATGCTGGTCCGGCGTTGTGGAGTGCTTTGTGAGCGTAGGTGAGGAGCTTGAAGGTGATCCTCTTGTCAACCGGGAGCCAGTGCAGGTCTCTCAGGTGGGTGGTGATGTGGCTGTGGCGAGGGAACCCGAGGATGAGGCGAGCGGAGGCGTTTTGTATGCGTTGGAGTCTCTTCTGGAGTGTGGTCGTGGTTCCTGTGTAGAGGGAGTTGCCGTAGTCCAGCCTGCTGCTGACGAGTGCTTGGGTGACCGTCCTTCTGGTTTCGGTGGGGATCCATTTGTAGATCTTGCGGAGCATGCGGAGGGTGTTGAAGCAGGAGAAGGAAACAGCGTTAACTTGCTGGACCATAGAGAGCGTTGAATGGACCCCAGGTTGCGTGCATGATTGGTGGGTGTTGGGGCAGCTCCCAGCGTTGTTGGCCACCAGGAGTCGTCCCATGCAGAGGGGGTGGAGTCAAGGATGAGGACCTCCGTTTTGTCTGAGTTCAGTTTCAGACGGCTAGTCTTCATCCAGTCTGCGACGGCCTTCATTCCCTCGTCAAGGTTGGATTTGGCGGTGGCCGGGTTCTTGGTGAGGGAGAGGATCAGCTGGGTGTTGTCGGCATACGAGATGATGTTGAGGTGGTGTGCTCGGACAATGTTGGCGAGCGGTGCCATGTAGATGTTGAAAAGGGTCGGGCTGAGGGATGATCCTTGGGGTATGCCGCAGGTGATTTTGGTGGCTTCGGATCAGAACGGGGGGAAGCGGACTCTCTGGGTTCTGCCAGTGAGGAAGGAGGTGATCCAGTTCAGGGTTTTGTCTCGGATCCCCGGGTCGCAGAGGCGTGTGCGCAGGGTGTGGTGGCAGACAGTATCGAAGGCGGCCGAGAGGTCCAGGAGGATGAGGGCCGCAGTTTCGCCCTTGTCCAGTAGGGTCCTGATGTCATCAGTGGCGACAATGAGGGCGGTGTCAGTGCTGTGGTTGCTGCGGAAGCCGGATTGGGGGAAGTCCAGGACGTTGTTCTCCTCCAGGAAGTGGGTCAGTTGTCTGATGGCGGTCTTCTCAATGACTTTTGCCGGGAACGGGAGCAGAGAGATGGGTCGAAAGTTCTTGAGGTCCTTTGCCTTGGGTTTCTTGAGGAGGGCGTTGATCTCAGCGTGTTTCCAGCTCTTCGGGAAGGTGGTGGTCTCGAAGGAGCTGTTGATGATCTTTTGGAGTTGGAGTGCGATAATGGAGCTTGCCTTGTTGAAGATGTGGTTAGGGCAGGGGTCGAATGGTGAGCCGGAGTGGATGGTGTTCATGATTTTGATGGTGTCTTCGACGTTGACGTGGTTCCAGGAGAGCAGGAGGTTGGTGTGTTTAGGGGGTGTTGAGTTGGGGGTGTTGCGTCTGTTGTCGGCGTCTGGGTGTTGAAGCTGTTGTGGATGTCTGCGATCTTGCAGTGGAAGAAGGTAGCCAGGGAGTCGCAGCGTTCTTGTGACGGCGGGACGTCGTTTGAGCTGGAGCTGGGGGTGGCGAGTTCTTTCACGATGTTGAAGACCTCTTTGCTGTTGTGTGCGTTGATGTCAATGCTTTCCTTGAAGGAGGTTCTTTTGGTGGATCGGATGAGCTGGTGGTGTTTGCGTCTGGCGTTCATGAGGGCGGTGTGGTTGTTTGGTGTCTGGTTCGCTGAACTGTGGTCGGGGAACCAGAGGTCGGTAGGCGAGGGTTCCTCTGAGGGTGGTGTTGTGATCGATGTGGATCTGGAAGTGTAGGTGTTCGGCCATGCTGAGGGAGTCTTCGTGATGGTTGAGATTCTGATGGTGTTTCTGTGGACGATGGCGATTCCTCCTACTGGTTTGTTGGTGCGGTCCCTGTGGGTGATCTTGTAGCCATCTGGGATGTCTATGGCTATGTTGGCACCGAGGAGGCGTTCATCCAGGTCTCCATCAGGAAGGCGACGTCCGGGACGGAGGAGTCGAGCAGGTACCAGAGTTCGACGGCTTGTGGACTGAGCGGGTGTTGAGAAGTATGCAGCTGAGATAGTTGTGGTCTGCAGTTTTGGGATGGGTGGGACATGCGGGTGTGCGCTGGCTGGTGTAGCTGCAGTTTCGGCAGGTGAAGGGTCCGTGGGTGAGCTTCTGGGTGGCCTGGAAGCAGGTGGAATTTCGGCTGCCGTTGAGCTCATGGAGGGTGTTGGCGTTGTAGCTGCGTCGGGTGTGGTGATGGTCACGGGAGCCAGGGGGTCTGGCACTGGGTGCGGTACAGGCGCAGACGGGCTTGGCTTAGGTGCGCCTTCGGTGCGCCAGCGGTGCGACCGCATAGCGGTTGCCATAAGAAGGGGAGGGGGGCGGGATGAGAGGTAGGGGGCAGGAGCAGCCTGGATCGCTGGGCGGGGCCGCAGGGGCAGCAGCGGCAGGGAAAACGGCAACACAGCGCAGAAAACAGAATCAGAGGAACATTGAAATAAAAATGATAAATACAAGAAAACAAATACGATGTGCTGTCACACAGGGGGGCCTTTGAGCGCTGTGAGTGAACAGATGGGTGGAGCAGTGGCACCAACACGGACTGCTTATTCGAACCCTGAGCGGGGACACAGGCAGGAGACCGCCAGACAGGCGAGGCTGCTGGGGAGTGTGCTGGCCTTGAACCAGTGGTCAAGGCTTCACACGCGCTCCCCCGCAGCGATCGCCATAAGAAGGGGAGGTGGGCGGGATCAGAGGTAGGGGGTGGGAGCGGGCTGGATCAGTGGGCGGGGCAGCAGCGGCAGGAAAAAACGACAACCCACAGTGCCGAAAACACAATCAGAGGAACAGAGGAACAGTGAAATAAAAATGATAAATACAAGAAAACAAAAGTGCTGTCACACAGGGGGGGGCCTCTGACCACAGCGGGCGAACAGCATGGTGGAGCAGCAGCGCCGGGACGGACTGCTGGCTCAAACCCTGAGCGGGGACACAGGCAGGAGACCGGCAGACAGGCGATGCTGCTGGGGAGAGTGCTGGCCTTGAACCAGTGGTCAAGGCTTCACACCGGTACTGGAGTACGATGGTGTCCTACAAAATACTTTATTACATTAGAAAAAGGTATCTCAGTTTGTTATACTTAGAGACATTAAATATGATTTGTGGTATAGGTGAATAAAAAATGTTTTTTAAAGAAACTGCTTCAAATACAACTAAAATGATCCCCATTCTAACCAGAGTAGGGCATGTACAACCTACATGCCTCACACACACATTTCTCCCCCCCCACAAGCCACTGATGCCAGCGAGGATGGCACCGCATAACACGTGGAAAGTCGTGTAGTAATAGACACATACAAATACGTATAGTACCAGTGGCGTAACAAAACTTGAGGGGGCCCCCCTGCAAAGTACATGGAGGGGGCCCCCTCCAACCACACTCGGTAGCTCTCAGGCCAGGGCAATGTGCTGAGGAGACCCCCTGGAGCTCAGAGGCCCCCCTACACCATGGTGGCTGCTGGGGCCTTTGTTATGCTACTGCTTCCCTTCACAGCCACAATTAATGATATCATGAAACTTTAGAAATACCACCTGTAAATTTTACACTAAATGAAACACAGCTTTTGTTTATATAAATCACCCACTTCCAAAGCTAATGAGAAGAAACCAGGGGTCTGTATGTTATAGTGGAGAGGTTCAATGATCGCAATCCCTTCTACGCTCTGTTCACTCATTACTTTCAGTTGCTAATATTTAAGGCCAATGTGGCAGGGTTTTTATTTTTACTCACGTTGTAAATGTTTGGGCAAATGTTTCATCCCATTAATACAAGTTTTGCACCCAAACACATAAATAAGCAACTGAAATGTGACCTGCCAACTTTTGTGAAGGGCCTTCTACTGCACAGTAACACATTTTTTGAGTGTTTAGAGACTTGATCTGTTTGAGCTAGAAACATTTTTTGTTAAAATTTGCAATTTATGCAGCCGGTGACGGATTCTGTGGCAAATGTGGCATAATTAGGCAGAAAACTTTGCAACTGCAGAAGCCATAATGCCAGTGGCCTTGCTAATATTCAAGTCCACTGCACAGCTGACTAGCATTTGCACTCTGAAGACCCACTGTGGTACATCCCTGAATTACAGTTGTACATCTGGCCAAAACCACCAGGGGGTATTGTGGTGCCATCAGCATAGCCCTCCTTTTGCAAAAAAATATTCAAGAGGTGAGCTTTGTGTGCAGCCTGGAATGGTGAAACTTTTTTAAAAAGTATTCAGTTTGTCATAGAGGTCGGAGTTTTCATGAGGTTGTATATTCCCATTTTGTTAACGACCCTGAATTCTGTGAAAGGTAAGTGATTGCTGGCCCTATTTACAATTTCTGACCACATGGGACTGTTCTGTCTCATCTAGAGAAGCCTATACCTATCTCTCCTAAATGCAGCCATCAACTATCACCTATGCCATCTGTTTTCATATATGACCCCAGCTCAGAACAGGAAGCTGGACCGCTTGGGTGGTCATCATTCTAACCTCCTTCAACAACCCACAATAGATTGCATGCAACAACTCACATTGCATGTCGCATACCATAATAAGTGAGCGTGGAGAGTTAATGGGAATAATTCCAATAGAAAGTTTCTTTTTTCGGATTTTACTTTTACAGATCCGAATCATCCTTCAAGAACGGCTTGAAGGCACAACAAACTACTCTCTAATAAAGGTGTAGTACACAGAGGTTCAGGGTGTGGGTGCACCTTAGCAAGTGCAGACCCCCCCGTTCCTCAAATTCCTGGTCCTGACGAAAACCTAAGAATTACTAGAAAGGTTGAAACATGTTGACCACACACACATACCAACACTGATATCACTGGCCATTAATACCAGTTACGATATCTATTCACAGGTTTTAATCGTGCCAAGTGGCTTCATATTAAATTATTAGGAAGCACACCGCTGACACTTTTAATATATCACTTTTATTTTTCATCATTCACGTTTTCACTCACCTACACACACGAAAACCTGCTCCGCTGGAATTCCAGGTGTGGAAGCACACCCTGACGGCATTCGGCGGTCAGGGTGGGACCCAGATGATGAAGCATGTCACCAACCAGGTTGGTGAGTGATGGGTCTTTTTCCAAATAGGAAATTCTTTTACCCTGAATTATTCCTTTCTCTATCTCTCCCCCTTCTTTTCGATTGAATCTTTTTCGATTGCATCTCTCTCCCTCCTTTGTTTTATACTCATATCCAGACCGGGGGTTCGGGATCCTCATTATCCTCACTCTATTGTTTTTTTGTTTAAAAATATTATCCCATTGAGGCATTCTGGTTTTAAGTTGAATGTATCAACTCTTGATAATTTAGTTGTGCTAAATGACGTGTTTGAGAACTATGTAAGGATTAGATGTCAGTCAGCCTGTCTAAGTGGCCTTTATAGGGTTCCCTACAGCATGGGCATACCACGCTCCTGGTATCCATAACTGTCTGTTAACATTTAATTACCCTCCACATATCTAACCTATGTTTCTTTTTTATGGGCACAGAAAGTGACCATAGAGGTTGAAAGAGAATGGGATAAAACTGGGTTACCTTCTGCCGTCCCCTTTATTTTCGTTATATTTGTACAATCTCTCATCAGCATTTTATATTTCTTATTAAAGTATGCAGACAACGTTCACCTGGTAAGGGGAGAAATTTGTATATGCGGATTATGTCATTCTTTTTTATCTCACTGCTTGTGGGTTGCAGGTATTTTGTATTGCTTTGGGGTATGCTGTTACTATATACCTATTTGCACTTACTACAAAAAAATAAGATAATTTTTTAAACGGCAGATGCTTAACCTCTCCTTTTAATTGGCATTTGAGAGAAGACAGGCTTGAGATATAGAAAACACATATGTGTGTATATATATATATTTTTTTTTAGGGACAGACCTTCCTGTAATCTCAGTGATGTTCTGCACATCATGCGTTATTGCTTTAGAGAGGTAGAACTGAGATCTTGCTGTTCGGTAAAGCCACCACATTATGGTTAAAAGAGCGGTGGTCCCCTCAACTGGGATCAGTTCCATCTCTCCAACAATCCGCGAAGAAACTTGGCATAAAAAATGTACCAAGCCCTCTCTATAAAATACCATATTCTGGCCACTTCTAGGTGGTACTACCAAAATATGCGTCTTCTACATAGAATACTCCCCTATCTTCTGATCCATGCCAGAAGAACATCAGTGCAAGCTCCGGTAGTGAGTCGATTAGACTATGGGAACGCCTTCCTGGCTGCAGCAAATGAGACGTTCGTGGCTAAACTTCTGATAGTTCAAAATAGAGCAGCCAAGCATGTCCTCAACCCTCCGCCAGGCTCCCAGTCTACCCTTTCATTGAAGTCTCTGCACTTGTTGCCAGTTAGAAAATAGAGTATTTTTTTAAACCTGCTGTCTCACATATAAGGCATTAAATGGCGAAAGCCCCAATTATCTCCAACAGAAAATTAAATGCTACATACCCACTAGAAGCTTAAGATCCAAGGACGAAGCCCTGCTGTGCATACCCCTCATCCTCTTGCTGAGGTGTGGAGGGAGAGCCTTTTCCTAACTGGCTTCTTTTTATTTGAACAGGCACCCTGTACAAACTCGTACCTGCATGAGCTATTGCCAATTTTTGAAACTGCTAAATTCGGCCCTTTTCTAATTCTTCTCTTTGTGTGGATGCTTGCCTGTCATCGCTGGTAGTGTGGAGATGCCCTGGGGTGATTTGAGTGCTATGTCAAATGTTGTTAACATAACATTCATTTTGTTAACCTGTTTCTCAAAAGCAGCAATAGCAACAAGTTATGACTTGCTCCGTGGGGTGGTAAAGGGTTTGGATCCCAAATACAGTATGACAGTAACCACACTTTCTCCACTCCTTCCCTCTCCATCTGCCGGTCCTCTCACTGGTGCCTCTAACCCACTGCCTCCTAGCCTTACTTCATTCATCTCACCGGTCCCACTCACTCCCTCTCACTGTTCCCTCTCTCTGCTCACTCTCCCTTCACTATCACCCCTCTCCACTCTCTCCTTTCCTACCGGCCCCCTCACTCACTGTTCCATCTCCTCACTTCTCTCTCGCCATCCTTCTCCCTGCTCACTCTGTTTCCTTCTCTAACCGATCTCAATCCCTCCTCCTCAACATTGTCTTCCTCTCTCCCTCCCTTTTACTCATCAGTTGTTCTACCTTCTAACCTTTCCTGTATCCCCTCTTCCTCGCTGTCCCCATCCCCTTCAACCTTCTTTGGGTTCTCACCTGTTTGTTCCTCTACTCTTTTTGATTCACCTCCTAGTTCAGTGGGTCGATTGTGAGAACCAATCTTACTAGCCCGCTATAATATTTCAACAAATATGACCAAGAAGACCATTGCAGAAATTATTGATGGCTGTCATGCTGAGTACAAAATATCATTAAGCACACAAATACAGTGTTGCGGGTGTCATGACTTGTTCCGAAAGGTTTATTGGATCCTCATTTATATATTGTGGCATATCTGACCACTCAATAAAGAATGAAATGTTCATGCAATTGGTCAAGATAATACTCCCACCACCCTCACTAATCCCATACATTTATAGTATCAAAAGACAAGTGCATCACAATTAAATTATACAATGTGAAGTGAGGTCCGATGTTGAAACATGCTCATTATAGGTTACCCTTCTCTTGATATCCTCAACATTATTTGTAGACTTAAGCGATTTACGAGGATGTGCCCTTGGGTTTTTCTCGCCCTCATGGTATACCTGACATGTATAGACCAGTATAATGAAAAGGAAATTTTTCCTATGGAACACTAAGGCATTAAACCATGACTTAAGTACAGATGCACTATTTCCTTATTAGTGCACAAGGAAGGCTGTACAATATATGGAGTCCCTTGAACCAATGGTGCATCACCTATTTTGGGCAAAGGTCAAGGAATGACCTGTAATCAGATACAGACCGTCATGATTTTACATATACACATGCAGGATTAGAAGTATTCTGGTATAGTTTTATTTTCCTTTTTTTTTTTACCTCAACCCTAGTGAGTGAATGGTCATCCTACTACCTAGGTCGCAATACGCAAGATTGAAAGTGAGGGATTTGTCCACCGGAGCTTGCCATTTCTCTTACATTTGGCTGACACAGGCATTATTATGCAAACATGTTCACACTTACAACAGCTGGCTGACAGCCTAGAACAAATTGTAGCCCTGGTAAAAGAACTAAGTCTCCGTGAAGACTTTTTTCACTCCGCATGTAATCACTCCTGAAGGGCATTTTTATTTGTATTTCTATTCATCTTTATTTTTATTTTCTATAGACCTTCCACCACAGTAGTTACCAATTTAACCCTTTTTTGCCCAATTATTTGAGTTTTTGAAATATCCCCGTATAGAAAGTTTACACAATTGTAACATATGGATTTACACAGCAGGTAAGACCTCAACATGAGCTTTATTCCATACAGTCAATTGCTCACGGTGTCACGTCCAGCTAGTTCGGATGCCCAACAGCAACTGAAGGTTGCAGTTAGAACCCTCACTAGAGTCTGCTACACTTGTGAGCCATCATTACAAAGCACAACACAATGTCTAGTCAAACAATAACAAATGCGAATAAGCAGGTGCATGCAGAATGCCTATAATGTGCCAAACATTCAATCCACTATGTCACCTTCCCCCCTTAAAAAAATTAAACAAAAATAAGCATCAAACTTACACTTTGCACTTAAGACGTCTCTATAATAATGACATTATGCATGACAATCACGAGGTTCAAAGCCATAACAAACCTCATACCCACAAGTTGGTTGGGCAATTAGCCTCTCTTCAAAATATTTCTATCAACCTGTACCTGGTTACCAGCTACGCAAGTGTGAACCAATCTTTTCCTCTTGCTCATGATGCTTAGCTGCTCTGGCATAAGCTTCACCAACTTACTCTTATTTCACCAACCTTTTCCTATAACCAGTGCAGCTCCTTTGTTAGCTTTTTCCACACGCACCGGCGCAGTGAACTTAGAGTTCCCTCTTTTATGTCTGAAGGAATTTTTAAACATTGCCCAGTCACTCGCCATTAAATCTGCTCCCACTTCACTGTTTTTTTTTAAATAAAAATGTTGCTTCGTGTAAGAGTTTTGTGGCATCACTTTTGAAGTTACATTATTTCTGGGCAGGCCAACACTTACACTTTTGTGAATTCTTTCAGTTAACCATGAGGGAAATACTGAAATGTCTCTATCTTTTAGTAATGAAAATGACTTCTGTCCCATGGCGCAATGCAGGGGCGTTTTGTAACTCCTAACTTTTTTAGCAATAACTGGATCCACATTTAGTTCTGAATACAAAGCAGTTCATACGCCCTCCTCAATGATGCTTTTACAATGCTCAACTAACCCATTAGAGGAGGCTTAAAACTGAGTTACTTTCAGTTGTTTAATGTCCATATCGGACAAAAGATTTTCTGATACAGTCAGACACAAAGTGTGTACTGCTGGCTGTAACTATAATTTTAGGTGTACCTTCCAGAACAAAAATGCTTTCGAATAATTTGATAACTCTCAGTATTGAGTGATTCTGCCAATGAATGGCACACCCGCTTCGAGACATAATCAAAGAGAAACACAGTATACCTCATATTGACTAGTAAGGTGGGGTAAGGCCCTGCATAATGTAACCCAAGTTTTGTCCAAGCACTCCTAGGAATAGGTGTCGGGTGTAAAGGAGTATGCGTGCTCTCCTAGTGCTTGTGTAGACACCCAGGACACCTGTCCATCATGAGCTTAACTTAAGTACTCCAATCAGGCCACCAATAGTGTTGCTCGACCTTCATATGTGTCTGTGGTTCCCACATAACCTACATGCACCAAGGACATTATACTGTTGTGCAGTTTTGTGAGTGGGACCACACGTTCCCCTTTGAGAACAACTCCATTAACCACAGACACGTTGTGAATAACACAAGAACATGTCTTCAAATCTCAGTCTAAATACTTCTCTACAGGCTAACCATAGACTGTATATTCCATGACCTTTCTTAAAAATACAATCTTCTGCATAAGCATTTCACCACACTTGCTCGCTCATAGCAGGCTGATGCTCAGCCATAATATCTATCAGTGTCACACATTCTGCATCATCCCATCCAAGATTACCATCATTATCTGGCACTGTGTGGGACAACCCGCCAGCAAGAAAATATTGTCCATTCAGGATATGCTCAGCAGTTCCCTGTACATCCCCAACCAATGATGCTGGAACCTCACTAACCACCACAGGGTTGCCACAACCTGGGACTTAATTTAAGTCCATTTTGGCAGGGTCCTGCCACCCAATAATATTGATGCCTTTAACTGCTACATACACCTTAGTGTATGTCTCTCTCCCTACACAAGACACAATAATGTTGAAGTATCCAAGCATTTCAATATCCTTCTCTCCGAACGTCTTGGGATTGACATCTATGGGGATCAAAGTGTAATTAGTTCCCCACGACTCATAAAATGTGGTGTCTCTCAGAATGGTGTTGGGTGACCCAGAATCAGCCATGCCCATCAATGACACATTACCGATGCAAGCTTCACATGTAGGACCCTTCACAGATGTGGACTGACCGGTACAGTCCTATGTGAGGGCTGTATTTTTTAAGGGTTCTGCACACATAACAACATCCACACCCACACTCCCAATCTTCACAAGTTTTTTTCATACTCCTGCACACACTTTGAAAATTATAAATGTTTTTACACGATAAACATCTCTTGCCAACAGCAGGACAGCCAGGAAAATTAGTAATATGAGTTTTAGACCCATACCTATAACAAGAACCAAAAACTCTCTTACTGGTGTCTGAAAAAGTTTCTCATTTGTTGTAACTGCTTCCGAAACATCATCATGAGGAACTACAACATTGACACTAGGTTCAGGATATAGCACTTTGGAAGAAATTAGTGACCTCTCAATGCTCTTGGCTAAGTCAACAACCTTTTGCAAAGTTGGATTCCTGCAACTCAATAATCTTTCCTGAATCTTCCTTGAATAACAGTTGAATACAGACTTGTCACGAGTACAAGTGTCTAAGTAAGGACCAAATTCACACGTCGCAGCTAGAACTCCAAGGGCTGCAACGTTTTCCTCTGGTTGCTGCTTATGCTTGCTGATGCTATGATGTTCTGGCATGAGGTTAGTCTCTTCCGAGAATTGTTTTCACAACCTGGCGATAGCCTCCATATAAACATTCCACTCACCATCTCCAGATGGTGCAGGTATCGGTGTTAAGCTAATAAAACATGTTGGGCAGGCTGCCCTGTACTTCCAAATAACAAGGCAAACTTGCGCGCGGGGCTGTACCCATTGGCATCTGTGGCAAGCAAGTGATTTTCAAATATCCTAAACAACTCAATCCACTTAATGAGTGGTTTACCAGGTTGAGCTGAAAAAGAAGGTGGTTGCGTAGTTTGCTGTGGAGTGGCCATGATACACGTGCCGTAAATGTGCAATTTAAGAACAAGAGTACAAATAAACAGCTCCAACTGCCACCAGTATCTCAAACATAGAGGTAAGAAACACACATCAAATAAATTGAGGACACACCAATGCCTGAAGCGTACCCTAAATGTGCACCAGTGTATGATAAAGAACTTCCAGGAAAATTATTAAGAGAAACAAACATTATTTGATTAAAAATGTTTTAATAAAAAGTAATGTTGAAACCCCAAAACAAATACCTATGATGAAAATGAAAAATCATTGCAGAGTACTGTGAGAATGATAAAATAGTGTGCCTATCACAGAGTGTCCAGGCAATCTTTAAACAAAATACCTTGCAAGTTATTACAATTTGCGATGTGTATTCAGCAATGGAAGCATCATTCCCTGAGGAAAAGGTGTGCCCATCACCGAGTGAAGGCAAGCTTTTGATGAGGAGGCAGATGTGCAGCGAATCAATAACCATCAAGGCAAAGTGGTGTGCCTGTCAAAAAACAAAAACAAAAAAAAAATTATTTAAAAAAAACAAAAAACACTGCAGCATAAAAACATCTGAAAACAATCCTACAGTGCCATCTATTGGCCTCACAAGGTAAATAATCAAAACTCATTACATTTTTGTTTGTGTTTAAAGTCGTTGTTAAGGCCACTCGTTAGGTCTCGCCTATGCAGCGTGCATGCACTGCATAGGAAAGAGACCTTTAGTAATCGGCACAGCTTTCCCTGCAAAAACGTGCACGTGTTGCATTGCTTCCAATGGCAACGCGTGCACGTCTGGCGATTCACTTGCGGGAGCGAGCAGCTGGCGCCATATGTTATCAATTATCGCGCCTTGCTGCTCGCTCCCGCAAAGGAATCGTGCAGGCCCCCTCCTCTGCCCCTCCCCCTGCAGCCGAGCGAGGTGTGCCAGCTTGTTTATAATGGCGACATGCTCATACTTAAACACTGCTTGTTGACATTTATGTCTGCATTGTTTTTAAGCAATTGGTAACATCAGAACCACCATCACCATCTTCATCCTTGTGTCAAGCTGATGTAATACAGTATGTTCCACATGCGTCATCGGCCCTCATACTTAAACAGTGTTTGTTGACGCTTATGTCCACACCGTTCGGAGTGATAGTTAAACATCAGAATTACTGTTCCCATCATCCTCCTCATTTGCGTTGATGTGATGCAGTATGAGCTACATGCGCCACATGCGCCATTGACCATCATTATGCATCATACGTGCAAATGGCTGGCAATTTAATGAGGTCAATGGGAGAATCTGGCATCCTGGTTCCCGGAGAGTCATGTACTGCTTTGGGGCCTGTTTCAGGTAAATTGACATGCTGCCATTGATGAGAGTAGTTTGTTGGCCAGTCACTACCTGTTTTGATTAATTTTTTGACTAGCTGCATAATTTTACTGTCATTGGAGATTAGCTCTCTTTGTGGCTAATTCTTTAAGCTCTTAAATTAAATCACTGAAACATTTCAAATGGGTCATTCCCATAATCCGATATAATTTCATAATTATATTTACTATTTGTTTTTTAACCTACCTGTTACTCTTGGAGCTTAGTCATGCTAGGTTTGATTGGGTTTATGAGTGCATTGTTTAAGTTTCTCTTGCTTTTAGTTGCGGTACATCTTCGACTTCTCTTTCCAGTTGTAGCGTACACTCTCGCCAGGGACACCTCGAGTGGAGACGATAAACCCAACTATTCAGGGTAAGGTTAGGAGTTGTATCTGATGTCCAACACTGGCCAGCATGCTGACACCACATAGAAGGAAATATTATGTTTCGTCATGGGATCAGGTGGCACTTACAATTTACAATTGGATGATATATGCTTACATCTGGGTCTGCTATGTAACCAAGATGCATTTTGATTACATTTTATTTCTCCACAGGGTCTGGAGAAGTGGATTCCTTCATGTTTTGGTGATCACTTTATATATGTTTGGTATTGTTTTGACCACTGTTCAGTTTGACAGCGATTAGCAGAAGTGACTGCGTATAGGTCCTGATGAATTCCCCACACATCGGAGAAGTGTATTTTGAGGGCAGAAACAGAACAAAGACCATACAAATCCTAGGGTTGTACCTATACCTCCCTGAGCACTTGCTTTTGAATCGTTTTTATTCTAACCCGGACAGACAACAGTAAAGTCTGACGTCTGCCATGGAGTTAGTTTTAACTCACTGTAGTCACACCATATTTTTTCACACTCTGCACTCCTCTCCCATACTACTGACTCGCATAGGGTTACCTCGGAACATCTGAAGAGCTCCTCGTAATTACTTTAGGAGTCATCGCTATTATCAGGATTTTAACATGGTCAATAACCAAGGGGATAAAAATTGTGCGAAAAGTTGTGGAAAATGTTGCATATGTCAATATGTTGTAAATGTCGCTAGACCCTTGGACAAATGAAGGGAGACTTAGGAGAGTCAAGCTTAATCAAGAGGCAATCAACTGTAGGGACAGCTGATGGAACCAGGCTCGTGAATCTAAGGTGTTTCTTAATTTCAGCAGCTACTCCCCCCTCACCCCACCCCCTCCCCAGACACACACACTATTTTGCCTATTTGTCTGAAGAAGATAATAGTCTGCCAGGAGAGCTGCCATGGTATCCAGAGAGGATTCGTATATTAATCAGGTTTCTGTTAACAGTATATCCGTTATGTGCGCAAAGTCGTCCTTTATTTCGACGCCAGGAGGACTACCTTTAATGTGCTGAACAGTATTTGTGTATGCAACGCATGGAAACACTCGCCTGCGTCTCTATCTGCAAGTGTTGGCGCATTAAAGCCAGACCTAATGGCTTTATCAATGCTTGTTTTACTCTGCTATATCTTCAAGCGGGTAAATTCTACTTTTTGTTGAAAATGTGACAGTGTTTCTTTTCATTTGCCAAGACATAGCCGCTTCAAACACATCTTTTTAATCTTTCGCAATTCGGCTCGAGCGCACGCAGACTTCAAATATGTAGTTTGTTATGTTCGTTCCAGACTGGTCTATATTACGCAGCTTTTTCATTCTGCCCACTGTCAAAACCCCCGACTTACTGTTATCTGGAAGCACTATTGCACTGCAGGCTGTATTAGTACGCAGCGACATACTAATGTTTCAAAACCTGTCTCACATGATAAGCAAGCACGTATTTCGTGCGTTGTCAGCAATCAGCTATCGTCAAAAGGTCAGCTCACCGACCTTGCAGAGGCTATTGATGGAGCAAGATGGCATCCATCTTGAATCTTCATGGGTTTTATCACCTCTCAGGGGCCGGTGCAATGAAGTTTTATTACTCTGGTAAATTAAACAGCTATTGATTAAGGAAGGACCCCCCAGTGAACTGAGCGGAATGCCTGATCTAAAAATGTTATCTCTTGTTGCCCTACTGTATGCTTTACTTAGGTAAAAAACGTAAACAGATTGTCAATATTGGAACATTAAACTGGGCAAGAGAATCGTAGTACAAGGGACTTTAGGAAAGAGATAATATTTTAGCAATGGTATTTTTTTTCGTAACAAAAGAAAGTACGATTTTAATCATTGGCACTGAATAGATCTGAAATTAAAAATGCTAATTATCCATCCCTGGTAGGCCCCTTTTTGAATCAAAGCGCCAAGTTGTACATACAAGACCAACATCTGCTAATTTCATAGATAAAGTTTGCAGTGACTTTGTCAGAAGTAATTTTATCTGGGGTTGTGACACATGATAATGTGCCCCTGTTAACACCAGGGTCTTTTAAAAAAAGTTGTAATTAACAGAACGGGACTTTGGTGTATTGAGAAAGGCAGTCTATGCGTTTTAAAGCTCTCTCCAAAGATGCTAAGATTTTTTGGGGAATGCAGTGCATTTTGTCTTTTTTTTAAAAATTTGCATAGATCTTTATGCTGATTTAAACAAACAAGAGTTTGAAAACACCGGGGGTGCCCATCGCTCTAGGCACTCCTTAGTAGTCCCTTTCTTTTCGGCATCTTGTAATGACTGTGGAAGGCAAGACGGGAGTCGTGGTTGTAGTCAAAATGCAAACTCACTCGGCACGCTGCAAACAATTGCAAGGCAGACATCTAGGGCCAGATGTATCAAACAGTTTTACCCATTCTGTGTCTATGGGAAAATGTCTTCATACATCTGGACCCTAGACTTCCCTTGGCAGACTTGGTTAGCTAATGACTAAGCAGTGACTGTGGCCCTAAAAGACTGACACAGTGCGTTCCTTTCAGCTCTAGAACAATCCTGTTTAACTCTATATTACATCAACAAATCTTTCCAACTGCATCAACTACTTTAATTTTTGCATGCACCAATGTTGTATTTTTTCAACTAAGTTCTTTCTTGCGCCCTTCCTAAAGTGTTTCACGACCTTCAGAAGCCTTGCAGACTCCTAACAGCACAGCCCACCCATCAGAGGTGAAGGTGTGCAGTAGAGAACTGCTTTACGCTGGCTCAGTGGGAATACACAAATATGAGATGTATTTGGTTCTTAGAAAGTGAGGCTAGTGTAGGCAGGTTAATGTAAACTGTATATTTGTTGTGTCAAAAATTACCTCCAGTAATATTTCATTGATGTATTTTGGGGCAATAAATTTAATTAGAAAGCTGTTAGTATTTACAGAATTAATAACACCTTGCAAGAATCAGAAATGTGAATTGAGCATCTATCAGGTGCTAATAGGAATTGAACATAGGATAGGCATGCTAACCAATATTTTGTTTTCAGAATTTGAGTGAATTAAGTCTGCTTCTGCAGCCATATGGATGAATTGACTCTGGAAATAATATTTTTTCCAGATAAATGAACCAATTATTGGCCCTACCTTAGAAAGACAAGCATTGGCATAGCCAATAGGTCTCGCCTTTGGGACCTTATAAGTGTTTAGCCATGCAACAGTTGATGTTGTTGCACCAAGGATATTTATTATGCTGCATAACTAAATACTTATGAGGTTCCAAAAGCGAGACCTATTGGCTATGCCAATGCTTGTTGTTTAATGTAGTAGTTGTTGAGGTGGTCGTGGTTCAGTTGCAGGTCGCTGTTTATGAGTCGTTGTTAAGGCCACTCGTTGTTAAAAAATCATTTTTCAGGCTGTTTCCTGTGCCTGTCACCAAATGTGCAGGCAGCCTGTGGTGCTCCTTCCCAAATTACGATGGCACCGCGCTACGCAGAACGTGTGCTGCTAAAGGACACGTAGGGAATGCACAAGTAGAAGATACCCCCACTCACCAGGTGGACAACAGCTCTTGAGGCAATGCACGCAGTGTTCTGAGACAAGGCAGAAAGACTTGTAAAATTCCTGGAGGGTTCTTCTAAACCGGCTTGATGTTGCGCAGGTTACCATCAAACCAGGGTACCTTTACCTAAGCACACCCAATAGTGCTGGAGACGCGCTTGTGCTCTTGTATGCTCTTTATGCAAATGATTCAAGGATGGCAAAGTTCCTCAGTCAGGATCTCCACTGGAGTACGCGGTCCAAGCTCAAAATAAACCCAAGGCGTGAGTACAACGGTGGGCGAGTAACAGTCATTGTCAAATGTAACATATGGATCTATGCAGCAGGTAAGACTTTAACATGAGCTTTATTCCAAATGCTCAATCACGTCCAGCTGGTTCGGATGCCCGACAGTAACTGAAGGTTGCAGTTAGGACCGTCACCAGAGTCCTATACATGTGCGAGCCATTATCACAAAGCACAACACAATGCCTAATTACACAATAACAAATGCAAGTAAGCAGATGCATACAGAATGCAAATGATGTGCCAAACATTTAATCCACTTCGCGTGGCACAGCGGAAAGGGGGTTTTCGCTATCTAAGGCAGAGTGTGTAATATTTACACCACGCACTGGTCAGTCTAAACATAACTATTTTATAAGACTGAAGTTTGGCCCATATCAACATCAGGTCCTCCGACAGATCAGAAAGTTGACAATGAATTGGCAAAAGATTTAGATAGATATCCCCCTCATGAGGACCTAGAACAAAGGGAATATTTCTACAAATCACACTATATACAACTATATGTATATCACATTATTGACATTAATCAGTAACAACAGACTCAGTTTTTCTATATTACTTTGCTTTTATCTATTTTTCTTTGTAAAGCATATGAAATGGTCAAACAAAGGTACAGTATCAAATTAGAACCATCACACAAGAGAACACAAATTCAGTAATTCACAATAACATCTCATTTAGGGAGCCTGAGTTGAGTGGATAGTGTAAGAGACAAAAGAGCATTTTTAATAAGATCAATGCAAAACAGATTTTCATACAAACCGAAGAAAACTATAGCACAGCATGCTAATAGCTGGAAAGCTAACCCTCCAGCTGGAAGGGAAACCGGGGGCAATCCTCACAAAAGTATGAGGTGCAAAGTTAAGGAGTCAGCTTACAGACAGCATCAGCTAAAGGTTCTCAAAGAAACAGCTCACACGAACGCCTGATACAGAAGTCTCTCCCTAGTCGTCTCATTCTAAAAAACATGGATTCTATCACTAATAGTTATACCATAAAGATAAAAGTCCACCCCTTCTCTTGTATTGAAATCCGGGAAGTCTCTCTCCTTATTGGTCAAGAAGCATAGGTTGTTCGGTCACTCCACCTATTTATTTATTTATTTTTAGGGATATCTCCGCGCTACGGAGGTGCTACAGTTAGGAAGAGCAGAGGTTTTCAAAAAAGCTCAGTTTTAGGGAGCTTATGGAATAGTAGATAGTCTGGGCATTTCCGAAAGTGGCTGGGAAGTTGGTTAGAATAGGAGGGGGCCAGATAATGGAAGGCTTTTCCACCTATGCGGGATTTCTTAACAGGAGGTACCAGCAGTAGCGACTTAGAGCCTGAACATAGTGTTCTTAGAAGGCTGATAACGGGTAAGTCTTTCTTCTAAGTAGCTAGGGACATTGCCATTTAGTGCCTTATGCACAGTGCAGCAGATCTTGCACAGTGCAGCAGATCTTAAATCTGATCCGCTTGCGGATTGGTAACCAGTGTAATCTTTGAAGTAGCGGGGAAGAGGCGGTCCTGGCAGGAGAGTTGGAGATAAGGCGTGCCGCTGTGTTTTGAACCACCTGAAGTCTATCTAGGGAAGACTTGTTAGCTGAAATCGGAAGAGAATTACAATAATCTAGGCAGCTTATTACTAATGCTCGGAGAAGTGATTTGCATACTATCAGAGGGAGAAAAGGGAAAACCCTCAGTGAAAGGCTTAGCGTATGGAAGCATGAGCCTACGGTGGTAGTGACGTGCTCCATCATCGTGAGTTGTTGATCCAGATGTACGCCTGTGTTTTTTACCGCGGCTTTAGGGACCGGGGTGGCACCTAGTTCGGTAGGCCACCATTCTGGGGACTAGAGCAGAGGAGCCTCTCCGAATAACATGATCTCCGTTTTCCATGTACTTAATTGCAGGAAGTTGTTCCTCATCCAAGCAGCAATGGCTGTCTTGTCTTCCGTCCCTTCCTTCGCTCTATTCTCTCAAAAGTTCTTTATTTAGATTCACGCTGTCATCATCGTCCTTCAGCAAAGGAAAGCAAAAGCTTCTCCTTCTTCAACACGCGTGCATTCGAACAAAAGTTGTAACATTTTACTAGCACAGTTATCCATTAAATTAAACATTTCATCGGACAATAGGAAGTTCCGCTGATACTCCAAACACGTAGCAGCCATCAACAAGAAAGAACACAATAGTCATCTATGAAGAACAAAACACATTTGTCTGCATTTCTACATATTAAAGCAAAATTAACCCTAATGACAGCTTTGAGACTTTCTTTGTAAAGCGTGCAGTTTACTCTAGGAGAAATAAACAGATTCAGTTATTTGCTCACAATAAAAGCTACATTTCATTTTTCATTTCAATCTCTCATTAGTCTAATATAAATGCAATCATTTTAAACAATTTTTCTATGTAATTAATATTGCTTAATTAAACAAACGCGTTTTCATTCCACATTTTCTCAAGAAAATAATATTTGCTCCTTCTTTGCTGTTTTTCGTGCAGGAATCATTTGTGACCTTTTTAAACCTATTGTTATTTTCCTGCAGATTTTCTATTTTCTTTTTCCAAAACTGAAGGTTATTAATGCTTTCTTGGTTAATTTCAAAAGTTTTGTTTATGAATTTCACACAATGGGACGTTTAATCCAAGCAGATTTATTTACGGAAAACCCTCCTACATCAATCCCCCTTTTGATGGCTACTTAAGCCATCAATAAATCAGAAAATCTGATTACAATCTGATTGTATCAGAACACAGTGGTTCTCATTTGTTTCAACCTAACCCCATCTATAACTTTCATTACCTCATCAAAATTTCTCTTCCTGTCTTCCATTTATCTTTCTTCTTTCTTTCTCTTCTTTGCTCTTTGTTTTGTTTCTAGTGTTTTCCCCTTACATTTGCAGCATTTATATATTAGAAACAGCATTAGTATTCCAGTAGCAGTAGCAGTAATAGGTATTAGTAATCTTCCTAACAAGCCGTTACCAAATGTTAAAAACAAGTCTCCCATAGAGGAGAAACACTTGCCAAGTTTCTTGCAAGCACCATCAACCTTCAGTTCAGTTTAGTCTTCCCTTAAATGTGTAATATTGGTGATATATCCCTCTAGATTCTTACTTTTGTCAGGGATATATGAACAGCATTGTTGAATTTTCAACATGCTACAGATCCCTCGTTTTGCCAATAATACATCAAGAGCAAGTCTATTTTTGTAAAACTATAGATTTCATAGCCACCATTTCAGTGTCAATCATCCACCAGCAGTATCTGTTGATAAACGATCAACCACCGTGGACAATCCTCAGGTTTTGTGCGAATGTAAAATTACCCCAACTGAAGGTATCAATGCTCCAAAAATATCACCCACAATTTCAGCAGCACTAATTCTCTTTTTGCTACGTATTAATCCACTCTTACTCCTTTCATTGATTCCATGGTTCTTATCTACATGGTAGACTTTGTGAAAGACAATTCCCACATAACCAACGTGCTGGTAACCTATAATAGGCATTCTTACCACACACATAATAAGTTACGGGAAAAACAGGATCCATACCACTCTTCAAACCCCAACCTCCTGTAATCAGCAAGGTATGATCACATTCACTAGAACTAATGAAATAGTTATTATTTTCAGTCTTCTGTCTTAGTAAGCAAAGCTTCCCTCTATGATGCCAATCCAGGGTCATAGTAGCGTATGCCTCGCCTTTCTAGTAATCTCTCTCTCTATGAGTCCATGAGGAATATGACTCTTTTCCTCAGCAGCTTTCCTCTGAAAATGTTCTTTTCTATCTTCTACAACATTAAAGAATTCAATTTCTTCACTCTATAAACTGCAGGTTAAGTTATTTCTAAGGGCATATACAGTATCTATTGCCTTTGTAGTATGAAAAATCTCTCCCATATACTCTGCAGTCTTCGCGCTACTTACTACATTCATATTCTTTCGAATAGGAAGTTCAGAAAATACTTAACCTAGATTGGAGTAATAATACTGAATCAGGCCCTTTTCATACAACAAACTTGTTAGTACACTAAACGAAATTCTATATGTTAAGGGAAGGTGGTGATAAGTCACCCCTTCTAACACTGAAGATGGTAATTGCATGCACACATAACAATCTCTAGCATCCGTAGTATTTACGTACCCATAAAGAAGTTTAGTAAAAACATTTAATGAAAAATCATTAATAAAATTGTCTTGGTGTAAGTCATTCCCAGTTGATCTCTTAATGTTAGTGTGTGGGTCTTCTTTTAGAGATTCTTTCTCATTCATTTTCATATTCACTAAATCATTAGTAGTATTTCTCTTAGTAGGAAACATAAAGTAAGGCACAACAACTTTTAGTATTAATCAGACAATCATTATTAGTAAAACACATAGACAACAAACGTTAATACACTTACCCCTAGTTGATCCCTGATTCTGATTACCAGTCTCCAGAATCCAAGCCATTTTCAGCTAAAAAACTAATAAAAAATAAAAAAGTTAGATTTGATAAAAATATGTGTGCCCAGGCACTTCCAGGCCTTAGGTCTCCACAGCTTCTTTTCTCTCTGAAACTTTTCACAGACCTTCTCCAATTCCCTCTTTTTTTTATTTGAGTCTTCTTAGCACAGTTCACAGTTTAGGTTTCAATTTCAGTTTATTTTCTGTATTTTCAGAAACATTTTCGAATTTCTACACCCAAGTTTTTAACACAGTTCATTTAGGGTGGCTCGTAGCAATTTCTGTGATTTGGCTCGATTTCTTCTCCACTGTTGTCTTCTTGATCAACTGTTTCAACAACCAAGTATGTCCATTCAGGTGCTGTGTATTTCTTGTTTGGAATTCTTTAAACTGTATCTTCTTCTGTATCACTTTGTTCAGATATTTCGACTATTGTATTTGGAACACTCTCATTCAAAGTGTATTTCAGTCTTTTCACTCCTCTTGGCCATATATCTCCTTTTCTTGCTTTCTTCTTTAGAATTTCTTCAGTTTCGTTTGGTTCAGGACTTGTCTCAGTTTTCTTTTAATTGATTCTTTCTTGTCTTCTTCACTGTTTCGTTCTAGAATCAATTTCTTCACTGTATCGACAGTCTCACGCGACCCAGTAGCTGTTGCCGACTTTACTTGATTTTCAGTCTGTTGAAGTTCTTTTTATTTTTTAAATATGTTTATTGATAGTTTTTTTTCTCCATTTTCAATACACATCAAATAAACATTTGGCACATAGCAGGGAACAATATAATTCACGTCCCTCCATTCTTTACAAAGTTCTCGCGATTCCAGCAACATCAGTATACACCTTTGTGAGATCATACCAATGAGTCCATATTAAGCACACGTCCCTCCTCTTCCCCAGATATATGTGCACTAAAGTTTGTCCCTTCCTGAGGCCTATATCCATTCGTGAACCTATACTGGACCTCGTCCACTTCTAATCCATAGTGTCTGAGCGAGGGGTGCCAAATCTTGAATTTTTTTTTAGGGCACCGTCTCATTTTGTATGTTACACGCTCCGCCCCCATGTACATGTCCATGCCTACTCTCCATTCCCTCAGAGTGGAGACCTCTTGCATACCCCATTTCTTGGGTGTGTCTCTCTTAGCTACCGCCATCAGTCTATGTCTGAAGGTATGGCAAGCAACACATATTTGACGTCTTTCGGAAGTTGATATCCAAGTATCACACTTAACTCTCCCAGTATCTTGGCCCAATATCTTAGTATGTGTGTGCATTCCCACAGTGTGTGGATAAACGTGCCTGTCTCAGTCTTGCAACGGAGGCAGTCAGGGGAATCTCTCCGCCCCATTTAATAGAGATGGGATCTTGTTATGTACATTCTATGAAGGATTTTAGGTTGGATTAGACGTAGTCACAGTTTGATGGCAATCTCTTTCTGGTACATTAGCGCCACCTCCCAGTATATATCCTCCAAGTTACCCACGACACTCTCCCATTTTCTCCTAAGAGCCACTACGTTATCTGGGGTGTTATTAATAAGTGTTTTGTAGGTCAAGGAAACCGCCTTTTCTAATATCTAGTCTGCCCTCCAGTGGTGCAAATTCCGGGGTACCTGCAATCTCTATCCCTTCTGCGGCCCATGCATGTTCTATTTGTATATATTTATATCTTTGCCTATCTCCCATTTAGAATTTTTGCTGCAAGGCTTTAAAGGAGATCAAGGAGCCTTCTTTTATTATGTCCTCGCTTTTCAAAATTCCTATCCCAGTTTTTTAAACCCTTCCAATTTCCCAATTTCTGGGAGCTGGGTGCCTTTCTGCTGCCCTCCATGTCTCAAGTGACCTCTGCGTTGCTGGGAGCAGGTGTCTGACTCCTCTATCTCCACATATGTAGTGTAAATGGGAATGCGACTCAAACTGTACATGTTCCAGTGCGTATGTCGGGTGTGTTCTCGGCAGGTGTCTTTCACTCCTTTATTTACTATAAGATGCTCCGCTCAGTAGTATGATCTAATGTCTGGGAGGGCTATACCCACATTATATTTATTGCACTGCAGGGTGCGAAGAGCGATGCGCGGTTGCCCCCCATCCCACAGGAGTGTGTGCACCCCATTGTCTATTGTTCCAAATACATCCTCTGGGATCTTATAATGTGTGTTCTGTAAGATATACAAAAGTTTGGGGAGTGTGATCATCTTATATATAGCAGCTTTACCTAACAGTGTTAGGGGTAAATGTCTCCATCTTTCCACATCTGCATGGAAGTCCGCCACCAGCCTGCGTATATTTTGAGTGAGGCATCGCAACATGTCTGTGGATATATACATCCCTAAATACTTAAACTGCTCTGTATTTATTTGTAGTTCCCTGGGGATGTCATACAGTTTATGGGTTCCACCCACTGGGTAGAGGACTGATTTACCCCAGTTAATCTTATAGCCCGCATGTTTTCCGTATGTCTCTAGTACTTGAAAAAGGGTTGGAATCATAGATGTGAAGTCAGTGACGTATAGCAGGACGTCGTCCACATACAGTGAAATGCGTTCTTCGATTCCATGTGCCATGAATCCCTTTACCTTCTGATGTGATCTAATTATGCGCGCTAGTGGTCCAGAGTCAATGCGAAGAGCTTCGGGGATAATGGACACCCTTGTCTAGTTCCCCTCTCTATTTCAAACTCCTCTGACGTTGCCCCGTTGACCCGCACCATCGCCTTCGGCTCCCTATACAATAGTTCAACCCACGACATAAATTTGGGCCCAAACCCCAACCATTTTAATGTCTGCCACATGAAGGGCCTGTGAACCTCATCAAATGCTTTTTCTGCATCCAATGATAACAGCAGGTGTGCCTATGTTCTGTGTTGAACTGTACTTATCCAATTTGCTAGTCGTCTTAAGTTGAATCTTGTCGCCATTCCAGGCATGAATCCTGACTGATCTTCATGAATGCGGGAGGTAACCACTGTGATCAGTCTATTCCCCAGAATGGATGCCAGAATCTTCACCTCCACGTTTAGGAGAGAGATTGGCTGATATGCACCGCAGTCCGTTGGCTTTCTCCCCTGCTTGTGGATTACCACTACCGTCGTGTTTCGGAAGTCAGGGGGTAGGATACTGTCCTCTTGGGCCACCTGGAACATCTCAAAGAGGTATGGTCCTAGGAGCGTGGAGTTAGCCTTAAAGAATTCCGTGGGTAACCCATTGGGCCCTGTTGTTTTCCCTGACTTCTGTGGATGTATGGCCCCGTTACCTCCTCTAACACAAGCTCTCTCTCTAGATCGTCCCAACGTTCTGGGGACGCGACTGGAAAGTCTACCTTGTTAAGGTAATCCTGAATCTGGGTGACTCCCACCCTTATAGAGGGCGGCATATTATCCTGCCAAGGCGTTAGCTATATCTCTCACAGAGGTAAGGTTCTGCCCATCCCTCTGGATGGTGTGTATCCATCGGGCTTCTATTTCCTTCCTGCCCAACCATGCCAACAGTTTCCCTGCCCTATCCCCGGTTTCATAGATGCGATGTCTAGAAGCAAGATACCTCAGTTTCACTTCACGACGTTCCAACGATAGGTACTCGGTGCGAGTTGTTTCTATCTGGCGGATAATGGATTGGCTGGGCTCATCCTCCATGTTCTGCTCTAATTTGTTTTTGAGTGTCTCCATTTGTTTCCTCTCTTTCTTGTTCTTATGTGCTATCACATTTTGTGCGCTGTCCCTTAACACAGCCTTAAAAACCTCCCATAAAACCACTGTTCAAGTTCTTTTTGATCACTTTCTTTATCACCTTTAACTGATTCCTTACTTTCAAGTGGACTTGAAACTCTTTGTGTATTACTAGCATCAATCCAGTTCGGCAAGCCAACGCACTGTGCTGCTGTCGTCATCCCCAGCATCACTTGATATGGCCCATGCATCGAGGTTCCAAACACAACTTTCTCATGTGCTTCTTGACAAGAACCTACTCTCCAGGGTTCAGGTCGTGTGCCTGTTCTTGCTGTGTTGTGGTGGCAACTTTTCCAACCTGAAACACAGAACGCACCACATCAGCCAATCCTTTGCGATAATCGAGAACCAAATCATCAGTTATATTCATTAGCCGATTCGCTGGAACTGTTTCATTGCTCTGCCCATGATGATCTCATGTGGAGACAATCCAGTTTTTCTATCAGAAATACTTCTCAGACTCATCAAAACTAACGGTAATGCATCTTGCTATTTCAGTGCAGTGGATGCACACACCTTTGCAAGTCTTGATTTGATTGTTCCACACCTGATGTTTCTGGTAAATAGGCACAATACAAATTTTGTTCAATTTGTAATGCTGAACAAATCATCCGATTCATTTCATTGTTGGAATGCGTCCTCCTGTCAGATTTTAAAGAGACTGGAAATCCAAATCTTGGGATGATCTCTCTAAGAAGCAATTTAGCAACTGTTAGACTATCATTGCATCTGGGTAGAGGACTGATTTACCCCAGTTAATCTTATAGCCCGCATGTTTTCCGTATGTCTCTAGTACTTGAAAAAGGGTTGGAATCATAGATGTGAAGTCAGTGACGTATAGCAGGACGTCGTCCACATACAGTGAAATGCGTTCTTCGATTCCATGTGCCATGAATCCCTTTACCTTCTGATGTGATCTAATTATGCGCGCTAGTGGTCCAGAGTCAATGCGAAGAGCTTCGGGGATAATGGACACCCTTGTCTAGTTCCCCTCTCTATTTCAAACTCCTCTGACGTTGCCCCGTTGACCCGCACCATCGCCTTCGGCTCCCTATACAATAGTTCAACCCACGACATAAATTTGGGCCCAAACCCCAACCATTTTAATGTCTGCCACATGAAGGGCCTGTGAACCTCATCAAATGCTTTTTCTGCATCCAATGATAACAGCAGGTGTGCCTATGTTCTGTGTTGAACTGTACTTATCCAATTTGCTAGTCGTCTTAAGTTGAATCTTGTCGCCATTCCAGGCATGAATCCTGACTGATCTTCATGAATGCGGGAGGTAACCACTGTGATCAGTCTATTCCCCAGAATGGATGCCAGAATCTTCACCTCCACGTTTAGGAGAGAGATTGGCTGATATGCACCGCAGTCCGTTGGCTTTCTCCCCTGCTTGTGGATTACCACTACCGTCGTGTTTCGGAAGTCAGGGGGTAGGATACTGTCCTCTTGGGCCACCTGGAACATCTCAAAGAGGTATGGTCCTAGGAGCGTGGAGTTAGCCTTAAAGAATTCCGTGGGTAACCCATTGGGCCCTGTTGTTTTCCCTGACTTCTGTGGATGTATGGCCCCGTTACCTCCTCTAACACAAGCTCTCTCTCTAGATCGTCCCAACGTTCTGGGGACGCGACTGGAAAGTCTACCTTGTTAAGGTAATCCTGAATCTGGGTGACTCCCACCCTTATAGAGGGCGGCATATTATCCTGCCAAGGCGTTAGCTATATCTCTCACAGAGGTAAGGTTCTGCCCATCCCTCTGGATGGTGTGTATCCATCGGGCTTCTATTTCCTTCCTGCCCAACCATGCCAACAGTTTCCCTGCCCTATCCCCGGTTTCATAGATGCGATGTCTAGAAGCAAGATACCTCAGTTTCACTTCACGACGTTCCAACGATAGGTACTCGGTGCGAGTTGTTTCTATCTGGCGGATAATGGATTGGCTGGGCTCATCCTCCATGTTCTGCTCTAATTTGTTTTTGAGTGTCTCCATTTGTTTCCTCTCTTTCTTGTTCTTATGTGCTATCACATTTTGTGCGCTGTCCCTTAACACAGCCTTAAAAACCTCCCATAAAACCACTGTTCAAGTTCTTTTTGATCACTTTCTTTATCACCTTTAACTGATTCCTTACTTTCAAGTGGACTTGAAACTCTTTGTGTATTACTAGCATCAATCCAGTTCGGCAAGCCAACGCACTGTGCTGCTGTCGTCATCCCCAGCATCACTTGATATGGCCCATGCATCGAGGTTCCAAACACAACTTTCTCATGTGCTTCTTGACAAGAACCTACTCTCCAGGGTTCAGGTCGTGTGCCTGTTCTTGCTGTGTTGTGGTGGCAACTTTTCCAACCTGAAACACAGAACGCACCACATCAGCCAATCCTTTGCGATAATCGAGAACCAAATCATCAGTTATATTCATTAGCCGATTCGCTGGAACTGTTTCATTGCTCTGCCCATGATGATCTCATGTGGAGACAATCCAGTTTTTCTATCAGAAATACTTCTCAGACTCATCAAAACTAACGGTAATGCATCTTGCTATTTCAGTGCAGTGGATGCACACACCTTTGCAAGTCTTGATTTGATTGTTCCACACCTGATGTTTCTGGTAAATAGGCACAATACAAATTTTGTTCAATTTGTAATGCTGAACAAATCATCCGATTCATTTCATTGTTGGAATGCGTCCTCCTGTCAGATTTTAAAGAGACTGGAAATCCAAATCTTGGGATGATCTCTCTAAGAAGCAATTTAGCAACTGTTAGACTATCATTGCATCTTGTTGGGTAGGCTTTCACCCACCAAGAAAACAAACAGACAATCACCAATACTTAATATAGTCCATTACAATCAGCTTGTAATCGTGTAAAAGGACCCGCTGCTTTTCCAATTCGTCCCCAACTAACAACTGTCTTTCTCTCCGCATTTTGTTGCTGACAAGTCACACTCCTCTGGTAAAGACTTTCTGCAATGACCCTGAACTTAGGGTTGAACCATGATTCCTTAAACATCCTAATCATAGCATCTCTACCAATGTGTGTAAAACCTCGCCATTTGGGACAACAGACTATCTGGCATTACTGGTCTTCCATCAGGATAAATCCACACCTCATCTTCTTCCCTACGTGAACAACCCGCCTTAATCCAAATTTATGTTTCTTCTGCACTTGCTTCCTCTTGTAGTTGTCTAATTTCATCCCATGTTTCAACAGATAAGAACATTAGATTGCATTCCTTTTCTTCTGATATCTGTATCTTTCTATTTATCGAAACCGAATTTAGCTCACAAAAATGCGCAACTTCGTCAGCATACTTAGTTCCAACTGTTATACAATTACTGCCAGATCTGTTTGCTGAACATTTCACAACCCTGATTTCTTTGGGAAATTGTAGTGCCAGCAGTAGTTATTTTACATATTCTCCATTTCAAATTGGTCAACGTGATGAGGTCAAGAAACCAAATTGAGACCACAATTGTCCATATTCGTGGACAGCCCCGAAGACATACTGGCTATCAGTAAATATGGTTACTCTCCACTTCTCGCCAAAGTAGCATGCTTTTATTCCTTTCAAGCCTGAAGCTTCAATGGCATTAGCCACTGTACAAACTGCATAGGAAGCTTGCAATGTACCCATGTCATCTCTCAAGCAAGATCCATCCACAAATATCAAACAATCTGATTCAGATAATGGAGTATCTTTAATATCAGGTCTTGGTTTTGTACACAATTCAGTCACATCCAGACAATCATAATCTGCTTCCTCCACCACCATTTCACAATCTGGATTTGGTAACAAAGTAGCTGGATTTAGATTCATACATCTTGTCACTGTTACATTCTCGGCTCCCAGTATCACTTGTTCATATTTTGTCAACCGACTACACGTAAGATGCTGTGTTCGAGTTTGTGTCAACAAAATATCAACAGAATGGGGTACATACACCCTCAATGGATGTCCATTCACAATTGCTTCATTCTGTTCCAAACTCACACAAGTAGCAGCAACTGCTTTGGTAAAGCTGCAGCTACACAATCAAGTGTTGCTGAAAAAATATGCCACAGGACGAAGTGTTGTTCCATGCATTTGCGTTAGAACTGAAAGTGTAAAACCATCTCTTTGGTAACAGAATAATACAAAATCCTTGTGGAGATCTTGCATTCCTAATGCTGGTGCACGACAAAGGTCGTCTCGCAACTCAACAAATGCCCTCATGCTGTCCTCATCCATATGAATCGGATCTGACACTTTTTTGTGAGTCAGTTTCTGTAATGCTTGCTTGTCAATGAAAATCTATGTATCCACTGTCTGCAGTATCCATCCATACCCAAAAACATCTGAATTTCTTTTTGTGTCTTGGGAGGTGTCATCTGCAAAATCGCATTTATTCGATCTTGTGACACCTTTGTGACTCCTTTTTCAATTTTATGCCCCAAGTAAAAAACTTCTTTTTGACAAAATTGCAATTTTGATGGTGACACTTTATGCCCACCTACTGCTAAATTGTTCAGTATAGCATTAGCATCTGTTACACAAGCTTCTCTCGTCTTTCATGCAACAAGCAAATCATCGATGTACTGAACTAGCACTGAGTTATTGGCCATTACCAATTACTCTAAGCACCTCTTCAAAATCTTATTGAAGATTGAGTGTCTTTCAGTAAACCCTTGAGGAACTCGGCACCATGCCAAGACAAGGTTTCCAAAGCAGAACGCAAATAAATATTGGCTATCCGGATGCAAGGGAATCGATCACTGGGAACCATTCTGCATCACATGGAATTTGATGAAGAATTACTGCTGGGTTTGGCACTATTGGACAACAAGGCACCACTATCTGATTTATTTTTCTTAAATCTTGGACAATCCTTATTTCCTGCTCCGTTTCTTAATTCCCATAATAGGCGAATTACCAGGACTGCTTAGTACTTTTTTAAAATACCTTGTTCTATCATCATGTCAATCACAGACGTTACTCCTGCAATTGTTTCAGGACTTATTTTGTAAGGTGGTAGTTTTGGAAACTCTGCACCGTGTTTGACTGAAATGTTAATAGGATCAACTCCCTTCATCAATCCAATGTCTTTCCCTGAAAAATCCCACACATCTGTCAACGCAGTTTCTCTCAATTCAGCAGGCAATTCCTTCGCTGTAAATAAAGGATACAAATCATTCACCTATGTCCCTTGCCTTGCCATTTTGAAAACAACGTCTTTGTCCTTTGTATGGAATGCTATTCCATCTGGTGTACAGTAGATAGTGCAATTCATTGTGCACAACAAGTCTCTACAAAAAGGTTAACTGTACTTGTATGACACACCACAAATCGAGGTAAATCTCTGAAATCTGAAATTTGCACTATCATTGGTTTTGATCAATTGATTTGTAACGCCTACACCTTGGATATTATCGCCCGAGAGGGGTAGGTTAGGAATTTCCACAGTTCTCACAGTGAAACGGGTAGCGCCAGTGTCTACAAGGATTCTAATCACATTATCTTCTACTTCTCCATCCACAAAAGGACCACACTGATTTACCTCTAGGGATACGCCAAGCACGCACTACTCCTCCCCCTTTAGGCGCCGTCATTGAGATGTATCTGAATCCCTCCCTTGGGACTGAAACCAATATTATGAAGCCACTTGTACATTCTGTTTTGCTGATACATCCATGTGAAAACCCATAGCTGCACTGTATCTCTGTACATGACCATTCATATTCTGATTTGGTATATGAGCTAGAGGTATTTAAGGTTGAGGTATATGTAAACCGTGTCCTCTTCCATCAGGTATCAAACTCGGATTTTGCATCTGATTTAACTGATTCTGATTTGTAAGACCTGGGGTCACCAGGCCCTAAGGGGGTAACGTGACTCGAGCGGGTGGGCACCCGAAGGCTTAAGTGTAAAGCGACCATACAACACACACATCCCCTGAAGCAGGAAACGCACACAATACTGGACACCACACAGTAGGTTCAATGAAAATCAATCACGTTTATCTAAGCAGTTAGATGCAAATGCAGTTCATTAGATGGCAATGGGCATTACTTGAATACATTAGCGTTAGATTCACCAGCATTTCATTATGGTGCCATAGGCAGTACCTGAATACATTAGCGGCAGATTCACCAGCAATTCATTATGATGCAATAGGCAGTACCTGGCGAACCTGGGGGAGCGGTAAACACAGCGGTTAACCAGCGCGCTGCGCCCCTCCCACCACTAGCGTTTCAATCCGCCGTGGGCACCTCGCGCGGTATCTAGTAATTATCAGCGCTTCGACATAGGCCTGGGAAACGTAGCGCCCCACCTGGGAAACTAATAGCGTTTCAGGGCACCACTTGCGGGCTTACCGCTACTCATGACACTGTTGGCGCTTCAGAGCAAAACTGGAGATCACAGCGCTACACGGGATAAACAGGCATTAAGCACCTCGGAGCAGAAGTTGAGAACACAGCGCTACTCGTAATAATCAAGCATTGAGCACTTCAGAGCAGAACTTAAGAGCACAGCGCTACTCGTAGTAATCAAGCATTAAGCACTTCAGAGCAGGATTTAAGAACACAGCGCTACTCGTAATAATCAAGCATTAAGCACTTCAGAGCAGAACTTAAGAACACAGCGCTACTCGTAATAATCAGGCCGTAAGCACTTCAGAGCAGAACTTGGGAACACAGCGCTACTCGTAATAATCAGGCCATAAGCACTTCAGAGCAGAACTTGGGAACACAGCGCTATTTGTAATAATCAGGCCTTAAGCACATGGTCCCCTTGTACGCGGCAGTCTAGAAGCAGGGGGGAAATCCCACGGAGGGGAACCAGAGTCTCGGTTGGGCACCGGGAAGCGGTCGCAAGTAGTGCGGTGCCGCTCCCGATCGTTAGGGGGCGCACCGGGTCCTCCTCAGACCTCCCGGGGAGCAGGGGGTGAGTCCCAGGCCTCAGCACAGCCACGCTACCTCCCAGCCCCCGGGGGTTACCTTGATCTCGGCGTCCTCCACCGGCAGACACTCTGGGGATCTTCACTGTTCCGGCCCCGCAGTCAGAGCGCTCAGCGGCGGGGGCGGCGAAGCGCAGTCCTCCCTCGTCACGTGGGTGCAGGAGCTGGCTTCACGGCCTTCCATGACTCAGGCAGCAGCTGCGACGGCAGCGGCGGGGCCCCAGGCTTCTCCACGGGCCCCGGTTCGATGAGGGGCAGACCTCTGGGTCCTGGGCTGCGGCGGTGAGTGCGCCTCTGGTCCCCGCGCCAGGGGGGGGGGTGAAAAGTTAAGCAGGGGCGACGGCGAGCTCAGCGCTCAGCGTCCGATGTGGGACTGACTCAGGGGGATCCCAGGCAAGGTCGGGGAGCGCAGGGGTCACAGCGCTAGTACCTGGTTGATCCCCCAGCAGTCCAGAAGTCACTTTCAGCTTAGGTTTCAATAGGGAGCTTCAGCATTAGGTTTCAGCATGAAGTTCCAGCGTTTAGTTTCAGCATTCAGTTTCAGCATGAAGTTCCAGCGTTTAGTTTCGGCATTCAGTTTCAGCAGGAAGTTCCAGCAATCTTAATGGCGCAGATGTCTCTGGCGCCTTTAGGGGTTCTGTTTCTTGGGGGTAGGGATTGAGTTGGTGACTAGTTACCTCCTAGTCAGGTTTGGCAGATGGCCCCTTGGTTCTCCTACCGCTGGGCTAGATCAGTGGGCTGTACAGGATCCCTCACACACTTAAAAGGCAGTACCTAAGTCCTGTCACTTTCAGAGGCATAAGTCCCTGGCTAGGCCCTAAATCTCCTGCGTGGATTCTCCAGGTCTACTTTACCCCAACTGGCCAACTGACTAGAAAATGTTCCCTCCCTCTGTTAAGTAGCCCTAGGTCAGGTGACCTCTATCCAAGGCGGCAAAAGTAAAAACCCCACCTCCCTTCTAGAAGGTTCCAGCACATTCCAGGAGCTTCCCCATTCTACCTATGGGACAAAAAAGGCGGGCTGGTGTCGCAACATTGTTGTGGGGTTCCAGCCAGCTCCTGGCAGCTAGGATGCTACTAGAAAGACCACTCTGCAGTAGCAGGGGCCTGTGGCAGCCATCTTGGGAGAAGGGAGCACCTGCATCTTAACACTGATTGGCAATGAAAAGGCGCCCGGAGACCTAAGTCCAAAATAAAAATGAGGGTGGAAAAAATGAGGCACGATCAAAAATAGAGGGGGAGACCACCCTAGGGCTGACAGGTCTAACATGATTCATATCATTTACCACTGTACCACCACCTGTATTTGTCCTACACTCGCGTTCCCAATGTCAAATAATTTTTCTTCATTTTTTAAAGTATTTTTAGTGAACAGAAAAATAAACCGTTCCAGTCAAATACACATAGTATATCATGTCACCACATAAAATATAGGTTACAGCATACGGAGGGCACTGCCGATTGCAGCCCAGTAAAATTTATACATCTCATGCAAGTCAACATCCCCCCAGAGTCATTTTGTACAGCCTTCCCATCCTCCCTACGGTCCCTTTAAGTCTTAAACTCAATATTTCTCCCAGGGGTTCCATATTTTGTCCCACTGCTTAGGGCAACCTCTGCTCTCATACACCACCCTTTCCCTCAAGGCATCACCAATTCATATCCGCCAGCCAGTCCGATAATTTGGGAGGCGTACAAGCAACCCAGAGCCGCGCAATGTTTCATTTAGCCACTCCAGCAGCTAACATTAGCCAGGTTTTTGTGTGAGCTGGCCATCTATCCTCCCCTGTGACGCCTAACAAGAGCCACCGGGCCTCTGGTTGAATGTGTATGCCCAGCACCCCAGTCATCACACCAGCCACTATATACCAGTATCGCTGTATCACAGGGCACTCCCATAAAATGTGGAAAAACTTGCAGAGTGACCCGCATCCCCTCACACATTGATTGATCTGAGTCCGCACGCCTGATCCTATGCACAAGTGTGCGGGAATAGTATGTTCTGTGTAGAATTTGTAACTGAATTAATCGGAACCTAGCCCGTATTGCTTTTTCCCTGGGGCCCTGCAGTGCCTCCTGCCAATCATCATCCTCCAACAGGCCAATATCAGATTCTCACTGCGCCCGGAGTGTCTCGAGAGGATCAGGTAAGTTGTTCGTTATTTTCTTGTATGTGAGGGGGATTGCTTTTTCGGGACTTGGATCTAATAACAGTTAGTCTTCCAGTGGGGCATACTCTGGTACAGTTTCCCCCTCTTTGATATGGCAACCGAGCGTGTGCTTCAATTGGATGTATTGATGTTGCTTGTCTCTACCAGTTGATAGTCTTTTTGTAATTCACTAAATGTGAGCATCTGATCGCACCTCCAAATGTCCCCCAGGGCATCTATACCTATGCGGCTCCACTTGCGGAAACCCTCGAGCTTCCCTACTTCACTCAACCCGTCACTGTGCCACAATGGGGTTTGTTGGGTTACCTGCCCTTCCACCCAAGCGCCTTATTGGCGGCATGCAATTCCCACACCACCGTCTGGGTGTTTGCAGGGAGCCCTCCTCCTCCTCTATTCCGGTATAGTGCTGACGGGTATCCATTTGGTCCCAACGCACATCTATCCACTCTATATGTAGGCTCAGTCTGTGGTGCAAAAACCCAGCCATTGAAATTTATAAGTTGGAATGCTAGGTAATAGGTTCTTATGTCTGGTATGGCAAGCCCACCCTCATATACTCCCCTCTGAAGCTTGTGGAGTGCTATTCGTGGTGCCCTGGTGCCCCAAAGCATAGTCCGAAATTCCCCATCAATAGTTCAAAGAAAGGTGTTGGGTAGTCTATGCGATGTATTTTTTATCATGTATAACAGATGTGGGAGGGGCATCGTTTTGAACAAAAAAGCTCTTCCCATAAGAAGGGGGAGCCGACGCCAGTGGGCAACATCCTCACGGAGTCTTATCAGCTGTACCTGAGTGTTCATGCGCAGGAACTCCTGCGAGGAGTGCGAGATCCATATACCCAGGTATTTAAACTTATCCAGCTGCGTCAATGCCGTGCAGTCAGAGGTAAGTGGAGGGGGTACCCCAGCAAGATTAAAGATTTGGGACTTATTTGGTAACCAGAATAGGTGCCAAAAAGCCGTATAATGCTTATAAGCAGATGAAATGTCTGTTGGGGATTACCTGCATAAAGTAAAATATCGTTTGCGTGCAACGAAATACATTCTTCCCATTCCCCCCCCACATCTATTCCTCTCACTATCGGATCGCCCATGATCCATGCCACCAGTGACTCAAGTGCCAGCGCAAACAGGATGTGGGACAGGAGGCGGCCCTGACGCGTGCCTCTGTGGAGCAGGAAGGATCTGGATACCACCCCGTTCACCCGAACCCAGGCAACAAGGTCCCAGTATGGGAGATGAACCCATGCCACAAACCTGGGGCCCAGTCCTAATCTAGTCAGCACCGACAGGAGATAAGGCCATTCGATACTATCAAAAGCCATGCGCGCATCAAGCGACTGCAGCTCCCTGGGCTCATCTGCCCCGGTTGACACTGCTTGCATTACCCCATACAGCTGTCAAAGATTAAGCCTGGTGTTGCGCTGCAGCATGAACCCGGTCTGATCCGGGTGTACCAGAGGGGAAATCCCCGGGACCAGTCGGTTGGCCAAAAAATTTGCTAATACTTTTGTTTCGAAATTTAGAAGAGAGATGGGTCGATAAGAGCCACAGAGCTCCTTTGGTTTGTTCTGTTTCGGAATGACCACTACCATGGCATTGGGCAGATCATTGGTAACCACACCTCCTGATGCGCAGCCACAAACATCTCCAACACAGGTTTCACCAGTACAGATGCCATACACTTAAAGAGTTTGGCAGACAGCCCGTTGGGGCCGGTTGCCTTCCCAGATTGAAGGTCCCTTATGGCCCCTTCTACCTCCTACACTGTTAATTTTTGGTATATGTCGTCCCTGTCCTCTAGAGCCACCGTCAGCAAGGACAGCTCCGCCAACAGTTCCTCGGACTCGTGAATGGGCCTGGAGGATACCGATTGATAAAGCTGCTCATAATATTGCGCAAACTCCTCCGCAATATCTGCTCCAGAGCAAACAGACCCCCGTGCTTGTTGTGAGCTGTGCACCCCAGTCCCGATCCCGGTCACGTTTCTCCAGCCACGCGATTAACTCATTCACTTTCTCACTGACATTGTATAAATGCCTATGCGTGGCCAGTGGGTGATGGCGCGCCTCATCCTCCCACAAATCCCTCAATTCCTTCCGCTTGAGACAAAGCCGCAGGAGCGACTGCCGACTGTTCGTCCCCTCCCCCGTCTTTTGCCGATCTAGGGTCTCTATTTCCTGCTCCAATTCATCACATTTAGAGCGGTCCTGCTTCCTTTTAATGCCCACCTCTGCCTGAATGTACCCCCTAATCACAACTTTATACGCTTTCCAGAGTGTACATTGAGAGCCAACAGACCCGTGTCAAAGAACAAGGTCAGGGGCATGTCTACATAGGTACTGAAGGACCACAGTCTGTTTGATCTTATCCACCAACCCGTTAACATTCCACAACAGGATTTTCCAATGTCCAAATTCACCACAAGCATGACTCGGATATTTCTTCTTCATATCCTCTTTATTATTTCTACTTCTTGCACCACAACCCTTTGTAGTAGTAGCATTCTGAGTATCTTGAAGAACCTGATCTTTGCCTTGAAAACCTGATTAAGAAAATTCTACAAATCCACCTTTGTGTGCTGCTTTCATCTGAGCCCACATTAATTTATCTTTCAACTACTTATCTCACGCTTTAATATCATCACTACAATATTTTGCATAACGTTATATGTCGTTGATAGACTTGCTTTGCCAACAGATTGAATGCTGTTGAATCATCATGCTAATCTCTAGGCTCAATCCAAACACAAACCTATATACAAAATGACCTATGTCCTTGTCAGTAATATTCTCAACGCCACTATACTGTTTAAACACCTGAAGAAGCCTTTTATACTAAGCATGCACTGTCTCTTTTGTTTCATGTGTAGTTCTATCTATTTTAACCCAATCTGTCTCTTTTGGCAAAATCTTCCCTTTCAAATAGTTAATGACCTGATTATATTTCTTCATCAGTTTATCAGATGGTGCTCCAGTTTTTGCATCTCTTGGGTATTCTTCTTTTGGCCAATCTACTGCAACTTTACACTTAATCCACAAATCAGCTGGAACCACAATATCAAACAAACCATCTATGTCTTTCCACAAACCTTTGAAACTTTCACAAACCTCTCTACTTGTTTGTACCATTCTACTAGTTTTTCTATCAATCTGGGAAATTCATTCGTAAAAGATAATATATCCTGTCTTGACCACAGAACATGAACATATCCACCTCCTGGTACCTCTCTCACGGGAGATATCATTTCAGTCGCTTCTGTACCTGTTTCTCTCACTGGAAACATTGATAAAGCACCTGTATTTACAGCTGTTTCATCCTTGTTTTTAGCCCATCTTCCATTCCAACAATCTAACTCACCCCATCGTTTCAATGTGTTAATTAACTCCTTAATTTGCAATCGTTTTCCTAAAGCATTCAAACTCTCCAGATCTTTGTCACTGAAATCCAATCTAAATGTTTTCTGTAAGGCCTTTGACTTTTCTATATCCACTCCATACGTCGGTGCAAATTCAGCAAATTTCTCATGAAGATTTCTCGCTCTCATTGCGATATTTTTACACAAAAATAACAACTCTTCTTCCTGATACCTACTCAATCTCTCTGGACTAATCATACCCAATATAACTTCTTCCAATTCTGCTTTTAATCTACCTACATCCATGTTCACTTTATTAGATGTCATCCCTCAAATCCACTCATCCAACTCCTCTGGTGAATGCCCTGAAGACCCTCCTGATGTAGGTGTCACTCCCTTCGTATTCTGTAATAATTTCCTTGGATCAACCTGTACACCACGTTTTGGAGTTTTTAACGATCTTTCAGAAATATCAATCAATGATTCTGATTCACTTGCATCATTATTAGTTCTGTCATTCGCTTCAGGAAATAAAGTCTTCTCTAAAACTGCAGGAACGGTTAGAGCATGCACCTGTAAAACATTCTGTTCATTATTATATAATGGAACTATAGGACCAACAGTCACTGCATTCAAACTTCACTGATTTATCATTTTAGTTAGCTCTCCTTTTGGCTGACTCACTACACTTGTATTTTTCCTTTGGGAATCTTCTATCTGAATCAATGAAGCACTCAGTGATGACCTTCACTGAATCAGGAAGAAGAAGAGAGACCTAGTCATTAATAAATCATCCAACAACTCATCATCTACCTCATTTGGATCTGATTCTGTTTCTGGAATATTCTTTTTTTTTTCTTTACATTTTCCTCCTTCATTTTTCTCCACTAGTACAACTGGATACATTCCTTCGCCCATTGCCACTACATCTCTCCTCCAATTTTTCATCTGTGCATCCCATTTTGTCTCTGAGTATCTACTCTGTATCTAGTCTCAGTTCTATCCTTATCTCTTTTGTATGCCTCATGTTCCCACTCTTCAAGCACTTCTTATTGCATAGGTCTCGGACTTGGATTCAACTCATTCATCTGATATCTCACATTTTCAAAAATTCTACTGTTAAAAGTACCATGCTCTGGAAATTCCATATTACCATCTCTCTCTGTATACTTCACCCAATTTTCCAACCAGGTACACATATGATAACCCCTTTCTAATGACATAAAAGAGGCAGTCGTACCCTCTGGAGATACAGGGATTCCCTCTCTAATGGGGATAGGTTCATCCTTTCTAAACAAGGTTTTCAACAATTTGAATAACTTCATTTTTTGTTAGGATCGACCGCTAAAACTCTATCCAAGAAATTATTTCCGTACTTCTAACAAATCAAATTGCTTCTCGCTGTCCAATACTAGCTAGACTCACACCAATCAACCAATAACAGCCTATGTCTCTTTGTGACAATTCACACTATTTAAACAATAGCAGCGCAGTTCTCTGTGATGACTCACTCTAGCTATCCAATTGCAGCGCGGCTTTCTGTGACGTTAGTATAACTCCGGCAACTGACCCTCCCTTTACAAACATTAACTATTTACAAAATCATTAAACAAACAAGGTTAGAACACACAGACATTCCAGCTTGTCTGCTCCACCAAACGAAGATAGACACAAACTCTCCAAGAATTCTCTTGCTACTGGTAAAATCTCTGACCAGCGTGATTCTACTCTCATTCAGGTAAAGAGTTTCGGAACTTCTCCAGATGTGCTTTCTAAAGGTACCCAAATAAGTCTCTACTATACTAACTCCAAAGTTCCCTGTGCAATACTAACAATACAGCTATTGCTCAATACTTGCATCAACAGCAGATAACGCAATACTACTTAGCGTATGCCACACTAAGTCAAGGCCTTGGGTTTATCGTGGGAACTTAGGCCTCTTCGGACGTGCTACAAATCCCTTTAAGGTCAAACCGGTACAACCACTACGTGTAACAAAAAGTATGAAAGATGAATAACCAAAAATAATTCTCATCTTAATCAATTGCCAATATGATCAATCTACACTAACCATCCTAATCCTGCTACCACAAATAGCTAGCACGTGGCACAGCAGAAAGGGTTTTTTGGCTATCTATGGCAGAGTGTGTAATATTTACACCACACGCCGGCCAATCTAAAAATCACTATTTTATAAAAATGAATTTTGGCCCATATCAACATCAGGACCTCTGACGGATCGGAGAGTTGAAAGGGATTTGGCCAAAGATTTAGATGGTATACCCCTCATGAAGACCTAGAACAAAGGGAATATTTCTACAAACCACATTATATACAACTATATATATATTTCATTATTTACATTAATCAATAACCACAGATTCTGTTTTTCTATATTACTTTGCTTTTATCTATTTTTCTTTGTATAGCATATGAAATGGTCAAACAAAGGTATAGTATTGAATTAGAACCATCACACAAGAGAACAAAACTTCAGTAATTCGCAATATCCATCTCATTTAAGGAGCATGAGTTGAGTGGATAGTGTAAGAGACAAAAGAGCATTTTTAATAAGATTAATGCAAAACAGATTTTCATACAAACCTAAGAAAACTATAGCACAGCGTGCCAATAGCTGGAAAGCTAACCCTCGGGCCGGAAGGGAAAGCTGGGGCAAGCCTCACAAAAGTAGAAGGAGCAAATTTAAGGAATCAGCTTACAGACAGCATCAGCTAAAGGATCTCAAAGAAACAACTCACACAAACGCCTCATACAGAAGTCTCTCTCTAGTCGCCTCGTTCTAAAAAACATGGATTCTATCACTAATAGTTATACCCTAAAGTTAAAAGACCATCCCTACTTTTGCATCGAAATCCGGGAAAGTCTCTCTACTTATTGGTCAAGAAGCATAGGGTGTTAAGTCACACCACTTCCGTCGCTCTTTTCTCTCAAATTTCTTTGTTTAGATTCACGCTGTCATCATCGTTTTTCAGCAAAGGAATTCAAAATCTTCTTCCTCGGCACACGTGCATTCAAGCAAACGTTGTAACATTTTACTACCACAATTATCCACTAATTTAAATATTTCCTCGGACAGGTGGAAGTTCCGATGACACTCCGAACATGTAGCAGCCATTGAAAAGAAAGAACACAATAGTCATCTATGAAGAAAAAAACACATTTTTCTGCATTTGTACATTTTAAAGCAAAATTAACCCTAATGACAGCTTTGATGACTTCTTTGTAATGCATGCAGTTTTCTCTAGAAGAAATAAACAGATTCGCTCAAAATAAAAGCTCCATTTAATTTTTCATTTCAATCTTTCATTAGTCTAATATAAACACAATCATTGTAAGCTATTATTCTATGGAATTAATATTGCTTAATTAAATGATAAACACGTTTTCATTCCACGTTTGCTCATCAAAATAATATCTGCTCCTTCTATGCTGTCTTTCGTGCCGGAATCATTTGTGGCTTTCTTAAACACATTTTCATTTTCCTGCACCTTTTCTATTTTCTTTTTCCAAAACTAAAGGTTATTAATGTTTTTTTGGATAATTTCAAATTTTTTGTTAATGATTTTCAAACAATGATAGGTTTAATCAGAGCAGTTTTATTTACAGAAAACCTTGCTCCATCAGTAGCAATGAACGCCGATGCCTCTTCTATGAAACCATGTTTCCTGTGAGGCTCTGTGACACCATGACGAATCAGACCTGGTCTAGAGTTTTAACCAATGTTTTTAATAGGGTATGTACTGTAGGGATTCCTGACACTTGGTCTGAATCTGTCATCATACCCATTTTTAAGAAAGGTAATAGAGGAGACCCCAGTTGTTATCGCCCCATCTCTCTTATTGATTACGCGGTTAAGGTGCTGGGGCGAGTGGTTCTAAGTAAAATAAATGATTGGCTGGAAGATACAGATACCCTTTCCTATTTGCAATATGGGTTCAGGAAGGGGCGAGGGACCATAGACCAAAGCCTTAACCTTCATTTAATAATTGGAAAATACACCATTGCCAAAAGGGGCACCCTATATTTAGCTTTCATGGACCTTTCCTCGGCCTTTGACCGTGTGAATAGGTCCAAACTCTAGGGATTGCTCCTTAAGTTGGGCATAGATAAAAATATTGTGTATTTTCTGGCTGATTTACATAGAGATTTAACAGCTACAGTCAGATATGATAGGTTAGGCAATTGCACGGGTAAGATTGTGATTATTAATGGGGTTAGGCAGGTGTGTATTTTGGCCCCCCTGCTCTTTTCTCTTTATATTAATGATCTGGGTGTGACCCTTATTGGGGCGTCCCTAGATAGCCCAAGGGCTGGCAAGTTTTCTATTCCGGCCTTATTATATGCGGACGATGCCGCCTTTATAGCACGTACGGCGGTGGGGCTGCAATGTCTTTTAAATGTGTTTGCTAATTTTATGAAATTGTTGGATCTTAGTGTGAACTTTTCGAAATCGCACGTCATGATTGTGGGCAGCAAGCCCAAAAGATTTAAGACTTTGCACTGCGAAGGGAATATCTTATCTATGGTTTCAAGATTCCCATACCTGGGGGTGATCTTTGATGATAAATCCACTTGGTTGCCCCAATTAGTAGCCAAACGCAATGCTTTCTCTAGGTCGATTCTGGCTGTTCTGGCCTTTGCCCGTTACTTAGGGGCAAAACCCTTAGAGGCCGTATTGAAAACTTATGATGCAAAATACATTTCAATAGCCATGTATGGAGCGGACTTGTGGGGGTGGAAAAATGTAAAGGCGTTGCAAATAGCTGAAGACAAGTTCTTGAAATCCATTTTATCTCTCCCACAGTCAACACCTGGATACATTGCTCATCAGGAGTGTGTGGTAGATTATCTTATAGATCGAATAGCCTTAGCCCCGCTACTCAAATGGATCTCATTATGGCTAAATGTGGAATTAGAGTTGAATCATGAGATCCTTAGGGACTGTTTAGCCCTTGAGCATGGTAATACCATTCCGTGGCTAAATTATATCAAAAAACTAACCACAGAATTGGGTCGCCCTGAACTGTTTGATCACCCACACAAGCTATTAAAGGGGGACGTGAAATGGGTTAAAGATACATACAAACAGTTGGTATATCTAACAAGGGAAGAAAAGGAATTATGTAAACCAACAGTAAGGGCTCACCAAATGCTGATTAGTACCAGTGGTTTAGAACACTACCTGAGAATTGTTAACAACATGAATCATAGATATTTGTTAACTAAGTTTAGATTGAATAAATTCCATCTCCTGCTTACTGACCGCCCAGGGTGGACGAAGGGAACAGATTTGGAGATTTGTTCCTGTGATAATTTTTCCATCAAAGACACTGTGCACTTTATCATTTTTTGTAAACATCTTTGTCCAATACGCAAAAAGTTCATTATCCCTCTTATTAAAGATAGAGGTTTTAAACAAGTCAAACCCGCCCTTCTATATTTCCAGATGTTACAGAATTCTTGGGTGATTTTTAATTTAGCAAACTTGTTATCAATAGCATTAAGCCTGAGGAAAAATATCAATTGGTCACAGCCTCACAGCGGGACATTATGAATTTTGTCTGTGTCTCCTGTTTTTCCTTTTTATAAAAATTTTGTTTTTACATAAATGATTTAATGTATATAACTTTTAACAATCTGTATTATTGTTTCTTCATATTTTATATGCGGTCCTGATATCGGTGTATTATGTAATATACTTTTATGGTTTTTGATATGAACCGAATAAAGTACTTTTGACTGACTGACTGAATCAAGTCATGGCGTAATGACGCTAGAGCCACGGCCCTTGGATCCCGCAACGACTGACAGACACTTTTAAAGCCCGCTCCCTCACCTTGGCTTCCAGGACAACCTGGGAGAGAGCAGGCAGACAAACAGGTGCAGCGGCAGCGTGCAAAACAATTGAGGACATAAATAGGGGACTATCCCAATCCCTGGGCAATCTTTCCTGAGTAATGGTTGCCTTAGGATGCTTTACATGTCATTTGACTCATGATTTACAGGAACTTTTGTTCGCTCATACTGTAATCTCACAGCGGTGAACGCATATACGCTGGGCAGTGTGTCAGTACAGGGACATGCTCCCCCGCATGGTTGGACGCTTATCCCAATATGGGAAAGTGTGTGTCAGTGTGAATTCGAGGTGCAGTCATTTGTTATCTGCTGTCTCCACATAATACATGTTTTGCTTTCAAGGCATGTTGATCATAGGCTAGATCAAACAAGACATGAGTGTGATTTATATGTTAAGGATACGCAGCCCAGGATGTTTACCGGGCATTGTCTGTGCATCGGGTTGATCAAATGGGCTTGACATGTTTTGTCCACTAAAATGCATGTAGTAGCACCAAACAAGACAATGGTCACCAATGCCTTTTTAATGTGTGCCTTGCCGAAGCAGACATTGTTTTCTTTTATTCTTCCCTCTACACAGTGTAGTTCCCATACAATATGAATGCTTACAGGAACAATGATTTAAGAACAAGCATTTGATAAATGCATTAGGTTTAACCTCTGTGATTAATAATTTTTTTTAAAATCTACGTTTTAGCTTGGTGAGCAGTTATTTAATATAAGTTAAATAAACACTGTAAAAGTGTTAAGACTTGTTTACTGAGGAAGGAAATATATTGTGCAGTAACTGGTGGTAGTATAAAGGGGGTGGGTAAAACAAAGAGCAGGGAGAAGAATGCTCATCTAGGGGTGGTGTGTTAACATGCCATTAAAATCATCAGAACAATCACCTGTTTGTTCTGTCACCAAAGTGTGGACACATTTGAAACATTACAATTGGAGCGCCTTGAAGCAGGCCAGAATGCCGGTATTACCTGCTGTATGTTACTAACACAACATTTGTTCAGCACCCTGCCCCTTCACAGCCTGTGTAACCGTAACCTAGGCAGGCGAAACCTAAAAAGAACTTTGCCACTGAGACTTCAAATGACCATTATGTCTTGGCATCGAGGAGGGGCTGTTTCCATTTGTAAAGCAGCTGCAGTTTGCCCTTTGCAGTGACCACTGACTACCTGCTGCTACAAAGCCGCTTCACCACAATGTTGCTTCCAGGAATACAAAAATAATAATTCTAGAATTAATGATCATGTGACTAGTTGGAAGGCTAAAGCAAAACACAGAGGAAACAAGGCATGTTGCTCTTCTGATGGTTTCTAGGAGTTAGAGATTCTGGCCGGAGTTGCATCTTTTCTCAGTACACGGTGTTCATGGGAAGCAATTGTTTCAATATTGATAATGTGCTTTTTGTTCTTAGAAAGAGCTTGCTGCCACAGGCTGAAGATTTGCAGAACTTTACCTGATGTGTATTGCAAAGATGTCTGTTTTGGAACCGTGTCCTAATTTGGTCATCCTCACAGTGTGTGACCCTTGTCCCTGCTGTGCTCCCTATCTTCTAAAATATGGGAGGACATTAAAAAAAAAGTAGCTGTATTAAGAACTGTGCAAAAACTGGACATGTATATTTAAAAGTACTAAGTTGTACACACTGGTAATCATTTTCATATCACCGGAAAGTTGGGCTTTGAGATACACGCAAAAGTCTGCAACAGTTGCATAAAAAAAAAAGTCTCTCTTGTTGCAAAAAGTCGTTTTTTTTTTAATGACTTCAACGGGTAGTATAGGAAGGTTACTTACTCGACAAGAGACTATGTATGTTGAAACAGATTAGAGAAAGCAACATTATATTCCAATTTATCTCCATGGCGTGCTTTGTGAGCAGCCGAAGGCGGGCGAGCTCCGGAGGTAGGTGTAGGCACTGGGAGCCTGTAAGCGGAGACGTTCACACATGCTTGAGCCTATATCCGAGCAGCAAGTGTGCGCAGGAAAAGATGCAAACATTCATGGCCACAGCCGAGGTATACACATACAGAACACGCAAGCAAAGCAGTTTAGAGGGATAGAGAAAGAAGTAGATTGGGAGGCTAAGGCCTGAGAAAAAGATTTAAGAATAAGATGATAACTAATTAGAGAATGAAGAGATAATAGCCAGTTACTTTTAACAGTGAGGAAAATATCAGGAATGAAAGGCGAGGCGCTTTCCCTCTTTGCAGTGTCCCAGGCTCAGGCTGCTTGACCATGCCTAGGGAGCAAAATGTTTCAGAGAACACAACTTTTAACAACCCATAATTTCCCCATTCATAGTGAATGGACAAAAAACAAGTAAGCATGAGAATAAAAGCACGACACATGGAAACAACCAAAGGATGATGAAATGTGGACCTACCTGCAAACATAGAAGAGCACCCCAGATATAAGAAGAGGAGACCCCAGTTTTCCATGGCAACGCCCTTTCCAGAGGAGCAATAATCAGGGAAGCAGGCCAGGTGGTTACATCTGAACATCTAGCTGCAGGAAGACGAACAAGGCAACATCCAGAGACTCACCCATATTAAAGTCAGGCTGTGTGAGCACAACGAAGAGCAGGAGGTCACATCTGCACATATAGCGGCAGGAAGGCAAACAAGGCAACGTCTTGAGAGGCAGCAATATTAAAGTCATGCTGTGTGAGTGCAGCAAATACAATAATAATAATAAGAGAAGAGACGGCACGAAACTGACGAGGCACATGCATATGAAGGTGGGGCCGCGTTTAGAGCTGTCAGCTATGCGCACAGGCCCCCTTTCACGCTACACTTAACAGTTCCGCTTCAAAAGCGGATGAATACAGTGCTTGGTCCAATTGAGAATTATAACAGAAGCCCACGAGGAACACAAAAGGAAATAGTTATGGTACAGCCAATAGAAACGCTGGAAAAGTAAGTGGCAAGCACAGGAACCAATGGGGGGATGTAAGCCCCTTTGAAGATTTATATTTATTGCAATAGATTTCACAAGCGCACTGCGGGTGCTATGCAGGCAAAACCTAAAAAGGTGAGGGAATTTACTCTCCTCGCATGAAGTGTTAGTATTGCATACCACACATTTGTGTGACTAGGTGTGAATTTACTTTTACACTGTGGCAGCAGATTTCATTACGTCCTGATGAAAGCCCTGGACCTGAGAGGCCCTAGGATAGGGGCTGAAACATGTTGACAACATAGCTTAAGGTCATAGGACCATCATATCCTAGGGATCTACATTAAGTTGATTTTAATCCATACCTGTGCAAATCTCAAATAAAGTGATAACTTGATCAGCTTGAGGTATTTTCATCTTCATAGTCTCACCAGTAGCAACAATAACAAAAGAATAAACTGAAATGTACTGCTTGAAAGCATAAAGCACCAGGGCTATCTGGTCGCACTAGGTGAAATCCAAACGTTCAGGCTGACCGCGATGGAGCGCGGGTTGGATACAGGGACCAGCCAAGTACCTTAGTTGCATCATCGTCAAAGAAGAGATGTGAGGCGCAGATGAAGTGATGCGTCATCGACGGACACGAAATGTGGGGTGCAGATGAAGCGATGCATTTTTGTTGGTCCACATAGGTGGTTCCAAGCCATGCAACGGTGGTGATGCATCGAAAATGGAGTCAATGCGCTGCCAAAGTCAGCGATGCATCGGCATCGATCTTCAGAATGATGGCAGTGTGCCCATAGTGGAGGAGATGCACCGGTTCTGAGTCCTTAGCATTGACAGCAATGCATGGATTCCACTGGAGCAGCACTTTAACCCACTTCCAGGGGCCCAGGACTGGTTTGGCACCACTTGGCAGGGAAGACTTACAGATGGCAGAGTCCCAGTCCTGAGACAGGTGAGTTTGAAGTCTTATGTCCCCTGAGACTTCTATCAGCAGGCAAGCCAACAAACCTTGGAGCCATACTCTGGGTCCTGGGTTCAAGTGATGTGGGTCCAGCCCTTCTCACCCAGGCAAAGAGGACAGCAGGTTAGCACAGCAGAGTCAGAGTCCAGCAGATTAGTATTCCTTTTAGAAGCAAGCAGTCCTTCTTGCTGGCAGAGTAGCCACAGGTCCAGAAGTGTCCTGAAGTGGCGGAGTCTGAGGTCCAGTACTTGTACCCAGCTGTGCCTTTGAAGTAGGGGGGACTTCAAAGTCAATCCTGTGAAGTGCACAGATTCCCAGCCCTGGCTCCAGACTCCCTACACGGGGTATGCAGTCCTCTGTGTGGTAACAGGACACAGCCTATTCAGGTGTAAGTGAGGCTGGGACAAGCTTAACCCTCCCATGCTGCCAGGATTGGCCATCAAACCATGGCCCATGTGTGTTGCTGTCTAGGGGGAATACACAAAGCCCAGCTGTCACCCACCACAGATATGTGATCAGAGACAGGCATCAGGTACCAAATGGCTTAGGCAAGATTTGCAATTTGAAATCTGAATTCACCATAAGTTAGGATTTTAAATTCTGATTCCAGAGATACCAGACTTGAAGGAGTTATCTTGTTCTATTTGGAACTTATTATTATTTCTAGGATTTATATAGCGCAAAACTGTCACCCTATGGGTATCCTAGCGCTGTGGCTTGCACAGATGACATTGTGCATGAAGATAGCCTATTTAGAGTAAGCCTGGGCAAAGCACTACGCTACGCTCGCGTAGTTTGCGAAGTTCGCGCTACTTCGCACTACGCGAACTGCACGTAGCACAGTGCGAACACGCATAGCGTAGTGTTGCGTAGTGCTGCGGTCATTTTTTGCTTGCTCGCGGTCCTCAACGTCAAGTTGGCGACCGCGAGCAAGCAAAATGACATCCCGGCGAGACTTTTTCCTTGTTCGCGATCAGCAACTTCAAGTTGGCGATCGCGAGCATGGAAAATAAACCTCCCGGCGAGAATCCCAACGCGAGGAGGTCAGGTTTCTCAGTGCGAGTGGTCGCGTATGCTCGCGATGAGAAACTACCCGTTCGCGTTGAGAAAGCTGAAGCTCGAGTAAAAATCTACTCGAGCAGCAGAAAACTACAGCTCGCACTGTGCAAGATGCCATTTTCAATGCTTGCACAGTGCCGGTTGCTTGTCCGCACTGTGCAATCATTGAAAACGACATCTGGCACAGTGCGAACAAGGTACTACGCAGTTCGCGAAGTGCTACGCGTAGCTCGCGTAGTGCGAACTTCACTTTGCGTAGCTTCGCGAAGTGCTACTTCGCGAACTACTCCCAGGCCTAATTTAGAGACGCGGTATGCTCAGTATGCTAGTTCTTAGGGAATAACCATGTCTTTAAGCTCTCTTTCTAAATAGGAGCAAAGATTTGATTTGCCTAATGTTCAGGGGAAGGTCATTCCAGAGTCGTGAGGCTGCTGTCCCAAAGGCTCTACCACTTGTTCTGGTCCTCTTAAATCTAGTGGTGGTTACCAGATTTGCGCTTGATGAGCGTAGGTTTCTCCCGGGAACGTACCAGGTTAATTTCTCTTGCATGGATATTGGACCTAGGCCGTGGACTGCTTTGAACACCATACAGAGAGATTTAAAATGAATTCTCTCATTTATGGGCAGCCAGAGAAGGTCTTTTGGAGTTAATGATGTTGAGGACCTACACTGCCTGTTTAGTGCCAGTTTAGCTGCTATAGACTGGATCTTCTGTAGTTTCCGTAGTGCTGATTGTAGTTCTCCCAAATACAGGGAGTTACAATAGTCCAACCTGCTCAGTATTAGACTCCTCACCACCAGGGGTCTGGAAGTGGCGGGCAGGAGCAGGAGGATCTGGCGCAGTGCTCTTAGCAAGGAGAAGCAGGTACCGACTGTTTTATTGACTTGTGATTCCAGTTGGAGGTTGTCACCCATGAAGACCCCCAGGTTACGCACTGTTCTGGCTGGGGTCAGTGGTTTATCCAAATCGTTGAGTCTAAATTCGGCGGGGTAAGCCAAGCGATTTTGGCCGCAGAGCAATATACTATCTCAGTTTTTTCTCTGTTAAATTGTAAGGAGTTTTTCCTAAGCCAGCAGGAGGTCTTGAGCATGCACTCCTGAAATTTCTCAATAGATACTGCCTGGTTTCCTTCCAGAGAGAACACCAGTTGTGTATCGTCTGCATAATTGACTAGGTCGATGCCAAAGGACTTAATAATTGGGATTAAAGGGCGCAGATAAATATTGAATAAAATTAGCTAATTGCTGAGCCCTGTGGCACCCCATGTCACACAGGGGTCTTGGGAGAGGTAGACGGTGTATTAGTTACCACCTGTTGCCTGCCCATCAGATATGATTGCAGCCACTTTAGCGCCCGTCCTTTCACTCTGATGTCCTCTAGTCTTTTCAACAGGATGCTGTGATTTTCCATATCGAATGCGGCCGACATGTCCAGTAATACCAGTACGGACAGATTGCCATTGTTAGGTTATCCAGGACCGTCGCTAGGGCCGTTTCCGTTCCATGCCCTGGTCGGAAACCGAATTGATCCTTATCTAGCAGTTGATTTTCTTCTAGATAGAGGGCCAGGAATTTACTAACTGCCCGCTCCAGAATTTTTACTGGATATGGTAGAAGAGATATTGGTCTAAAACTAGAAGGACAATTAGGATCAAGTGACGGCTTTTTGAGCAATGGGGTCACTACTGCCTGCTTCCAGACCTCCTGGACGGTTATCCTTTCTAATGACTGACAACAAATCTGCCGTAGCCAGGGAAATAGTTCCTGCTGGAACTCTTTCCAGATCGCCTGCGGAAGGAGGTCCAAGTGGGACCCGGAGGAGATGCTTTGCGCTAAGTTGTTAAATATATCCTCAGTGGGGATTTGAAAGCACTCTAAAGCGGGTGGCAGATAGTCCTTAAGTGCCTCTTTCTGTTGCTCTGTTGCTAATCTCGTGGGAGGTTCCTTTTCCTCGTCAGGGTTGCTATTGTTGGAGTTTAGACCGCTAATTATCTTGTTAATTTTTTCGGCAAAGTAGGTAGCGATATTGTCGCAAAGTTTTTGTGTCGCGGTTACTTTATTGCACGTACACTCTGTATTAGATCGGTCCTTTATGATGGTGAAGAGCGTTTTTGTGCTATTAGGTGCCTGCAGAATTGTTTTAGCATAGTACTCTGCTTTGGCCCTTGAAATTGCTTCCTTATATGAGGCCTGTAATGATTTCAGCTTTTCTTTATCCGCTTCCTCATATGACCTTCTCCATATTCTTTCGGCTCGTTTACGTTTTTTCCTCATTAGTTTTAGCTCTTCATTGTACCAAGGAGCTGAGATTTATTTTCTATTCTTCAGCCTTTTTACTGGGGCGATCTGATCTAGAGTACCCTTTAGGTAGTCACAGTAACTTTGGTAATTTTCATCCACTAATTTACTGGACACAAATAGATTGTGTTCTGGAAATGTTGTAGATTTTCTACTTTTTAGTAGCTTAGCCCATTCTCTTCCCTTCCGGAAGGTTACTGACTGATTTGTGTTACTGGCCAGACTGGGCAGCGTGATCCTAATATGAATCAAGGAATGATCGATCCAGCATTGAGGTAGCACTTCAGTCACTTCCGTTTCATTCTGATTTGCAAATAAGAGGTCTAGGGTGTGCCCTCCTTGATGGGTAGACTGAAGTACTAGTTGGTGCAGATTGAGACTTTTGCAGGCTTGTTCCAACTCTCTCAGTGGGGGGCCGAGGGTCCCATTGTCCCAGAGATTGAAATCGCCCAGTATGATCATCCTTGAGTGTGTTGGGGTCATAGTAACAAAGGTGTTGATTAGGGCTTGGTATTGGGTATTTTGTCTGGGGGGCCTGTAACATACTATTCCTGTTAACACTTTCCCTCTTGCCTCCAGTAGTGAGAAGCCAAGAAGTTCAATATCCTCCACATCATCGATGTGTAAAGGGGTAAAATCCCACTTTTCATTAAAGATCACTCCCCCCCCTCGCCTCTCCCCACCAGCCTGGGTTTGTGGAACATTTTATATCCCTCCGGGCATGCAAATCCTAGCTCTACCACAGAGTCGGCGCTGGTACATGTTTCGCTTAAAAACAAAACGTCTAGGTCTAGGCACTCCAACATATTTGCCACCTCTTGATAGTGTTTAACTAGGGATCTACAATTAATCAGGCCACAGTTCAGTCTACCCAGAAGCTGGACAGTTATGACAGGATTGCTCTTACTCTTACAAAATGTAATAAGGCATCTCCAATGTTATCCTATTTGAGAGATAGGCCTTGCAGTAATTAATAACAAATGTAAGAGTCTTTCACCACCAGGGCATTTAAAACTTAAAAGTACATGTTGAGCTTTTTAAATATATTGCACTTTGCCCTCTGGGCTATTTAAGGACTACCCTGGGGATAAAACGAAGGTTTGGGCCTGGCAAAAGGTTTAACTTGCCAGGTCAACATGATAGTTTAAACAGCAGACACCACAGGCTCTGCTGTGCCAGGTCTGAGACATGTTTAAAGGGCTACTTAAGTGGATGGCACAATCAGTGCTGCAGGCCCACTAGTAGCATTTAATTAACAGGCCCTGGGCACATGTAGCACACTTTACTAGGGAAGTATAAGAAAGTGAAAAACATGCCAATTGTGGATAAGGCAATGTTACCACATGTTAGGAAAAGAGCACTAATAAGTAGTGATAAAGTGTGCAGGATCCTAAGGCCAGCAAAATCAAAGTCAGCAAGAACAGAAGGTCTGAAGGCAAAAGGTTAGGGGAAACCTCACCAAGGATGCCTGGTCTAAAACGTGTCACCTCCCCAGCTGAAAGTGGGGAGAGCTAGCCAACCCCTTAGGAATTCTCTTTACTAAAGCCGAAGAACCTGTCGAGAACATCGGCATTGGTGTGGTCAGTTCCAGAATGGTGTTTTTGTAGGGAGATGGACCACCTCAATAGTTTGAGATTCTCACCCCTCATTTGCATTAAACATCTGAGGGGTTTGGGGTCTGTCTGAACCCAGAAGTGGGCAACATACACCTTCTTCACTTAGTTGTGAAAGCATGGCCCCCATGCTATGCTCTGAAGCATCAGTCTACACGATGAAATCTTGGGAGTAGTCAGGAGCCTTGAGCATAGGGGCTGTGCACATGGCCGTCTTCAGGGCATCAAAAGCTTTCTGGCATGCCTCTGTCCAAATCACCTGATGTGGCTGATTCATGGAATTCAGCTCTGTCAAGGGGGCAACAATAGCGCCATATCCCTTGACCTAAGTAGGATCCCACCTCTGTCTGGGTCTTGAGGGGTTCCCAAGCCACAATGGTTTTAATTTTGACCTTTTGGGGCTGCACCATGCCACCTCCCAGATGGTGACCCATTTAACCCTGCCCTAGGTGGCACTTAATGTAATGGCCTTAATAGTCAGGTCTACCATGTGTAGAGCCTGAACCACTTCCTGAGGTGGAACAGGAGATCTTCCCAGCTGGAACTGAAGACCATAGTATTGTCTAGGAAGACAGAAGTGAAGTTCTTCAACCCAGCCAGGACCTGGTTGACTAACCTCTGTTAGGGGCAGGGGCAATCTTCAACCAGAAAGGCTGGAAGTGCCCTACTGGGTAGAGAACGAAGACCTCTCTCTTGCCCCCTCAATCAAGGCAATCTGCCAGTACCCAGACATTAACTTAAACGTTCTGAGGAACTTGGAAGATTCTAGCTAGTCTACGAGCTCATACGCTCAGGATTGGGGTGTGAGTCAGTCTTGGTGACTGCATTGAGCCCAAGGTAGTCCACGCAAAGCCTTAGTTTGGGTGTGACACTTGGAGGAGCAGCCTCGAGATCCAACACTGCTAGGCTGGACCAAAAGCTGTTTGAACCCCTAATGCCAGCATCTTCCAGACTACCTCTTTAATGCTAGCTCTCACTTTGTCAGACAACCTGTACATTTTGCTCTCCACAAGAATGCTGTTTCCAGTATCAGTATCATGGGTACACCATGTAGTGAGTTCTCATGTAAGGGAGAACAAATAGGCAAACTGCCCCAGCAACTGGTAGTAGTCTCTCTGTTCGCCTAGGGTTAGGCACGGGCTACACAGGTTCATCAGGAGTAGATGGAGGTAGCTCCGTTCCCACGGCCTCTAGATTTGCACCAGTCCTCGAGGCGGCCCAATCCCTTGAGCCTCTCTGATCCGGAACACCCCATGCACTCTCTGTCTCTCACATCTAGCAGGGACGAGAGCAGCGAGCTCTGGGTCTTCTCTTAGCGTCCAGGCCACCACTTACCAGTGCGTTGCCCTCAGTATTCGCATCAGCCAGTGCTGACTGGTGTGTCTTTTGCTAGAGTAGCACTCGACGAGTCTTAAGTGCGGTCTTGACTCTGTCAGATTCTCCCCTGCTCCCCAGGAACCTCAGGCTCCAAGCCACAGCAACCAGAGCTCCCAGGAAAATCGTGGGGCATCAGCGGTGGTAGGGGTGCAGAGAAAAGTGCATTAATGGTGGCCAATGGCGGCAGATGACGGAGGGGTCTGGTGCAACTGCCCTCTTGACGCCCTAGGCTACTCCCCTCAAGGCCAACTTTAAGGCTGAAACTCTATTTATCGCAGTGATGGTATTTCTTATGAAAAGGAAAGCTAGCTCGTTGTGTATCCACTTTTGTTTGATCACTCTACAGAATTAGGTAATTCGAGCCTACTGACTTCCTAATGCACACGCTTACCTATTTATTGGCATTGAAATACAAATAACTAAATCATCTATGTGAGAAAATGCCCCTTTTGTACGATAACTCCCATTTTTTTACAGAATTTTATTGCTGGTTTTTACACACTGCACACTGGGACACTTCTGTCCAGTGACCAGTTTATATGTTCTGACCCTTTAAACATGTTGAAATTGGCTAATCCCTGATTGGCATACTTGGCTCTACTATACATCCACAGTATATGATGTAGAACCTACATCCATGGCATAGACAGTTAAATGTCACCCGTTTACTGCAGCACTTATTGTTTCATCCACTAGTTGGAACAGGAAACATGCTCTTGGGGTATCATTGTACCCTGACTACTGTTGTTCAACAGGAAGGTTTTTCCACTGTCAAAAGGGTTATTTTGACATATTGGACTGCAGATTTAAATATCAAAAAGACATCCCTATGTAGGCCTTGTAGCCGATCAGGTAGGGTACATGGATTGTAATGGAGAGGAATGTAGAAATGTAATGCTACCATGTCCATTCAGTAAAAAGCCCTCCTAAAGCTGTTTTCACTGTGAGAGGCTTTGGCTATCATATATTAAACCACGGTATGGAAGAAAAGTTCAATTATGCTATTTTGGGTTTGGAAACAGATAGAAAAATTATTAAACGACGTTTTTATGTTTATTAAAACTGAATTCAATGGTGAAGTCACATTTAAAATACATATTTAGAAACGTAACTTTTAGAAAGTTTTTTTCCCCTGCCTGAAGCCCTTTGAGCATGGGTACTCACCAGCATTCTCCCTGGTGCCACAATGTATGGTCTGTTGTGTACCTGAGGGCTGCATTGATCCAAGCAGGGTGTGACTGGGGCTTTGCAGGGGGGGCGGGTAAGGTGGGCATTGATGAAGGAAGCATGTACATGAGGTGTTCATGGAATTATTTTGAGAGTCTCATTCCACCCTGCCCTCCAAATTAAGCCCTTAGACTCTTGAAGAGTCAAAGATTAGAAAATCCTATGTAATGCTGTATCTGAATCGCGACCTCTGTACTGCAGCTTGGGGTAAGCCTTCTCTTCCTACTATCACTACCTCGGGAGAGTCAAGTATAAAAAGGAAGTAACTTGATTACTGAATTGGAATGAAATAGGGTTGCTCCATGTGAAACCATAAAACCTATGATCATTTCGAGCTTCCCCACCTGATCAAATTTTGGGATGCTAGGCAGTTATTTTATTTCACTTTGCCTATTTTTTCATCATTATCACATGTAAGAGCACCTTGAAATATAAAACCTTCTCTTGTGTTTGATTTAATAATCCATAGTGTTGTCCATGTAAAATAGCAACCCAAAATTGCTGCCAGAGCAGCAACAATGGTCTAAGTGTGCAGAAGTGTTTTTCATCCCCTCACAAAGACCAGTTAGCATGTAGCCAGCAACTTAATTAACTTGAAAATGACCTCTTATGTTACACGTGAGACTTGGAGAAGGCAAACCTTTGTTACCCCAGGCTGGCTCCAACCCCAGTGGGAGGGGCACCACATCAGAGCCAGTTATGAGTGATCACAAAGGAGGCTCCTACTAATTTCCCTGGGCACACCTCTAGGCAGACACCCCGGCTCTGCACCAGAGAGAAGGGGTTCCCTTATTTTGGACGTCCGGCATAAGGTGCAATGTGGTATTGCTTGCCTTTAAGGCAAATGGAAACTGCTGGAAAAGTGGGGTTGGTTGCCCCTGGGTACTTTAATTTCATTGGTTAGGGAGGAACCAAGAGTCATCCCCATCAACTAACTAGTGCCAACCATAAATATCACCCCAAAGCACACTCATCACTTTCTGGCCTGTGGAAGAACAGAAAGACTGCACCTTCTGTTTGAGTCCTGTGAGGAGACCTGAAGGGCTGGACCTTATCCCACTTAGAGTCCACTGCTTTGTACTCTGTACAAGGGTCATTTGGTGGACCTACTCTGTTGGTAGAGGGACACAAGCGGCAAGAGGAGGCCCTTTTCCTGAAGCCCCCATCTGGCTAATTGCAACTGGACCAAGACAGAACTCTCTGGTGGCCTCTGCTGGAGTGAGGCATGACCCCTAAGTGCTGTCCCTAAGGTCCTGGGATCTTTGGCTGTGTCTAACTGAACTTCTCCTACAATCTTTGAAAAGCAGCAGATTTACAAAAAATCTGACATTTAGCTTCATGAGGACCAGTACCATCCATCCAAGTTGATTCTGCCAATTCACAATTTCACTAGGCTGAAGAGACGGATTTCTCCACTTGGAGCTTCTCTGCAGCAGCAAATTCATTTCAGCGGGACCGCATCAGGAGGTATCGGTCCTTGCTGAACTCATCATTGGATACAGCTTGCAGCCTTGCCCCGCAGGAAGAGTCGTAGCTCCAAAAAAGGGAGTAAGCCCGAACATAGAAATGTTGATTGGGCAAAGGCACAAAAAGTATTCGGCCAATAAGCAGACGTCTCTGGGTGCAAAATTTGAACTTTTCCTGCCCTGTATTTTCTTCACAAAACCAACGGCGTGTTCATTGGCTATCCGGCTTCAAGAGGACTTCCTTAGTCTGCTGTCTTGACCCACTGAAGGATTTTACCTTCAATTTTTGAGACTAAGGGCCTGATTTAGATCTTGGCGGACAAGTTACTCTGTCCCAACGCTGACGGATATATTGTCTGCCAAAAAATAAATCTCCTAGAATCTAATGGGATTTATATTTCAGCGGACGGGATATCACGGAGTAACCCTCTGCCAAGATCTAAATCAGGCACTAAGTCCTAAGGTAAAATCTGCGACTGGAACAAACCTGCTCAGTGTATCTAACCCAAACTCCGACCTGGTTGTCCTAAAATGACTCCTAGGTCCTGGTAAACAATGATTACTAATTGGTGTTTTACTTTTTTTCAGTGCTTTTTCTGTTAAAAATCAAGAAGAGAAACCAAAGATATTATTTTTAATTTGTCATTGTGGTGTTATTTTGTCCTTAGTCCTGATCAAACACAACCAGATGTCTGTGTTTGGCGCTTAACGCATTTTGGTGCTAGTTTTATTTAAAACTTTAAAAATACATATTTCTGGTTCCCCGTTTTGGATTTGTGTCATTTTTTGTGCCATTTAGTTCATGAAAGTATTCTCTATTTTTAGAAATTGAAGTGGATTTTTCATGGTGTTGTGTTTTTAAACATGTTTACTGTTTTGGTACTTCTAAATACTTTACACATTTTCTTAAGTTAATCCTGTCTACTCTTTATCATACAAGGAGGAGCTAACTTCAGGTTTAATTTAATTAAAACTTTACTGGAACTAAAAGGTTTGTGACCTTATTACTTGTGGTAGACTAGTATGCACCCCAATTAATACTTCACGTTCTCAGAATGTACATATAATTTCATCTATATAATTTCATCTTGATCGCATTTCGTTCTAAACATCATGCAGTATCTGAGATCTCAGCTGTTGCACTAAAGACTCTGCAAAGACTAAAGTACAAAGGGTGATAATGGGCAAGTTTGAATATAGCATGTTACAACGCATGCGAATACATCGCATGCTATTACTATGCAGTCGTTACAATGGACGCGTTGTTAGTACACAATACCTTTACATCGCAATGCATTACAACGACTTGCTGTAGGGGGACTGCTGGACTTAGGAATAGTATTATTTACTATTCCTACTCCGGTTTGCGCAACAGCAGGGAAGGTGTTGGGTTTTATATCCAATACCTTGGACGCCACATACAGCAAGTCGTTATATTAACTTGCGATGTAAAGGTATTGCGTACTAACAACGCGGTCGTTGTAACAACCACGTTGTAATAGCACTGTGTTGTGGAAACAGCGTTGTAAACGTTGTTTCCTGGCAAGTTTTCCTAGTCTGACTTGGTATCGGAAAAGATGATGTCTTATGCAGCAGTGGTGGATAGCAGTTTGTCATTTACCAGAGACTGCTCAAATCCCGTAAAGAGAGCTGAAGATCCTAGATAACTTGACCTCCTATATAAAAGACCACACTAGAGAGGCCCATGCTTTCTTGGCATATACATTAATATTTAAATGACTGTGTTTTCTGGATTTGTCTTTTTAATCAGCTATCGCCTCATCTTTATACAACTCCCTCTATATCCGGACAAAAAAGAAAAATTCATTGTGAAACATGTGCTCACTGTCTTTCCTCATCCGTCTTCTAATGTTGAGTCAAATGATGAGACATAAGAGATCTGAACACCGGTTTTAGGCAGAGATAGTAAGGAGCTGGGTCTTCAGAACATACAATATTGAATTTGGAATTAAAGATTAACTAAAATTATAAAAATTGTTTGTTTGTTGTCTACTCTAAAATTGTGACTGTTTCAGTAAATCAATAACGCTGGCAGGAAAGTAACGATGTGTACCCTGAAATCATATGTTCCCCGCAGTATGTACAGGTTTGAATGGTTAAGTGAAACATATGCCAATTATAATTTAATGTTTTCTACTGAGTTATATGTTCAACTATGCCTGAATTGTCAGTCAGCAACCTATTAAATATTGTACTCAACTAATTATTTCCTATTTTAAATGAAGTTCTTTAAATGTTTTTCAATTCATACTTTTCAGGATGTGAATCAGAAATTCAGGAGGAAGAACAGTCATCAGAAATTCAGTGTCTCACCAGTAATCCAAAGGCTGGTGAGATTGTTGTATTGAACTATTTTATAGCTGGATGCAGTGCAAGCAATGCCGACGTGTCATGGTTCGATGGGATGTACCCCTTTGACGAGGACTGTATTGAAAACCTGGATGATAAGGACAGTTCTGGATATACTTCAACAGTAACTTTTCAAACTGACCCAAATGACAAGGGCAGAGAATGTGAGATCAAATGTGAAGTGACGAAAGACTATGAAACGACAGAGAAAATATACATTTTAAAACTCACCTGATATTTCAATGGAGCGGTAATGAGCCCAAGCTCTTTACTTTTTGTTTAAAGTTCAGGGTTGTATTAAAAACAGTTACATGTCTTAACTTACTTACTGAGTGGTACTGAGGCCTTTGGAAAAAATTCTTCAGGAGTCCGAATCCTCAAACATTACTGGCTGCTATGTAATGTGTAGGAGGGCATTTTCCAAAGGTACTAAGGGGGCCACTAAGTGACCACTTTTTAAAATTCTTAGCCTAAAAGTGCTTGCACTGCACACCTCTTGAGACATGGGTGAGGATAGGAAGTAAAATGATTTGTTTTACTTCTATTTAATTTAACATTTTCATGTCGTAAGGTAAGCAAATTGTATTTCTTTGAGCATCCTGTTGAAAGCTGCAATTTCATCTGTTGGATCGAATTATGCTTACATTGCCAAATCATGCTCCAGCAGTAATGGTGAACCGAAATGTTATCAAACAGTTATGAAGCTGCCAAGTTGCATTTGCAGCTTTGCTAAGTCAGAAGAGTCATATCATCGGTGGATTCACTGTTTGACATCAAGGATGTAAGTCGAATGCTCACTTGTGTGCTTTATGTAAAACTATGTACTTACCAAGCTCAGAACAGTTCAAGTGGCACCTTTAGGAAAGGGAACAGTTAACTTCTGAAGTTAGGCTTGTGAGGGTAGTCCAGTGTCAGGCCACATGTCGATCCCTAATGGGAAGCCAGAACATATGTGGAGTAAGAGATAAAGGATGCTATCTATTTTTCCAACATAGAACAATAGCTTGCGATTCCGTAGCAATAACTGAAAATGTTTTATTTCACTGATACAGTTGTGAATAAATGAGTTATGATCTGTAGCAGAAAGATGGCAAATTGGGGAATTAATTATGCAAACGTTTGACAAAGGCAAAGGTTCAGCTTTTTTGTAAGCTGCTGTAAAAGTTAATTTTATTAAAAGTAATTTACCACAAAAAAGGACAAGAAAAAAAAGAAAACACGCGTTCTTCTATATGTGATGGTCATATGCTTGCAATCAAATTTGTAAATGAAAAAAGTAACTATTGCATATCATTTTAAAAGAAGGGCATGTAGGTATACTTAACAGGGTTTCTATACCAATTATTAGTCTTGATGCACATTCAAGTAAAACATTATTCCTAAAGGAGCAAATATAAGGTACAGCTGGCTTTGCTTTGAATTACTGTAACCTGAAACACAGATTAAACACACAGGACAAAGAATTGAAAGAAAAAAAACATGGGCAAAGTAAGGTATCTGCCCAACAACGCTGGCTCTAAAGTGCACTTTTTGAAGGTGGATGTGCTCATGTCTTTAGGCACCCACATTATTGGGGCAATGGGTCAGCCCACTTCAGCAGCTGTCACTTGCATAGTTTACTTTGGGGGATGGAAGCAAAGTGTGACTTACAGTTTTACATACATACAGAGAGGAGCTTTGGGTCAGCCCTCTTAATCTGTTGGTCCATTTACTTTTTACTTGAGGCTGGCAACAAAGATATCATTCTTTAAACTAACCATACAAATATGGAGTAAGCTAAGGTAAAACCATGGATCATGCTCGGCCATACACTGACATGTTCATTTTCTAAGCGAAGTAGCTACTTTTTTGACAGTGATCACCATAAGGGTTTTTATGATGCTGACAAGACAAACATTTTACATTGTGATTTGATTTTACAAAAGTGAGTGTGGCCCTGTGTCATGAGTGACATTGAAGAGGAAAGAGCTAGTGCTTAAAATGTAGGTCTGGCATAGACAAAAGTACTTATCGTGATACTTATTATAGGAAAGGGGAACTTGTATGCTGAGGCAAATAGACCATTGCTTGTTACGAGCTATCCATGACAAGGAGCTACTTGGCAACTGAAGGCTGCATAACTGATTTTGCAACCCATTAGTATATGTGAAACTACAGCTCTTAGAAAACTAAGGGCGTGATTTTGATGTCGGGTGATCGGGTCACTGACAGGCCATCGGTGGCGGTCAGACCACCGATATCCCTTCAGTCCGACCGCCGCAATAGGAGGCTGGCAGTTGGACCCACTTCTGTACGATGCAAGACCACCACCTCTGCCAAGATCAGGGTTCCAGATGGGGCGGCGGTCGGAGCTGGGTCCCAGAAAGGCAACGGTGCAAGGCAGGCACAGCCGTCGGGATTACAATGTCCCTTCCCAACAGCCTTTTAATGGAGGTAGCACCGCCATGAAAAGGTTTTCGGAAATGGATATGCGTGCCCCAAACAGGGCCCCTGTCCATCATTGGCCGCTGAAAAGTGGCAATGGGGGCACATGTAGTGCCCACACACCTCCGTGCACCATGTGCCATGTGCATGGCAAACAGTGCAGCAGGTGTTGCCTGTTGGAGGCATGTTCTGTGGCCCTTTTACATGGCTGCAGCATGCCCCAGCAGCATTTTCGACCGCAGACCCGGTGGTCGCATCATAATGCGGTAGTCTGACTGCCCCCATGCATGTCGGCGGGCTCCTGACTGCTGCAATAGCGGTCATTGGTCCGACCGTCTGGCACAATAATGATGCCCTAAGTGAATACACAACAGTAGAAAATTCTAAAGGGGGACCATACCACTGTGTTTGTCAACAGTTTGCCATGTCATACATTCCTACTGTTATGTTATCTTGGTCGGATTCACAAAAAGATTTTAGATAGAGGAACACTCATGTTAATGTATGAGTAATTTATAATTCCAATAACATAGCACTTACTACCATTGTTCAGGCACTGAACCTTTTTTATCAGACAAGGAGCAGATGTTGGTTTAGTTACTTTGAAGGGTATTTTCATCCAGTACAGTGAGTTCTGTTTCTGTAATGCAGATTTATTGAGCATAATTCATACAGGGGGTGTTAGGATGTCATGTATTGGGGTTGTACGAGTGCTTCACATTTTTTGCAACCTTGTCACGCAACCGGATGTTCTGTTTGTCATTCTGTTTGTAGTCAGTCTGTCTTGTCATTCTTCAACTAATTGTCATGTAGGTTAAATTTAATTTTCAAACTTTACTTAGTTTTAATAGTAGCACTACAACAACATACATCGTTTACATCAAAGCACATTTTGCAGGTTACTTTCTCCCACATCAAATTTGGTGAAGTTGGTAAAAATATATAGGTTTGTCAAAGATATATTCCTTCCTTAAGAACAGGAAGTGAAGCTTAACCGTCTTCTTAAAATGTCCTTGACCATAACTAGGCGGGAACAACCATCAATATCATTTTAGTCTTAAACTTTAGTAATTATCTATTTATAGGACACTTCAGGACAAGATATGTCTGCAGAAGTTCCCATATATCATCTGGTATGGCCATTAAATGTTGCAAAGTGGCAAAGTCTGTTGCCATAGTTTTGCTAGAGGCCGCATCCCTCAACCAGTCTGTTACTTTAGGAGCTAGACCTCTCATCTAGGTCCTTGCCAGTCGTTGTTTTGCCAGTAACTCTATTACTGTCCTAAATCCTAGCAACTTCAATGTGAGGGTGCATTCCATTAGATGACCTACTATTTCAGATGCCCCTTGACTTTGCTATGTTTAGTGATCAAATCAGAACATGCGGGGTTTAAGTTTCTCACATGGGGGATTCACTAGGGTCTAATTTATGCAAGCAACTAGGAGAGAAGTACATCCTGTTCAAATGTGTAAAGTGTTAGTTGATGCCTACAGTTAATAGAGACCAGTATGGTTTGGGCACAACAATATTTTTACTTTTCTGGGTTCTGCCTCCTATCTTGTTGTAACAGTGCTAGCCGAAACCTCTAAGGCCTCTATAAAATACCACTATAATCTAGAGATCTACACTTTGTGTGAGGAGGGAAATTCCACTGGTACTTCTGAAAATGTCAGCCAATGTGCCCTAACTGCATGTCTTAACCTGTAGGGGTCAAATAGGTCTATGAGAGGCTAGGTCTCTTTCTCCCCTAAATTGCTCTAGGGTTATACAGTTATTATCAATATATAGTTGGCTGACTTTCTATATCCCTGCCTTCTATAGTATGGTCTTTATGCCTTTGTCCCTGGTAGGTGAAAGGGCAGGGCTATCAAGCAGGGCCATCTCTGGGGAATAGATGCACATAAGCCCCTGGGCTTTAGCCAAAATCCACAACGACCAATCTGTGCGCCTAACATAATATCCTGTGACGGCCTCCAAGGCAGAGTCGTCATATTGTTTTTCAGGAATTCTGCCTCTATTTGCTCTTTCATGTGAATCTCCATTAATGCACTGTCCCACAGCAACTCAATACCATGCCAACAGAACATTTTAAACAACAGCATTCCATGTCTTCTAGAATGCAGCCTCTTTAAGGCAAGCTTCGAAAAAAACTAGAGGTGTTAAAAGTAATTAAAAATAAATAATACTCTTTCCTCCTTTCATCTTCAAATGACTCCAATAAATATTGTTTTCCTCCAGTCAAACACCACCAAATTCGATTTAGTATCTACTCATTGTGAAAATATTAACACATTTGTTGTATTCCATTTAGCAAAATGAAACAGGCAAACTGCAAAAACACTATTGAGAATTAGGTATAATCCTAATTATACAAAAATAAAATCCCTTCCTTCTGTCTCCCCTATGGGTGGGAAAAAGTTAATGTAAGAATAATCCGAGCCTCTGTGTCTTTTTTTTCAAATACGAGATGGTGAAATTATAATTGTATGGCAAGACCAAAGGCTCAGATTAGGTACAAGTTCAGAAACTTTGCACTGCACACTCAACCAGGCTGCAGAATAGAACATATCTGGTAATGCACCTCTCAGAAAAAAGCCTTCCGTGTCATAGATCCTCTTCCAGAATCTGCTTCAAATAACCCCACATTCACTCCAGGTTCCCTCATTACACAACTGACCCACATTGCAGTAGTAATTATAGGCTTGAATAGATTAACATAGAAAATCCAAAATTGTGGTCCTGCATCTCTCCTCCTTGACTAATACTCTCTAATGCATGTCACCGTACAAAACCACAAATTACCACTTCAATAGATTTATTCTGTCACCTTACATCCAATCTTACCCCTGCCATCTCAGGAGCAAATACATCTCAAATCCAAAGCTTTAATATCAGAAATTCTAGAGGAAACCAAACACAGCCAGATAATTGTTTCGAAGTCAAATCGATTTTACTAAATGTAACACCAATGTAACTTTCAGAAAAACCCAAACTTTCGGCTTAGGAAGTCTCTTGAAATAAATGCTTCTCGAATGTTTACATGCCAAATAATTCCTAAATATGGATACTCCATGTTCCAAAGAATGACCTGTTGCAATATATATGCATTCGTCAGTGGCAGCTGGTGAATTTAGAAAGTAGTGAGCGTAAATAATGTCTTTTTTTACTGAGCAAAACAGTGAAAAAAATGATCCCCAAACCCACAAACAGGTGGGTTTGGGGATCATGGAGTTGTCTAACGAAAACGGTTTGCAAAAGAAAAAAGAGGATTTTACATCACAATTATCTAACACATTTGACCTAAAGATCTGGATGGTAGCAAAACCACTGCATGCTTGAGCCACATGTCTAGCTCAGATTGAGTTCTTCTTTGACCCTCAAGCCCATAACAAACCAAGCTTTCGTGTAGCTTCTTCCTAATTTAATGCACCAAGAATGAAAAACAAAGCATTAACCTAAGAGGTAAAACAGAAGTAAGAGATACCCATCTAGTATATGAATCGCACAATATAACACTAGAAAACCTGGGATCAATCCTGTCTTCCTCACTTGACAAAATATTTTCCTAGGTTTACATAATTTGATTTCAGCGGCCCACCTTTTCTTCCCATTTCACATATGCAAGCACGTTCAACTATGTGAGCTCAGGATGTGCCCTGTACAAAAATCTCCCGTGTTGGATTTAATTGACTATAATGTTGCTTCATGTATATTGAAAATCTAGGCCCAAATAACGGTGGGCATTACAACAGACTTTCCTTCTAGTTCACTAATGGAATTGTCATCAGGGTAGGGGAGGCGTATGTTTCTAAGTTTATGTTTAAGAGGACAGCAGGAGACATGGCTTAGTGGCTACCGCTGCCACCCACGCAACATGGAGAAGCAGTATTGAATCCTGGAAAATCTTTCTGTGCCAAAACATGTAATGTACTGTGTGTCTTTTGCCCAACACTCTGATCTCATCCAGCAAGAATTAAGGACAAACTATTAACATTTTGACCCCAGAAAGAGATACCCATCTAGTGACTAAATTGCACAGTGTGAACTGGAAAATCTGTGATCAATCTCTGCTACTCTGCTTGACTAAATTGTCTGATCCCAGACAAAGACTTTATTTTACCGAGCCTCCTTCAAATACGTGAATCCAGGGTGCGTGTTTTTGTCCATCAAACCCTCACTGAGCAAATAAAGACAACCACCTCTGAGGTGCAACTGCCCCTTTACAGCATTGGGCTCTGGTGACAGTGTTTCTGCTGCACTACCGACAACTCTGGAAGTAGAACCACAAATAATTAATAATAGTGCCATCTGTTGTGTTCTCGTGTTCATGCCCTCTTGCTGTGACCTCTTTCAAGTGGCAGCATCCCTCTGTCTCTCTGCCACCTCACTAGAAGCATCTATGATGACAGATGCTCCCACCTTGAATTTTTGAAACCCACCTTTCCCTCCCAGCAAAGAGCTTTGAAACAGACTCTATGAGCATCAGCTCTATACAAAACGATACCTATTCGTAAAGGTCAATATGTAATGTGAATGCAGTTCGCTTGAGAGAAATACCATGGCTCTTCAACTAGAGGTACATTTTCCAAGGCCCACGATTCACCATAGATCCTTTTGTACTTATGAAATACTGATCAGAAGCTGTGACTATGCAATTATCCGAAGGTTTGTGGTGCTGCCTTAATCCCATCTGCTTTCCTGTATCTGACGATTGAACTGGCAACCCAATCACAATGACTGATTGATCAATGTGTAGGGTGTCCTAATGCCTCGGCATTCTGCCATTGACCAGGAGGCACAGGAAAGGCAAACAGTCAAACATTTAAAAGTTGCAAATATGCAACACTATAATGAACTAGAGAGCTTGCAACAAATATACAACTAAGCAACTGACCAATTGCTACAGCGTTAGAAAGCATCATAATACTATACACCCCACTTTAAACGGAACCACCTATAGGCACTTGGAGCAACCAGAGGTATTAATTCCAAGCCTGTGAAATGTGTAGAAGTGAAGGGACTGACTAACAAATGAGATGCAACTTCAAAACTGTCCAAAGGCGCATAAAAAAAGGAACATCAAAACACCTTTCAGCTACGGACTCGCACTCGCCCTTCCTTGCACTTTCTATGAGGTAACTGCTATATTCCAAAAGCTGCATGTCATGTTTAAATATTTGCATTGATTTATGAATGAATGAAATGGGACTTCTAAAGCACACGGCTACTCCAGGGAGGGTCCTGGCGCTGCGCTTTCACTCAATAACGCTATGCAGAGAGATCATCTATTCTGGTTGGAAGAGCCTTGTCTTCAGCCTTTTCTTGAACAAGGCGGTAGCCACTACAGAACGTAGCTCCAGTGGGAGTTTATTCCAAATCATAGATCCAAGATAAGAGAAAGTCCTTCCGCCACCATGGATCTTAGGGATCCTCACCAGAAAGAAACGGGCTGACCGCAAGTTTCGAAAGGGGCCATAGAAACAAATTCCAGCCCTAAGATAACCCACGCTAGAATGGTGTAGTGCTCTATGGACTAGAATTAATGTTTTGAAGAGAATTCTCTTCTTTATCTGAAGCCAAGTGAGGGCCCGCAAGTGAGGCGACACGTGTTTTCTTGGGGCAGATTAAGTGGCATGCAGGCTACCGTGGTTTGGACCACTTCAAGCTGTTAAGCAGATAGTCTGGGAGTCCTACATGTTGGGCATTTCTGTAGTCCAGTCTAGATGCTATGAGTGCCTGGATAACCACCTCTCTTGCAGGCAGGGAGAGAAGGTGTAGACATTTTTTAAATGTCATCAGAAGCCCAAAGCAAGTTCCAAACACCGACATTATCTGTGGCTGAAAAGATAATGCGTAGCCAAATGAAACACCCAAGTTCTCAACTGTTATCCTTTGAGGACCGAGGGGTGGGCCATCTTGAGGCCACAGAAACTCCCAATCCGGAGGACTGGGACCGAAGAATAATATTTCTGTCTTTTCTGCGTTGCATTTCAGTTGATGAAAAGACATCCAGTGGAGGACAGAAAAAAGGCAAGTTTTAATGTGATGTTCTGCAAACGCTTCTCCCTTCCCACATGTAAACAACAGCTGTGTGTCGTCAGTGTATGAAATCACCTTAGCCCCCAGAGCCTTGGCCAACTGTGCTAAAGGGATGAGGTCATTAAACAATGTGGGGCTTACGTCCGACCCCTGCAGCACTCCTACTATCAACTCAAATGCTCCAGAGGAGTATAGGGAAATCCACACTTCCTGCTGTCTGTTCTTCAAATAAGAATCTAACCAGTCCAAAGCCAGTCCAGCTACACCAATGGATTGGAGGCATGACAGAGCATAGAGTGAGGGACCGTATTGGAAGCCGCTGACAAATCTCACATATTTAGGACAGCCTTTCCCCGCATCCAAGGTACCTCTAATATGTTTGGTAACTTCAATCAATGCAAATTTGGCCTGAAGCCAGACTGGTTGGAATGGAGCAGCTCATTAGTTACAAAATACTGAGATAGTTGTTGATTAACAGCTTTTTCTGGTACCTTGGAAAATGCTGTCAGTAGGGAAATTGCTCTGTAGTTAGATTGCTCCGTGGGGTCCGCTACAGGCTTTTTTAAGAGGGGCAGAGTTTTAGCCTGCTTCCATAACACAGGGACTGTTCCTGAGGACAATTATGCATTAAGCAGACTATTGACCAGTGGATTAATAGCGTCTGCCTCTATCGCTAATAGATGAGGTGGGCAGGGGTCTGCTGGCGATCTTGATTTGAGGGCACATAGGGCCGCCAGTGATTCATCAAAAGTTATAGATTGAAAATCTGAAGGAGAGACCAAAGTGGGAGAGACAGTACTGGAGCAAGCGGTCTCCAAATGACTCTCCCCATGAGGAACCCGATGCTAGGCTGGCTGGAATAGTTGAGATCTTATCATGAAAATAGGAGGCCAACTGATTCCACCATTCAACAGTAGGTTGGTGCAGTATGGTACATGCCTCAGGGAACATGAAGTTTTTTTGACAACTCTAAAAATGTCTCTTGATTTATCATCTGCCCTCTCTTTCCTTTCCTCAAAAATGCTATTTTTGTTGCCCTAACCTCCACATAGTATTTGTTTAAGGCTGCTTTATAAACTACTTTGTCATCAATCGTGTCGTTTTTTCGCCAATGCCTTCCAAGGGATTTATAGTGTTTCTTCCTAGTCCTAAGATTCTCTTTAAACCAGGGAACGGAAGGATTATTTCTGCAGGGAGTACATGAGGAAATCGGAGCTAGCTTACTTGAGGTATTTTTAATCCAGCTATCTAAAGTGCTGGCATCTTCCTCCACTCGCCCTGAGAGAGAGGGGGTACTCTCTTCCAGAGAGTGAATACATTCCAATGGTTAAATTTTATGAATTGCCCTCATGACAGACGTATTGTTTTTTTTAATCCTAGGTCTTGCTAAAATAGGCCTAAATAATGGTCTGTCCAGACTAGTGGTAAGGGCTTTTCAAGATCAAATTTAACATTAGAGAAAATTTGATTAAGCACATGGCCTGCTTTATGTGTGGGGTTGCGCGGCCGGTCCATTTGGGCAGAGGGGCCACGCCCCTCCACCTTTTGCCCCGTAGGAACAGTGTCTGTCAGGCTGAGCAAAGGTCAGCCTGACAGACACTGTTCACTTTTAGTTCAAGCAGCCAGGAGCCAGACATGCGCATTTAGTGCTGGCTCCTGGCAGACTAAACTGAACTTTGCTGGGCTGAGAAAGTCACAGCTCCGGTGGGCGTGACGTTCTCAGCTCAGCAAAGGTTGCTGAGGTCCTCCCCTTAGTGACGAGGGGTAAGGTCACTGATTGCCTCGCACCTGCGCTCTTCAGTTTTAAGCCCTGAAGCGTCCAGGATCTAGTGTCAATCAGTGACACTTCATCACAGAGTGGGGTGGGGTCAGCAGTCTCACTGACCCCATCCCACTCTGTGATTACGTTGGAACAGCTGCCTTCCCTCATTGGCTGTCCCGAGTCCCAAGCCTTCTATAACCCCTGAGGCAGCGCAGAGCTGACTGAAGGTAAGTGTGTTTTGTTTTCTTTTTCAATTGTTTGGTGCGTGCTTGTGTTGAAGGGAAAATGAAGGGAAAAGATCTCTGTAAGAATAACACAGGAGCAGGTTGACAATACAATATGGTTTAATGCATTAATCAGCTGGGGAGATCAGCCAGGCTCAGCAGAGACTGGAGTCTGATGTCCAATGAACAGTTCAAAAGCAGTGGCTTATATACGCTAAAACCACAAGAGAAAAAAGTTACAAGCATAGGATTTATGTCAGAAATGAGTAGATTAAAATCAGCAGTTTACAAGATTTTCCTGAAAACAAAACACATATAGATATGGGCCACAAGGCCCTCGCATCTCATATTGGCGGAAACCTCCTCGGTGGTTTTCCTGTTCTCATACATTATTAGCAACTTTTTACACACATCTTTTTTCCTGTGAAGCAAGTGGTTATATTTTTGCCTAACGCTGTTTGGCCATGCTTATCTGACCTCTGACCTGTGGTTTCATCCATCATGCCTAGCATTGTGTAAGTGTGACATGTGGTTTTTAACTGAAGCGACTTATGAGCAGTGACAAGGCTTGCACCTGGGCAAGTCCATCCTGTGTGCGTGCTTAATCTATGTGTGCATGCATTAGTAACACAGTTGCAAAAGACATGATTGACACCTTCTAGCTCAGTCTCGCTAGCAGATGGGCTTGTGGTTTGTGGTTTTTGTAGTTCCAACATTTAAAACACTACTGGTTTCCTGAGTCTGGAAGAAGATATGATCTACGCTTCATGCAGTAGCTTATGTTTGTGACTGCAGGCCATTTCCTGACCTTTCAACAAACTGTGTGACCTGATAAGTTCAGCTAAACTCATTGACCCTGTAACATGCATTTTCTGACCTATTTCTCGTGCAGAGGCCTGGGCCTGTATTTCTACTGAGGCCTAAAGCTGCTTTTAACTTGGAACTTCTGCATAGAAGTTGCAGACCTTAACTCTGTGTGTGTTTGCACAAAATGTATCCTATTTTCCCTATATCATTCCCCCCTCTAGTTGATTCTTCAACTACTTTTTCTCCTAATCTCCCATCCTCAAAGGGAATCTCCTCATATATAACACTCTGTTCTAAGACATCTGTGGTGCTTTTTCTGACCAAGAATGCTCCTCCCACGCTAGCTGTCATCTTTTTGCAACAGGCTAGTATCCCCTGAAATACAAGGCACATCAAAAGCAATACAACAATTAGAGGCAACAAGGCCTTGCACAACCCCAACATCCAGGACGGCACCCAATCGAACCAGCCCGTTTAACCACTTATCCAGAGCACGCCCCTCTTTGACCATCTTCTTGTGGAGATCATGCAATGTCCGAATGGCCCCGGTCAATGTCCCATTGTCTGCATCATTGGCTGGCACATACGTGCAGCAGGTGGATCCATTCTTCTTGTACACACCCCCCTCCATGGCCGTCATTAAATCTAGAATGTATCTATGCTGCATCACCATTAATCTAAGGGCATGTAGTTCTTCCTTAATGGCATTGAAGCCATCTTCCGTGGCATTTATGGCCTTCATTAGCTCCCATCTTGTGATCTGGCGCCAGCGGGCGGTTGCTTTTGCCTGAAACAATGGTATAATGCTGCCAAAGAATAGTTGGGCATCTTTAAAAAGTCTGTATTCTTGCGGAACATCTTTCCAGGTTGTGGTGCCAAAGTACTCAGCATATCGTTTCTTCACGTGGTGATGCAGCAGGGTCGTTGGACGGCTCATGGGATGGTCATACAATGTCTTAATATCAACTCCTGGTATCACCAGGGAGGGGATGTGCAGTATGACCAGGGCTCAGAGACCACTCCAGTTCGGAGGTAGCTGTAGGTGGAGCCGGGACCCACACTGCCAAAAGTGGTCCGGCTGGTGGTGCCCCCCTGCATGTCGGCGTTGTCCACGGTGGTATTGCAGTTGAGGTTTCTTCCCACCTTTACTGGCCCATTTCCTCTAAAACAAAGAGAAAACGGTGTTAATTTTATTGCTGCCCTAGGGTGTGTGTTTGTTTCTGTCCAGGTATATCTCTGTATGTTTGCATCCCATATTTGCTGACATTGTCCTACTACCTTATCACATTTTAAAGGGTTATTTGTTTTTGTGCCATTCCACAATGATAAAGCTCTACATATGAATGTGGCATCAGTGTGCCATTTATCATTGACAAATACTGATCCTGTAATATTGAGTACTGGCCTAGCTGCGCAGTCAGGGGGCAGAGGTTTAGCTGAATAGTTACTACATCCGGATGATGGATTAGACTTTCCTCAAATGCCCCGCTGTAATATCCATTTTTCCCAAACTGCATAGTTTCTTTTCTGCCCTGCTTCCTTCATTCTTGATACTTCCTTCACTATGTCTTCATTTTCTGTAAGAATTTGTAGGACCCCAGGGTTGGTGTCAAATTAGGTTGTATTGACTGGAGATATTGCCGGACTAACATGCATTGGTTGTAGCTGTGCTTTTATTCTACATAAAAAGAGGTGCAAAAGACAGTGTGTAACATTCAGGGGTACCTCCTTGGGGTGATGCAATCTATCTACTGCAGTGGCATGGGGAATAAGGGAGCATACATAAAAACTGGTATTAGTTTTCGATTGGCCTATACTATGCATGTGCTGGTACCAACTATTTTCAAGCAGAGCCTTGTGGAGAGGGTGATGATCAGCTTCATTTTCAACACTTCTACGCATGCGCATGATATCTAATGTAGAGAGAAAATCGAAATAGACTAGGGCTATCATCATCAATATTAACGCACCGAGGAGGAAAAATAAAATAAAAGTACATATCTTAAAATAAGTGTCTGTTGAAGCTGAAGCTTTGGAGGGAGGCTTTACTCCAGTTACTTCTCCTGTTCTCCCCCCTCCTTTTCCTGCTCGGTGTCTGAAAGGATAGATGGCAAGGTCGGCGTCAGGCGAATGTCCCTCAGATGGTACCATGGCTTATGTCCTTGTACTTTCACCACAGTAGCTGTGAGTTACTCAGAAGTGTCCGTTGAATTTGCTGTCCTTCCAGGTACGGATAAAGTTCTTTGTGTACACTAAAGCTCCAACTGGCAAAGGTGGTCTTTGGTCATCTGCTGGAAGTGCATTGGCACACTTATCTACTGCTTGGGTGACCTGTTTATAGAAGAACTTTGCGGTTTTTGTTAGCTGTGCAATATAGTCAGACATTTCAGTTTGAACAACTTCAGGTGCACTTTCAGTTTGCAACTTGTGTCTAGTTGGGGGCACAAATGTACTCATCAGCCTCCCAGTCACTATTTGGTGTGGGGTCAAATGGTGATCTGACCCTGGGGTATTTCTGAGAGCAAATAATGCTAATGGGAGACAGTACAACCAGTTCTTTTTCAAGGTGACACACAGTTTACTCAATTTGTTCTTGAGGAGGCCATTAAGGCGCTCCACAATACCATTACTTTGAGGGTGATAATCTGATGAGAGCCTGTGTGTTATTCCTAGCAAGGTGGTAAGATGGGAAAAAATGTTAGTCACAAAGTGTGTGTCATTGTCGGATCTGATCCCTTCGGGAATTCCCCATCTCGGTATAACCTCACGGATCAGAAAAGTGGCAGCAGACTTGGCATCACAGTGCACACAAGGGCCTGCTTCGATCCACCTTGAAAATGGACTACAACTATGAGATACCGGTAACGGTTGCATCTGTCAATCATATCAACATAATCAATGTGCAACTCCTTGAAGAGTCCTTGTGGTCGGGGTATTGTAGAAGCTATTACCATGAAGGTGGGATTTGGGGAATACTGCTGACACACGGTGCATGTGTACAGGTACATTGTGATCTTGTCGTGTAAGTTGGGAACAAACCAATCCTGGCGTATCTGGAGGGACATGTTGTCTCTGGCAGTGTGTGATGGAAAATGTAGCTGGTTCAAGGCTATAAGTAGTAGAGCTTGGGGCATGACAGGCTTCCCTGTTGATATCCGTCTGTATATTAAATCTGTACCTGTCTGTGTGCATCCCCTAGATTCCCACAACTGCTTTTCATGGTCTGGAGCATTTTCCTGTATCTCTCTTAGATGTAGGTGAGCTGTTTCTGCATAATGCTTAGAAGGGTCCAGGGGATCATAAGATGCATCTGTGTCGCTAGCTGCTGTGTCAGTCGTTAATGGAATTGTGGCAGGTACATTGTTTAGGGGGAGTTTGGCTGCTTCCTTGGCTGCCCAATCAGCCAAGTCATTTCCATGGGACACAAAGTCTTGAGAATTGGTGTGAGCTGCGCATTTTACTACAGCGACTGCATGTGGTAGAGCTAGAGCTACAATCAGATCTTTTAAAAGAGGGCGATGCATGACAGGGCTTCCATCGGATTTCAGGAATCCCCATCTGCTCCACCACATAATGCTGGAATGCACTGTTATAGTGACGTAGGCGGAATCAGAATACACTGTAATTGTTTCGCCTTCACCCTGTTTAAGGGTCGCCACCAGTGCTACTAGCTCAGCAGCTTGAGCAGAATAATGGGATGGCAAAATTATCTGTTCTGTTATCTGCAAAGTATCTGAAGAATCATGCTGCATGGCTATGACCACTGCTGCCCCTGGATGTCGTATTCCTGTGTCCTGATCTATTGGGGATGATCCATCTACAAAATATACAATGCTACCTGGAATAGGGTCTTCTCTTGCTTGGCTACACTCATCTGGATTATATGTTGCACAGTCATGGGGGTCACTAGCTGCACCTTCAATAGGGGGTGCAAAGAAAGTAGAAGGGTTGACTGTATGACACTTGACTACCTTGAGAGATGGTAGTGATAACATTATCTCATAGCCTGATACTCTCTGTGTTGTTAGTGTCGTCTCAGCCTTCTGAATTATTGCAAACACTGCATGTTTTGCATACAGCGTCAGAGGTGAACCCATGACAATGGGGGCACTTTTTTCAACCGCAAAGGCTGCTTTTGCCAAAGCTTGCTCGCAGGGGTAATGGCCGTTCATAACAGGATCAAGTAGGCCACTAAAGTACGCAATTGGTTTGAGGCCTAAAGTATACTTTTGGGTGAGGACAGCCGTCATCACCTGGCCATTGCAGTGGCAAAAAAGGAAAAACTCTTTAGTGTAGTCTGGTGTTCCTAACACTGGTGCATTTGTTATCTCTGTCTTTAGTTTGTAAAATGTTTCTCACATTTCTGCAGTCCATGTTATTCTGTCTTTCTATGTCTTTGCCTGTTTCATGGCTGCGAGCATGCTATAGTGCTATAGTCAAAAACACTTTGTCTGACATAGTTGCATAGGCCCAAAAATGTTAGCATTTCCTTCACTGTCTCGGGCTCAGTCATCTGTCTAATTGATGTTGCTCTTTCAGGTGTAACTCGGCGATCTGAGGCTGATAGCAATTGTCCCAAATAATGGACTTCTTCCTGGCAATATTGTAATTTGTCTCTGTCTACTTTGTAGCTTCGTTGGGCAAAGGTGAAAAGCAGAGACACAGTGTCGTTTCTGCACTGTTCTTCTGTGGCTCTACAAATTAGTAAGTCATCGACATACTGCTGTCACTTTGAAAATTAGCGAGGTCATTCTTGACTGCTCTGTTGAAGACACTAGGGACTCACAGTACCCCTGAGGTAAACGAGAATGGAGGTACTGGGAGCCACGAAATGAGAATGCAGTCAAGTAATGACTATCTAGGTGTAGTGGAATGCTAAAGAATGCATTTTTCAAGTCTATGACTGAGAAGTATTTGGCAACTTTGGGTATGTTAGTCAGGATAACGGAAGGGTCAGGTACTACTGGGAATTCCGGTATCACTATGTCATTAAGGGGCGCAGGTCTTAAATCATGTGCCATGAATTACCCCTGGCCTTCTCGACCGGGTAAATCGGGGTGTTGCAGGGGGATACACCTGGGTATATGACTCCCTGCTCTACCAATGCCTGTATAACTGGGGCGGTGCACTCCTCTGCTTTTTTGGATAGAGGGTATTGCCTTACCCTTGGTAGAATTGCTCCTTCCTTCAAGGTTCTTCTGAATGGGACTGCTGTGCGGACGAGGCCCACATCGTGGGAGCCTTTGGTCCACAAATCAGAGGGTACCTGTGAAAGTTCATTGTCCTTACTAGGACCAGAAACAGTCTTTGTTATTGCCAACCTTGTTTCCAGCGTAGCACCCAATGGAATACTGTCTTGAAAAACTAACACTGATCTTGTGGGGTTATCGGCAAACAACTGGTCATGTGATATATCTTTTACTTTTATATTGGGGTCATGAAAGATGACACAGGCCCACATCGTACAGGTGTACTCACTGGCCATCACCATCCCCCAGGTGGAAGATATCTCCACAGCTTCCACCTCCAGTAAGAGATCTTTAACCTGACACTTCAGAATTCAGCTTTTCTGACCAGGGGCTCTGGCGGCCGAACAGAAAGTTCCTTGGCAATTCAACTAGCTTTCCTTTTAGTTCTGGTGTTTCTGCTATGATAGTATACACTGCTCTAGTAAAGGCTGGGATATCTATAGGCCTAGCTCTGGTTTGGTCACCGTCTGGGTGGTGAGTGACCATTGTCATGATACGTGTGCGAGACATTCCTGGCGTTGAGCAAGCCATTGTCCCATCCTCCTCAAAGTGGATGGACATGTTTAATTTTGCCATAAGATCACGTCCTAACAAGTTTGCTTGGGCCGTGGGGGAAAATAAAAGACTGCTGTTAACGTACCTCCCCCCTATCTCTATCTCCACAGGTTTGGTGAATGGAACCCTCATCACTTCCCCGGAGAACCCCTGTGTGTCCACTAACAAATTTGACAGCGGGAGTCCTCTTTCACGGATACAGGACCTAGTGGCTCCAGTATCAATAAGAAAGCTGTGTTCCCTGTCATTTATGGTTACCGTCACAGTGGGTTCCTCGTCTGGCATGTGAGTTATCGATAGTACTGGACACATGAGACTACTCCGTGGGCACCTTCATTGAGCATATCCTCCCACATAATTTTGCTGAAAGGGGTTTCCTCCTCTGACCGTTACCCCACCTTGTAAGGTCTGGTGTTGTACAGTGGGCTGCACTGCCTGTTGCTGCCCGTACTGCATTTGGGGCTCGTGTTGTTGCACCTGTTGGGGCTGGAACTGTTGTTGAGGCTGCATTTGAGGCTGTGGAAGATATATCACTTAGGGGCTCATGGCAGGCTGTACCACAGTGTGACCAGGTGGTACCATTTGTTGGCCATATATTACCCCTGCCTGTTCATTGTTCTTTTTGGTCCTACATTCTCTAATGAAATGTCCTGGCATGTTACAGTAGTGGCATGTTTGCCCACCCCTGAATGTGTTTTGCCTATTTTCCCCAAACCTTCCTCGCCCCCCTTGCTCATTCCCGTTATTAAATCTGGGGGCATATTGTTAGGGTTGCGAAGTGGTGTTTACAGGTGGCACGCCCAAAGACACTGCGGCCATCTGGGTAGCCGCAGTGGCAGTTCCTCCCTCTGTCCTCTTTGCTAGTTTCTGTTGTAATAATTTAGCTGCTGCTTTCTCAATTGTATCTTTCTCACTCTTTTCCTTGAACTGTCTCCTTTTACAATAATGTATTATGTGAGCCTGTATCTCAGTCCATGGTTTGGCTTCTAAGGCTACTATGTTGTCTAGTTTGTCCTGCACTTCAGCTGGTAATCCCTTCTTCACTATGTTATAGAACAGTATTGCATTCTGTCCAGTCACATCCCATTCCTCCCCGACCTCCTGTGTCCATTTCTCTTTCATTCTGCTTAGGAATTGTGCTGGGTCTTCATCTGGCTGCATTGTCTGTGCCATGAGAGATCCAATGTCTGGCCTATATGGGTACATTTGTCTTAGTTGTGTCCAAACAACCCCCTTACTTTGTTGAAGTGTGCCCCATCACATTTTGAATTAGTCAATGTCACATCCTTTACTCCTGCTTTTATGAACAGTGTGGCTGTTTCATCTCCTATAAGGGAGCTTAATAAACTTTTATTGTCGCCTATTGCAAAGGGTATCCCTGCTGTGTGTTTTTCAAAAGCAGCTATCCATTTCCCGGCCCCTTCAGCAAGTGATGGCAGCTGTTTTTTAGGATTTTCTTTATCCATCTGGGGCCATGGTATGTATTGGGGCGACCCTGAACCTTTAAATATTAAGGGCAGTTGTGACAGGACCATGTCCCTATTTCCAGAAGGGTGACGTGAGTCATACTGTCTAGCATATCTTTGCCATATTCTCAGGCTGTCCTTCATATAAGGAGAATCCCACTCAGGATCCCCTATGCCGTGAAGGGTGCACATCTCCGCATTTGCCATGTCTCGTGGCTCAAAAGAACCATCTCGTGGCCATTGATAGACATATCAGCCCTAGGGTGGTCTTCCCCCACATTTATTTCCCTTTTTACCTCGTTACTAACCGCCATTTTTGTTGGACATAGGATTCTGGGCGCCTTACCTCTGCTGAACAGTGCTGAGGTGCAAGTGCTCTCTACTAACAACATGGATGCCACAGGCCACTGCTACTGCGGTGCGGCCACTGCCCTATCTGCGCACTAGTAGTTGGGATAAGGCTGTGACTTCATGATACTGTAACCTTGACCGTCCTGCCTCTTGTCACCACAGACAGACACCACAGAGTCCCCAGAGCCTTCTAGAACCTTCCAACTCCCCCCAGGTTGACGTCAGAACTTGCCGCCTTTTTGAAGGGTCACCTGACCTAGGGGTATAAAAGTAAAGGAGGGAACCTGACAAGTTAGTTACACCACTGGACCTGGGGACCCTCCGCTGGAGTAAAGGCTGCTGAGCTAGGGGGATGCTACACTACTGAGGCTGACTTATCCTAGGACCTGCTGCCCCAAGTCAGATGAATTAACCTGCCTGCCTGCTGACCTTGCCCTGTGTGAGGGGAACCAGGGGCCCCAGCTCCACTGTGCCTGCTCAGAACTATCCCCAACTCTTTTCCTGCAACTAATACCTGCTACTAATACCAGCTCTGAGGTACTGTAAGGTGCTATGCCAGCTAAGCGCTGTGACTTAAATGAGCTGTGAGCCTGGGAGTACCACTGCCACCTGGAGGCTCTTGAGGTACAATCCTTGCGCTGTGACTTCAATGCGCTGTGCCTTAAATTTGCGGTGACTGAAAGGCGCTGTGTCAGAACGCGCCCTGTGTCCAAGTTCACCAAATGTCCCCCCCGCGCTGTGGAGAAGAGAAGCGCTGGCGTGGGGGACTCACCGTCGCTAGTCGGGTATCTGCCGGCAAGTGCTTTGACCCTGAGAAGCGCTGCGCCCAAGATCACCGCCGCGGTCCAGGCGCCGCTAAGCGGGAAGACGCTGTGGCTGAGAATCACCGCCGCAGCCCAGGCGCTGCCAAGAACAAAGAGTGCGTGGTCCTAATCAGCGCTGAAGCAAAGGGAGGGCCGCCGCGGTGACTGCAAAGGCCGCGCTAGGCCTGAAGAGCGAGAATGGGAGCGTTGCTAGGCAACCAGGGTGCCAGCCGCGTCATCGGCCGCGCCCCCAGAAAGCCGTGCCCGGATTGGCTGCTGCACAAGGGACCAGCCCGGAGGCCTGGTCTGCTTCAGGCATTCGTGTGAGGGGCTCTGAATGAAGAGCGGGAGCCTCGGAATTCCTCCCACCACCGTTCACAAGGCAGAGAAGTGATCTGCCCCCCCAGTCGTAGCCCTGAGTGAAGGAAGGAGCGGGCTGACTGGGGGAAGGGGCGACCTGCGCCTGCAGGTGCCTGCGCTGTTGCAGTGATTGAACTTCCCCACAGGGCTGTAGCGGTAAGTAGGGAAGATCGGGGCCTACGCCCCCGCAGAGTGAGCAGCAGGGGTAGCCCCAAGGGCTCCTGGGCCCTGAAACACCAGGTACTAGACTCCCTGACACGGGTCCGAACTATCTGGGAGCTGCCCCCTGCTACTGTGCCCTCTCTGAAACTGCCAAGAGCCTCTCCCTAAAAAGTATCAACTGCCTTGAATAGATGAAGGCATAACACCTGATGCAGGTATTGAATAGATGCCTACGAAATGTTGTCTGTCCTGAATAGATGTCTGAGAAATATGTTATGTAAGCAATCTCTGCCTAGGAAATACTGCATGTGTTGAAGATTTGTCTAAGGGTTGCTACCTTAGTGATTGCATGAGTACATGCATATTGTCCAGGAGTAGTGCCTGGGTGATTCTATCACTGCATGCAAACTATTTGATTGACAGTATCAGTACAAGGTTAATGTCTTGGTCATTGGATGAGTGCATGGTTTGTGCATAAGGTAATAGATGAGTGCATGGGTAGTACCTGAGTGAATGGATGAGTTCAAGAGTAATGTCTGGGTGATTATATGAGTACATGGGTAGTGCGTTGGTGATTGCATAAGTGCAGGGGTAGTGTCTGGGTAATAGCATGAGTGCCTGGGTTGTGCCTCTGTGAAAGGAAAAATGCAATGATAATGCCTGGGTTATCCTATTAATGCCAAAGTTGTGCTACAGAGATTAGATGAGAGCATAGGTAGTGTTTGTGTGACAGCATGATGACCTGGCTGATGACATCAGAAACATGATGAAAATTTTCAAATATTATAAAGCATGAAGATTAATTTTTATTATAAGTAAACATTTAAATGAAGTTCAAACATTGTTTCACGTTATCATACATATTATGCCATGTATTCTTACCTTGTTAGGTAATTTAGAAACATGAGTCTGTTGAACTATTTTAGAGGAGTATTCTCCTAAACAGGATTAAAACTCTTTTCAAAGTTCACACCTACGTACTATAAAGAAGAAGAAGACAAACTGATATGTAATCTAATGTGTAACAGAAAGGACAACATCATTTTAGAAATACATAACATTTTCAGTTTCCCTTTTTTGCTGTACTTAGATTCCACTTGACTTCACCATACAACGTAGTATCATCATGGAACAGCTGGGAAAAAAAAACAATCAACTAGATTGTAGAAAAGAAAAAAGTGTAGAGCATTATTTTCAATATGTGTAGCTATGTGTTTTCCTAACTTTAGTTTCTTTATTACATTCTTCTTGTACATTATGTCTATTATTTATCTCAAGGATATTTCCAAAATGTACACTCTCATTTACATCTGGTACAATATACAGAAAACAATTTATAAACTATTTGCTTGTCAACACAATTCTCCAATCCCAATACCAATTAGCACAAATAATAATACAAACACTAATTATAATTAGTAATTGTTTGCAGTGCTGTCTACTTTCTGTTCACATCTTCCCAATAGGCCGAATGATGTCTTCAAAACTTTGGCTTCCAAAATATCCAATATGAATTTGTTAATTTGTGTTCACATCTTCCCAATAGGCCAAATGATGTATTTAACACTTTGGCTTAAACAATATCAAATATGAATATGAAGGCAATCCAGGTTTAAATTCCAAGTGAGCATCATTGCTATGTGTCCATCCTTTATTACACTTTAAATACACAGTATAGTGTCCAGATGTGGTAGTAGGTCCAGCGTGGAAAATAATAGCCACTGTTGTAAAAGTTCTTCCAGAAATAGATATTTGACTAGCAACAACATTTTAAATTTTGCTTTCCACTTTTCTTCCATTTGCTCTACAATGTTGCGACATTAAAATGAGATCTTTTCCATACATTTCTATATGTAATGTAGACAACATATCTGATTTACAATGCAAACATTTCATATCATGATTGGCTGCTTTTACTAATTTGTTAAAAGGTAATGATTTGCAGTCTGGTATCGTTAAGTATATGAATCGTTCTGTGTCTATTTCAGTGCTGGAAGTGAATGAACACTGTTCACATTTATGATCCCATCTGTAACTTTGCCCTAATAAGTTTTCAATCTGTATTCCTTCATCTTCTAACACTTCAAGCATAACGATTGGAAATTCTTGTGCATCTTCTTGTATCTTGTTTTATATTAAGAGTAAAGGGTCAAAGAACCAGTACATTTATCCAAAAGATTGCGGACAGCAGAAGCAGTATGGATTTTACTTCTGTCAGTTACCAACTGTTGGAATACATGATGTAGTGCAGAACAGAATCTTTTTTCACAATTTCCCATGATTTCATGATGAACATCTTGTAGATAAAACACAACATTCAGAATCACATTAGCATAACCGTTGATACCTGAACTATGTTCTAACTGGTATCCTACAATGTCATCAACAGTTTCCATTTTCTGTTTCTTTACACCTTCAGCTTTCTTTTCAATTTTTTTTATTTTTTTCAACCTCACTTGAATATTTGACATATTTCCATTTTGGACACACTATACGTTTCTCATATATGGGATATTCACTTAAATCCGGTGTATAAAGTCTTCTTAAATGATTACACTCTCTTACACAATTTACATCAGCACTAACCTTTTTCTCATTGAAATCAATCAAATACAAACCAGACAATGCTCTTACTCGAGATAATGCAACATTTGTCATTCCTTCTTTGAACACTGTACTTCCAATATTTACTAAAGCATTGTCTATACTTAAACCTTGAGATTTATGAATAGTTACAGCATATGCTAAAGACAAAGGAAACTGTTTGAACATAAAAATCTTTTACAAGCAAAAAGTGTGCAACACAACGCCTAATCTGTTTTACCTCTTTAATCTGATCAAATTTTGTTTTCAACAATTCTATTCCATGTCTGTTCTGAAAGTTTACTAAATCAATAACTTTTCCCTTTGCTCCATTTACTAAACCTTCTTCTACACTCAAATTACGCCGTAAAATTACCAGACAGTTTATACATAAATGTAAAGTTTTTTTTAAGCCTGCAGTTTTTGATGCAGAATTTTCCAAAGAGTATAATTTAGTTTGTAGTTTCTCTGTAAGATGAATAGAAACTCCCTGAACTTCAATTTTACCAGTGGCTTCAAATTCAACTATTTGTTCTTTTTCCAGTGTCAAAAGCTCTTGATTGAATGTAGAACACTCTTCAAGTGTAGGCGTTAGGCAAACTATAGACTTCTTTTCTCCAATCTTCTTGTACAATATTTCCGCTGCTGTGTTTTCAGTTGTAAACAAGTTCCTTAATAGCCGTCTTTCTAAAGGTTGTTTGCCATGTTTCGTCAAGACACCAATTCTTATAGCTTTAAGAATATTTCCATACTCTTCATCACTTACTTGTCGCATATTCTTTGTAAGACCTTAATATTTAAAATTCTACCAATTTCATTTAATTTAATTTCAAATCTCTATTCGGATATAAAATATCCATAAATGCACAGATCAGATCATAATAAAAGGGGAATATAACAATCCATTAACATAGACATTATAAAAACAGAATCATACATGACAATCAATTTAGCATAAAAACAAATATTTGCAGAAGGCCCCATAAATAAATTAAATATCATAAGCCAATTACCTGTAGAAAAACTGATCCCATCAAATTCATATTCGGCCTAACCACAACCTCTACTAATGATTCAATGAAACCGAATGTCATGAGGTGCACATTGGATTTCGTGCGTGCACCGACAATTTTAAAAAGGTGCCTACACGAGCAGTTAGCTCATCATCTTCTAACTTACGGATTGTTAAGTAAGCTTCCTCTAGGTGTAGAGGTTGAGTACTCTTAAAAAATTGAGTCAAGAACAGGTTAGTGTATAGGCTATAAAATTTGCAAAAAAATAAAAAGTGGAGTGTTGTCTGCACACTCCTATCATCACATGGGCAAGGTAATTGATCCAGATTAGCAATATACCCCAAAGGAAAACACAGTAAAAATCTTACTGTGCCAGCCCTTAAACGAAACAGGAATCCTCTCTCCCAACGTCTAATTGGCTTTCAGAGGTAACTTGATGGGGTATATGATTCGTCCGCAACGGGCAAATAACTTTCGACAGACTTTTTCTGAACCTCCCATTTGAATTAATAACTTTTACTAACTTGTTCCTGCTATATATCACATGGTCCACCAAGTGGAGAAAACAAGCCCAAGGTAAGGAAAAGTGCTGGTGCAAAAAACTTTTTGATCATCTACGATAATAGAGTTTAAAAGATACTTTTTTGGCCCACAAGACATAATAAAACATTTTTTTAAATTGGTACACAGATCTAAACTACCCATAAAATCCACAAAACCCCGTACTAAAATTCGTAGAGCATTCGGTGTACGTCCCATTAAAACAGCGTCATCAGCATACAATAAGGGGGGAGACAACTCCATCGGCCGAGCCATACCTTCTGGGGGGTTTTATCTACTTATGAGCGATTTTTATTGTCTAGGTTTCGCTTGGACCTTGTTCACCTCCTGCTTGCTATTCCAAGAGGGTGCAGTAGAGGTCAATTGTTAGCACCCTGTTGCTGCGACGGAAAGTCTCCACAGGACCTGCTACATTTTATGTTTTTTTGTATATTTTATGAGGTACCCCATAGGTGTTTTTCAGTCCCTGTTTTGAAGAAAATGAATGTTAATCAGGCTTGTCCAGCTCTCCTGTTCCTCCAACTGTTGAAGGCTGATTGCATTTCTTTTTATTGTTGGCTACTTGAAATCCACAGTGAAGACAAGGACTTGTTTGGCTGGATAGAGACTTTGATTGTTAATCCCCCATGGAGATATTTGTTGATGTGGATAAGGTTATCTCAGTAGGGATTATGTTATTCCAACGGAGACACTACCTGACTCTTATCTCCACTTTATTGCTAGAGACTATTTTGGGAGGTTGTACTAATCTGAGGGGGGACATTGTTAGATTTTGAAAATGCACTTTATTGCTAAAGATTACCATGGGAAGTTGTGCTATGGACTGTTATTTTTTTAACTAGGTTTTAATGTAACTTGGATGCATTGTAACTTTTATGGTTTTAACAACATGAAACCGAATAAAGTTTATTTGATTTGATTTGATTTGAAGGTGGGGACTAATTTGCCGTTAATTTTGGGGACATCATTAGGAAGTACGATCAGTGATTTATGCAAATTGTTCATATATAAAATATAAGGCAGGGGGGCCAAAACACACCCCTGCCTTACACCTCTGTGGATACTGATGTCCCCTGAAACTTCCCCACTCTTATTGATCCTCACACAAGCTCGCAGGTCCCTGTGCCAGTATGCTAAAAAAATTGACTAAAACCTCATCTAAGCCATATTCTAAAAGGATGGACCATAATCGGGACCTATTTACGAAATCAAAAGCTGAGGTAAGATCCATAAAAGCCAAATATACAGGAGTTTGCTGGGCTACGGTATATTTCCCTGATGATTAAATTAAGGTTCAAACATTGTTCGATAGTGCCCACTTTACTTCGAAATCCCAATTGGCATGATTGCAAAATACAGTCATCCTCTGCCCATGTCCTTATTCTGTTATACAAAATCCTCCCTAAAATTTTCATTGTGTTGTCTATGAGGGAGATTGGCCTATAACAGTTAGGTTGAGATCTAGCGCCCTTTTTAAAAACTGGCACAACAATGCTTGTAGACCAGGTACTTGGGAGTGGGGCATTAGTTAGGTTATTAAAAATATTTAATAAAAGAGGCGGATAATATTAGCACTCTTGAAAATTTGCAAAAAGTCTAACAAATGTTCACATTTCCAATACTTCCCAAAGATTTTCTAGTGTCTTCATGTACACGTGTTTTAAAAACTGTTTGTCCTTTTACAGGAGTTTGTTGTAGTAGATCTCCAAATACAATTAAATGTTTTCCTCCAAACAGAATATTGTATTCTGTTTTTAAAATTTGTTGCATTCTCAAGTGTACAAAGGCAAGCATTACATTTGAAACCATGCTCACCTCATCAATGATTAAAAGTTTCATTTTTTTAGTACTGTTGACACTTCATAACAAGCTTCTCCAGACAGCTTCTGATATTCCAATGTATTATCATGTTCAACTGGTAGCATAACTAATCTATGTAAAGTAATCCTTTTAATATTGTGTGCTGTTAATCCAGTTTGAGCTGTTACAATACAAGATAATTGTGAATCTGTAGTTTTCTGAAGATAACTGGTCAAAACTTTATTTAAGAAATGTTTACCTGTTCCAGCTTGACTGCAGATGTACATTAGAATAGGTTTAAATGATGCGCATTGGCATTCTTTTTTTTCATGTAGCAAACCATGTTGTATCTGTTCTTTCACTTTTAGATATATTTCTATCTGTTCAATATTTAGTTGTTCTTCTAACTTTTCCAACTGAATAATATCCTGGTGTGCTTGTTGCATTGCAGTTTCTACCTCATTCATGGCTATTGCTGCTTCATTTTCGATAATCGGTTGTCACAGTGGATCTTGACTCAGTGGACCAGAACTTTGACTATCTTGAGAACTGTCTTTAGCTATTTCCGCTGCAATAGTATTTTCTTGCTGAAACTCATCATTTAACATTTGTAGATAGGTAGGGAAGATTGTGCATTCAATGCTATCTTTTCATGCATTAAAAGAACCTTCGTAGCAGTCAAAGTATCCAAGTAATTCTGTTTCATTACACCATGGCTTGAACAGTTGCAGAAGTGCTAAATAGAAAACTTCTCTCTTATCTGGACTTTTGCAACTGAGTTTTCTGTGGTTAACAAAAAATCCTTTGGCATGTTTTACTAAACATGTGTCACATGCATCCGATTACTGCATATTGCCCTTGTTTTATATTTTGTGTAACATTTCTTTTAAAGCTGTAATGTTGAAGTATTTCATACAGACATAGCTTTTGCAGATATGGACTTCTTTTGGGATAGTATGCATCCAACATATTAGTTTTAACAATACCTGTACTTTCTGGTTCATTCAGTGCTAAGTATTTGATTTCTTCTAATGTTTTCAATACTCTATTTCGTGTGCAGGCAAGACATTAAACTTACCCAAATGATTCCTCTTGACTTTGAAGATAAACTGGGAGAGCTCATCCGATCCGAAAATTTATAGGATCCAATCTCTTGGTGGGAAAGCATTTTCAAGCTAAAGCTGTACAATTTCTTGCTAAGACTCTTCTCTTGTGAAACTTCTTCCCACATTTCTTTCATCTCTGTCTTTCCTGATTTAGTTATATATGATGTAACATAGCGTGCAAAGGCAATTGAATTATCTGCAACATATTGAATATCCATGTTTGCATTTAACATTTTCAAAATAACTGAATTGTAGACATTAATATACTTTGACTGTTCTGTTCTTTTCAAGTTGTATGTAATCTTGGGAGATTTCCGAGTTATTGTACGCCTTACTGCTGACAAAAAACTATTTACTCTTCCTTTAGAAATTATTGGACATAGGAATCCAAAACGACACCTTGTATAAAATGTTCCTTTAGACTTGCATTTTCGTCGACAGTACTTTCCACAACGGTGACTTTGAAAATGTAAAACTTGTTGTCTCAAGCTCTTTTCTCCTCCTTCTCTTGGAATGTCACAGGTAACATACTGTTTGATGAAAGACAGTACAGTTTTATCAGTATCAGTTCCAAATGTTGCAGCATTCTTTAGCCTTAATAGCATGTGTATATGAGTAGCACCTCTGGCTTGGTACTTTTTTCACCCCAAAAAATCATTAACTTCTCCAATAGAACAATTATTTTTATTGCTGATAAATGACATCATAGTTTGATACCTATGGTTAAAATACCTGCACGCATTAACAGGATCCAAAGAACAGAGTTCTCCAGTTGTCTTCATTTCAATATTTTTTATATTTGAATTTGCTTCTCGTAGAAATTCAAGTAAATCTTCCCACGCATATTCAGAACAGCTACAAACCATGTTGGTATACCTAAGTTTCTTAACATAAATTTAAGTTCACTGTGACAACAAAACCAATATTCATTGGAACCACGTTGACATGCCATCAAATTAATTAACTCTGATGCAAAATTTTCCTTTCTTTGTTTTTTTTTTTTTTATTTATTTTTGAAACCGTTTACTACAAAATTAAAAAAATATACAAAGATGGGCCTACAACCTTCAGGCCGGCCGCTAGCAAGCAAAAGGAGCATGTGATACAAACAACAGCACGCATGCCGCGGCAAAGGGAAATGCGCAGGAGTTAGAAGCGGTGGTAGCCACGCCATCCGGACCCCACATAAAGGTTTCATTTTAATATAAATAACAACAAAAAACAAATCCACAAGGCAACCCACAATCGGAAACAGCGGCATGCGCTCCCCTAGAGGGGGGACCCTACCAATCCATAGGAGTATCAAGGGGGGGAAAAGGTCAAGACGGGGATTAGGTGGACTCAGTGCCCGGAACCGGGGAGATAAGCTGGCTAAGGGGACGGGGCCGGTGACGGATCGGGCAATAACGGCGGGGTACAGATTCCCCCGCGGTAGGCGTTCCAGGGGCCCCATACGTTCACCCATGTCCCAGGCTTACCTCTCGCAACATACACCACCTTTTCCCGAAACATGCACCAATCCATGTTATCCTTCCATGCCGAGACAGTCGGCGACCTCTGGGAACCCCACAGTTGAGCAATGTCGCGTTTGGCCACCATATATCCCAGAGTCACCCACCGCGTCTGCGGCACCGAGTAGTCGGTTGGCTCCCACACATTCAGAAGGCATCTCCTCGCTTCGGGCAGCAGCGATACGCGCGTAACCACCCGCAGGACCTCATGCACACCACGCCAGAATCGCTCCACCTCCGGGCATTCCCACAAAATATGGAGAAAGGTCCCCAACGAACCACACCCACGCTTACACAACCCGTCCACAGCATAGCCCATACGCAGTAGCCTTGGCCCCGTAACATAGACCCTATGGAGTATCTTGAGCTGGACAAAGCGAAGGCGGGCCGGTATGGCCACCTCTTTCGGGGAGGCCACCGCAGATACCCAGTCCTCGTCATCCAGCTCCAATCCATCGGCCACCCATGCCTCACGAAGGTTAGTCAGCAGTCCCGAGCGGTCATTGATAAGTTTTTTATAGATTAATGAAATCGTGCTGTCCGGTACATGTCCATCTAGCACTCTATCCTCCAGAGGGGAATACTCCGGGATGGAGGCAACGTCCGGGAATACGGAGCATAGCGCATGACGGATCTGCATATACCGAAAGTACTCCCTGTCCTGCAACTGGAATTCTGTCTGTAGCATCTCGAACGTTTTGAATCCCCCCCTCATCCAGAGATCACCCACCCTGCTGATGCCTATCATGTCCCACTTCTCAAAGCCCTTCGAGGTCCACAGGGAGCCCAACTGCTCAGATGCGTATAGTGGCGCCGCCCGGGTCAAACGATCTTTCCACCCCATCGCCACATTAGCCGTGTGCCACACTCGTACCATGACACGCGTGGGGCCCGTCAGACGTGCATCAAGCGAGCTGGAGTAAAGCGCTCGGTTATAATCACCACCCGGCAGTAACATCTTATCCATTTCAAATGCCGGGTTTAGAGCGGGCCCGTACAGGCCGTGATTAATCGCAGCCAGCTGGGAGGCCCAATAATACCGTTTGATATCTGGGAGGGCAATCCCCCCGTCATACCACGGGAGCGTCAGCTTCGCCAGGGCGATACGCGGTCTACCTTCCCAGAACAGTCGGCGCTGCAAACTCTCCACCTCGCGAAAGTAGCGCGCCGGGACGACGTCCATTGTGTTCTGCAGAGCGTACAGGAAACGCGGCAGCGACATCATCTTAAACAATGCCGCCCGGCCGAGCGGCGAGAGCGGCAAGCGCCTCCAACGCGCGACATCCTCCTTCAGGCGCTGGAGGGGGGGAAGCAAGTTCTGACTATATCGGGCCTCCGCGTCCAGGGTAATGAAGACACCCAGGTACCGAAATCCCCGCGGGGCGATCTGGAGAGGACAGCCCCGCGGAAGGATAGGATCCTCCCCAGAGAGAACATAGACGCACGATTTAGCCCAGTTGATGACAAGGCCGGAGTTAAGACCAAATGAATGCAATACATCAACCAGTACTATCAGTGATTTACGTGGGGAAGCCAGGTACAGGAGAATATCGTCAGCGTATAGAGATACGCGGTCCTCATACTCGGGGGCCCAGCGGAGACCACGAATAGAAGGTTCCCACCGCAGCCACTCCGCCAGGGGCTCCAAGGCGAGCGCGAAAAGGAGCGGCGATAACGGGCAGCCCTGCCGCGTGCCCCTGCCCAGCTCGAACGGAGCCGACACTCTACCGTTCACAACCACCTGCGCCAGCGGGCCAGAGTACAACAATTTTACCCAACTGATGAATCCTGGGCCAAACCCAAACTTCGCGAGCGTCGCCCAAATATAAGGCCATTCAAGTGTGTCAAACGCCATAGTGGCGTCCAAGGACGCCAAAATGGCCGGTTCTCGTATGAACGGGACACGTGCGAGCACCCCATGCAAACGCCGCAGGTTAAGCGCTGTATTGCGATGAGGGATAAAGCTGGACTGATCCTGGTGAATCAAGTCACACAGTGGGATGGGAAGACCATTAGGACCCATGGCCTTGCCGGAAGCGACCGAACGTATGGCGAGGGCAATTTCTTCGGAAGTTGGAGCGGCGTCCAACGACACTCTGTCCTCCTCCGAAAGGGAAGGCAGCGCGATATCCCTGAGCAGGGCATGGGAATCCTCTTCAGAGCGGGAGGACACCGGGGAATACACCCCACGGAAATAGTCTGCAAAGCAGGAGACAATTTCTTCTGGTTCAGTGACACACACACCATTCTGTTTCTCAATCAACTCGACTCGCTCTCTCCTTTTTGTCCAGCCACGCAATCAATTTACCAGCCTTATCACCCACATCATACAGTCTCCCCTGTTGCTCTCTTCTGAGGCCCCTGGCCGCCTCCGTGACGAGGGCCTTATAGGCCGCTTGCTTGAGTCGGAGAACATGTAATTTGTCATCCGTCACCCCACATTCTAGAACACCCTCCAACTCGGTTATCTCAGCCTCAACACGGGTCACCTCCTCCCGCTCGCGCCTCCGGGAATGGGAAATAAGGGACAAGGCCTCTCCCCGGAGTACCGTCTTGAACGCCTCCCACAGTGAGACCGCCGATGACACAGACCCCACATTCTCGTCAAAGTAGCGCTTAAGGGATTTAACCAGCTCTGCGCGAATGGTGGGGTCACGCAGGTACCAGAGATTAATCGAGACCACCCTACCCTCTCCCCTCGGAAGAATATCAAAGTGCAACAAGAGCGGGGAGTGGTCCGAAATACCCCGTGCCAAATGGCGCACCTCCCCTATCCTTCCCACATGCGCCGCCGGAACCAGGACATAATCTAGCCGTGAGAGACTACCATGAGCCCCTGAATGGAAGGTGTACTGTAGCTGCGTGGGATGTTTCAAACGCCAACAATCCACCAGCCCCAAGGTATCCAAGAGGCCAGACAACCACGACTGGGCACGGGGGAGATCCCTAGGGGGGTGACGATCCACAGTTCCGGAAACCACAGCATTAAAATCCCCCCCCACCACTAGAATCCCCTCCGGAAGGCCAAGGAGGAGGCGCCCCAGATCCGCAAAGGTGGTCGTCTGCAGCCCCGGCGGGACATAAACAGACACAAAAACGACCACTCTGCCCTCCATTCTACCCACCAAAACCATGTAACGTCCCCTGTCGTCATGGAGCACTTCATCAATCTCCAACGGGAGCGAGTTCTTAACCATAATGCCCACACCCCTTGAACCAGACGTGAAGCCCGAATGGGCCACAAGGCGGTAGCCCCGTCGATTCATAGCACAAAAGGAGTTGCCAATGAGGTGTGTCTCCTGCAAAAAAACTATATCGGGCGAAATTCGCTTCAAGAACTGCAGGACCACACCTCGTTTTATCCTGTCTTCCAATCCATTAACATTCCAGGACAACAGACTCAGTCCCCTACCCCCCATCATAAACAGAAGCCATCACTCGTCCCCCAGAGAGCACTTTAGAAATAACACAACGATACTTTTGCCTTGCGGTATAAACGAACAACACCCCACCCCAACCCACCCACCCCAACAAAACTCCCCCCTCCCTGCACCCCTGCATGAGCCCAGACAGCCCCCCCAACTTGCAGTGTGCCTGTCTCCCCTATATAATGAAACTAGCTAAACCCCCTAGAGGAGGAAAGAGTACCCCTTCTAGACCCCACACAACCTCCAAGGGAGGGGAAAGAACAAAGACAGAAGCTTGGTCGAAAGTGGCATCATAGTCGTCCAGAGTGAGGCCCAATATCAACCCCTCAGTCCCGATCCTGTGGGCCGTCTCCTCCCGCTGCCCCCCCCACCATCTCGATCACTACCCCCAGGCAGAGTGTCCAGCCAGTCCCCGGCCGCTTCGGGACGATCAAAAAAGTGCGTGCGACCATCCACCTCTACCCGCAGCTTAGCCGGGAAGAGCATGGCGTATTTTAAGTTCATGTCCCGGAGACGGCGCTTGACACCCAGGAAACTCAGTCTCTGCTTCTGGACCGCTTGGGTAAAATCGGGATAAAAGTTCACCTCCATATTTTCCAGCTTAATCGGCCCTTGCAGTCTGGAGGCTTGCAAGATCGCGTCCCTGTCCCGAAAGTTAAAAATCCGGGCAATGAGAGGACCGCGTCGATCTTATGCGCCAGGGTGTCGAACCGCTGGCCCACCGAGGCCTTCATCTCAGCAATGGCGCCCATGACGTCTTGCAGAGTCAGATCCGTGGGCAAATCCGGGGCATCAGGGGGGCCCTCAGAGGACTTGTGCGGCCCGCCGGGAGATCCCTTCTGGAGGGTATAGCGGTCCATGATGTTGGCCTGATGTACGGCGCCACGCCGGGTCGACTTGGTCTTCGACCGATCTCCGTCTTGTTTCGTGGCCATCGCCACGGGTCACACACCCGCACCAGCTACGCCGTAGAGGGCAGGCAATCAAGGCCACGAGCTCCGGGGGGCCACCCCAGGTCGGCGGGGTGGGTCACAGCCGGCAGGCAGGCAGGGTCTCCCCGCGAGGCCACACCAACACAAAGAGCTCCGCGATCTCACTTGCAGAGACAGCAAGGGGGTGCGAAAGTGAAAGCGAAAGTGCGGGGTATGCGACTCGCCAGGCCCAGCCCGCCGTTGTTGTTCACTTTGCCACTGGGTCACCCCCCAGCGCAAATCCGGGGTCCGGCGAGAAGTAGGCCGCAAACTTCAATCGGTGCTCACTCCGGTATCTGAAGTCCGATTCGAGAACGGAGAACGGGTACCACCTCGGCTCAGGCTCACCGACACAGTGCCCTCAACCGAGACAGGATGAGGACAGGATAAACGTAAGAGGTTGCGGAGGTCCTCGGGAGCCTCGCACCTATGCGGCCATCTTGGTTGCGCGCTAGGCTCCTCCCCCCTCTTCCGTTCTTTGTTGAACTTTGTCCATGAATTATTTTGCAGAAACATGTGATTAATGAACTCCTGTTTTTAAAATGTGGTTCACTACATATGAAAGACAAGATAAATCACAGAAGATGAAATATATATGGAAAGCATTCTCAAAATCTAGGATCTTCAGAGTACAATCTTGTTGAACATTATTCTGAAACTGGAATCCATACAGGTCGCTCATCAAATCGTCCACCTTCTTCAGTGGGGACCAGCTGTGGGATACAACAAGCTTCTAAGCCTTTTTTCCATACACTCATTGGAGTTCCCTGTGCTTTTTTCATTTGAAATAGTTCAATGCTGTCTCCTATCACTTCTTTTGAATGTAGAGGATGTATTGTAGAATGTTTATAAATCTCTTCACTCCTGGACTTGTCCACTTTTTCTATATGGACACTTGAAATTTATGAATCATCTTCTAAACATACTGCCTGTTCATCAACATTTACACTTTTATAATAAATATTGTTCTCTACCAGATACAATGTAGCCTTTTGAAGTTTATTAACATCCATAAACTCTTGCCAAATTTGTTGACTCTTTGATGGGATGCCATTTACTAGAATAACTACTGGCTCATTTTCCTCTCTGTCTCCACCAACAGTTTCAATATTTTTCTTAAAATCTAAAGGTAAGTGCACAACTCTTCCTTTCAGACCTCTTTGTAAATCTGTTGGTGGCAGCTTACCTGTTTTAGGCTCCACACGAATTATGGCTTGAAATGGGCGTACAGATTGAATACGAATTGACTTATATGCATTCAAATCTCCCAGTTCCTCTAGAGAAGCTACTAACTCTAACTTCTTATGTACTGCTCAAGCTGGCATTTTGTTCTCATCTAATTTGTTGTAGCAAAATTTACAAATACGTTTATCAGTACCCAACTCAAACCGACCTTCTACCAACAAGTAAGCACCAAATTGCTGCCACTTATCATTGTTTTCCTTTGAACTTTTAAATATAAATTAACATTCCTAGTTTGACTTCTATAATGAGTACGTCAACAACAAATACAAACATAGTTTGGTTTTTCAGAAGAAACTGTCTTAACCTTTGTAATTTCTTCTACAAACTCATCAATACTAATGTCCTTCTCATGTTCTTCAACATCAGGCTCTCACTTTCTCCACACTCCTGATGTGAACTAAAAAAATGAATCTGTATATCATCACAAACTTTTTGTACATCTGATAAAGAACCGTGCAAAAGAGCTGTGTTCATTTCACTCAAACATAATGCAGGAGTTTTTACATAGTACTCTTCCCTTACTAAGTTCCGCATTCCTGAGTGGTGTACTGCTAACATTCTTAAGTGATGAAAAGTACTTTTACACACTTTTCTTGAAAGACAAGCCAGAGAATATCCGTGCAACTTACTATATTCTCTTATTTTACAATGATCTAGTCCTTGTAACATCCTAATCTTCTGTTTAAGACGTTTTTTGCATACTCTTGTAAAACAATTCACAATATGTCAATAGATTCCTGCCGAATACTGCAAATACTGCTACAATCCCACTTAAATACAGGACCTTTTGTACGCTTCCCTTGAACTTCTTCAGCTATTACTTCTTCCACACTCCTAACAACCATTTGTTCTTTTGGAATGGGAGAACCATCTTTCATCTCATAGCATCGACCACTAGTATCAACTGTATGCTCTAATGTGTGTTTTGAAAGTAGCTTTCTTCATTAAAGAAAGGCTTAGTAGTAAAAGTGTGCTTCCATTCACCAGTGAAAGTTTTACAAAAGTTACTTCTGTCAACAAGTCTTTTTCTTTTGTCTTTCATAAATGTAATTGTTTTATCCAATGTTCTCAGTCTCTTCAATATTAAAATGAATAATTTTAGTTTCAAATCAAAAGCAGTATCTACCACACTTTCAATCTGTTGCTTCTTCTTATATGCTGCTGGTCTTCTTTTATGCTTTTTACAATGTTTTAATATATTTTGAATTACTCTAGTTCGAAACATTTGAACATGTATGTCTTTAAATTGTTTTTCTCTTCTTCCAACATGTGTCATTTTTCCAAATACGAATAGTTTTTTACCATTAGGAATGTGCTTCTCCTTCTGCTTTGTTGTAAAAGCCTTCTTTTTCCTTTCATTACTAGTGTCTTTCTTTAATTTCTCTGCAACTGTTTTAAGAAAGTGTTAGTGCTCTTACCAGAACAAACTTTATCCTTAGTAACATTTTCATCTTTTTCTAATGCAGTCTTTTTCAATTCTTTAAGTAGATCTGTTTGTATTGTTGTCTTCTCTTTTCGTGTTTTCTTCCCATCTTGAATTTGTAATCCAAACAAAATAATTTTCTAAAAAACAAAGAACAGTTTCAATAGTTTGTTACATGAATTAACTATTTTAAATTAACTACATATTAATAATGATATTAACTAGTAAGCAATTAATTACAAATGCATTGCTATTCTCTTTATTACAAATGAAAGAAACAAAAATGTAGAAACAAGCAAGAGAACTGTAGAAAGAGCCAAAAATGTACTGAAAGAGAAATAAAGGGACAGAAAGAAAAAAAAAGTTTAGCAACACCTAAAACAAAAACACAACAACACAACTACTAAAATATATGAGAAATTCACAAAGAGGAAACAGAGCTGCATAAAGACACAATAGCAGTGCACAAAGAAACAAGAGAGGTGCACAAACATGCAAGAGAAGTGCACAAACACACAAGAGAGATGCACAAAGAGGCAAGAGAACTGCAAAACAGGGAATACAGATACAGAAATAGGCAAGAGGGGTGTAAAAAGAAGCAAGACGTTCAGAAACAGGTTAACAAAGATGCTCAAAGACACAACAAAGGTGCAAAAAGAGAGAAAAGGGGTGCAGAAACATAAGACATGGGTGCAAAAAGAGGCACGATGACAGCCAAAAGAACCAACAGAGGTGAAGATAGAGGCAAGAAAAGTGCAGACAGAAGCAACAGATGTGGTTAAAGTGCCAAGACAAGTTCAGATAGAATCAAGAGATATGCAGAAAGAAAAGTGAGGTATAGAAAGACAAAACAGAAGTGGAGAAACACAGAAGAGAGGAGTAGAAAGAGGCAAAAGAGCCACACAAACAGAAAAGAGGCCAGCAAAATGAATCAAAAGAGGTGCACAAACAAAGAAGACAAGTGCAAAAACAAGCTGCAGAGGTCCAGAAACTCACATGAAGCATGCAGAAAGAAACAAAAGAAGTGCAGAAACAAGAAAGTGACATGCAGAAACTGTCCAGACAAGTGCACAAACAAGCAAGAGAACTCCAGTAATTCAAAACAGCAATATTTGCAATGTTACTGTTGTAAGTCTCACCATATTCCTCAAACAATGCATGCATCTGTCTGTGCCTATTGCTAGTGCCATCATTGATCTATTTGTATGTATTTTGTATGTATGATGCCACTAGCAAAAGGCACACACACTTGCTTGCATGCGTTCAAGAATGTGGAGAGACTTACAACAGTGACATGTGAAGAGTTGCTGCTTTATATTTGGCTACGCCAAACTGTGAGTAGTCGCTCAATAGTGAAGTTACAAGAAAAAGATTTGGTTTTAAACATGCTGGCCAAGGGATTAGTGATTCCCTACTTTGTATGAGTCTCTGGAAAGATACACTTGAACTACATATACAGTTTGCTTTATTCTTGAAATGGATAGTGCAGTCTGTCTAGTTGAGAAGAGTGCATGGTCTTCTGACTGAGTTGTATTTCTACTTGTCATCTATCTTCACACATGTTATGCATCTAAAGAAGGTACACCTTTGAAACACAGCTATACATGTATTTGTATCCTTCTTTTATGTAGGAGGGGACTAACAATTACAAAAAGTAGCCTAATCAATAATCCCTCTGCCAGCATGTCTTAAACCTCGCATTTGTCTAGCAGCTGCAGTATTCAGCAACTACTAAGATTGTTGGGCCTAGCCAAATACAAAGCATGAACACTTTGCATGTCACTGTTCTAAGTGTCATCATATTCCTGAAAGCATGCATACATGTCTAGGATCCTCGGGTGGATTGAGGAAAAGGGGGTATTATCTACACTCCAGGCAGGATTTAGGTCTGGCACCTCCACTTTAGACCAGATATTTCGCCTGCAGGTCCTGTACTGGAAAACAGCAAAAGTGGAGGGTGGCAGCCTCTACCTTGTGTTTGTGGACCTGCGGGCTGCATTTGATTTGGTCCCGCGTGCAAAACTCTGGAAAGTGCTAGCAGACATAGGCCTCCCGCCCTACTTGTTAGCCATTCTTTCGAGGCTCCATTTAAATAACTTTGCGCAGGTTAGGTGTGGAAGGTATGGTGAACTTACAGACCAATTCCCTGTCCTAAAAGGAGTTCGTCAAGGGTGTGTGCTGGCACCAACTTTGTTTAGCCTTTACATAAATGGCCTCATAGAACATCTGAATGGTGTGATAAACAACAACGCCCCTAGATTGGCCACAGGTAGAGTGCCCGCTCTGATGTTCGCAGACGACACATTGTTGCTGTCTAGAACATCATCGGGCATTCAAAAAATTCTCGATGGTTTTGTGGAATTTTGTGACCTTCAGGGGTTGGAAATCAACATAGGAAAAACAAAGTTCATGATCTTCAACCCCCCCAAGCGTGTACGTCCAAACCCAGTACTTTATGACACCCCCCTGGAAAGGGTTAAAACATTTATTTATTTGGGTGTTACTCTTACTGAGAATTTTGACTGGCATAAGCAGATTGCCAAATCTACGCTTAGGCTATCTCAGCTTGAGGGGGGATTAAGTAAAGTTTTTAAGGAATCTACTTATAGGCCGGTTTCCCCAGCACTTAAAATATATAGCCATCAAGCAAGAATGGCAGCAACTTATGGAGCTGAACTGTGGGGGCATAAGCAGACTACCGATCTTAAAAAGGTGGAGCAATCTTTTGTTAGAAACTTAGTTGGGCTATCGCCTAGTACGCCATTGATCCCTTTTAGATTTGACCTTGGCTTGTCCCCAATAGAGGAGATCATAAGTGCTAGACCAATTATGTACTGGAAAAGGTTGTGGTCCGTTCCTGAATTAGCTGATTACAGAGCAGAATTTTCTGAGATTTGGCCTACTCTTAAATATAAAACGATTCCATGGCTTCAGTTCATTAGTACAGTTACTACCCGGCTCGGCTTTTCCGGATTATGGGATACCCCCGAGACCTGTTGCACTTCGATATCTAAGAATATACTCCTCTCTCAGATATGTATGCTAAGCCATCACACATTAATGATCTCTACATCACTGGGTAGGTTGACATCTGAGTTCCTCTTAGTAAAACCAGAACCTAAGGCCGAGGAATTCATGGACCTAATTGAACCCCCAGCAGCTCGAAAGCTGTATATTCGGCTAAGACACGGTACTCTTCCTATAAGGTCCTTTACCTCCAAATGGTCCAAATCCAATATTGAAACTTGCCCTGCATGCACCCATATAACTGAGAATATTCCCCATGTACTGTTCTTTTGCCCTGCCTATTCTGCAATTAGAAAATGCTGGCTGATCCCTATCTGTAAGAACTTGGGACTTTTGCATTTTACACAGGCTTGTAGGATATTGACTTATGATACTTATCCTCCTATTGTGTTTGCGGTTTCTCGTTATTTGTTTTATATGTGGCATAGGAGGCGGAATTTCTTAACTTAATTGTTGTCTTTATCGTTTTTTAAATGTTATGTATTGTGATAACTTACAGCTGAATCTCTTTTTAAACATTTATGATTATTTAGTGTTCTAATTTTTGTGTTGATACAGTTTATATGCACTTTTTATGGTCTGTTGACCGAAATAAAGTTATTACAACAGCATACATGTCTATGTGCCTTTTGTTAGTGACATCATACATAAAAGAAGCATACAAATGCATGTAAACCTGTGTTTTGTAGGTCTACGATGTTCAGATGCATAACAGGTGTAAAAATACATGCATAGTGCATCAGTAGATTAATTAGTGTAAGAGTAATGTCTGGCTGCTTAGAACAATGCATGGGTAGTGCCTGAGTGAATGGATTAGTGCAACTGTAGTACCTGCGTCATTGGATGGGTGCATGGGTAGTGCTTGAGTGAATGGATGAGTGCAAGAGTAGTGCCTGATTCATTGCACGATTGTGTAGGTAATGTCTTATTAATTAAATGTATGCATAAGTAGTGCATCCTTAATTGCATGGCTCTACGAGTAGTTCTGTGTGATTGTATGAGTGCAGAACTAGTATCTGGGTGATTTGATGAGTGTATGGGTGCTGCCTGAATGGAACAATGCATGAAAGGGTAATGCCTGCCTCATTGGATAAGTGCATACATACTGCCTGAGTGAATGGATGAGTGCATAAATAGTGCCTGACTGAATGCTTGAGTGCAACAGTAGTGGCTAGGTGATTGCATAACTCTCTAGGTAATGCCTGATTAATTTGATGTGTGTATAGATAGTGCCTCTTTGATTGCATGACTGCATGAGTAGTTCATGAGTGTGTGGATGTCTGCATAGGTACTGCCTGAGTGCAAGACTAGTACCTGAATGATTGAATGAGTCCATAGGTAGTGCCTATGTAATAGCATGAGTGCAGGCATAGTGCCTGTGTGATTGCATGAATGCATAAGTTGTGCCTGAGTAACTTCATGACTGCAAGGGTATCATCTGAATGCTTAGATCAATGCATGGGTACTGCCTGAGTAAAATGATGACTTTAACAGTGATATCAAAGTTAAAACTAACTAACAGTACCTGTCAAAGTTAAAACAACATGCAAACGTTATACGAAATTTGAAAACTGAATTACTCATCTAAATGTGCGTTGCCAACAAAGCAAGGCGAAGCTTCAATTTTATGGTCTGACGCCATGAATCACATGCGGCAAAAGAAGAGGCTGCTTAATAACAGGCTAGGCTAAAACGCCAATGCTGAGTAGTGTCGTTTTAACTTTGACAGTTACAAACCTTTCAGATCCAGTTTTCTAACCTAGTAGGCTGATAGCCATTATTTTGCCTGGTTTTATTACTTTAGCTATTCTGGCTCATAATTTGTTACGTAGCCCCCTTTTGCCCCAACTCGGGTGTAATTCTTGATGCATGACGCCCAGTTTGCTTTTGTCATGATACTCCAGTGAGCTTGCTGGCAACACACTGAGCGGGTTTCTGTAGATGCTCGGCGGATTTATTCTGCCATTTTTTCAGCAACTAATCTGCTCATTGATTATTTTACTCTCAGTAACGGTTATCTCAGTCTCTATTTTTCATTACCACAGGCATTTGGCTAGGCCCAGTGATTCTTACGCCTAACCTCACAATTGCAGACATGATGATTGTGGATATTTGATCAGTTATTATCATTCGTCCTTAAACTTCCACAGAGGCCAGAAGTGTATGCTTTTCGTTTGGACACTTTATTCATTATTCATTTATCATTCCGATTTAAACGTACGTCTGTATGCCTGAGACTTGCACCTATTAGGTATACTAAACACAAAGAGAATTTTGACAATACTTAGGCAACCGTTACGTGTTTGCCTGTTTGCTCACAGGCGGTTATCTATTTATTTTTTGGCTAGTTATTCAAGATCTGAAGATATATAAACATGTGGTTTGTCCTTCAACACTGCTTTCAGGTACCAATTTTTACTACTTCTTTGACACTTTAGCTGACTTGATCAACAGAGCATCTTAACCCCTTCGATGCTCATGACGGAATGGTTCCGTCATGAGCATCGGTGCCCCTGTGCTCATGACGGAACCATTCCGTCATGAGGCCAGGGGCACGAAATCCCTTTGCTGCAGACAGCAGAGGGATTTCTATTTAATCCCTTTGACCTTGGGAGCCAGAGAAGAGCTTCCCCAGCTCCCGAGGCCCCCTCCCCCGTTTCTGTGCAATGAAGATCAGCGCGCATGTCGCTCTGTCTTCATTGCACAGAAACCGAAACCGAAATGAGCCTTTAGGCTCATTTCAGTTTCACTTTCTATGTGCTCAGGGGGCTAACTCAGCCCCCCGGGCACGTAGAAAGACGGGAGAGGTATCATTGGAAAGGTGAGAATCTCCCCTTTCTGATGGTACCCCTCCCCAGTGGATCCCTGCTTGGGGATCCACCCACTAGACACCAGGGAGGGGGGAGTGGCCCCTTGGGCAAGGGCCTTCGCTCCCCCATACACAAATTGGCTAAATGCAGTATTTCAGTAGCCCCCAATCTGCCCCCCCGGGGGGGGGCAGAAAGCCCACTTGACACCAGGGATTTTTTTGGGTGCATTTTTTTTAGGGTGGAGGCTGCCCGAAATGGACACACAAATGCCCCCACCCCCGCCACAATTACAGCCTTTCTGCCCCTCTGGGGGGCAGATGAGGGCAGTAGCCCCCAATCTGCCCCCCGGGGGGGGGGGCAGAAAGCCCACTAAACACCTGTGATTTTTTTTTGCACCATTTTATTTAGGGTGGGGGCTGCCCGAAACGGGCACGCCAATGCCCCCACCCCCCACCACCATTACAGTCTTTCTGCCCCCCCTGGGGTGCAGATGGGGGCAGTAGCCCCCATCTGTCCCCCCGGGGGGCAAAAAGCCCACTAGACGCCAGGGATATTTTGGGGCAAATCTGAATTAGGGTGGGCGCTGCCCAAAATGGGCATGCCAATGCCCTCACCCCTCCCCCACAATAATCACAGCCTTTCTGCCCTCTCTGGGGGGCAGATGGGGGCATTAGCCCCCAATCTGCCCTCTGGGGGGGCAAAAAGCCCAGGAGACGCCAGGGATTTCTTGGGCAAATCTTAATTAGGGTGGGGGCATTGGCATGCCCGTCTTGGGCAGCCCACACCCTAAATAAAATTAGCCCAAAAAACTCCCTGACGTCTAGTGGACTTTCAGCCCCTCCGGGGTGCAGATGGGGCATTAGCCCCCATCTTCCCTGCCGGGTGGGACAAAAAGCCCTCTAGACGCCAGGTTTTTTTTGGGCAAATTTGAATTAGAGTGGGGCAGCCCAAAACGGGCATGCCCATGCCCCCACCCCCTCCGCCGCAAAAATTACAGCCTTCCTGCCCCCCCGGGGGCAGATGGGGCAGTAGCCCCCAATCTATCCCCCCCGGGTGGGCAAAAAGCCTACTAGACGCCAGGGATTTTTTGGGGCAAATTTTTATTAGGGTGGGTGCATTGGCATGCCCATTTTTGGCACCCCCCACCTTAATTAAAATTTGCTAAAAAAAATCCCTGGTGTCTAGTAGTCTTTCTGCCCCCTGCATTAGCCCCAATTTGTACCCCCTGGGGGCATAAAGCCCACTAGTCGCCAGGGATTTTTTTGGGGCAAATTTGAATTAGGGTGGGGGCTGCCCAAAACAGGCATGCCCATGCCCCTACACCATGCCCCACAAAAATTGCAGCCTTCCTGCCCCCCCTGGGGAGCAGATGGGGCAGTAGCCCCCAATCTGCCCCTCCCGGGGGGGCAAAAAGACCACTAGACGCCAGGGTTTTTTTGGGGATAATTTTTATTAGGCTGGGGGCATTGGCATGCCCGTTTTTGGCAACCCACACCCTAATTAAAATTTGCTCAAAAAAATCCCTGGTGTCTAGAAGGCTTTCTGCCCCCCCTGGAGGGCAGATGGGGGCAGTAGCCCCCAATCTGCACCCCCGGGGAGGGGTAAAAAGCCCACTAGTCGCCAAGGATTTATTTTAGGCAAATTTGAATTAGGGTGGGGGCTGCCAAAAACTTGTGTGAGGCACTGTTTTTATTGGGGGACCTGGGGGAACGCTGGGTGGTAGGAAATTTGTGTCGGCCCGGTGATGCCACAGCTTTCCCACACAAAAACGTGTGAAAAAAGGGATTTTTTCAGCTAAAATTGAGGTTTGCAAGGGATTCTGGGTAAGGAAACGTTGGGGGATCCATACAAGCCATACCTCCCTGAAAGCCCCCGGGTGTCTAGTTTTCAGAAATGTGTGGGTTTGGTAGGTTACCCTAGATGGCCGCTGAGCACGGGGCCAAAAACTCAGGTGACCCCACTTGCAAAACCAGGTTGTTTTGTGATAGGCAATTTTGATGTCGCCTCACTACGTTTTGTACCCTTGCCTGTCGCGGGTAGTTGGGCCTCCCACAGGTGTGAGGCACCGTTTTTATCGGGAGACCCGGGGGAATGCTGGGTGGTAGGAAATTTGTGTCAGCCTGGTGATGCCACAACTTTCCCACACAAAAACGTGTGACAAAAGTGATTTTTTTCAGCTAAAATTGAGGTTTGCAGGGGATTCCGGGTAAGGAAACGTTGGGGAATCCACGCAAGCCATACCTCCCTGTAATCTCCCTGGTGTCTAGTTTTCAGAAACGTGTGGGTTTGGTACGTTTGCCTAGATGGCCGCCGAGCACGGGGCCAAAAACCCAGGTGACACCCCTTGCAAAACCCGGTTGTTTGGTGATGACAATTTTGATGTCACCTCAATACGTTTTGGGCCCTTACCTGTCACGGGTACTTGGGCCTCCCACACGAGTGATGCACCTTTTTTATCGGGAGACCCGGGGAAATGCTGGGTGATAGGAAATTTGTGTCAGCCCGGTGATGCCACAACTTTCCTACACAAAAATGTGTGAAAAAAGTGGATTTTTTTCAGCTAAAATTGAGGTTTGCAGGGGATTCTGGGTAAGGAAACGTTGGGGGATCCACTCAAGCCATACCTCCCTGAAAGCCCCCGGGTGTCTAGTTTTCAGAAACATGTGAGTCTGGTAGGTTTCCTTAGATGGCCGCCAAGCACGTGGCCAAAAACCCAGGTGACCCCCCCTTATAAAACCAGGTTGTTTGGTGATAGGCAATTTTGATGTCGCCTCAATAAGTTTTGGGCCCTTGCCTGTCGCGGGTACGTGGGCTTCCCACATGAGTGAGGTACCATTTTTATCGGGAGACCCGGGGGAATGCTGGGTGGTAGGAAATTTGTGTCAGCCCTGTGATGCCACAACTTCCCAACACAAAAATGTGTGAAAAATTGAGGTTTGAAGGGGATTCTGGGTAAGGAAACGTTGGGGGTTCCACGCAAGCCATACCTCCCTGGAATCCACTGGGTGTCTGGTTTTCAGAAATGTGTGGGTTTGGTAAGTTTCCCTAGGTACCAGCAGAGCTAGGGTTCAAAAACTACAGCTAGGCACTTTGCCAAAAAAGGGTAATTTTTCACTGTGAAATTGAGGTGTGTCCATGTAGCGTTTTGCGCCGTTTCTTTTCACGGGCACTAGGCCTACCCACACAAGTGAGGTACCATTTTTCTCGGAAGACTTTGGGGAACACGGGGTGGGTGGAAATTTGTGGATCCACGTGGATTACAGAACTTTCCACCACAGAAATGTGGGCAAAATGTGTTTTTTTTTACAACTTTTTAGGTTTGCAAGGAATTCTGGGTAACAGAACCTGGGGGGAGGCAGTCAAGTCACCCCATCCTAGATTCCCCTGGGTGTCTAGTTTTCAAAAATGTATAGATTTTCTAGCCTTCACTAGGTGCCGGCAGAGCTATGGTTCAAAAACTATAGCTAGGCACTTTACCCAAAAAGGGTCATTTTTCACTGCGAAACTGAGGTGTGTCCATGTTGCGTTTTGCGCCGTTACCTGTCGCGGGCACTAGGCCGACCCACACAAGTGAGGTACCATTTTTCTCGGAAGACTTTGGGGAACACGGTGTGGGTGGAAATTTGTGGATCCACGCAGATTACAGAACTTTCCACCACAGAAATGTGGGCAAAATCTGATTTTTTTTACAATATTTCCTGGTGGGAGGCAGTCAAGTCACCCCATCCTGGATTCCCCTGGGTGTCTTGTTTTCAAAAATGTATAGATTTTCTAGCCTTCGCTAGGTGCCGGCAGAGCTATGGTTCAAAAACTATAGCTAGGCACTTTACCCAAAAAGGGTCATTTTTCACTGCGAAACTGAGGTGTGTCCACGTTGCGTTTTGTGCCATTTCCTGTCGCGGGCACTAGGCCGACACACACAAGTGAGGTACCATTTTTCTCGGAAGACTTTGGGGAACACGGGGTGGGTGGAAATTTGTGGATCCACGCGGATTACAGAACTTTCTACTACAGAAATGTGGGCAAAATGTGTTTTTTTGGACAACTTTTTAGGTTTGCAAGGAATTCTGGGTAACAGAACCTGGTGGGAGGCAGTCAAGTCACCCCATACTGGATTCCCCTGGGTGTCTAGTTTTCAAAAATGTATAGATTTTCTCGCCTTCACTAGGTGCCGGCAGAGCTATGGTTCAAAAACTATAGCTAGGCACTTTACCCAAAAAGGGTCATTTTTCACTGCGAAACTGAGGTGTGTCCATGTTGCGTTTTGCGCCGTTATCTGTCGCGGGCACTAGGCCGACCCACACAAGTGAGGTACCATTTTTCTCGGAAGACTTTGGGGAACACGGGGTGGGTGGAAATTTGTGGATCCACACGGATTACAGAACTTTCCACCACAGAAATGTGGGCAAAATCTGTTTTTTTTTTACAATATTTTAGGTTTGCAAGGGATTCTGGGTAACAGAACCTGGTGGGAGGCAGTCAAGCCACCCCATCCTGGATTCCCCTGGGTGTCTTGTTTTCAAAAATGTATAGATTTTCTAGCCTTCGCTAGATGCCGGCAGAGCTATGGTTCAAAAACTATAGCTAGGCACTTTACCCAAAAAGGGTCATTTTTCACTGCGAAACTGAGGTGTGTCCACGTTGCGTTTTGTGCCGTTTCCTGTCGCGGGCACTAGGCCGACACACACAAGTGAGCTATCATTTTTCTCGGAAGACTTTGGGGAACACAGGGTGGGTGGAAATTTGTGGATCCACGTGGATTACAGAACTTTACACCACAGAAATGTGGGAAAAATCTGTTTTTTTTTTACAATATTTTAGGTTTGCAAGGGATTCTGGGTAACAGAACCTGGTGGGAGGCAGTCAAGTCACCCCATCCTGGATTCCCCTGGGTGTCTTGTTTTCAAAAATGTATAGATTTTCTAGCCTTCCTAGGTGCTGGCAGAGCTATGGTTCAAAAACTATAACTAGGTACTTTGCCAAAAAAGGGTGATTTTTCACTGCGAAATTGAGGTGTGTCCACGTAGCGTTTTGCGCCATTTCCTGTCGCAGGCACTAGGCTGACCCACACAAGTGAGGTACCATTTTTCTCTGAAGACTTTGGGGAACGCGGGGTGGGTGGAAATTTGTGGATCCACGCGGATTACAGGACTTTCCACCACAGAAATGTGGGCAAAATGTGTTTTTTTGGATAATGTTTTAGGTTTGCAAGGGATTCTGGGTAACAGAATCTGGTGGGAGGCAGTCAAGTCACCCCATCCTGGATTCCCCTGGGTGTCTAGTTTTGAAAAATGCATAGGTTTGCTAGGTTTCCTTGGGAGCCGGCAGAGCTATGGTTCAAAATCTACAGCTAGGCACTTTGCCAAAAAAGGGTCATTTTTCACTGCGAAATTGAGGTCTGTCCACGTTGTGTTTTGCGCCGTTTCCTTTCGCAGGCACTAGGCCGACCCACACAAGTGAGGTACCATTTTTCTCGGAAGACTTTGGGGAACGCTTTGGGGAATGCGGGGTGGGTGGAAATTTGTGGATCCACACGGATTCCAGAACTTTCCACCACAGAAATGTGGGCAACATGTGTTTTTTTTAAACAATTTTTTAGGTTTGCAAGGGATTCTGGGTAACAGAACCTGGTGGGAGGCAGTCAAGTCACCCCATCCTAGATTCCCCTGAGTGTCTAGTTTTCAAAAATATATAGATTTGCTAGGCTTCGCTAGGTGACGGCAGAGCTATGGTTCAAAAACTATAGCTAGGCACTTTGCCCAAAAAGGGTCATTTTTCACTGCGAAACTGAGGTGTGTCCACGTTGCATTTTGCGCCGTTTCCTGTCGCGGGCACTAGGCCGACCCACACAAGTGAGGTACAATTTTTCTCAGATGACTTTGGGGAACGCGGGGTGGGTGGAAATTTGTTGATCCACGCAGATTCCAGAACTTTCCACCACAGAAATGTGGGGAAAATGTGTTTTTTATTTTACAATATTTTAGGTTTGCAAGGAATTCTGGGTAACAGAACCTGGTGGGAGGCAGTCAAGTCACCCCATCCTGGATTCCCCTGGGTGTCTAGTTATCAAAAATGTATAGGTTTGCTAGGTTTCCCTAGGTGCCGGCAGAGTTATGGTTAAAAAACTACAGCTAGGCACTTTGCCAAAAAAGGGTCATTTTCATTGTGAAAATGTGGTGTGCTCACGTTGGATTTTGAGCCATTTCCTGTCGCGGACACTATGCCTACCCACACAAGTGAGGTACCATTTTTATCGGGAGACTTAGGGTAATTCAGATTTGTAAAGCAACTGTTATTACCTATTGACTTTCGATGCATTTCTGCCTTCCAAATGAAAGACATTGTGGAAAAAAGAAGTCATTTTGAAAAATGACCGATAATTCTCAAGCTAGTATGAGTATTCCCAATTTCGAAAATGTGCAAATATCTACTGTTTCTAAACTCTATAATTTGTTCCCATTTCAGAAATACATAGGTGTCTTTCATACCGATTTTTCCATGTATACATTTTCACACAATAATTGTTATATACCCGGTACATAATAAAAAGCCATTTCAAATTGCTGCTCAGTTTTTGACTCTGGGTTCGTCGGGTTCTTGGTGAACCTACACGTCCTATATATCCCCACAACCAGAAAGGTCCAGCAGATGTAACGGTATATTGCTTTCAAAGAGTTGTCATAATTAGAAGAAGTTACAGGTGAAAACGTTGACACAATTCAACTAATTTTCAATTTTTCCTATATTTAACTGTTAGTTTCTATAAAGAACCCTTGAAGGATCTACACAAATGACCCCTTGCTGAATTCAGAATTTTGTCTACTTTTCTAAAATGTATAGCTTTCCAGGATCCATTATTGTTTTCATACCCATTTCTACCATTAACTGGAAGAAGGTTGAAAGCACAAAAAATAGCAGAAATAGGCTATGTCCCAGAAAAATGCCAAAACTGTGTAAAAAATGTTGATTTTCTGACAAAAGTCTGTCATTCTCTAAATGCTGGGAAAATGGTGATTTCAGCCCCACAAACCCTTTTTTGATACCATGTGCAGGGAGAAACCCAAACGCTTTCATTTGCAGCCCTTTTTTCCCATTTTTTTAAAAAAAAACAAAATTTAGCAGTTTTTTGGCTAATTTCTGGGACCCCTCCAGGGGAATCCACAAACCCTGGGTACCTTAGAATCCCCATGATGTTGGAAGAAAAGGATGCAAATTCGGCATGGATACCTTATGTGGTCAAAAAGTTACAGGGGCCTAAGCGCGCACTACCCCAAATAGCCAAAAACAGGCTTAGCATGGGGGTGGGGGGGAGGCCTAGCAGCGAAGGGGTTAACCTTTATCTGTTGGACGTCTGTGTCCAGTTGTTGTTGCTTATTCCTAGTACCACTTTGGATCCACTTTCACCTTTAAGGCAGTTTCCAGCCTTTATAGGTCAATCCAGTTGCTTGGTCATGGTGAGCTTAAATGTGTCATTTTTACTTTATGTGATTTGAATTATATCAAACTCTCCCTTCTCTCTCTTTGGGTTCTTGAGAATCTAATACGTCTTCATTGACTTTTGAAGTACTCTCAGAGCACAAATTCCATACCTTCTCACATTCACTTTGAATTTTATTTAAATTCACCATATATTTGCTTCTCGTTCATTATTTGGTCATCACATGAGCATGCAGTTTGGTTAGTGTCTCTTTTAGTCTGCACTGAAGCACCACAGAAACTGACTTGGAATTATGGGAGATGTCTATGACTTAATGTACCTTTAACCCGTTTTTGTAGATGATGTTTTTCAATGTGGTTTCCTGACAGGGGGTAGACTCGCCGAAACACGAGTTAATATTTTGAAGAATCAGCACCACATTCATGTATTTGTTTATATGTATGTCTCTTCATTTCTAGTAGAGTGGCTTTCTATTCGATTATGTGTCTGTATTATTCTAATGTTTTTTGGTATGCACTGTATTAACATGAACATCTTTATATACAGCGTGTAGTGATATTATTCATAAATTAAGACAGAGAGTGAAATTACTATAATTAAAAATCTAATCTATGTACTGAGGAATTAGCACACTGACTTGTTATTTACTAATTGTATTTGAGTCATTGTTTGTTGTAACCTTTAGCCACCTTTTTAACGATTTTGTAATAAAAATAAATTGATATATTCTCTTCACTTTTTGGTACATTGAGTTGATCTCTATGATCAAAATTCACTTTAAGGTCTGTTTTTATTGGTGTTTGACCTACATGCGGCCTAGTGATTTAGTTCTGATATTTGCATCTACACAGTGTATCCTTATAATGGCCTGATCATCAGAGTGTCCAATTCGCTATCACTGTGCCAACAATCACTAAAAGCAAGGTAAAAAGGATTACTGCAAGCAACAAAAATTGAAGATCTTTTTTCTTTCAGAAAACTAGGGAACTCATGACAACAATTCCCATGTCAGTGCTGAAAATCTAAAAGGTAACTCCACTAATGTTTATAAAGGACTAACTATGTTTAATGTAAATCTTCTTGATTGGATAAAACCCCGCACACGAATTCTTGCAAGCGCTCAATTGCTCCCACCTCTAAGATTAATCCATGGTTCACCCCAGAATTACATCTCTGGTAACTTAGTGACAGAAACGCAGAAAGAAAGTGGCGACAGAACTCTGGTGAGGAAGCTAAAGAGCACTACACATTAGCAACTACTGCGCACAAAAAGCAAATCCTTCTGTTGATAGTGTTGTTTTTTTAAAAAATAAATGCATTGCGCTAATGAAACTTGAACTCTGGTTACCATAGAAATGTTAGGCCTCATACTCAACTTTGTTCTGAACCAAATGGATAAACCCATATTTTCATGTCTCAATAAAATAATGTTTGAATGTATTTTCACAGGCAAGACAACAGCTTTCTCAAGAATATTAAAATGTTGTTTCAGCAAAGTTGTATGTTTCCAAGGTTACCCCTAAGTATTTTCGCAGAATTGCGCACATTATAACAGTATTTGTTCTAGTATAGGTGATGTACGTGAGAAGTTCTATTTTGTAGAATTATGAGGGACTTTCTTCGTAAATGTATTTAACTGCAACAGTTTCACTCTGATTGTTTTTTTGTGGGAATCATGTACAACTGTATTGCATGTATGAAATCCATTGTTTAGAACTGTACAAAAGTGCCCTCTTTTTAGATGTGAGAGAAATCCCTTTCTTACTGACCTTTGGAGGCAAATTCATGCTGGATTGCTCTCCCATTCTATATTTGGTACATTGTTATTCTGAACATTACTGGATTCTTTCATTGATTTTGTAATTTAACTGAGCTTTGCACTCTGATTTAAGGATTCAATTCAATTTCTGCTATACTACTCAATTTCTGTGTTACTCATAATCTCACAACAGACAGAGAAGGCTAAATCCATAATGGTTTGCCATTCTTGTAGGACCAAATCCATCAAGGAGTACCAAAATCCTCTGAGGGATTAACACTGCTCCTGAGCCTTCAATCGCGCAGGGGAACATGGTGGAGCACATTGTCAAATTCTAGTTGTATATTATATATATATATATATATATATATATATTCACTGAAAAAAACAAAGGTTCCAAAGAAATTCACTTAAAACCAAAAAGTTACAGGGACATTATAGTTAGGAAATATACATTTAAAAAACCTGAGAAGTTCACTGAAAAAATAAAAGATTACAGGAACGTTATAGTTAGGCTGACATTCAGCAGTTAAAGTTAGCTGAGTAACTATAATTCGCCCCCCAGCAATACACTGCTTATGACCTCACATATTCTATCACTCATGACATGGTCAGTAACATCACTGATGACATCATCCACAGAAGCTCTGATGCACCCACTCACACCCCAATATAACCTTTCATACACCCCCTCCAACTTCTACACTAGCATTCTCAAAACTATTGACACACCCAACTCACTTTGTGGGACTTCCTGGAGGTAACAGGAGGGGTAGTTGGCCCCCAAAGACCCTCAATTACCAAGGAGACTTCATCCCCCAACTAGTACTATGCTAGGAGGTGCGTTTGCAGAGTGGTGGAGAAAGGATGTCCTTGATGATTGCACAGGTAGTACCTGTGTGATTCTATGAGTGCCATTGCCAAGGTCACAATGCGAATACTAGGTGTTTTTGACAAAGTGTATAACACATACATAGACAAATTTTACTTAAGTGTAGCTATTTAGTAAGATACTATTTAACCTTCCCCTTTGTATACATTTGTTGAAATAACTGCATCAAAAATGCATTTTCCTTCTTCACAGCAACACCAAAGGCCGTAATGACACCAGTAGTCACAAATACCAATGATAAAATGTAAAACAGATATTTAAGCATATTTTGCACAAAGTTTGAGTCTAGCTGATTAGTAACATAATTGTTTAACTCTATTTTAACAAAACATTTAACAAAAACAACAATTTCAAAAAGTAACTTTCAACATCTGAACTCACGAATAGAACATAACTACAAAACACCCATAAAACTACCCATCCTTACCCAAACTCAAAAGGAATCAAAAACTGCTCCAAAACTAGTAAAATGCACACTCTGTAAAAAGATCTACTCTAGAAGGACGAACTAAAAATAGTCATGTGGGATGACGTCTATTGTCTATCATCTTAAAACCTAACATGGAAAACATCTTTAACTGGCAATCAAGTATAGGGAAGCTGAAGGACCATCTACATCAGTGGCACCCCCAACAATTCCCACCCAGAAAGTCCTTTGAGAGGGGCAGACTACTGCAACAGATATGGCTCCAGAGTTCTCAGGAATTGCCATATCCACTGAGATAACTTCCTGCACATCGCAATGCAACTTTTGTCATGTGGAAAACACCCATCATTGGATAAAGATCATCAAATGCTACTGGATTACTCATAACAATGTCAGCTACAATACAGAAAACACCTTCATCACAGAAAATTGGTAGGCTAGCAGAGCATGCACATTTTGGATATGTTTTAGAGCTGTGTATACTGTTGCGTAGTTTGTGACTGGAGATGGTATTACTGGTAAAAACTCACCCTTAAGTGGGACTGTATTGTGGGAGATCAGAGCATGAATTTCAGCCCACAGAGGAACTGCCTTTTCTTCATCCTTCAGTCCGCACAGAATAAGCGATATGAAAAATTCAGTTAAATCAGTTTTGCAGACCGCAGCATCAGGTAGAAGAAGATTCATGTCCTCAGCCACTTGGAAACTTTCCGGTAGATTGGAACGTGTTGATGGCTTGCAGTGATTTGGCACATATTGATAAGGCAGGTGGGTTATAAGTTTGCAGCTTCGTTTGTTTAAGCCGACAGCTGATACAGCTTGTTTTCAAGAAGCTACTTCATTGGTACAGCCTTGAAAAAGCACCACGGTAGTATTGTGTGCTGGATGTTCCAGACAAAGAAGAGCTGTCTTCAAAATCTAAATTATCAAGAGCAGCAATTGCAAATCCTTTCCTGGTAAAGTGACTTGGAAGTGGTGTGCTATTTGATTCACAAGATTTTACAGTGTGAACTGCTAACAAGTTCCTGCTCCGTACTATCTCATTATAACTTGTTGATACACTTGTTGAAAGTGATTAGCTCTTTACTTTTGAACTTGTCATAGATTTCGTGGGCAGTCATCATGTGTAGCGGGGTTTTCTTTTTACTGTGATTTAATTATTAAAACAGGATCTAGAAAAGGTAGTACATTTGCAAAGCATAAGCCTTTTGCTTCATGGTGTTGTCTTCCACTTCTTCGCTTAAATCTTCAAAGCCATTATCAATGTTGTTGGTTTCTGGTCCAAACTCAAGAACTATACTTTGTATCAATTTTGCTTTGCTGATATTAGAAAATGATGTAAAAAATGTTAAGACAACATCAGGCATTCTTGTTGACTCCCATGATTTGCGGAGCTCTGGAGGCATCACCAAATTTGTCATTTAGACCAAAGTCTAAATCTTTCAGGACTTTTCTTAAAATGGGTTCTGCTGATTTTCCTGCATCCTTTGATCTTATTTTGGCAGCAAGACCTTCACTCAATCAGCTGAGAACACCATAAGCAGCTCATTCATTTTGTTAGACTGACAAAAACTAATTCTGTCATTGTACATTCTCACCCCAAAAAACTTAATATCATTATTATGGATCTATACAGTTTCATCAATGTTGACCATTATCTCTCTGATCTCACAGAGTGTGAACCTGTAGCCAGCACTCATGAATGGCTTTAAAACTTAATTTGCTTTTTCAAAGAGTGCAAACTTAACTGAATGCTGGCGGTTATGTTGCTGCTGGGAGCTCATTGTACATTCATATTTTCATGCATGCATGCAGTTCAGGTGGGCATACAAATCCACTGCAAATACATTCACCTTGCTGTTTAGAGCAGCAACTCGGCTGAAAACTTCATCTTGAAAGAAACTAGCAGCAGATAAAAACATGTTTACCCTTTGAGATTCACATACTCTGTACTTTGCTCATAAAAAATCAAACAGAAACGTTTAATTTTTCTTTTTTAAATGCATCCCGTTTTCCTTTAAGGAAAACGGGATGCATTTTAAAAAACAACTGCTTTATTAAAAAAGCAGTCACAGACATGGTGGTCTGCTGACCCCAGTAGGCCACCATCCCTGTGAGTGCTCGCCATTCCTAATGGGGTCGCAAATGCCTCATGAATATTAATATGGCAGGCAATTTTCAACTCCATTAGGAGTCGCTAACAGTGTCTGAGACTGTTGTTCTTTTGTCAATCACTTTGGCCCTTGTTCTGGCTAAACCACAGATAACACATTTAAGATCCTCTACTTTCTGATCAGTTGTTAAAGGTGGACGAGGGGTAGCCATCGATCTTCTAAGATGATCTGCTTTGGGTTTGGTTGTCATCGCTTTCTCAGAAGATTAGGATTCTTGTTGTGATTTACTGGTTTTTGCTATTGTTTACCAATTTTTTCCAGGCCTTTTTCTATTGTATACGACTTATAGCACTTGTTATTACAATGATAAAATATTTGATCCTCTTCATCCATCAGTTTCAATCTTTTGTGAACTTTGCCTTGCCATATTTCTGCAGCATCTCAAACTCTCTTCTGTCCAGCCAAAGTTGATGTTAGCTTTTCTTTCAGATTTGTTTGGCATGTGACATTTTTCTTTGTTGAAGAGATCCTCAGATTTTGTAGTTAGAAACACTCTGTCACAAGGTAAAGATCCTCTGCTACCATCTTCTTTGCTCATGTTTATGAATTTGAATCAACCGAAAGACTTAAACAAAAACAATAATAAAATTAATTACCAATATGATGGCTAAAACACATCATCATAGAGCCACCATTTTGGGAAATGGCAGAAGGGTTGCTCTGAGGAGTTATTTTCTGTCTCTAAAAGCCTGTTTTAGCACCAAAATGGAGTAAGTAGGTCTCATGGTTTCTGAAATATCCCATCATCACTGCAACACATCCTCCATTTTTAAAAATATCGTCCAGAAAGCATTTGGCCCGCATTAGCAATGTCTACCTAAGCTAAATTACTTCTCTAATGATCCAAAAACACAAATCAAAAATGAAAATCTCTGAAAAACAATTTTTTACGGAGGTATATCAAGAGGTCAGGACTAGTTTAGTGGATTGATGTGAATGTGTGCATGCAAGTAGTCGCTATGCAATACCCCCAAGGAGGAAATGTGATCCCCCCCCAAAGGAGAGGAAGAGGACATATTGGTGGTCTGAATATTAGTGCTTTGAAAAAGGTTGCCACTTGTCAGATATGTTGGCTACTGGAAGAGAGCAAAGAGAGAATGCAGATTTAGTTCTGACAGAGTGCAGTTGGAATTTCAAATTCATAATGTCATGCCACAGGATGGGGCAGTCTCAGTAGAAGTCCCAATACAGAACCAGAAGGACCTTAGGTCAAACATGCCCAATCCTTCATGATACGACCACAAATGCAAAGTGAAGGATTGAACTTCTACCTCCGCCCCAGGGTATAGCAGCACCGGCTCATGACGAATAATCATGCTTCTCAAGACCCCATGATGTTAGAGAGTTCTATTGGACTCAATCATCGACAATTATGGTGCCTGAGGAGGAGGATTGCATGCTTGGTGCAATTCTAGAAGTAAATCAGAGTGGCCCAAATTTAGAAGTTAAGATGAATGTCCACCCATATCATTTGGAATCAATACTGGAGTTACCCGCTCCACTGTCCCAAACCTACCCCTCTTGGGAAAAGAGATCCAAATTGTAGGCATTACAAATCAGCAGTGCACAAACAAAATCTCAGCCCTAGTTCTAGTGAAAATGGGTTTGATGAAGGACAATTATCCATTTGTGAGATGTGATTCAAGTCCTGCGAACCTACCAGGAGATGACTTACTATGTAAATTAAATTGGGTGATTTACTGCATGCTGGAAGGTGTGAGAATGGAGACTCAGGCAGCCAATGCATCAGCCTGCCTAGGGACACTATTGCCACTGAGTGCAGAGAAAGAAACAACAGTTGTTTTAAAGAAGAATATCTCTGTTCCACTAAGATAAGCGGGTGAGAGCCAGGGCTATAGTTGAAAGAATGGGTTTTGAAGGGGCATGGCACCCGATGATAACTTCAACATAAATGCAGTAATCAAAGAGTTCATGTTGATTGGGTCAATGGTTTGAAACACTATACCTGTGGGGATGTTTCTGTAATGCTGGTAAGTGTGGTTAGGTTTTAATGTGCTCACAATGCAATTTCTATTATATGTTTTGATTATAGCATTAAAGTTCTCTGGACATTTCTCGGAATAAAATATTGCCTTTTAAAGCACACATGAAAAAATTAATGTCATATACCCTAGAGAGGTTTTAGTGGGTTCTCTAGTCAGCACGTGACCAAATGCATTGGATGGTTCGGGAAGAATAACTTTTTCTTCATGTGATTTACATTTTAAATGTATGAAAGTGAATGAAATAAAATATAAATATTATAGCACTTCCTATCCTCATCACAACAACTGGGTCTCTTTCATCTGGCCTCATCTGTAATCCAAATGCAAGACTAATCAATTTACAGCACTTCTTTTTCTAGATGCATCTGCTATATAAAAATGTTCTTTGATAAGATTTCTGCTTCTCATTGGAACTATGTTTGTGCTGTAGCAAATGTTTAGCATGAATGTTTACTTTTACTATCTCCCTCTGAAATTATCGTTCACTGCAAGTTAAAAATAAAGTTCTCCTTTTTTCTCTAAATATATCACTCTTGAGGTTTTCAAAATGACCAGTCTTCCCACCATCTCACTTAATGGTTCTCCCTTTTATAGAGGTGAGATCTTTGCTGTCACTAGGTGGGTGACCAGTAGGAATTCTATTAACCTACACAGTACGCACAGGCTTCATACACAGCCATATATATGCAGAATTCAGAGAGGATTCAAATACATGCATAGTAAGCATGCCTTGGATGTATGCAAGCATATTCAGTCTCTGTGCATATGCTAGGGTATTCTGCATGTCTCCGTTAGATACAAGGCAAGAACAGCTGCTGGTGCATGCAGGTTTCTAGTATGAGAGCAGTGTATACTTCACTGTGATGTTTTTAAAACTGGAAAATACTGGATGCGATGAAACCAGGGTTAAGTTCCCCTGTCAAAAGCAGGTGGAAGTCATGGTAGGAAAATAACCCACTAATGGGGTATGATATGTGTAAATAATGGTAGTAAGTCCATTGTTTAGGTTGTTCCCCAGAAATATAGCCCTGGGAAGGATCCAGAGTTTTTCCTTAATAACTTTCAATGGATTGCACAAATGGCTGCTTGGCCCACAGACAGGCGGAGTCAATATTTAGGCCCCTTGCTCATTCGGGACCTTGAAATGGCATAGCAAGCGGCCAATCCTAGGAGATTGACACCATACGCTGGGATCAAAGTCAGTATACTAGAACAATTATGGATGGATGGCAAAATGCATCACATACAATTACACCAGTTGATAGAAACAAGTGGTGAAACCCTGTGTTCTTTTTTTTATAGACTGAAGGATCTCGCCGTTCGATGGTTGCAGTCAGAAATTGCTACCAAGGAGAAAATTCTTGCTAAAATGTATCTTGAAATATTTTTTAATTTGCTAAAAACACATACAAATGTGGGAGAAGCAACATGGTAAGGTTGCTTAAGCCTCTGCTGTTGAGATTGGTCTCTTGAGCTCTGTTAAAACCCAGATGCAATGTGGGACACTCATCAGCCTTGACAAAGGTGTCAAAACCACCATTGATAAAGAAGCTAGAACCAATGACTTCCCCCATATCTAAAAATGGATCTCATTAGTCTCCAGGCCCTCAATACTTAGAATGCGGACCTTGGGGACATATAACTTGCAGCTGTCCCCACAGAAGGTGAGCTGACTGAAGTGGGCACAGCAAAAAGGGTTATGCGGGTAGATAATGCAGCACTCACAAAATTTCATTATCCGTTGAGGGTGAATGGTCAACTTGTCAAGGCCTTGTTGGGTACCGGTTGCAGCCAATCAGTCATGATGTCTCATATGACTGGAGACATTTTGGACTCAACTGAGGAGACCATTCAAATAAGATGTGTACACGGGGAACAGAGATAATTTCCTGTAGTCATGATGAGGATTCAAGAAAGGAATCAGGAACCAACTATGCTGAAAGTTGGGCTGATTCTATAATTGCAAGGGTCTCTTATTCTATTAACCCATTACCCCAAGTTCGATATGTTATTGAAAGAGCAAATGGGAACAGATGAGCGATAGTTAGATGAAGCCGTATTTGTTGCAGAAGAATGGGAAGAAGTAGTCCTAAAGGAGAGAAAAAGTAGAAAGGAGTGAAGAAGAGACGAATACCAGGAGCCCAAACCAACAGATGTATTATCTGTGGCAGAGGTTTGGGAACAGGATCGAGATATTTGGGCTTCTAAGAGAGAAGACCCCTTCCTACAGAAAGCATTTGCTCAGGCTAAGAAAGAGGAGATTTATAATGATGTAGGCCATTTTTTTAAAATGGTTTGTTATCTAGAAAAGCAGAAATAGATAAACCCACGCAATTATTGGTCCCACAACCTTTTAGGGAAAATATTTTATTCTTGGCACATAGCCACTTGTTAGCAGTCATTTTGACCAAGAAGAAAACGATACTCAGAAATGTTTAGAGGGCCAGGATATTTTCTCAGATTAAGAAGTTTTTCCGAGTGTGTGAGGTGTGCCAGAAGTTGAGTCAATATCATCCCTGTAGGGCTCCACTATTCCCTTTCCCAATTATTGAATAACCATTTAAAAGGGCTGGGGAGACATTATAAGGTCCCCTTCTCCCATCAATAAAGGTTATCAGGTTGTGTCCATCATGGTAGATTATGTGACGTGATACTCTGAAGCCATACAATTTGATTAAAACAACCTAACAGCACCCAAATATCAAATGCGATGATTGATATTTTTTCCAGGGTGGTCATCCCTCACGAAACAGTAACAGAACAGGAAACTGCCTTTACTCCAATATGGGCCATCAAGCATGTTACAAAGCCAGATATAAAGCAGACCCACACCTCAGCATACCATCCTCAGACAGATGGGCTGGTAGAAAGGTATAATTATATGCTGAAAATTACCCTAAAGAAATGTATTGGATTAAAGGCTCAAGGCTGAGATCAAATGTTGCTATAAGTATTATTCGCCATAAGATGTCAGGAACAAAAGTTGGCAGAATTTTCCCCTTATGAATTATTTTTGGACAAAAAGCTAAGAACTCTGCTAGACATGGCTAGGGAAATATGGGAACTATGTCACTAAGTTACAGATGAAATTGGGGAAATTAAGGGAAATAGTCCCACAAAATTTGGAGAGAGGACAGAGAGAGCAGAAAATTCGCTATGACCGGAAAGCTAAATTGAGAACTTTACAATTAAGTGCTTCAGTCCTTTTATTACTTCCTTCGTCAGATAATAAAATGTTGAGCCAGTGGCAAGGACCCTTTATAGTGATTAGACATATAATCCCCATAGCATAAAGTAGATAATTAAATACAACTGGTAAGGAATCTCACATTTACCATGTGAATCTATTTAAGAAATGTGAAGGACCTGTCCCAGCTTTATATAGTAAACCTATATATTGTCAGCCTGAATTTAAAGAAGATGATCAATCAATCAATCAATCAATCAATCAATCAATCAATCAATCAATCAGACCTGAAAAACTACTGGCCCATCTCTCGCCTTCCCTTCGCAGCCAAAGTCATTGAGAAATTCATCAATGCACAACTGACCACCTTCATCGAAGAGATTGCCATACTTGACTCCTCCTAGTCCGGATTCCGCAGCACCCTCAGCACTGAGACCGCCCTCCTTGCCGCCACCGATGACAACCGCATGCCACTCGACCAAGGACACACCGCGGCCCTCATCCTGCTACCTCTCCACTGCCTTCGACACTGTCGCCCACCGCACTCTTGCAACCAGACTCCACAACGCTGGCATACAAGGACTTGCCCTCGATTGGATCTGCTCCTTTCTCACCGGCAGAACCCAATGGATCAGACTCCCACCCTTCCTCTCCGAACCCACAGAGATCAACTGCGGAGTACCCCAAGGATCATCGCTCAGCCCCACGCTCTTCAACATTTACATGGCCCCCCTCACCGCCATCGTCAGACAGCATGGGCTCAGCATAGTATCTACGCCGACGACACCCATCTCATCCTCTCCCTCACAAATAACCAAGAAGACACCAGACTCAGCTTCCAAGAAGGAATGAAAGATGCTGCAGCCTGGATGAGCAACAGCTGCCTAAAACTGAACTCAGAGAAGACAAAGGTCCTCGTCCTTGGACCCTCCCCCACCGCGTGGGACAGCTCCTGGTGCCCCGCTGCCCTGGGAAACCCAACCATCCTGACGGACCATGCCAGGAACCTCAGCATCATTCTAGACTCCTCCCTCACCATGACTTGCCAGGTCAACGCCGTTGCCTCCACCTGTTTCAACTCCCTCCGCATCCTCCGCAAGACCTTCAAGTTGATCCCACCTGAAGCCAGAAAAACCATCACCCACGCACTCATTACCAGCAGATTGGACTATGAAACGCCCTCTACGCGGGAATCCACAAATCCCAGCTACAGAAACTCCAGACCATCCAAAACACAGCAGCCAGACTCGTCCTCTTCAACCCATGACATAAGCACATAACCCAACACCTGCGAGACCTCCACTGCCTCCCAGTCGAAAAGAGAGTAACTTTAAAGCTACTCACCTATGCCTACAAATTCCTCCACAAAAAGAAAAATTGATGGACAGAATGCAGAACAATGTCATACATTCACCCCAGTACAGAGATCTGGGCCTAAATCCATTGTTTTTTTGCTCACCATGCCATTCCAGTTTAGACCCATCCATATGCAAATCAGTCTTGACCCTGAGCCCCAATTGGAACAGTCCAGCCCGAACTGCCAGGCCAGGTCTTCCATGGACTGGAAACAAGCATCCTAGGACTAGTTTTGGGCTTTCAGCCCTCATCAGCCATATTGTCAGCCCAAAGGATGATCGGTTAGAAGTTGAGAAAGTAGAGTCACTTGAGACAGCTTTTAAATATTAACCCAACTTTTCCCTTACAACAGCTAAAACTCATATAATACAACATAATATAGCAACTGAGCCTGTCAAAATAAGGATTTGGTAGAGTTTTATTTTCACTGAGGCAAGATGAACAGTTATAAGTGAAGACGTGGGAAAATATTAGTTCTTGGAGTTATTGAAACCTTTATTAGCTAATGGAATTCATTATTAGTGTTAGTCCGGAAAGCAGATGGCACATTCTGGTTTTTATCAACTCGGGGAATTTAATATATCCAAAATATCCAAATTCAATGCATATCAGGTCCCAAGAATAGACAAGATGATTGTAAGGGCTAATATACTGAGGGGCAGATTTATGAGCCCCTTGCGCCACTTTTGCGTCACTTTTAACATGGGAAAAGTGAAGCAAAAGTGGCGCAAGGGGCTCATAAATCTGCCCCTGAGTTTTCTCTAACTTCTTAAAGTCCACAGTGCTATTGGCAAGCCGTAATCCCCTAGTGTCACGAACCCACGTACCTCAAGATCTTTTCTTTATAGAAAAACCCACCCCTATCTCGTGCATCCTGCACTCCATAAATGTATGTGCTGCTTGGTGTTACTAATGTGGTGTTTATGGTGCTAATATTTGGTCATGTCATGAGCTTTGCCTATGTGGTCATGTCATGATCGTGATCTTTGCCAATGCTTGTTATTTTAACTGTGCTGCTCGCCGCTTGCGAACAGAAATGAAACATGGAACGCTTTTAGGAATCAAGGAAGTACACAAGAGCTGCAGTACTCATGGTGCAGTGAGCGCTGGACATTCGTCATTTGGAATGCTTCGCTCGCATTTCGCTCGCAGCTTTGACAGTACATTGCTCATCTTTTGTTTGCCTCGCTTCTTTATGGAAACGTAACGTAACGCGAGGGCACGTACTCACGCTCTTCCCACAAAAGTCTCTGGGTGTGGCTGGAGTATTTAAGCCACACCCGGATTCTGGAAGATGCTTAGCCTTCCAGCCTTGCATCAGGAAACATCGCGCTGACCTCGATCCTCCATAGGTTTCCACTTACCTTCTTTTCAGCACTCCAGCTCCCTGAATTCTTCATGCCTTCGTTCCGGCTGCTTGAATCTTCGTTCTTCACATTATTTGCACCATTCTTCAGCGAGGAGAGACCCGCAAATAAAGGAAAGAAAAGCTAAGTGACATTTTCTTTAATACTTCTGGCACCCATCGCAAGAAAGACAGATTTAAAGAATACTAATTTTTGAACACACCTTTGTGACACGGAAAACAAAGGAACCAGAACTTTGACACTGAAAACAATGTAACGAAAATATTAAGGTTGCAATATGTATTTTTCTATGCTGTTTTATTTAATCTCTTTTTAGAAAACACTGATTAAGAAAACGAAATAACAGGAAGATAGTGCAGTAAGTGTACAAGAATATAGAGGAAAGCGTAAAAGAGTAAAAGCAATTAGGTTGTCTTCTTCTATTGTGCAGAATTATTAATAGTGGCATATTGTTTACCCATAGATTCCCACAACTGCTTAACAAGACACATCTAGCAGAAAACCAGGGAAGAACATCAGAATCCTACATCTCGCAACAACTTCCTGGACGCGAAGCCTAATTCTGTAGCATCGCAGGTAGGCACTTAGTAGCAATAAATATTTAGTCAAAAAAAAAGGTGAACTTCAAGATCTAAGATCAGAATTTCAGCAGAGTAAAAAGCGTTAAGGATTTTTCTTGTTGCCTCGCAGGTCGACTACAGGAACTTCATTAGCGTCGAATCCGGCCCTCCTCCCTCAATCTTATAATCAACCTGAAGAGTATATTAGATATCTTGGGTTGTTGGGTAAAGTTATAGGGAGTTTGGCCCATAGCGTCTCTGCGAAACTACTCCAAGCACCTTACAGGTAAGAGTTGGAGAACTCAGGTAAGAGTGCTTGGCATACCCTGACAGAAGGCTAAGCCCACGTAACCAGTTTCGCCCAGACGCTATGGATCAAGCTTCTCCGGTGTCCTTACAGGACATAGCTAATATGTTGGCTGAAATAAAGTCTGAAAACGCAGAAATGCGTAAAGATATTTCAGCGTTACAATCTCAGGCCCAAATAAATCCAACCCAATGGTCTTTTCCTTCAAGTAAAAAACCAGTGTTAAAACCACCGACTTTTCAACCTAATGCGCAACACGTGTTCAGTGGAGCATATACTTCAGCTTCTACATTTCCTACTCAAATTCAAGTAGTAACACCTGTCTCAGTACCTCTGGCGCCGCCAGAAAGATTTCATGGAGATTGTAATACATTTACTGTCTTTTTAAATCAGTGCCATTTACATTTTGTAGCAAAACCCACCGCTTTTCCAGATGACTCATCTAAAGTTGCTTTCATTTTATCATATCTAGGAGGGGATGCTGCTTTATGGTCTGTACCTTATGTAGAAAGAAATGACCCAATTCTGTATGACTTATGACTGTTTAAAAATACTATGAAAAAGCTATTTGCAAAACATGTGTTTGTGCAATCGGCAGATCATGAATTACTGAATTTAAAATAAGGAACCTCAGACCTTCTACATTATATATCAACCTTTAATAGGTTGGTAATTGAAGCAGAGTGGCCAGAGGAAAAATGAGTATCATTGTTTTATCGTGGTTTGAGGGACGACTTAAAGGATATGGTCACGCAAATCTCGGATCCCCCCACTGATAGTGAAGAATTTATAGATTTAGTGGTAAAATTAAATCATCACATTTCTGAGAGAAAAGGCGAGAGGGGCAAAACCGATCACAGGATGTTTTCATTTAAAGAAAAACCTATCAATAGAAATGAATCATCTACCAAATTAGACTTGGTTGAGCCCATGCAAATTGGAACCATTAGAGGGCCCTTAACCATAGAAGAGAAAGAAAAACGCCGCAAAATAAATCAATGTCTTTACTGTGGAAAAAAAGGTCATTTTGTAAAAGAATGTCCGACCCGACCAACTAGACCCAAAACAAAATCTACAGAGGTCATTGCTACACAACAGTCGGAAAACTAAACAACTCGATAGATAGAGAGGTCACTTTATCGAGTGTTCAAACTAGTTTGGCCTCCACAAACTCAGCTACTTCACACTGTCATCTTAGTATCAGAGTTTTGCTGCAGTCTAAAACTGATAAAACTAGAACTTGGTCCATAGATGCACTGATTGATTCAGGGGCTACCGGTAATTTTGTGGACACTCATTTATTCTCTGAGTTAGGATTGCATAAAGTCATAAAGGAAACACCAGAGATAGTACGAGCTGTTGATGGGAAAGAATTAACTTCAGGTCCTACACAATACAATACTGAGTTGCTAACCATGACTTGTGCTTCAAAACATATTGAGGATATAAGTTTTGACATAATCGATGCTCCTCAGTTTCGTTTAATCTTAGGTATACCATGGTTGGTGCTCTATAACCCTTATATAGATTGGACTCAGAGAACGATATTGTTTAAATCCGACTTTTGTCATACTACTTGTTTACAACATTATTCTGGCACAGAGTTGTTAATACAGGGTTATGATTTTCCTAAAGAATCGAAAAGTGTTCTAATCATCGAAGGTGTTCCAGAAGTATACAGTGACCTGATTGATGTGTTTGACAAAAAAAAAGGCCAATACATTACCCCCTCATAGGGATTATGATTGTCAAATAGATCTAGTACCTGGAGCAACCCTTCCGTGTAGTCGCATTTATGCGTTAACAGAAAAAGAGAATGAGCATTTACGTGAATACCTGGATGAATATCTGGAAAATGGTTTTATAAGACATTCAAGGTCCCCAGTCTCATCTCCTCTCTTTTTTATTCCTAAGAAAGGAGGGGAGTTACGCACGTGCATTGACTATCGCGCCATCAACAATGTAACTGTGAAAAATAGGTATCCATTACCATTAATACCAACATTACTTGACCAAATCAAAGATGCAACCATTTATACGAAACTGGATTTGCGGGGGGCTTATCACCTAGTAAGAGTCCGAGAGGGCGATGAATGGAAGACGGCCTTCCGGACCAAATTTGGTTTATACGAATATCAGGTCATGCCCTTCGGACTCTGTAATGCCCCTGCAGCGTTTCAGTTTTTTATAAATGAGGTCTTACGAGATTTACTGGACATATGTTGTATTGTGTATATAGACGACATACTAATTTATTCAAAGAACAAGTCCGATCATGTAAAACAGGTAAGAGCCATTCTTCAACAGCTTTTACAAAATTCCCTATTTGTAAAATTGGAAAAAAGCCTGTTTCATGTAACCACCGCAGACTTTTTAGGCTATATTCTCAGTCCTTCAGGAATAGAAATGGATCCGAAAAAGATTCAAGCTATCACGGAATGGCCTAGCCCCACTACCATCAAACAGGTACAAAGTTTTTTGGGATTCGCCAATTTTTACAGGCGTTTCATTGACAATTTTTCTAAAATAATTACCCCAATTACCAAGTTGTTAAGAAAAAATGTGAAGTTTGAGTGGACAATAGAAGCTGAAACAGCTTTTCAAGCGTTAAAAGACCAGTTCACAACAGCCCCTGTTTTAAAACATCCAGATCCAGCACAACCATTTATTGTTGAAGCGGATGCTTCACAATATGCTATTGGAGGTATTTTATCTCAGAGAGACAGGAACACTGGTCAAATGCATCCCATTGCGTATTATTCTAGGAAACTGTCTCCCACAGAACAAAATTATGCCATAGCTAATAGGGAATTATTAGCTATAAAAGCAGTGTTTGAAGAATGGCGCCATTATCTGTTAGGGGCTAGACATCCTGTAACTATATATACGGATCATCGAAATTTACAGTCTTTGAAATCTGTCAAAGCCTTGTCTGCTCGTCAGTTGCGCTGGACGCAGTTTTTTAATGATTATGACTTTATCATCACTTACCGCCCAGGAAAGGAGAATAACAAGGCGGATGCCTTATCTCGCATTGGTATAAGTGATGAGTTGAATACAAAACAAGACAAAGTACAGCCGATTCTTCCGTTGGAACGTTTTCACATAGGATTGATAGACACTAATGTGTTAACAGATGTTTCAATGGCTTTGAGAACACAATCTAAAGAGGAGTGGAGTACTAAGTATCCCTCATTGCAATGGAGAAATGACTTATTGTATATGAACAATCAAGTTTACGTGCCTACTACATCTATTCAAAGACGAATTTTAGAAACTTATCATGATTCTTTGTTATCCGTTCATCCTGGAGTCACTAAAATGTATTTGTTACTTAAGAGAAATTTTTGGTGGCCTACCATGTTCAAAGATATTCAAGATTATGTCAATACCTGTTCTGTGTGCATTCAAAACAAAACAACTCATCAGGCCCCTAGTGGCTTATTGTTACCCTTACCCGTACCACCTCAACCTTGGCACACAGTTTCTTTAGATTTCATAGTAGAGCTACCTCGTACGAAAGATGGCTTCACTACCATTTTAACTGTTATAGACCAATTTTCACGAGAAGCGCATTTTATTCCACTGAAAAAACTCCCTTCTGCCCTTGAGTTAGCTCAAGTCTTTGTCAAAGAAATAGTAAAATTACATGGAATACCGTCTGTTGTACTTTCGGACAGAGGTCCACAATTCATTTCGCATTTTTGGCAACAGTTAGGAAAATCTTTGAACATGGAAGTGCGTACGTCGTCCAGTTATCACCCTCAAACTGATGGTTTAACGGAACGCACGAATCAAACCATAGAACAATTTCTGAGATGTATGTTAAGTACCTGCGATCAAGAATGGTCCGATATTTTGTGGGCTATGGAATTTGCTTACAACAATTCAGAGCATTCTGCTATTGGAATGTCTCCTTTTTTTTGTAATCATGGTTTCCATCCTAAAGACACTATGGAGTTACAGAAAGTAACAGGTGATATCCCATCAGTCACAGAGTTTGTAACTCGATTGGTAACACTTCAGCAACAGGCACAAGAATCCTTAGCACAAACAAAAGAAACTCAAAAGAAATTCGCTGATAAACATAGGTCGAAACCTCCTTCTTATGTGGTAGGTGACAAAGTTTGGTTATCTACAAAAAACTTAAGAATAAAAAGTCACAAGGCGTTTCGTCCCCGATTTATTGGTCCTTTTGTCATAGAAAGAATTCTTAATCCAGTCAGTGTGAAATTGTCACTTCCATCCAACTTCCACTTTCATCCGGTATTTCATGTCTCTTTAGTGAAACCATTTAATCCCAAAACTAGACTCACAGCTGGTCCATCGGCCATTGAAGTAGATGGAATTCCAGAGTTTGAAGTAAAAGCAATTCTGGATTCTAAACGTATTAAAAAGAAATTGTTTTATCTTATAGACTGGAAGGGGTATGGCCCGGAAGAACGTTCTTGGGAACCCTTGGCCAATTTACAAAATGCTCCTAAGGCATTAAAAAGGTTTCATGCTCGTTATCCTGAGAAACCAAAACCAGTTCCCAGGGTTTTAGGGGGGATTCTACGAGGGGGGTACTGTCATGAACCCACGTACCTCAAGATCTTTTCTTTATAGAAAAACCCACCCCTATCCCGTGCATCCTGCACTCCATAAATGTATGTGCTGCTTGGTGTTACTAATGTGGTGTTTATGGTGCTAATATTTGGTCATGTCATGAGCTTTGCCTATGTGGTCATGTCATGATCGTGATCTTTGCCAATGCTTGTTATTTTAACTGTGCTGCTCGCCGCTTGCGAACAGAAATGAAACATGGAACGCTTTTAGGAATCAAGGAAGTACACAAGAGCTGCAGTACTCATGGTGCAGTGAGCGCTGGACATTCGTCATTTGGAATGCTTCGCTCGCATTTTGCTCGCAGCTTTGACAGTACATTGCTCATCTTTTGTTTGCCTCGCGTCTTTATGGAAACGGAACGTAACGCGAGGGCACGTACTCACGCTCTTCCCACAAACGTCTCTGGGTGTGGCTGGAGTATTTAAGCCACACCCGGATTCTGGAAGATGCTTAGCCTTCCAGCCTTGCATCAGGAAACATCGCGCTGACCTCGATCCTCCATAGGTTTCCACTTACCTTCTTTTCAGCACTCCAGCTCCCTGAATTCTTCATGCCTTCGTTCCGGCTGCTTGAATCTTCGTTCTTCACATTATTTGCACCATTCTTCAGCGAGGAGAGACCTGCAAATCAAGGAAAGAAAAGCTAAGTGACATTTTCTTTAATACTTCTGGCGCCCATCGCAAGAAAGACAGATTTAAAGAATACTAATTTTTGGACACACCTTTGTGACACGGAAAACAAAGGAACCAGAACTTTGACACTGAAAACAATGTAACGAAAATATTAAGGTTGCAATATGTATTTTTCTATGCTGTTTTATTTCATCTCTTTTTAGAAAACACTGATTAAGAAAACGAAATAACAGGAAGATAGTGCAGTAAGTGTACAAGAATATAGAGGAAAGCGTAAAAGAGTAAAAGCAATTAGGTTGTCTTCTTCTATTGTGCAGAATTATTAATAGTGGCATATTGTTTACCCATAGATTCCCACAACTGCTTAACAAGACACATCTAGCAGAAAACCAGGGAAGAACATCAGAATCCTACATCTCGCAACAACTTCCTGGACGCGAAGCCTAATTCTGTAGCATCGCAGGTAGGCACTTAGTAGCAATAAATATTTAGTAAAAAAAAAAGGTGAACTGCAAGATCTAAGATCAGAATTTCAGCAGAGTAAAAAGCGTTAAGGATTTTTCTTGTTGCCTCGCAGGTCGACTACAGGAACTTCATTAGCGTCGAATCCGGCCCTCCTCCCTCAATCTTATAATCAACCTGAAGAGTATATTAGATATCTTGGGTTGTTGGGTAAAGTTATAGGGAGTTTGGCCCATAGCGTCTCTGCGAAACTTCTCCAAGCACCTTACAGGTAAGAGTTGGAGAACTCAGGTAAGAGTGCTTGGCATACCCTGACACCTAGATAAAGAAAAGAAAGTCTTCTCAACTCCAAGTGGGTTATTCACTGTTTTACCCTTTTGGGCTACATGGGGCCCCTGCAACCTTTCAAAGCATGATGAATACTCTATTGTATTCTCATCAGGATTATGTAGCCACCTACACTGATGATATTATAATAATCTTTAGGCTTAATTGGGCTGAACAATTTACCCATCTGTTGGCAGTCCTAGAAACATTAGACCAAAGTGAATTAAAAGTAAATCTAAAGTAGAGCAAACTAGCCTTTAGACAGGAGAAATATATGGCTTATTTAAGGGGTAAGGGATATTTTAGACCTCAAGAAAAAAAGTTGCGGATATAAATAAGGTACCCTTTCCTGGAACCAAAAAGATATCAGGACCTTCTTGGGGCTGTTAGGTTATTACTGGAGATTTATCCCTGGGTTTTTTGAGTATGCAGTGTTCCTTACTGAGCACCTAAAAAGTGTAATACTAATCAGGTATTAAAAAATCCTGCATCTGAGGTACAACGGGCCATCTTAAAGACAATAATTACTTCTGAGCTAGTGTTGCATTCGCCACATTTTGACATACCCTGTGTATTACAGATGTGTCAGGAGTTGGGTTGTGAGCTATCCTCTCATATAAGATAGGTCTTTCATGCCCTTCAGAAACTTTTTGTATTAGCCGAAAGCTTTTACAAAGGGAACAATATTACTCAGCAGTAGAAATAGAATGCCTGGCTGCAAGGTGAGCTATTTGGTGTTGAAGATACTATTTAAAAGGTAGAAAAATTAATCTGTACACTGACCACGCACCATTGGAATGGATTACTAGAGAAAATGCCAAAATAGTGAGACGGTTTTTATCTGTTCTAGGGCTCCAACTTTTCCAATTCAAAACCCATCATCGGTAGGGAAATGTGTTTTTTTTCTCAGGAAACCTGCAAAACAATTCTTCCTGAGTTGAAAAATGTAAGAAAAGGGAGATGTGAAGTAAACGAGGTAGAAAATTCAAACTTACCTGCAAAATCCAGGCCTCAAAAATCACCTCCCTCTTCTCACTCACCTTCAGCCAGCCAAAGAAACTGTACAACATTAAGGGGGAAGGGAAGAAAAATTGGAAACAGGACTCATGACATAGGAGGCAAGGAAAGAGGGAGAGGACATGCAGCAAGTAAAACTAAAATAGGACTTAACTTTTAAACAGGAGGAGAAATAGGAGGAGGCGCCAGTGGGAGAAATAGGAGGAGGCACCAGTGAGAGAAATTGGAGGAGACACTATGGATAATGGCCTAGGACCTGAATTCCGAGAACTGCTTGAATCCTTTGGAGCAGGACGCAGAGGGTGAGACTTTCACTGCTAACCACCTCTGGACCAGTGGACCCTGCTGACCTGCTTGCTGATTGAGGACTGTTTTGCTGCCCAAGGCCTGCTGTTGATGCACCAGTACTCTTCTGCTGCTGTAAGCTGCCTGCTGAATTCAACCTACCTGTGTGGACCCAGTCAGCTTGCTGGCACCCTGTTCAAGAAACAGGGACATAATAGACTCATTGACGAAACTCTGTGTAACTCGCAGTGCGATGCACCTCTCCATTGGTTAAGGTCCAGTGTGACGCAGCTCATCCTTGACGCTGAAGCATCTCTTTACAAGTCTTAAAAACCCTACGTCGCTTTTTTGCACTGACGTAGTTCCATGCTGACATAGCCGCACCGCGACACATCCTATCCTCAGCACAAATGCATCGTAGCGTACGCCCGACTCCACATCACATCTTGTTGATGGAAACTGACTTTACTCATGCGGGAAGCATCGCCACATCAGACTTCACATCGAAGCTCCTTGTCGATGGCTCCTCATCACCGGCCTGCACAACTTCGTATCTCAACGCCCATGCACAAAGTGCTGTTTAGCTAATTGAACTCAGCCCTGTATCTGGCCTGCACACATTGCTGTTAGCCTTAATTTGTGACTTCGACCCAGTCTACCACATCCAAATAACCACGGTTTGTGGTTTTTGCTTCTTAGCGCTTGATTTAATCAATAACTTTAAAACTGCATATCTCCAGTTCCACTCATTTGATTTGTGTTGTTTTGGTCCTAATTTATTAATTAAATTTTACTCTAATTCTTTCTAAATTGGTGTGGGATTTTTCTTGTGTTGTTTTTTCAATTTATTACTGTTTGATGTGCTGCATAAATGTCTTGCTTCTTAGTTAAGCTTGACTGATTGTGTGCCAAGCTACCAGAGAGTAAGCACAGGTTAATTTAGGGTTGCTTGTGTCTTCACCATGACAAGGATTATAGTTGCTGCTTGAGTATAGGTTCACCCCCTAAATCAGTAGCCCAATTTCTTACAATTCAAAATTAACTGTAACAAAGAGCAATATTCTGAAGTATGAAAACTTTCAAAAGCACACAAGATAGGGGGCCTTCAATTAGGGGGGTCTTGTGTTGCACTCTTTTCATTGAAGCAGTCATGACTGATATGCATATAGCTGGATGCAAACTGAGGTGACACGGTGTGCAAACAACAATGGACTGGGATGTGGCCTGAGTAATTACCTATGGCTGTGATTATTTCAAGCATTTCATCCATTACATTAATGTATTCTTAAGCAGACCTATAGGCTGTCAGACCCTCACAGCCTCCCCACCCCTGTGGCTATGGCCCTGGTGAGAGAACGGCCATCTAAGAAAATGGCATATGCTCCTTCTAGTGCTAAGATAATTAGATAATTATAAATAGAGAAAGGAAGGGAGGGGTTGAAGATTCATGCATAGAAATTCTGAGTTACAGCTATAATGTAGCAGTGTTTCTAAATGTTCTTTTTGTTAGCCAGTATTGTTGCCACTATCTTTTTTGTCTTCATAGTAACCACTATACATATTGTACCGGCCAGTTTTAGCTGGGTGTACACCTCACCCAGACACTGTAAATCTGCAAGTTCCAGAGTTAAGACAACTATTAAATCAGTTAGTGGCTAACTATAAGTGACTTAGACAGTTTGTTTTACAATCAGTGGCAACAGGGTCCATAGTTCCTAGCCCAATCAACTGCAACTGGGTACATAGTTCCCAGCCCTGCACAAAAAATACATCCTACAGTGCAAACAATCAGTCCACAGACTATCATGGGTAACGCAGTCACAAAACGAGACGAGATTTAATTTTGGATTACTTTTAAAACATTGGGGTGCGGTCTATCCTCAACCAACACCCCAGTATAAACACAGAATCCTGACTGTTTACACCTGTAGAAGCGTATACTACAGGGGAACAATCAGGCCCTTAGCATGGTACCAAGTTGCTCGTAATTTTCCGACCCAAGTGTTTACGCACGGATTGGATTTATGAGTCATTCATGGTACATTATTTACTGTGTTTTCATATAATTGCAATATTGTATTTATTCATTTTATCTTTTATTTTGCAGAGTTTTATATAGCGCGAACTTGACTCGAATCGGGTATCAGAGCGCTTCACATAGCACCAGTTCCATTACAGGAGGACACATTAATTTTTTTGTTAGGCACAGGGAGATTAAGTGATTTGCCCAGAATCACAGGATGTTCAGCGTCATTGCCGAGACTCAAACCCAGTTCCCCAGATTCAATGTCGGCCGTCCTAGCCGTTAGGCCAACTCCTCTATTTTTTGGTACCCGTGTATCTGTGGATTAAATTTTGGAAGGCCAGTGTTTCATGTTTTACTATTATCAGTGACGATTAGCACTCTGGAAGATGTACACAGGCAGAGAAATGTTGTTCTGATTGTATTTCTGAGTTTCCTGGATTCGAGGTCGACTGCCCTAGCCGTTAGGCCAACTCCTCTATTTTTTGGTACCCGTGTATCTGTGGATTATATTTTGGAAGGCCAGTGTTTCATGTTTTACTATTATCAGTGATGATTAGCACTCTGAAAGATGTACACAGGCAGTGAAATTTTGTTCTGATTGTATTTCTGTGTTTCCCCTATTTTATTTTGCCTGTTATAGTTTCTGTGTGAGTGGTTTCTTGAGAGGGGTCTTGACTTCTGGGCGTTTCCAGTCAAGGGTTCACAATTTTTAAAGTAAAAATATATACATGAAGACAAGGCTACCCTCTCAACATGTGACAATTGATAACTCCGTCAGGTCCATAAGAATGGAAAAGGTAGATCAATTTCAGAGTTAATCAACAAATGAGAAAACAGTTAATAGTACAATACATTTTTGAAATTCAATGTTGTCTCAACATATTGATAAATGCAGAGGGAGAAAAACAGCAAGTTGACAGGGAAGCTCCAGTGCCGACTTGCATTTTGGTGGCGACCCCGGTATGGGTCTCACCTTCTTCAGGGGGTAAATACAAGCAAATGAAGACGCACCTGAGGAAAAAAATTGAAAACACTCTATATAATAAAATAATGAATTAATAAAATGCTGTGTGGCATGGATATGCACAACTAATACCCAGCACAGTGTGGAAAGCAAAAGCACAGGTTCTTGACAGTTGAATAAGCTAACCAGAATAGGTAAAAGAGAACGTGCACACAAGGAAGAACAAAAGTTACAATGACCGGTATACCCGATATGTAGTTAAAATAGCAATACCACTGTGTCAGACACCTGTGCCAGAGGAAAAAACAAGTGATATGGGTAAACATGCACACACACTCGTAGGAACGGTGTTTAAAGTGAGTCCAAGCAGAACGACTAGTGACAAGGCAACAGCCCTTTAGCAAAAAAGTCTACCTGGTAGGAACAGAAAAGATGGCAAAAAAACGTCCCTAGTAGGTAGACGATGAAGGGGCTCATGACCAGCGCCTAAAGTAACCAGATAACAAACATAAAAAAACAGCAGTCAGAGTAATCTCAAAAGAGGTATTTTAACAATGAAAGATGCACAACGGAAAAAACGTAGGCTTACTACCAAGATCTGTAGACCCAGTCCATGAGACAGGAGGGGTTAATGTCAGAGTCCTCGGGTACGGGACACCATATGGGGCACTAAGAGGTTCAAGGGATAACGTGATCCCTCCTAAGGGCCGCTGGTCCTCTCTAGTGTATGGTGAAGAATATATTAGGGCTAATGGTACATAATACAAATACTGATGAGCCTGAAATGCAAGATGGAAAAGCATGAGCCCTGGCACAAAAGGTTTGGGGCGACTGTATGCTGCACGCCCTACGCTGCATGCAGTATCTAATAGAATCAGCAGGGATGCAGAAACAAACGTGCCAAAAGCAAGGTCTGCTGGTTCCACAGTGCATAACAATGCCCGCTGGGGCCATAGTGCAGTAGGAGAACCTAAATTGCTGCTAATCAAAAGTCTGCCAGGTGCCTACTCTGCAAAAGTGACAGAGACCGCCCGAGAAATACACACCACATCACCACCTCGTACATGGAACAGAAGCCGAACGTCATAGTGGCAAGAGTCCCGGGTCGTAGCAACACTAGTCAAACACTTCTCACATAATAAAAAGCACTAGCTGACGATGTTGCGGTTGGGTCATTCCCCACGAAGGATATGACCCCAAAATGGAAGTGTACATGGCCGACGAAAGAGAGCCGATTGTGTGTACGGGGATAAGAGACACTATTACACCTCCTATGCATCTGCCCCTCGCTTCTAGAAACTCAAGAAATTGTTCTTCGTGAGATCTTCAGGAAAAAACAATTAAGGACATGCAGACTGTCCTGCAAAGCCATCACGTTTTGGGAAGTGGTAGCCAAAGAACTAGATAATACACAAGAATTAACTTGAGTGGCTCTGACAAGACTGCCTGGACTCTCCTCATCTGCACCTGACCTACTTACTGATTATTATTTGTTGTTTTTTTAACAGCCTTGCATCTTTTAAATTGCACTGATTATAAGCTTAATTTCTCTAATTTTAACAATTGATGAGGATCGAGTAATAATGACACAGTGTTTTCATCCCTTGCATCTTTCAAACTCCCATTCTTAAAGCATTTTGTATAATGTGCTTTTACAATCTTTTATGATTTTTAACAAAATCAAATAGAAGTATTATTGACTGACACTAGTCAAACAAGATGGGTTTTTAAATGGAAGCTCGCAAACATACCCTGACGTACGAGTCACGGAAGAGAATGGAAAAAGACCATCACGGTGGTGCCATGTTTAAATAGGCACTGGTTAAATATGTAACGGACATAAAAAAACAAATATTGAAGATCAATGGCCATGATACAATGAAACCAGAGTAAGATGCCAAGGACCTAGATGAAATGGCTCATCAATAAAGAAGGGACTGAAGCACCTGATTCCACGAGTCGAAATGGGAAAACCAAAAAATGAGCAAACTGAACATGAGGCTACAAAAAGACCGCCAGGGACAGGGCTTCGGAAGTTATATATAGAACAAGATAAAATACAAGAAAGGCTAAATTACAAAGGCTCCGTGCAAGAAATTAAACAAGTAAACATTGGGGAGCCTAGGAGAAGCATGGTGGATAAAAAACATTGAAAAAACACAAACATGGATATGGCAAACCATTCCACAACACATCGCAACAAATGTGCATAATAAGGCAACGGGGGAAGAATAGAAATAGGAAGGTGACAGGCCCACCAGGCAGAACAGGTGGACACGAGAAGGCAGAGGTTCACATGAGGAGAGACAGCAAATGTAACAAAAAGGGAGGAATATATTGTAATATAACAAGGGTACCCCCAAATTAAGATTCCTATCTCAGGGTTTTGAAGCAAATATTTTTGAACAAAAGTATATAGGAAACAATTTTAACAAAAATAATGCACAAACAATCAAACGCTTAAGATTTAAATCCCCATTGGTTGAATATGACTACTAATAGACATAATTTTCATTAAATCATTTTATTTCTTGTTACTTATATCTTTGTTTGTCTTTTAATCTTTTGTATTATAGTAGAGGGTCATTCCTTTCTTACTCTTATTTTGTATACATAACCCTTCCTTATACATATTTTTTATCAAAATCATTATATCATTTCATATTCATATAGACAATTGTATTTATACTACACATAGAAATACCAAAGGGAAAAACAAAAAAGAAAAGTGCGAGAAGTAATCATCAGTTATGGCTAATGCTTGATTCTACGCGCGTTTCGGCGTTCAACCTTCCTCAGGTGGCCATAATTTTGATAACTCCTACAATAAGAGAAACATAAACTATAATTGCTTGTACATATCAATACATGTTCAAGTGCACATTTATAATTTTAAAAATGCTTTCTATATCTACAGCTATCTACAAACATATTGATCCCAATCTTTATACACATTCCTGTACATATTATTTACAAAAAATCAAAAAAATCAATGTCATTCATTTTCAATTCACTTTTCAGGTCAGCAGTATTCTACATGGCATCATAACAGGTCCTGTGCTAAAAAGTCTTGAAACTATCCATATATCTAAGACGATATAGTCAACCCATCTATTGTTATTCCGGTTACCTTTACACTTTTTCTTAAACTTTTTTTATATATTAAGATTTATATTTATGCATCCCGTGACCTGATTTAGGAACTATTAAGGCAATTCATCAGCGAAAGATAAAATTCATTTGGTTTCTATTTTCTCGCTATACATTAGAACATTATCTGTATTACCTTATTTATTTTATTTTATATATTCCATGCCGTTAACTGATTTCCACTGGAAAGAAAATTAGAAGGTTGTTTTCGCCTTGTATTAAGATGTCTTATGACTTCTAGAGAGTGAAGGGACGTGTTTAGAGCCACTGGTTCTACAACAGAACATAACATAATAGGGATAATGTGGACATTTTTGTATTTTTATGTTATTCTAATTAACACAATCTCTATGATTCGAGTTTGTATATATAGCTCTAACTAACTTACTCTCAAATCTTCACGTGCTTCAAATGTGCATCGGATAAATGTTCCTGCCAGATTGAGGTGTATCCGCAAATGATCACTTTTTCGAATTAAGTTCTCGCGTTGTCTGGAAGAAAGCGCCATGTCAATATTTCTTTGCATTGCTACCTCTTTTTTTGTAGATGTTACTTACTACTACACAGAACCTGTAATTTCAGTACATTACTTACTAGAACATGGTGGCGTGTCACAAACTTGCGATGGATTGACAGTCTGTGGGATGCCACTCGTGTTTTAAAGATGCAACAACGCGTGTTGGAAAAAACTCATTGATCAGGTAGTATTGCCCTTCAATCTGGAAGAAAGCGCAATGCAAATATTCCCTGAATCTAACGTCTCGTCATGGGGATGCCAGTTACTATTTCTACAAACTTGTGATGATTATTAGATACTTACTAGCCAAACACAAACTTTCGGCGCTAGGACTGTCCCGCCCAAATCACGGCGCATATGTGAACCACTCGTGTTTTGAGGACGCAACAACGCGTGTTGGAAGAAGCTCACTGGTCAGGTAGTATTGCCCTTCAATCTGGAAGAGAGCGCAATACAAATGTTCCCTGAGTCTAACGTCTCATCATAGGGATACTAGTTACTATTTCTACAAGCTTGTGATGATTATTAGATACTTACTAGCCAAACACAAACTTTCGGCGCTGGGGCTGCCCCGCCCAAATCACGGCGCGTACGTGAACCACTCGTTTTTTCTAAAGACAGTGCAGTAGCGTCATCTAAAAGAAAGTATATATATTTTGGTGACTACCTAGAATATCCCGAGCTCAAAAGAGAAACACTTCTATGCTTGCTATTTAGCGAGGGGTCGATCCACACTTACCGGGTCATCATCCGTCTCTACTCATCCGGGTTCGGGGAATCGTATGGGCACAAAGACGCCGCCAGTGATTGGAGAGCTTGTTATATTTCACAAGCTTTCTTTCTATTGGTCAATTTTAATCTAATTTGACCTATCGTGCACTTTACAAAGCTAGTGTTCATTTACATGTTAAAGACGTACACACACGCCGTTACGTAAAATCACAGTCCTTATGAAAACAAACAGTGACATTATCATCAAAAGAACAAGGAAGGACAGGCATTACCACAGTTGATCAATTGTGGTCTGGCTTGAGTATTCACCCGCTTTCTAAAGTTAGTATTCATACGTAAGTTTACAGCGGTAAGGGCACATCAATGTGTTCTCTTCCCAGTTAGAACAAATTAGAACTATCTTGTTAGTGGATAGGGGAATTGGCTAAACCCATATATTTATTATTACTTCAATAATGCAGATTGTGTCAGTATCTGAAAAATAGTAATAATGCCTAGTGTCTACATTTTGTGACCCAATAGATAGACCCTAGCTTAAGGATCTAAAAATGCTTAATATATTGGCGCTGGTATCTAGTCATCACGTGCGCTATGTAACAGCCTGTCAAGTTACTATTTTTAAATGCAGGTCAATTGGAGAAAGCTAGTTATTGTAGCGAATCGCTTGGCTCCATGGGATCTCATTATTTAAACCCCTTCTGTATGTGTCCAGCGAAAATATCCAATAGACCTCTCTTCTTTTTCGTATCTCCATGCCTTGGGTTCCACTGGTATTGATTTTCTCCAAAATCAGCCATCGAATATTCTCTGTGGTGTGGTTAAAGTCAATAAAGTGCTGTACCAATGGTGCCTGTAGTTTTTTTCGTTTTAATAGCTGACCTATGTTCCGTTAGACGGGTCGCCATTGATCTCGATGTTTCACCCACATAGGTTTTGTTACAGGGACATAGAATTGCATATATTATATTAGTGGTTTTGCAATTCGTTAAACTCTGTAGCTCTATTTGAACTCCATTAATGGAGTATTGTTTTACCTCTAGGGCGGACTTACAGGCAAGGCACGACATACATCTATAGTTTCCTTTGATGACTGGCAATCCTCCAATGGTGGTTTGTATGGAGGTAGTTGTTGACTTTTGCATACGGGACCTTGTTATTAAATCCTTCAAGTTTTTATTTTTCCGGTATGCAAACATTGGTTTTGGCAGTGGATTCAAATCATTTCTTGTGGCATTCAATATATGCCAGTTTGAGTTGACGATCTGATGCACAGACTCGTTCATGGTCGAGTGCCTCATTACCATTACCAAACGATTTTGTTCTTTAGATGGTTTCTTTCTCAACAGGCATTGACGATCAAAATAGCGCGCTCTTTTAAAAGAGTCACAGACCAGCCTTTTGGGATAGCCTCTGGCTATGAACTTTGCCTTCATAATCTCCGATTGTTTATCATAGTCCATTATATTTGTGCAATTCCTCCGAAGTCGAAGGAATTGTCCAAAGGGGATAGTTGTTTTTTGTGCTCTAGGGTGATAGCTTGAAAAGTGCAAGAGCGTGTTCCTTGCTGTGGGTTTGGTGAACAAATCCACCACTAGCTGCTGTCCAATAGATTTAATAGTTACGTCTAGGAATTCAACATTGTATTTATTGCTGACAGCTAAAAAACGGATATTTGAGTCACAAAGATTTAACCAGGAGACAAATTCCGCTAGATCATCTTCTGTCCCATTCCAAATGAAAAAGATATCATCTATAAATCTAGACCAACTAGTGATGGATTCACTGAATGGTGCCACTTCGTTATAGATGAATTGATGTTCGTAATGCGCCATGAAAATGTTAGCTACCGTTGGGGCACAAGAAGCTCCCATGCTTACTCCTTGGGTTTGTTGGTATAGAGCCCCATTGAATTCGAAGGTGTTTTCTTGAAGTACAATGTTAAGACATTCCAGTATGAAATGTGCCGGGCAGTCAATTTCATAGGTCTCAATGAACCATCTCACAGCTTCTAACGCTGCTGCTTGTGGGACATTACTATATAATGCCTCTATGTCCATAGTCACCAGAAATTGTGATGACTGGTTGAAACTGATTTGTTCGATCTTATTAATAATATCGGACGTATCCCTTATATAGGATTTTGTTTTAGAGACATAAGGGCGTAGTATGGCATCAACATATTTAGATAATGCCTCTGTGGCCGATCCGATGGTGGTTACAATAGGCCTGTACGGTGGATTAGTAACATTTTTGTGGATCTTGGGAATCCCGTATATTGAAGCCATCTTAGGTTTGGCTACATTCAAAAAAGTCCATTCTTGTTCACAAATGGCCCCTTCTTCCAGGGCCTTTTTTGTCAAATCCCTTATTCGTTTGGATACCCTTTTGGTTGGGTCAACACTTATGGGGGCATAGAGGTTTCTGTCAGACAACATCATAGTCATATTAGTGACATATTGGTCTGTATCCATCACCACTATGCCCCCACCCTTGTCACAGCTTTTGATGGTAATGTCCCTGTTGTTTTTGAGCATCACCAGGGCTTGGTGTTCCTCCCGAGGTAAATTATATTTAGGCACTGGAATACATTTTGTGGCTGCTGTGATTTTATTAAACACCACATGTTCGAAAATGGCTACCTCAGGACCCACCTGTTCAAGTGTAGGAACAAATGTAGATGGGGGTGCTAGCCCTGATCTATTGGGTGTACTTAATATTGGTCGGGGTCTATCCTCAAAGAAAGCCCATAATCTGATCTTTCGAAAAAAAGAAATCAAATCCTGGAATAGCTCGAACTTGTTAGTTTTTGTATGAGGAATGAAAGATAACCCTTTACTCAACATAGACTCTGTCTGACTGTCAATATTGGTGGTACTTAAGTTGAAAATAGGGATTTGCTTTATTCGCGCCAATAGTGAGCATGTCTGGTCGTCAGTACCTGGGGGTCGTCCTGATAGAAATTCTGTGCTTGTGAGTAATTGTGTGCCTGCTGGTAATTGCCCCGTTGACGTCGTTGGTACCTGGGTCGCCATCTGGTTCTCTGAGTTCCTCGCCGGGCTAAAAAAACAGATCGATCTCCTCTATTGCTACCTGGGGTCTGACGGCCTCCAGTATTGGCTTGATATTGATTATAACTCTCTCCTTCTGAGTCTGTTGTGTCTGAAAAGGTTACTATTTTCTTAGCAAATCTATCATTCCTAGGCTGGAATTGATCTTCCTCAGCCGGCAATTGTTGATAGAAGTTATCTGCTAAATATGGATATGTTTTTTCTTGATTGGTGTATCTCACATCTTTTTTGAGCTTCTCTGTCTTACGCTTCATTAGGTATTCATGATAGGATAATATCTCAGTTTCTACCTCTTCTAATTTCTTTTTTGCTTCTTCTATCGCCTGGTCATTTTTGATTTTATTTTCTAGTTCCTGGATCTCTTCCATTAGTGTTTGCATCATCTCTTTAGATGTTTCCACAATGAGGATCATTAGATCCCGGGAACATCTATTTGCTATATGTGACCAGCGTTCTAAGAATTTTCGGATTTTAACAAAAAGGCTTGGGATATTCCTGACCCTTAGTCCTTGCGGGATAACTCCTACTTTTAAGTACTCCAACATAAAATGCCCATGCATTTCAATTCGTTTGGCTTTTTTCCTTAATGATGTTAATTTATTAAAGTCCTCATTACCCACAATATTAGTCATCTGTCCCATGTATTGATATGTACAAGCAATTATAGTTTATGTTTCTCTTATTGTAGGAGTTATCAAAATTATGGCCACCTGAGGAAGGCTGAACGCCGAAACGCGCGTAGAATCAAGCATTAGCCATAACTGATGATTACTTCTCGCACTTTTCTTTTTTGTTTTTCCCTTTGGTATTTCTATGTGTAGTATAAATACAATTGTCTATATGAATATGAAATGATATAATGATTTTGATAAAAAATATGTATAAGGAAGGGTTATGTATACAAAATAAGAGTAAGAAAGGAATGACCCTCTACTATAATACAAAAGATTAAAAGACAAACAAAGATATAAGTAACAAGAAATAAAATGATTTAATGAAAATTATGTCTATTAGTAGTCATATTCAAAAAATGGGGATTTAAATCTTAAGTGTTTGATTGTTTGTGCATTATCTTTGTTAAAATTGTTTCCTATATACTTTTGTTCAAAAACAAAAAGGGAGGAACCCGGATTATTCTAAGATGGCATTCTCCCACGGTAGGAGTTCATTCAGGCCCTTGTCTTTAGTGCTGAGAGTAAAAATCAAGAACACTTCTCTTTTTCTGTGGGTGGCGACTGTATCCCTTCCCAATTGGGGTCGAACTTTTTCCAGAATCGTCCATCTACGGTCTCCCTCAGTGTGGTTGGCCTCTCTCCAATGGCTGACTAGAGGCACAGCTTGTTTTGACAATCTGATGTTATATTTGTGTTTGCCAATCCTTTTCCTACATTCCCTCCCAGTCACGCCTACATAGGCCAAATTACAGGGACAGAGGATGATGTTCACAATGTTTGATGATCGACAGTTTGTCATCTCCTTGAGAAACACAGTCCTCTCATTGATCCTAATACCGTCACCCACAATGGCATTAGGGCACATTTGACAGGAGCCGCATTTGTGGTTTTCTTTAAAAGGTTCACCCCGTGATGGATTTTTTACAAAACTTGCAGTCAGTAGCGGCCCGTGGTGGGAGTGCTGCCAGGCGCTGACGTGGGGCGGGGGGTAGTGAACTACGGATTATGGCCGATTATAGGAAAATAAACTTATAAATAAATACAACGAATTTCGTTGCACGTGCTGCATCGCATTTGGCCGTAATCCGTAGATAACTATCCCCGCACTCTGGCCCTACCCCGCCCAACGTCAGCGTCTGGCAGCACTCCCACCACGGGCCACTACTGCTTGTAGTGCTCCAACCTCTTGGCCCTCACTAGGAGGTTCCTACGGTTTTTATTCCTCTTAAAGGCAAAAAGAGGTCCGGGCAGTTTTTCCTCGTGCTCCTCTCTGTTCAAAAGGTGCCATTGTGAGTTAATGACATGGCACACCTTGTTGTCAAAATTAGAGTGCTTAGTTACAGCACAAGTTTGTCAACTTTTTCTTTGTTCTTGGGTCTGAACATAGCATCACAATCATAATATCTGGCTCTCTTGAGAGAGTTTTTAATCAGTTTAGTAGGATATCCCCTCCTGATAAGTTTGTCCTTGAGGATTTTAGCTTGATCCATAAAGTCTTTAATGGTAGTACAATTTCTTTGAAGTCGCAAAAATTGACTATACGGAATGCCATCCTTCTGGCATCGGGGGTGGAAGCTACTAAAATGTTGGTGTTCGATCCACACGTCTAGAAATTCCACCGTCACGTTGCTGGTATGGGCCGTAAATTTGAGGTTGGGGTCAGCCGCGTTGATCCATGATGTGAATTCATTTAAGGTGTCCTGATCGCCTCTCCAGACAAAGAAAATGTCATTGATTAAGCGTGACCAATAAAGGACATTTTTAAAGAAAGGGGATATCTCATTGTAGATGTGGTGCGTCTCAAAGTGTCCCATGTATAAACAGGCAACACTGGGGTTACAGACCGCGCCCATACTTACCCCCTGTACTTGTTGAAAGAAGTTGCAATTGAACTCCAAAAAAGTTTCACCAAGAACAATCTCCAAACATTGTAGGATGAACAGAGAGTTGGTGACCGCAGGTTCAATTCTAATATTTCCCCTATCACCCTCATGGCTTCCGGTTGGGGGATATTAGTATATAGGGCCTCCACGTCCATAGTAACTAATATTTCCCTTTAAACAGCGTATGGTAGGCCTTCTATCTTGGGGATAAAGTGGCCAGTGATCTTCACATACGGAGGTAGATTACGAACGAGAGGCTTGAGGAATAGATCGACATATTTTGACAGGGGTTCCGTGGCAGCCCCAATGGTGGAAATAATCGGCCTTAGTGGAGGGTTATTCTCATCTTTATGAGTTTTTGGAACTCCATAAATAATGGGTATACGGGTGTTGGAAGGGGTGAGAATTTTCGACTCTTTTTGACAAATGTGACCGCTTTCAATGGCTGTTTCCACTACACTCAGAATCCTGCGTTTGAGATTGGGTTCAGGGTTGTTGGTAATCTTTTTGTAATGTCTCTGTGATCCAAGTAAATTATGCATCTTCTCCACATACTGTGTGGTATCAAAGATGACAATACCACCCCCCCTTATCACAAGCTTTGATGGTGAGATTCTGATTACCCTTGAGGGAAAGGAGGGCGGTATTTTCATCCCTCGACATGTTGAACGGTGGTTTGGGTACATATCTAGTTATTTTTGGGATTTTGGATATCACAGCTTTTTAAAAAACTTCAACCTCAGGACCCAGCATATCCAGACTTGGCGTGAAATCAGACCGGGGTTTTAGACCTGAAAGGTTATCCTCAATACCAATGGATGGTCTGATCTGAGCAGCAGAGCTTACACATAGGAACAAGTGAAAAGCATTTGAACAGGGCTAACATAATTAAGGAAGACGCAATCCCCAGACAGTTCCAGACACTTTATTCTCAATCCAATGGATTCCTATGAATCTGTCCAGATGCTGAGGATTCTCAAAGATGCTGAGGGTGTGATGCATTTGATGGGTTTCTTCCTGAAGGTACTCCTTGGTTCACGATGGGAGTGAGGGGATCCTGGCCACAGGATTTGACATCCCATGAGGACCTCTCCAGTCTGGTTGAAGTCTAGTCGCCACTAGACTACCTGATGTCACGGTCACAGACAAATCCTTCTAGTGGCTGTAGCATGACCAGGCTGCACATCAGCGACTCTCCTGGGATCAGCATACTTGGGTGCAACATTTGAGCATTAGGTCTATTTCCCTGGTGCTGCAAAACAGCGAGTAAGGGAGATACAGTAATTTGAGCTACTACTCATCCTTGGCAGGCTTCTTAACAGGAGGTCAACCTTATGACCCTCACTGTTTCTTGCTTCAGTTAGGCTAAAAAAACAACTTCAGTCACGTTCAGAACCGCTCTTACCGATTTGGATGCGCAGAGATGTTTCCTGGTTTCGGTTCTTGAAGGTTCTGGTTTGTCTGAGGTAGGGCCGACCCTTTCCAGTAGCCACGGTGCTGCTGACAACCTAACGCCAGGGCAGACAGTGCCTTCCAGAAGGAGTTCACAAGAGGAAATACCCCGAAGGGAAAGAATCTTCGATTGAAGGCAGCGACTCCAGGAATGGCAATAAAGCAACAGAAGAAAACCCGGGATGGAGACAGGAAGGAGAATTAACCAGCGAGCAAGAATCAGACCAGGAAACAGAAAAAGCCCAAGCAAGAACAAGGGAAACAATGGAAATCCAATTAGGAACAGGAAGTGTTGACAGGAACAAAGATACACCAACAGGAGCGAAGATGCACCAACATGAGCGAGGACACATCAGTAGGAGTGAGGAGTGTTGCAATGCTAGGCGATGAGAGATTCAACCCCTTATATACCCAGAAACAGGGTATATAAGTGATGTGACAGGAAGTGGACAATCAACATCTTGGATAGGGAATTAGTAGTGAAAAAGATAAGAAAAGTCACCATTTTAGAAGGATGCAAGAAAACCAATCCCAAGGAATGCTGGGAACAAGGCTGTGGGATTATGTGAAGAAGACTAACTGGAAAATGACTCCCCAATATTATGATGACAGTTATTTTTGTTCCCCAGGTGTGGGTTTAGTGTATCAATGCCCCTGCAGCGCGTCGCATAGGGAGCTGCTGTTTCACAACAGAAAAGGCGGCATAACCGCGATGCTAAAGAAGCAGTAATGGGCTGCCGCATGGCTCTGCGGCGTGCCAGACATGAGGGGAGATGAGCTGCAGGCTGAACTGTAGCCTGCAGCTGATTATATGAAGGTGTCACTGGACATACCTGCAGCACCAAAACAGCAACAGTGGACCACTATGGAGAACCGCAGCGTGGATGAGAGGAGGAGGGAGGGGCCGCTGGCTGAACTGCAGCCTGCGGCAGTGAAGACTGAAGCGTCGCAGGTCTGACCACAGTCTGTGGCTTAACAGATTTCTCCATGAGCAGGACACAACAGGCACAGTCCCTTCTCCTGTGCAAGCCACGAGGCGCAGCAGGTGCAATCTGCGTTGGTGCAGCCTCTCTCTGCCAGGAACTTGGTGCAGCAAGGCAGTCCTTCTTCTATCTTTTTTCCAGTCCAGTCGAGATCTGAGTTTGTGGTGCCAAGGATGCCCTACCTATGCCCAGAAAATGCCCTCAGGGTAGGAGGCGGTTGGTAGGTAGTGAGTTACCAGGTTCCCTCCCTCCAGATGATTACTTCCTGCAAAGTGTGGCATCTGGATATCCAGGTTGCACCGTTCTGCCCACTCACAACATGGAAGAGCTCCCTAGCCCAACCCAAAGGTGTGGCTACCAAAGGGGTTACACGTCCCTGGAAAAATGGTTTGGCAACTGGTTTCCCCTCTCCTGTCCCTAATGCCAGCCTGCCTACTTAGACAATAGAGTAGCCCCCTCCCAAGTTTTTCCCATTTGTCATTCAAAGATGGCTTCTCCTTTGAAACTCACCTTTTGGGCCAATACCTGACTTCCAACAAGAGGGAGGTAACACCTCCTTCCAGAGCAGGCCGCTATTGTATCCTTTCCTGAGAGTCGTTAGCACATCTCCCCGAGGGAGCAGAAAGCTGTCTAATCGACAGGAACCCAGGTGTAACCAGTAAGGGCACAGGGTATTACAAGCAACAAAGTGGTAACTTTGTATAGGTTGCACACTGTAAGTTGCTACATAAATTTTGACTGAAAAATAGAGTGGGACTTAATGCAACAAGGTGTTTGATACCCTGGAGCACCCAATTTGGTCGCACTGTTCCAGAGTTGGCAAAGCTGAAAGGTCAGCATGTAACTCTGTACTCACCATTTAGGCAATCAAGGCTAAAAATGGGAGTTTTTTGTTATTACTGCCAAAACATTTAAAGTACATCTCGTGCTTGTGCAATATGCTCAATCCTGCCTTAGGGCGTGGTAGGCCTGCCATTGAGGTGACTTATGCAGAGTGCCGGGGAGGCTGGGTTTTGCCATTGCTTTCAATGCCAAAAGTCCAGCTCAGGAATGTAAAACTGCTCTTCCCATCTAAATACCTTCCTGCAAAAAATCAATAAATTTGGGCAATTTCCTCGTTCTATGCGTGCTGTAGTATTCAGCATACATAGAAAAAGAAAAAAGCAAAGAGAAATGAAAGCATTTCTTCTCGTTTTGCCTCCCTAATGCCACCACTGGGGTGATGTTAGATTCTGACACATTTCCAGGTTTACAATTTCTCTCAAATCTAGGAATGCTTCAGATTCCCATAGCAAAAACCCACAGTAACACCCATGGAACGCCCCTTTCACACAGTATTCTGTGTGAAAGGGGTACATATTTACAAGGTCATGAAAAGCCACGTAAAGCGGCTTTACATGGCCTTGTAAATATGCCGGGCCACATATGCGCCACCGGAACATCGAAAAAGTGACGTTCTGGTGGCACAAAAGTGCTAATAAATGGGGCCCTAAGTGCCTGATTCACAGAGGTAAGTTAGAGTTTGCCGTAAGTTTACTACTTTCGGTATTCACAAAGTTTAAACTTACTACCAAGTGTAAAGAGCACAATCACACAGTAAGGTACATGTCTCCATCCCCAGAGTAATGCAATTGTATTACTCTTGTGTGGGTGGGTGACATCCTTCTCTAAAACCCTTCCTGACCCTCACAAAACACCTCTTTCTCCTCATTAATCCCATTTCCTTTCGACATTCTGGCCCTTTCCCCCCACCCCCTTTAGCCCCCCCACATTTAATACTAAAACGTATACTTACATGTGTGGAGACTCTGCAGTTGGGGCACAGAACTCTGTGCATATAAGTATAGACAGTTCTGAGTTATAAAACTCTGCATGTAGTTTGTGAATTGCAATTTGTCTTATGTTTTGTAATACTACATAGTGCAGCTTGTGAATCAGGCCCTCTATATTTGGGGACACAAGTCAGCAAGACATCTCCCTATCCAGGTTTAACTTCTAGATTACATTTCTTATATCGCTGATAAAAGACTGCATCACTTGCCGCAGGACTGTTCTTCTGCCTTCGTTGATGCGGTTAGAATTACAGATTTTTAATGATCACTACACTTAAGTAGCCTAATAAGATACAAATTTGCCCTCACTTGTTATAATTTTTGACTTCCAATAAAGATTCTCAGATTGCTCTGTTAGCTCTCTACCTGCACGTCTCTAAAATAGACTTATTTACGTCTGAGTGTTGATGTGCCTTCAAGGGGCGAAATATGTGTTGGATGTCAGATGTACTTTTGCTGGTATTGTGAGAATTATGTAAAAAGAACCAGTTAATTACCATTGGTAATGCTCTTTCTGGTCGTGACTCTATGTAGTCGGAGTGCCCTCAACTTATGAATATTCCACAGGAATCAGACTGGATCTGGAAAAGTTTTTTGTGGAAACTTGGTGAGCCATAAGGTGTTCACCTTAGGAAATGACACATGGAGCCTATACTGGCACCATCCCTGCATGGTGACGTTAGCTGCTTTCGAGGCGTTCCGCGTCCCCAGATGCAGAGGCAAGCACAAATTGGTTGTGACCAGTGTGCAGATTACTAGCCTTTAGAACATATTATTGAATAGAGTCCAGTCACAAGGGGGAGGGGGGTTGGTGAGGAATCTGTGGCTAGAGAGAATCTCTACCTGAAAGCGCGTCAGCAAAGTTAGTTAAGTTGTTCTTCTACTAGAGATTTCTAGCCACACATTTCTCACGTTTTGAAAAGATACCAAAGCAGCACCTATATGGAGGCAGGGCTGTGAACTGAATCAGACCAAAAGGTTCTGCAGGATTGAGTGACAAAATGCCCCTCTTAGTGAACCTGACTGTCCAGACAAAATGCTTTGTGAATGTATGGAGGAACACCCATGTAGCTGCCTGGCATATGCCTTGCTAGCATGGGAGAGCCAGGCTTTGCTCTTCTGTGCTGCAGCACCCCTGCTTCCTTCCTGTTTTTCTGAGTGCTGCCTCCTGCCTCATTTTTTTCCTTCTTTCTTCTTCCTTTCCCCTGTTTTTCTGAGTGCTTTTCCTCTTTTTGACTAGTTGTTTACTGCTTTCTCCTTCCTTTCCCCCTGTTTTTCTGAGTGCTTTTCTTGCTTTTGCCTCATTTTTACTTCGTTCTCCTTCCTTTACCCGATCTTTCTGAGTGCTTTTTATGCCTTTGGCTCTTTTGTTACTGCTTTCTCCTTCCTCTCCCCTTTTTAGGTTTCGCTTGCACAGCACTTGTTCTGTCCTTGTGAAATCTATTGTTTTTAATGTATCTTAAAAGGGGCTTACATCTTGCCCTCAGTTCGTATTGGTCCGTGTGCATGCCAGTTTGCTTTCCTCAGTTCCTATTGGTTGTAGCCTGTTTTCCCTTCTGTGTCTCTCTTTTCAGTTCCTTGTGGCCTAACTACTCATCTCTACCTGTGCTGGTGGTTCGAACGTCCTTTCTTAATTGATTTGTTACTTGCTCCCCCAATCACCGTACCATTTCCACACCTAGTAATATTTGCACTCTGACAGACCTAATCAGTTGAGCTCTCTATGCAAAAATTTCTCTCCGTAATTGGTGCTTACTTCTGTCTGTAGTGTTTGGATTTGAGCTGTTCGCGCTGGTCAAGTCATGTGACAAATAACAAATGTATGTTGCTTTGGTGGTTAGCTTCAAGGTTATAAGCTATAAGCTTCCACATCATAATTATTGCATATTTATTCTCATGCGTAGAAATAATAGAACTCAAGCGTTTATTAAAACAAACGTCCAAATAATTGAATCTTCTGTTAAATAATTTTTATCTTCAATGCGTTTCTTTGTAATCTGTTATGGTTGTTGTGTTTTGGAAGTTTTTGGCAGTGCATGAGTGTTTCGGTCTATCTTTTAAGGATATTGTGCTTGTTTTGTATTTAGTGAATGAGCATGCCATCTACACCTAGTCCCCCAGTGCTGCTGCACACACAGAGCCTCTCCCCAGCAGCCTGCACTCAGTCCTACCGCTGCTGCCAACATTGAGACCTTTGATGCTTTTAGTTGCAACAGGTCAGTTTTCAAAAAATATTTAATTGCTGTCTCTAGAAAAACATGTTCAAGCTTATGGCTGAATGTAATAGAGCAGGATTTACTCTAATGCACTTTACAGAGACAGGGGTAGGAAACTGTTTACGGTCATGTAGAGAAACAATCATTTGTAACGCAATCGGTCTCAAATTTGTGAAAATTAGAACTATTGGTGTTGTAAATGACAATGTCTTTTACTTATGTTTATGGAGTGGATGTATGTAGTGTGGAGTGGTGTTTTGTGGTTTTGATTTAAATTATTAGTTGTGGAATTGTGTGGCATGGAATGGTGTGATGTAGAGTGGATTTGTGTAGTGGAATTATGTGGCATACACCATGCAGTGGAATTATATGGATAGTAATTATGTGGTATTGAGTCCACTGGAATTATATTGAGTGGGATTGTGTGTCCTGGAATGTAATTATGTAGATTGGAATTTTGTGTTATGTAGTGGAGTTTAATTATATGTTGTGCTGTTGAATTTTTTGGCATGATGTGGAATTTTGTGGTGTGGTTTAGATGCATGAGTTGAGTAATTGTGTTGAGTAAACTTTTGTGGTTGTTGAATTATGTGGTGTCTAGTGGAAAAGTGTGGATCTGAATTATGTGGCGTGGAACTGAACTATGTGGCGTGGATCTGTGTGGCGTTAAATTTAATTAGCTGATAAGAATTATGTTACTTGGTGAGGAGTGTATTCATCTGGATTGTTGCTATGTGGCATAGAGTGGTTTTATGTGGGGTGTATTTATGTGCTATTAAGGGGCCGATTCCGATCCGGGTCGGAAGGGAACCGAACGTGATCTGGACGGGAAAACTACGAGCCGTAGGCGTGTTTTCCAGCCGACTCGTACAGCTGTACGAGCGAGCAAGTACGATGCGAGCTACATGAAATTCACCGACCGAGTCGTTTCCAGGTCCGAACCGCTCCGTACGTCTCGGTCGTAAGCTAACCGTGGCGTGCAATGGATGCGATTCATGACCGAGCCAGTTCGATGCACGCGTCGGACAGCCTGTGCGAGCCGGCTCGCAAATCGTCTGGGTGGTTGCCTTTGGGGGTCCGTGTCGGACCCCCTGTCACCCGCAGCCCTACGACTCGGACACAGGGGGAGACCCATGGGTCTCCCCAACGCAGGCATGTACGGTGCGGATGGCACTGACGCATAGCCACTGTAGGGGGCGCACTTGTCCGGGACGTACCCATTCAGTCAATGGGAGCCCATGTACGCGGCATATGCCCAGCTCCCATTGACTTCTATGGGAGTCCAACCGAACCGAGTCCGGCAGCATACGGCCGCATCGTACTCGCTCGGTCGGACTGCAGGACTCCGGCTCGGTCGAAAAACACTCCGGATCTGGCTCGGTCGGAGTGCTTTCCGACCCGGATCGAAATCGGCCCCTAAGTAGAGTGTAGTTATGCAGTTGTGGCTACCTGTCATTTATCCTATTCTAGTGTCCTCTCATAAAAAACATTACATATATAGACAACTTATTTGCACATTCTGCTGCTATCTGTTCAAGTTAAAATGCAATTTCATTTTTTTAAAGATGCTCATTCGTCCATTCCTCAATTAATGAACAATATTTGTTCTTCACAAAATGTTTTCAATAAAAAAAGATCCGGATGTCCTCTGTCTGCTGAACTCGCATTATCTCCATTCAAGAACACTTTCATTAAATAAGCTTAGGAATAATATTGCTCATTAGGAACTCTAATACGGTCAATACAGTATATTAATTGTAATCAAATCTGTATTATCGGTGGATAAAACATGTATGATAACTGTGTTTTAGGGCAGGCTCAGTCATGTTTTTAGGTATAGGGTCAACAGTGCTTTACATAAAACAGACAACAAATGCCCTCCTCATATGTCATGCTTTACTACAATTAACTGCCGCACACTGGGGCATATTAGCAAGACCGGCTATAAAATTATCGCCGTTTTAGGGGCAGGAAACTGCCGCTAAAACGGCGATAATGGGCTTGCTAATATGCGTTATAGAATTCCAATAGAAGCCCAGGTTAGATGTGTCGTACTTTGAAATTTGGGACCGCGTAGGAGGCAGGGCCCTACCCCTGTCTATTCGAACCGCGAATGGTCAATGCGGTATGTACAAGTGCTTTGTATAACGTTTTAGCTATAAATGCACTGTGTATATGACATTATACACTGACTACGTGGGTTCCATCTTAGAGCGGTGGCCATCTTATGGTTGCCCTCACATAGGCTACATATTACGAGCAAATACGGGCCTTTAGAACACATGTGCCTTCCTTTGACTTCTCTGTGACCTGGGCAGCTTGGCTCCGCTGCCCCAGGTCAGTCCGGTCTCACGAGCTCCCCGTCCTACGGCCACCTGTGATTAGCATCAGGGTTTGACACACCATAAAGCCTTTTCATCCTACACGAGCCTCCGGCTAATCTCTTTCACACCTGACTCTTCCTGCTTTATGACTTGTTTTCCAAACAGGAGATGCCCGTGTTTATTGGGGCCTATTGATATCTGATGTGGGATCTGAGCCTCGCTGGGTAAATAACTGTGGGCTGGCTTAACTGGAATGTGGGATGGTCATCATGACTCTGCCTTTTCGTTTGTAATGTATACATATGAATGACCATGCCATAAAACAAGGAATGTGTGCCTGAAGCATGATATTTTGTATTTAAGGAGAAGCTCGTTTCTGTAACTTTAAGCAGTCTCCTGAGAACATACATGCTGTTGTACTTCTCGGATACCTGTAATTGGTCTGCAGCCAATAAACTGATCTTTGACTTCATCCAGAAGACTCTGTGTTTCTGTAGGTCTGAAACAGGAAGAACCCGAAGTCTTAGGGTGTGTTCCCCTGCACCGCTGGGCTTAAAATTCCCAGTACTTCAGTTGGCGCCCAACTCGGGACGATTTCAGCGGTACCAGTCCAAGCCAGAGGTTCGTGAGGAGCTTCGTGTGGAAATTCCGGAGGAAGGCCGCCACTTCATCGACCCCTGCATGTCAACGTGGTCCGAAAGTCTTTTCTGCGAGGTTCTCCGCGTCCCGACGGCTACGAAGGACTGCTGCCCTGATTAATCGCCCTGTTTTGGACCCTTGACGATTTTGGTAGAGCGAAACAATCGAGAGATTCTTCTGGTGACGCCATCGATCATCGATATTCAGTTAAGTATAAGTGGAGCGTCTCCCAGTTTGTTTGGTATCCTTCTGGATTTGTTTTTGTATCCTTCGGGATCGCTTTGATTTGGAGCTTGCAAGTCCCAAAGCCAGAGGACTCGTGTATTCACGAGACTATCGTAATCGATAATCCTTTGACGTTTGAAACTAGACTAGTGAGCGAAGATGCCTGGTTGTAGTGTATTTGGTAATTGGTTTTGTTTGAGTTGTAGAAGGGATTTCCAGTTAGAGGATTCATGTCCAGTTCCTCCAATTGGAACTACAACTTATGAGCTTTATGTCAAACATGGCGTGGGCCCCATTGCATATAATGAAGTATGGATCCGATACACCAGAAAGGACGGTGTTTTAAAATGGGCCCAAAATGGTAGTTTCGATACAGATATCTTAGATAATTTGGAAGTGAAATTGTTTAAAAAGAAAGCCCGGCCGGTGATGTTTGATTCTTTCTGCCTATGGCGGAAGGAAGCCAAACAGAAGGAAATTAAGCTAGCGAAATGGAATAAGAGAGAAAGAGGTATGTCAGTGATGCAAGCAGCTGTGCAATTTAAAGATAATGAGGAGGAACAAATAAATGAACAGTTACATAGACAGCGCAAACTAGGAATTGATAAGTGTTACCCTGTTTTGTCACCCCTTGTGCAACATGAAGCAAAAGAGAATGAGAAAGATTCCCTAATGTCCCATTTGCTAAGTTCGCCACCCCCGTATGCGCAAAATGCCACAGCACCTCCACAGCTTGTAAATGTGCAGCCTCCAGTTGATATGCCACAAGCTTTCCCACAGCCGCCAGCTCCTCCTCAGCTGGCTCCTATCCCTGCAGTGCAGCCCTCTCAAGGGCCGCCAGTTGTGTTACCTATTGCCCCCGCGCTTCCTGCGACTTTGCCTTGCACATCGGCTGCCTCCCCTGGCGCTCCTTCTTGCACTACCCCGGTACCTGTATCTGAATCCGTTTTTCTTCCCTCTGTCTATCCCCCCGTTTTCGCCTCAACCTCTCCTTCAGCACGACAACGACTAGCTAATGTAGTTACTAGTTTAATGTCGCCTCTCTTTGGGTCATCTAGTGTGACTCCTGGTTTACAACGTAAGCAATTGCGTAGTCAGCTGCCTGGTCCTGACGAGAAAGAGGTGTTAGATCATCTGGCGCGTAGGTGGATTGGTTTCCCTTCACTTTATAATGTGGAATCAGTTGTTAACGTTTTCCATCAATGGGATGCCCCAAAACAGCGGTATGTCTTTGACAAAATGTGTGAATTCCTCTGTGAGGAATTGGAGGATCATGGTTCAAACCCCAACCCGCAGGAATTGTGTCGAGTGCGGTTTGATTTTGAAACAGGTACAATCGTGGGTCCCAAGGTAGATAAAGCAGTTGCGACTTTACTGTCCTTCAGAAATGGCGATTGTCAGCAATCATTGTTCGAGCAGGAATTCCCTGTGGGGAAAAAGGGAAAAGCGCGACAATACCCTATGAGAGAAGTCCCTCCGATATGGAAGGAAGCTGTTGCGGCTGATGCCGCTAATGGTATTGCTGCTATGCCAGCTCATTTTCAGCGTGTTTGGGTGCATGTCCCTTGGAAACGATCTGAAGTAATAGCGCTTAAGCAGACATTGCCTGACCCTCGTAAAAACCCTACAGGATATTACAAGGAGCTATCACAAACTGCAGAATCATGTGTCATGAATCTGGCTGACATAGATATGTTATTTGGGAATGTTGTTCCACAGCCTTTATGGGGATCCATCCGTAATACGGATCATGCGGCAGAACTAGGGGGTACATGGGCTAATATCGTTGCTGCAGACGCTAGACAAGTTGGTGGCGCAAAGCCTGACCCTTTAGTAGCAGACTTCCCTGGCAGAATTATTACCTACATGAAAACTATAATGCCTGCGATGCGCGTAAATTGGGATAAACTGTCCGCATGTAAGCAGAAGAAAGATGAGACAGTGTCTGATTTCTTTACAAGGTTTGAAGAAACGTTTATCGACCACAGTGGTCAAGACATGAGCGCTGAAGGTGGCCAACGGTTATTTGTTGACAAATTTGTGCAGAATCCACTTCCCGAGTTGTGTAAAAAATTAAAAGATTCAGAAAGTTCTTGGGCTGTTTCCTCTTCAGCGCAAATACTGGCTACTGCACAGTATTATGAAAATAGAGATAAAGACGAGAAGGATAGAACAGATAAGAAAACGAAAGAACTGAAAACAAAGGTCCTTTTACAGCAGGCTTACCCGCCACGTGGAGGACAGAATAATTATAGGCAAACACAAGGTATCTATCAGCAGCCCCAACAATTTCAGAATAACCAGCAAATGAATGGGTATTATCAACCACGTATCCCTGTAGGTCCCAATCAATGTTCATATTGCAAAGAGGAAGGTCATTTTAAATATAGTTGTCCTAAATTAATGCAGCGTAACAGTAATACGTATGGCGCAAGAGGTAGGGGTGGTCAGCAAGCTCCTAGAGGCAGAGGGCGTGGAAATGTTCCCCAGAACGCACGTCCTCTTCCGCCTCAAAATACCATAAATAGCTTTGATCAGCAAGCCAATGCGACTGGTAATACAGCTCAGTACTACAATAATGATTATTATGCAGAAGACGACAATGTGGAAGGTAATGATTACTAGGACAGCCATAGACAGAGAGAGGGAGTTGTTTCAGTGCCAGTGGATCAGAGTGGACCGTATGTTAAGGTGACTACAGCAAATGTAACGGAGCCCTTTCTGCTGGATACCGGTGCTGCAAAGAGTTCAATCATGCATTCAAAACTCCCTGGCGCGCCTTTGTCTGGCGAAATGAATGTTTCAGTAGGTTTTTCTGGCGCCCCAGTTAGGAACCCGATTTCTAGTCCTATGTCACTTTCTGTTGGACCTTGTGAGCTGAAAGCACCCCTCATCCTAACGACAGGTTGTGGTGAAAATCTGCTAGGATTAGATTTGCTAACAAGATTGCATGCAACGCTATATTGTTCTCCCTCAGGAGTACAACTTACATTAGGTAAGAAAGTGATTTCCCCAATGTATTTGTCTAAGAATGCAATGCAACCTGAATTTTCATCCCTTCCGGATGTCCTTTGGGCTACTGGTCCCAATGATGTGGGTCTCCTGGAAATACCGCCATATGTGGTCACTTTAAAAGCCAATGTCAGATTGCCACGTATTCCCCAGTATAAGATCTCCAATGAAGGTCAGAAAGCGTTGTTAGCAATTGTCAGCGATTTGATTAAAAAGGGTGTCATTGAAGAGACAAGAGGCAACGTTTGCAATAGTCCTGTTTTACCTGTCTTAAAACGAACGGACCCTTCGCAGGCACCTGTTTACAGATTTGTGATTGATCTTAGAGAGGTTAATAAGATTGTTGTGCCACAGTTTCCAGTTGTCCCTGATATAACTGCCTTGTTAACTATGATTCCAGCCTCCGCTGCATGGTTCTCAGTGATCGATTTAAAGAATGCTTTCTTTAGCATCCCAATTGCGGAGGAGAGCAGAGACATTTTTGGCTTCAGTTTAGGAGGTCGCAGCTTCCGCTTTAAACCCGCTCCGCAGGGCTACTGTGAAAGTCCATCAATATACAGTCAAGCTTTAAAAGCGCAGCTTGATGCACTGGTTTTACCCAGTGGCGCTATCCTTATTCAGTACGTTGACGATTTACTAATCGCCGCGGATACTGAAAAGATTTGCAAAGAAGCTACATTGTCATTGTTGCGTCATTTGTCTGCCTTCTATCACAAAGTGTCTCTCTCAAAACTGCAATATTGTCGACAAGAAGTGACCTACTTAGGTCATCTCTTATCGAAGGAGGGAAGGAAACTGACCCCAGAAAGAATTCAAGCCATTGCACAGTTGAGTGTGCCAAGAACACAGAGAGAAGTGCGTGCTTTCTTGGGCATTACTTCATACTGTAGGCACTGGATACCAAATTTCTCCTTGCTGGCAAAACCTTTGTTAGCATTAACATGTAAAAACACACCGCATCCTATCCCATGGTCTGAAGAGTGTCAGAAAAGTTTTTTGGAATTGCGTAATGCATTGTGTTCAGCTCCTGTGTTGGGTACCCCTGACTATAGCAAGCCTTTTACATTGTATGTTCATGAAAAAGATGGTTGCGCATTAACAGACCGCGTCCATGCGCATATTTTTCGTCAACCTTGGACCCGGTAGCGAGGGCATTGCCAAGTTGTCTGAGAGCTACAGCCGCCGCAGCTATGTCTATTCGGCAGTCTGCTGGACTAGTAATGGACAATACGTTGATTGTTATGGTTCCACATGCTGTGGACACATTGTTAAACAGGACCAAGACACAGCACTTAACTAGTGCGCGATTATCCGGATATGAGTTGACACTGTTAGCAAATCATAGACACATAAAGAGATGCAACACGCTGAATCCAGCTACATTGTTACCAATTCCAGCAGACCTAGATGAGATTGAGCAACATGATTGTCTGTTCAGAACAGAAGAAGAGACGAAAGGGAGAGTAGATCTTAAAGATACTCCCCTGACTGAGTGTGATGGTACCTTATGGGTGGATGGTTCATGCTTTAAGCTTCCGAACGGTGATACAATTGCTGCATATGCTATCACGACTTTGCACACGATTGTGGAAACTGCGCGTGTGCCACATAATTCGGCTCAAGCAGCAGAATTGATTGCCCTTACAAGAGCATGCGTGTTGTCTGAAGGAATGAAAGTGAACATATATACGGATAGCCAGTACGCCTTTGGCGTGGCGCATAGTTTTGGACGATTGTGGAAAGAACATGGGTTCCTGACTTCGCATGGAGCTAAGATTCAGAATGGCAAGTTGGTGAATGATCTCCTTGAGTCACTGACCCTACCGTTACAAGTTGCGATTATGAAATGCAGTGCGCACAAGAAAATCACTGATGATGTTGGTCGCGGTAATGCATTTGCTGACGAAGTCGCGAAAGAAACAGCAAAAGATGTGAAGACTCGAATGTATGTTGCAGGCCCTGCAAGATGGGTTGGTGATGTTGGAATGTGTGAAAACACGATAGAGAGTGTAAAGTCCCTTCAAGCTGAAGCCACAGAGAAAGAGTTGAGCAAGTGGAGAGAAAGTATGGGTAAATTGGATGAGAATGGTTGTTGGGTTGATTTGTCAGAACATCGGCGATGGTTGTTACCTGACGCATATGTGCTTCCAGTGGTTACTATGGCACATGGAATGGCACATATTAGTATGAAAGGTATCTGTAAGTTGTTGACTCCAGTATGGCAGAATGCTGGAATTCCCAAGTGTGCAGAGAATGTGGTCAAGAATTGTATGGTATGTTTGAAGTACAACCCTGGTAGAGGAACCCCAACTCCAGCTGGTCATTTTGCACCTCCATCATATCCATTCAAAGTTTTGCAGCTAGATTTTATCCACATGGAAAGGTGCAACAACTTGAAATATGTATTGGTTGTTGTTTGCGCTTTTTCAAAATGGATAGAAGCATATCCCCTAAAAGACAACACTGCTTTATCCACAGCCAAAGCCCTTGTGAAGGAATTTTTTCCTAGGTTTGGAATGCCAAGAATGGTGTGGAGTGATAATGGGAGTGAATTTGTGGGTCGAGTGATGAAGAATGTGTGTGAGGGATTAGGGATTAAGCAGAAGTTTCACGCTGCAAATCACCCCCAATCAGCTGGATTAGTAGAGCGCTACAATGGCGCTCTAAAACTCAAGCTGGCCAAAATCCAGGCGAGCTCCGGTCTTAAATGGCCTGACGCACTGCCTCTAGCGCTCCTGTCCACCAGAATGACCGTACACTCACGAGTGGGACTTAGCCCATATGAAACAATTTTTGGCCGCCCGGCCTATGTATGGGGTGCGCCAAGACCGACGAAATTCAGCAAAATCGAACATCCAGTACTGCTTGATTATTTGTATGAATTGACGGCTAAATTGCGTGTTTTACACCAACGGGTGCATGATACTCTCCCCCAGGCCTCTGAAGCTCCAGGACACCCTATCGACCCTGGCACGTGGGTTCTGGTGAAGAATTTCCAACGAAAGAGCAATGATGAGCCCCGTTGGATTGGCCCTCACCTCGTACTTCTGTCTACAAGATCAGCTCTTCGAGTAAAGGGGAAAAAGAATTGGATCCACGGCGCCCACATCAAGAGGATCCCTTTGCCTCTACCATATGACCAGTGGGTCCAGGAGGGTATCGCTGACTCTGAAACCGACACTGTACCTCGTTTTGTGCCATTCAGTGATGCACGCGTAAGAGGCACAACTTCAGCACAACAGAGTGACGATATTTTGCAAGAAGCTGTGCCACCGTCAATTCAATTGGACACCACAGAGCCTGAACTCTTGTTTCCAGATCAGACAGTACCTGCCCGTTTCCGCTATAACTTAAGACCAAGGCCTATGGACAAATAAATATTCTTTTCCCTTACCTTTTTATTTTTGATATCATAGCTCTCCCATCTGAAGGACTTTCTTGATTTTTGTTTTTCGAACCACCATCCAGGTTCAGCCGCAGGGTCGCGGTGCCAAGACTTTGGGGTACAGGCCGAAGACGTTAGGTCAACGGTTCTGGTTGGTCTAGGGCGTTCCCTGGACCGACAGGCGTACTCCTTAGCAGAAGATACTCACCCGCCGCGAGCGGCACGATTAGAGGATGGAGTTTTTCAAGATGGAGAGACCCGCTGAGGAAATGAACTTTAAGACTAGAATATGTAAAATAATGAAGAGCAAACGTTTTGTATTATTATGTCTGTTTATACTATGTAGTATGATAGTGTTTACTGTAGGATTTGTATTCTTCTCCTCTCAAGAGCCCTTTGCACCCACTGTACAGCCTATACCTCCTCCTACTGTCTCCTCACACTCTTTTCACCCTCTGCCTGAACACGAACAAGCCAGACAATCAGAATTTGTAAACAACTCGTTTATTTAGCTCCTGCATCAGCACCAACTAGTCATGAATACAACAAATTGCTGGGTGTGTGGTTTAATGCCACATACCATTAATAAGGGTATTCCTTATCTAGTGCTGCCGTTTAGTTACAATGGGTCGTCATGGGCATTCCAGACCATGTTTCTCTTTGCACTAGATGCCTACTCCCCGCGACAACCGCGTTCCATCAGACCTAGCACCAATAATAAAGCTTTAATGAAAGGAGTTGCCGATATGAGCAGAGATATCGATGCATACTCATCTATTCCCAAAGAAGAATTGAGAGCATATGTAGGGTGGAACGCAACGGGGTATAGTATTAGTCTGGGTGAAAGGCAGCGGAAAATCTCATCCCCAATCTGGGTCGTACCCCACATAGGTCGGTTCTGTTTACAAGGTAATGGTCAGAATCCAAGAGCTCAACTGGGGAGGAGTGACTGTACTGAAACGTACACTTTTCCATCACAGTTTTCCCCTGCGTTTTTGGCTGCCAAGGGTACATATTTTGTCTGCAATGACCGAGCATATACATGGTTGCCCCCTGATTTCTCGGGCACATGTTATATTGCAAATCTGCTACCGCCAACATTTACTGCTGCCTCCGACTATCACAAGACCAGAGTTGTGAGAGGCGTGATAGTAAGGAGGATACTGCCGGTCAGGAAGCGGGAGACTTCTTTTTGGATTTCCTGCCGTTTTGGGGACCTATGGTCAATAGTAGGAACCTGAGACAACTGACTTGTGTGGTTGAATCCACTGTTAATGTTACGGCTGGTGCCCTTGGTAATTTAACGGCTGAGCTCCAAGCAGATCGCCTCATGACTTTGCAGAACCGCATGGTTCTAGAGGTTATACTTGCAGACCGCGGTGGGGTATGTAAGGTTATCCAATCTAGTTGTTGCATTTTCATACCAGATAACGCTCCAACAGTTTATCATGCCATCTCCAAACTCCATAAAATATCTGAATCAATACACGTGGATAAAGGAGATTGGTCACTGGTGGGGTGGTTCTGGGAACTGATATCTGCCTGGGGTTGGAAGATTCTGATGGTCATTGGAATGATCTTAGCCATCTTTTTCCTGTTCTGTCTGTGCATACAGTGTGCTCCTGCGATATGTGGCCTCTGTGCTACATTATGTATAAGGAAACCTGTATCGAGGGACAAGCTAAGTAATAGGATGATGCTACAGCAACATCTCCATGACTTCGTGAATATTGACCTAGACTCGGATTGATGTGAGTATAGTTATTGCCTATGTAAGGGCAAAAGGAGGGTCTGTCGTACTTTGAAATTTGGGACCGCGTAGGAGGCAGGGCCGTACCCCTGTCTATTCGAACCGCGAATGGTCAATGCGGTATGTACAAGTGCTTTGTATAACGTTTTAGCTATAAATGCACTGTGTATATGACATTATACACTGACTACGTGGGTTCCATCTTAGAGCGGTGGCCATCTTATGGTTGCCCTCACATAGGCTACATATTACGAGCAAATACGGGCCTTTAGAACACATGTGCCTTCCTTTGACTTCTCTGTGACCTGGGCAGCTTGGCTCCGCTGCCCCAGGTCAGTCCGGTCTCACGAGCTCCCCGTCCTACGGCCACCTGTGATTAGCATCAGGGTTTGACACACCATAAAGCCTTTTCATCCTACACGAGCCTCCGGCTAATCTCTTTCACACCTGACTCTTCCTGCTTTATGACTTGTTTTCCAAATAGGAGATGCCCGTGTTTATTGGGGCCTATTGATATCTGATGTGGGATCTGAGCCTCGCTGGGTAAATAACTGTGGGCTGGCTTAACTGGAATGTGGGATGGTCATCATGACTCTGCCTTTTCGTTTGTAATGTATACATATGAATGACCATGCCATAAAACAAGGAATGTGTGCCTGAAGCATGATATTTTGTATTTAAGGAGAAGCTCGTTTCTGTAACTTTAAGCAGTCTCCTGAGAACATACATGCTGTTGTACTTCTCGGATACCTGTAATTGGTCTGCAGCCAATAAACTGATCTTTGACTTCACCCAGAAGACTCTGTGTTTCTGTAGGTCTGAAACAGGAAGAACCCGAAGTCTTAGGGTGTGTTCCCCTGCACCGCTGGGCTTAAAATTCCCAGTACTTCAGATGTGCAGGACATCTAACCTGGGCTTCTATTGGAATTCTATAATGCAAATTAGCAAGCCCATTATCGCCGTTTTAGCGACAGTTTCCTGCTGCTAAAACAGCGATAATTTTAATGCCGGTCTTGCTAATATGCCCCTAAAAGACATAAAAGTGTGCTCCGTTGACTTGCACACTGCGATAGCTGACCCAGGGAGTTAATTTTAAAGTGTTTTAATGAATTGGTCAGCACTTACACTATACGTCTGTAGAAAATCTTGGGGGCATATTATCAAGCACGGCGTTAAAATTATCGCTGCTGTAACGGCAGAAAACTGCCGCTAAAGCGGCAATAATGGGCTTGATAATATGCCGCAGAGAATTCCAATAGAAGCCCATGTTGACACCAGAACATGGGCTTCTATGGGAATTCTCAAGGGCATATTATCAAGCACGTTATCGCCGCCTTAGCGGCAGTTGTCTGCTGCTAAAGCGGCGATAATTTTAACGCTGTTTCTTGATAATATTCCCCACAGCTCTTTAGGATATAGAGAAAGTGTGAGAACATCGCAGCTGGCTTTACAATATATGGGAACTGCTAGGCAAAATCCACTTTATGATATATGGTTACATTTAGTAAATTTCGCAGAGTTCCCCAGACAACTCAGAGACAATTATTTTCTTAGAAACAACCGTAGTGTTTAATTCCTGGTCCGTATCTTTAACAGGATGTCTCCTTCCTGGAGAACCTATAAAACATCTTGCACATGGTGTAAACACTTTGCAATGAACTGTATTTAAGGGCAAGAAAAGGCTGGCTTTCAGAAAGCGGTCACAAGGGATGAACGATTACAGGTTTTGTTTCCAATGTTTTACTGCCTGAAAAGATTCTTATAGTAGGTACAAGCTGAATTTAAGATCTTTAGAAGCACCAGGCAGTAAACTACACTGGCATTAATCACACAATATTTAACAGACCTTCAAACAAACACACTAGTGACCAAATTTGAAAGTAACAAACAACACCAATAAAATAGCATTTTCTGTTTGGTCATGTGTTTTTCCCTTTGATACAAAGTTACCGTTGCATAATCACTAGATGATAAACAAGCTTCCAACTAATTTTAAAATGTATTTTTTTTCACTAAATATCATGTGCACTTAATACACACCCCCATTGCATTTGTAAATGGATCATCTGCAGTATGCCCCAAGTATTATTTTGTTATATTGAAAGGGACTAAAACATGAAAATAAAGTTACAAAATAAAATGACACTTAAAAAATACCACACGTTGTACTGAGCTTTTTGGCATAAGGACTTATTCAACTGCCAAGGGGCTGAATGCCTTGCGGCATTTCATCAGCCAATTATGGATGTTTGTGTTTGCACTTGACAAGCACATATTCAAAAAGGAAAACATAAAACTACAAATCCCACAATGCACCGTCCATGGCCAAAAAAACCTGAATTAGGTAAATTGAAAAACAGTTGATTTCGTTTCCCACTTAGCACATTTTCCTTACAAGGAAACTACATGATAAGATTAGCAAGACAGTTACGAGCTGCCTGCAGGTGGAGATGCTACTATTTACCGAGATATAGGTATTTTCTAGTTTACCTTCCAGCCACTGCAGCATTGTGTTTTCAAAAATAAGAACCTCCGAAAACAACTGATTGATGTAGAAAGGAAAATATACGCCCTTCGCCCGCTTTTTAGGTCGAGCATTCAAAACCTCTTCTATATACTTTAGTATATACTTATATGTGTTTGTACTTTGTGGGCTCTGGAGATCAGCCTTAAGACTTGTCTGCTTCCGCTTAGGGACTTTTTTTCTGTTCAACTGCCTCTATTTAACTGTCTTGATAGAAAACGACCAGTAGAGGTCAGTAAAATACCAGAATTGGTTTTTGCTTGTCCAACTACCTCTATTTAACTGTCTGCTGAGGGACTTTCTTTTTTTATTTTTCTGGCAACTGCCTCTATTCAACTTTCTTGATAGAAAACGACCAGCAGAGGTCAGTTAAGTACCAGAATTACTTTAGCATTCTCTAGATTCCAGTCCATAGAAATTGTCTTACATGAGCACCCGTAGACAATAATATTTTTTCAAATCTTGTATTTTCAATGATATGACCACCAATGGCCCTTATTTTATATTAAAAACAGAGCTTTGGACTATACATTTCCAGCTGAAAGGCAATGTTTCTCTACATGTGTTCTCATACCTAGCGTGTCACACAGTTTGGTACTTACTTTCCCTCCATGTTAAAGAACAGTAAATGTTTCAGCACCCAGGCTAATGTGCTGCATGGCTAAATACATATAAGGTCCCAAAAGCGAGACCGATTGCATTGCAAATGCTTGTTCTACTTGAGGCTACTGTGTCTCGTTAATGGGAGTGCCCTTTTTATATGCCTCAGACATTCCTGTTGGTGTGAGGAATGGAGCAGTTAAGGAAGCTTCCTTGATTACGCTGATACCTCACAAGGGCAGAAACGTGCTGAAAAGACTGGTATGGCTGGGACTAAATCAGTTCCTTATCAAATAGTTAAGGTGTTGTGATTTATTATGCTTGTGTCCGCTCATGGACACTGTACCCCAGCTTCCTGTAAAGTCATCAGCTGTACATTCTGGAATGTTGCCAGATGACGGCTGATGACTGACCTGTATGGACTTATCCTGAACAAGTATTTAGTGTGCTGGAATAAATACTTCAATAAATACTTTATTCTGAGACATCCATGTGGAATCAGTCTTTACAAATTGGCAACGTTTTCCAATACGTTGTGAACAACCGAATTTTTTCAAAAAAGGGGGTCCAAGGGAAAAATATTTAAAGACCCATAGGTTTCTAATCCCTTAATACCTAATATGAAACAACAACGCAGAAACCTAGGGTCTAAGTAGCAATGAGCACAAAAGAGATTAATTAAGTACTCAAAAAAAGCAAGTGAACATTATCATTTTGAATAAATCCCATCAGCCACCAAAGTAGCAATCATCATCATTTGGGATTCTTTAAACCATGCAAAACCCTCCAACATGTCAGGGCTGCATCTTATATGAGCAACAATACCTTCTTTCTCTTATTTGAGATGCGGTTTTGCTCAAGTATTAATCTCATACCATGAATCCTTTTGATGTTGCTATCTTCTATCTAAGTAGTGGTGATGGAAGCAGTGCAAGTGAGCAGTGAGTGGAAATATTAAAATCATCTACCGGGCCAGAAAAAACATTTTAATAGTTACTGTCCAGGTGACGAGGTTAAAAACCAGTGTAGAAGCAGTTTTAAAAAATAACTGCTAAAGTCCAAAAGGGAGGGTCTACATGTTTCAGCCTCAAGATTTAATGGCAATCAGGCTTTCATCAGGACCTTAAAGAACTTCTGCTACTGCTGTATCAATCTTAGTGTGATTCAAAAAAGTAACACAAACCAGTGATATAGAATATACAACCAACTTTGGTTTGGGATTTTTAAAGACTCTCATAATTTTCTGGAGTATTCACCCAAATCCTAAACAAATGAATAAACAATAAGAAATAATAATCATGATAACATTCAGGGCTTGCTTTATCATTCAAATCAGTTTTCAATATATGCTATTACGACTGTTTGAGGCAATACAAACTAATATAGCAGTATGCCAATGATCAGTAAAATCTGTATACGCTTACCCGTCTGTGTACGGGAGCTCTCCTCACCTCACCTGACATCCGCTCAGAGAAATTAGGCCCCGCACTGTATAAAGACAAATGAGTATAGAACACTTCTCAAGTTACCAACCCCAAAGTCTTCAATTAAAACATAACACACATTTCAATATCATGGCATCGCAATATGAATAGTCATCTCTATCCCACTCCAGCTATTTTAAGATGTCCTGTAAATAGCTCTCATAAGTCTGAAATCTGAACATGATAAGAAAATCAGGACAGGGTATTTCCCTGCTTAGCTCGGTGTAGCTCCTCTAGAAGTAATCTGGGTTCAAAATGGAGATGTTGTTTCAAGATATTCACACTTTCAAGGCATTGCTGGATACTCTCACTCTCTAAACATTACTTATGGTTGATAAGACCAAAGAGTCCTACCATGCTCGTATATCTTAGTAGTCTCTCAGTCGAGAAGAAACTTAAGATAGAATAACAAAACAGTCCATATTATTTGACTGCTATTTAGCAATTAGGTCCGCTTGTATTCACAAATATGCTACAATGAAACTGAAGAGATAAAGGATATCCTTGCCGGCACACATAACTCATCCCTACCGTCTATGAACTAATAGTGGAGAGAAAGCAACTCTATGTAGTGAACGAGATGAAGTCACCACAAGTTGTCGTACTATGAGACAAGCACATCAAATCATAGAAAAACTAAGAGAGATGTTCAGGCACTGATGTTAGCTGTTCTGATTAAGAACTCCCTTGCTGAACATAAATGAAAATGAAGGTAATATCTTCCAAAGTCAGGAAAGGACACAGCAATCCACACGCATATCGCGCTAATAGATAATGGGAATAAGTACTTGCTTAAAAAATGTAAACTAGCTGACCTGTCCGTCGGTACCTCGTTCAAAGCCGAGCAGGATGGGAAGGTACCGGTGCGCTAATTCACCGCGTTTAAATGCGTATATGTTAACCTTCACTCACCTGAAAAGCAGGATGTTCAACTTGAGAGATGTGAGGATTGTTTCCGTCCACCCCTAAGAACTTACGTCTGGATTGAACTGAATTTAGAACACAGCTCGCCCAGGGTAATTTCCTAAGGGAAGGGGAAATGGGACAAAATAATAAACAAAAAGACACTCTGGACTTCTGCGTGCAGCAATTAGTAACATCAGCTACTCCTTGTAATCTTGTGTTTCTAGTATAACAAATGACAAAAGAAATAACATTAAATAAGCATCAAAGACTCTATTCCTTATTTCTGAATTTAGTTAAACGCTAAACCACATGACGCTTTACCTTTGACACCCTGCTTATATCTGCGCCAGAATGCTTTCTTTACACTTAAAATTTTGATCTGCTTTTATCAGCTTTTTCTGCAATGATATAAACAAATAAAACAACTTCAAATGTCTGATCATTTATCTGGTGACAATTGTTATATGTCCTTTGCTTCTCTTTGAACTTACAAAAAGATTTGTCTTGCAGTTCCTTATATTGTCTCTTTCTTTCGCACCCAGGTTCTTAACTGCAAAAGTCTGCCCAGTCTACGTTTTCCAAAGATAAGTGAAAACTTCAGGCTTTAACTTCCTTGCATTATTGCTGCTTTTAAATTGTGCCAAAGTTGAGAAATAATCGAAAATAACTTACTGCAATGTCAGGAGAAAATAATGCCAGGCGCGCTTACTCAGTAATCTTGTCTCTTTCGATTTTTTGTTTCCTTTTCAGCTGGGGACGCCTTTCGCCGTGACTCCTAGATGGTCAGGAAGAGGTTTCCGGGAGATGAGGGGAAGACTTCAAACGGTGGAGAGGAAATGCGCGGAAGCAGCACCCGATGCAAAGAAGATGAGATCTCCGAGGCTTGAATCTCTGCTTTACGGTAAGTGAAGTTGAAACGAGCACAAGCGAATGTTCACACTTGCTTGCCTCTTAAATAGGGTTCTGGGGAGGGTTCCTAACAAAAGAGGAACTGATAAAACATTCTAAAGTACAGATGTTTGAGCACTACATAACCCCCCTTTTGATAAATTACAGCAGTATGATAAAGACTTGCCATTTTAAACAGTTCGCTTTTACAGTGTTACAAAGATTTGCCATTTTTTCGATGTCTGCTTGAATTACGAATTAGTACTTAGAACTTAACCAGTACTCGCATCATTGTTTGTCTCTTTTTATTTTTTTTTGTTCTTAGGTAACATTAACCTTGAGGTACTCTTAGACCTCGTGTTTACGGAGTAACCCTGTAAACCCTCTTTCAGAACTGGATATCACCAGTTCTCACAACCACTAGGTCCTGAAGAAAGCCCAACGACCCCCCTCTGGGGCACTGGAAGGGCAGAAACAGGTCGACCTTTTTGATCTGGACACCAACAAGTGCAATGGCTACATAATTTGACCTACTGCATGATTTTTTCACTTTTTTAGAAGTTTCCTCACACACCGGACAGAATAAATATAATCTCTTAGGTAGTGTGAGAAAGACATTTTTAACGTCCCAATAACACTTTTGCACGACTATTTCTGATCACTACTGAAAAATCAGTGGTTCCCTCCAGGTGGAGGAAGCATTACATAAAAAAGAGACCCAATGATAATGCTGACACGTATAAACAAGGCGGAGAATCAAGATAAACCGCCATACCACCAATAATACGTGATTGAGGGTTCTCAAAATACCAACCGAAGGTACTGACGGATAGAACGATCCAGAACCCTTTTTTTCAGTTACACGTGATCCATTCCCTTTGATTATGAGTTTACGATAGGAAGCAGAATGGATGACAGCTTCTTCTAGCTCCCCCCTCTTTTGATTATAATACAAATACATGAACATACAGATTCGCTAGAGAAGGAGCAAAAATGCTGCCCATCGAAGTGCCCGATACTTGAAGATAAATATTATCTTCAAATCTAAAAAAGTTTTTGATCATTGCCAAGCTAGCACATTGCAAAATAAAAGGCACTGGTGTAATAGTGTCAGTATTTTGTGCAGTATGTTCCAGCAGATCACGTATAACATCCAAAGTCTCTCCTTGTGGGATGGCAGTATATAGTGATTCTATATCAAACAACACTAGATAATCTAAGTCTGTATCAATCGGTGTGTCACATAAAAGTCTAAGGACATCTTTAGTGTCTTGCAGGTAAGATGGCATTGTTTTGACCATTGGTTTCAGAAAAAAATCTACAAAAGTGGACAGCCGTTCCAGCAAGGAGACAATTCCCGAGATGATGGGACGGCCTGACGGAGGTTCTGTGCCTTATGAATTTCTGGTAGGGTGTCAAAATGAGGCATGACTGGATATTTTGTCATCAAAAAATCAGCCTCATGTGGTGTAATCCACCCTTCTGTTTTGGCTTCCTCTACCAAATTTTTAATTTAATTAGTCAATCTTGGAGTAGGGTCAAGTTGGAGTAAGCGGTAGGCGCTTGTGTCCGCCAATTGGCGGAGACACTCTTCACGGTAGGACTCTGTGTCTTGAATAACGATCGCTCCACCTTTATCCGCAGGTTTTATTGTAAAACTGGCATCATTAGCCAAAGTTTTTAAAGCTTTTTTCTCGATTGAAGGTAGATTTTGGTAAGGTTTTGGCTGTACAGCACAAAGATTCATCATATCTTGTATGACAGCTTTCTCAAAAGTTAATACTTGGTCAGGTACCAAATGATGAGGTGGATTAAAATTGGAGGGTTGTTTCAGGCCTGTATTAGCCAATATTAACTCTGTTGATGGTTCAATGATGGCTTCTTTACTTTTGAAAAAGAAATTTAATCGGATCTTCCTGAAGAAGAGCGCTAATTCACATCTGATTTGGAAAGGATCTCCTGTATTAGTGGGTACAAAACCTAATCCTCGATTGAGGACTGATTGTTCTTCTATACTAAGAGATTGTGTGCTAAGATTTACCACTAGGTTATCGTGTTAGTACTGGTGCTTGGTTGTTGTTGTCCTTTCCTGCTCCTTGTGTTTGGAGGAGGTGGATCCTGCTCCCAATGTACTTGCGGTTGGCCTCTTCTCCTGCTTTCTTCCTCGACCCTGTCCTAAAAAAGTCTGATTATCAAAAAATTGTGGTTGAGGTGGAAAGTGTGTCATAGGATGTTGGTACTGGGAGAATGGATAGCCCCATGGGGCCGGTGGCCACCACGGGCCTTGTTGCTGATAAGTGCCTTGTCTTCCTCGTCTCCGATTGGGCCTAGAGTATGTTCCCATACCTCGATTCTGTTGTCCATCAGGTAAAGAGGATTCTGAATCACTAGAGTATATTTCTGATCCAGAGGAAGAATAGTTAGAGCCAGTTTGCCTACCTTTTCTATTGAACTCAGGGGCTACATAGCCTTCTTTAGTATAGGGGTACACTTTTTCGAGTGAAAACCGAGCCAAATCTTTTTTGAATTTGTCTATTTTGGTTAGAAGAATTGAATCTTTATACTCTTTGTTGGATTTGTTGGTTTCATCCATATTTTTCTTATATAGAGTGTTTGTAATAGTAGTTTTAATTTGTTCTTCCAGAACTTGAATCTCTATTAGAATGGTTTCAGCCATTCTTTTAGCTGTACTAATGATCAGTATCAGCCAATCGCGCGTACAGCGCCACGCGATTAGTGACCAATCTTTCATAAAGGTCTTATCAGAGAGAAAAAGTCTGGGGGCATTTGTTACTATCAAACCTGTGGGGGCACAGTTACCTCAAAGATATTCTGTCATTATTACACCGTGAATAAATGTGCGTGAGTGTGTTCTTTTTAGATTCAGTAACGTTTGCCAGTCATCCTGGGTGCTTGGCGCCGTTTCTTGTATGGTGTCCAATATACTAGGGTTATCAGCTAAAATGGACTGTAAAACGGTGCCATTCGGTGCAAGAAACAAGCGACCAGGCTTACAAATCATTTTCTTACACACCAACACAAGGCAGAAGAATTGAGGTGGACGGTGTTAGAACAACCATACATCCCAACACATATAAGTGACATCATGCGATTTTTGTTCAGGAGGGAACAGAAATGGATTTTTAAACTCAAGAGTGACATACAAGGTTTAAACGATGATATTCCGTGGATGACACTATAGACTAGGGTGAGATTCTGATTTACACGAGTTAACAGCTCATTCTATAATATAATATATATGACATTACCTTTTATTTCCACATGTAGACCTGTCCATCAACCAGACCTGGTTGGGTGCTCACTTGAGAATAGGAAATGTTATCCGTTCAGTATGGAGTACTCTAGAGTAAAATCAGTTGTACAAAACAAACCCAAGATGTCACTGCCATACAACCTAATACGCATTTTTCCTTACCAGCACACACAGGTATCTCTGGTTTGTTTTTGTTTTTGTTTCTGGACTCCACCTAGTCCTTATATTCCTTCACTTGATTCAAGCTCCACCTAGTCCTTATATTCCTTCACTTGATTCGAGCTCCAGAAATGTTGAATTTCTACACCTCTCTCCTTTTTGAAGTCATCATATGGCCATTAGAGGGCGCCCTACATTAGACTACATGTTCGATCTTTTACTCTTTGTAGTAATGAGACGCACAACCTATCATATCTATAATAGCCAGAATACAATGTTTGCAACTAATTTCAATGAAATTATTTCTCTTAAATGCACGAGTGTTGACACATAACTAGTGAACCAGGTTAAGACTCGGAACGATATCTTTCACTACATTTCCCATGAAGCCCGTGAGACGCGCAGTTGTGGCGTCAGTTTAACAACGCGCATCACATTGAGATACGCTTTTAAATGCGTTGAATTAGCGCGTTGGTACCTTCCCATTCTGCTCAGCTTTGAACGAGGTACCGACGGACAGGTCAGCTAGTTTACATTTTTTAAGTAAGTACTTATTCCCATTATCTATTAGTGCGATATGCGTGTGGATTGCTGTGTCCTTTCCTGACTTTGGAAGATTTTACCTTCATTTTCATTTATGTTCAGCAAGGGAGTTCTTAATCAGAACAGCTAACATCAGTGCCTGAATGTCTCTCTTAGTTTTTCCATGATTTGATGTGCTTGTCTCATAGTACGACAACTTGTGGTGACTTCATCTCGTTCAGTACATAGAGTTGCTTTCTCTCCACTATTAGTTCATAGACGGTAGGGATGAGTTCTGTGTGCCGGCAAGGATGTCTTTTATCTCTTCAGTTTCATTGTAGCATATTTGTGAATACAAGCTGACCTAATTGCTAAATAGCAGTCAAATAATATGGACTGTTTTGTTATTCTATCTTAAGTTTCTTCTCGACTGAGAGACTACTAAGAAATACGAGCATGGTAGGACTCTTTGGTCTTATCAACCATAAGTAATGTTTAGAGAGTGAGAGTATCCAGCAATGCCTTGAAAGTGTGAATATCTTGAAACAACATCTCCATATTGAACCCAGATTACTTCTAGAGGAGCTACACCGAACTAGGCAGGGAAATACCCTGTCCTGATTTTCTTATCACGTTGATATTTCAGACATATGAGAGCTATTTACAGGACATCTTAAAATAGCTGGCCTGGGATAGAGATGACTATTCATATTGCGATGCCATGATATTGAAATGTGTGCTTTGTTTTAATTGAAGACTTTGGGGTTGATAACTTGAGAAGTATTCTATACCCATTTGTCTTTATACAGTGCGGGGCCTCATTTCTCTGAGCAGATGCCAGGTGAGGTGAGGAGAGCTCCCGTACACAGACGGGTAAGCGTATACAGATTTTACTGATTATTGGCATACTGCTATAAAAGTTTGTATTGCCTAAAACAGTCGTAACAGCATATATTGAAAACTGATTTGAATGATAAAGCAAGCCCTGAATATTATCATGATTATTATTTCTTATTGTTTATTCATTTGTTTAGGATTTGGGTGAATACTCCAGAAAATTATGAGAGTCTTTGAAAATCCCAAACCAAAGTAGGTTGTATATTCTATATCACTGGTTTGTGTTACTTTTTTGAATCACACTAAGATTGATACAGCAGTAGCAGAAGTTCTTTAAGGTCCTGATGAAAGCCTGATTGCCATTAAATCTTGAGGCTGAAACATGTAGACCCTCCCTTTTGGACTTTAGCAGTTATATTTTAAAACTGCTTCTACACTGGTTTTTAACCTCGTCACCTGGACAGTAACTATTAAAATGTTTTTTCTGGCCCAGTAGATGATTTTAATATTTGCACTCACTGTTCACTTGCACTGCTTCCATCACCACTACTTAGATAGAAGATAGCAACATCAAAAGGATTCATGGTATGAGATTAATACTTGAGCAAAACCGCATCTCAAATAAGATAAAGAAGGTATTATTGCTCATATATGATGCAGCCCTGACATGTTGGAGGGTTTTGCATGTTTTAAAGAATCCCAAATGATGATGATTGCTACTTTGGTGGCTGATGGGATTTATTCAAAATGATAATGTTCACTTGCTTTTTTTGAGTACTTAATTAATCTCTTTTGTGCTCATTGCTACTTCTTAGACCCTAGGTGTCTGTGTTGTTGTTTCAATGTATTTCAATACACCTGACCTTCAGTGTGCATTTGCCAACTTTCTGCCAGAGACTATTGCTCCTTTCCGGCTCTCTTCGAGATTCAACTGTGGGGCTCTTCTACCCTCCCCCCCCCGCCATCAATTCCTTGCTCAGCTCAGTGTTTTGGCTCTTCGTATATGTAATATGCCATGGATCTGGCGTTAGTAGCTTCTTGACAGTTCAACTGCCATTTCTAGCGCGTGCCTGCGTTTTGTCAGCTGCCTGCTGCATGGGATAAGCAACTGTCATTCCGTCACAGCTGACCATGTGGTCTTTCATTGCTTAGTTACCTGTTTGCTTGCCCTGACGTCCTCACATGACGTGCCGCCATATTGGAAGCATTAATTTCTCTGCTGCTGGTTATGTGCTCTATGCTACATTTTGGAGGCAGATGTCCTGGTTTGCTCACCATGGCGTCTTCATGTTACGTGCCGCCATATTGGAAGCCTTGTTTCTCACCTTCGTGTGAAGCGTTCTATGCTACCATATGGAGGCAGAGCTCCGTCTCTGTGGTCCTTCAAGAAGCGTTCTTCTACTTTCCGTTATGAACTCTTTACAACAGTTGCCAACCTTGCTGATTGGCACAGCTCACCTCACAGCGCCTACAGTTTTTAATGTATTCAGCTCGACATTTCAAGCGGCGCTGTTAACACTTCACTGACAGGCACAGCTGCTCCGTGCTTGTAGTTGCTGATGGGCACAGCTTACTTTATTGACTGGTAACTTCTGCATTACATTACTGCGTACACCAGATTACGTAAATTATTCCCCACTGATAGGCACAGCTCTTGTTGCTGATTAGACTGCTGCAGCTTTTACAAATTATCCTCTGAAATTGTTCATTCTTCGACCCGTTTTGTGGTTTCCTGGGCCCTGTGTACTTGGTAATACTTGTCCTTCACAGGCACATCTACGTTGTGGGGTTTAGACTTTTCTTGTATCCAATTTGAGTGGTGTCCATTCCTCACACACATGGCTTCTGGGTATCTGCGGAATCCCTCTCCTCGCCAACAGTTTCTTCCTGCTATTGGCGAGCCTGTACTCAAGTGGGAGGAGTAGAGAGAATATTTCACAAATTACATCTCGACTTTTAATGACAATGAGGAGTTCACTGCTGACAAGAAATTTTAAATTCTGTTACATTACTTAGGCGCTGTTGGTATAAAAGTATTCGATGGCATAAATGAAAAGCCGAGGACCGCGGGGGAGGGTAATGTTCACATCAATGCTCCTGATGATTTGAACAGTTACTATTAACTTACAGTTTGTGTTGCTTTGGACAGGTATAAATTTTTCCACAGGAAGTGAGGTAAAGAAGAACCTATTGATGACTGTTTCAGCTTTAAAAAATCTGGCTCTCACTTGTTGCTTCGGTGACCTTCATGATGGTCTTATTAGGGACCAAATAGTAATACAGGGATCTAATTCTAATATCCAGGAGAGTTTGTGGGCCAAGGATGAGAGGCCTTTACAACATGTAATTGATATTGTTACAAGGGCCGAGCTTACTGGTAGATGCACAAAAGCTGTTCTTGCTGAAAACAAGGGAAAAAAAGAAGAAGGTATTGTGGCCAAAATTGGAGACATCAAACTGTTTACTTAACGGAAGAAGAAAGTGCATAATAACAAGTCTGTAAGTGATAAAATGTATGTTAGTAACAGGAAACGTTGTTTCAGATGTGGGAGTTTCAACCATTTGGCGAATTATAAGAAATGACCTTCCAGAAAACAGAAATGTTCATTTTGTGGGGTTATGGGGCATTTCCAAAACATGTGCCAGAAAAAATGTTAATGTTGGTCTAGGGGGATCATTAAACTGCCACTAGTACTTCAGATGAAGAGGACGTGAACATGTGTGCTCTCAATATTTAAGACGACCTTGTGTTGCAAGTTGATACCATGCAAGGGTGAAGAAACCAGTTTGTGATATGTCTATTGGTGGAATCGACATTTCCATTGTGGCTGACTCTGGTTCTCCTCATACGATTGTTAACAAACTGGTATGGGAAAAGAAGTCTGCACCATTTTTGGGTGAACAGTTGGAGAGGTCTGATATTACCATCAAGACATTTACAGATGAGCCTATAGATGTTTGCAGCTACAGGAAGCGTAAGTTTGTTTGCAAAGGCAGGGAAACATTGGGCAAATTGTATGTGTCCATGACCGGACCGTCCGTTTTAGGATGGATGGATCAGGTAGTCTATGAGTTGATTCGGATCCTAACATTTCTGATCCAGTCCTCATTGTCCAGTCTGATGAAGATTTAGCAAGAGGGTTCTACAAATGTTCCTGAAGGTATTTTCAGGGGAAGTTGGCCACTTGAATGGGTTCGAACACAGGATTTGTGTCAGGAAAGGGGCAATACCTAAAGTTCACAAGGTTAAGAACATTCCTTTTGCTATTATGAATTAGGTTAAGGTACAATTTGAGAAGTTACTTGAAGATGGTGCTATAGAACAGGAGGAGTCTTTAGAGTGGGTGGCTCCCTTGGTGGTGGCAAAACGACCTAATGGAAAATTGAGGTTGTGAATTGGCCTATGCGACCTCAAACACAGTATCATAGTTGATCAATTCCCTTTTCCACACACCAGCAACATGTTAGCTCTCTCAAAGGGTGTTAAGTGGTTTTCCACCATAGGCCTCAAGGCGGCCCACCAGCAAGTTCCTCTGCACCCTTCAGTAAGAGCCTTACCACATTCATCACACCCTTTGAATGTTACAGATTCACAATGGTACTATTTGGTTTAGCCTCTACTGCAGCAATGTTCCAAAGGTTGATACATGACATTTTTAAAGGTGTCAAGAGCATACTTATGTTTCAGGACGATATTTTAGTTATGGGCAAAACCAGGGAAGATCATGACAAGAAGTTGCCACAAGTTCTTGGCATCCTTGAGTCTAAGGGTTTAACCGCAGAGCACAGTAAGTGCAAATTTGCTCGTAAAGAAGTGACTTATTTCGGCCCATAACTGGGGATGGTACTATGCCTAAGAAAAATCTACTGAATACAATACGGAATGCCCCTAAACCCAAGCACCGGGATGAATTGCGTTCATTTTTGGGTCTTGTTGAATTCTACTCCAAATTCATTAAATAAATTCATGCAAAACATACGAGATGAGACAACTACTGAAAATAAAGAACAAGCTTGTGTGGTCGGAAGCATGCCATAGGACATTTTGTTCTCTTAAAGAGGAAATGTGCATGGCACCCCCATTACAAGGTTTGGATCTGACTCTATGTAACATTATCACCACCGATGCTAGTGGTAAAGGCATCGGCACTGTTCTCACCCAGAAAGATGTACGTGATATGGAATGTACAATTGCATTTGCTTCCCGCTCTCTGACACCGGCTGAAGAGAAGTATTCCATCATAGAGTGGGAAGCTTTAGCGAGTGTGTGGCGTTTAGAGCATTTGCGCACATTTGTTTGGGGAAACAAGTTCATTTTGCACAGTGACCACAAGCCCTTAACGAAAATCTTAACCACAAAAAGGCCTCTATGCTGCGTCCCCTAGACTTGCCCGAATGTCTGATCGGTTGTTTGACTTTAATTATTAGGTCCAATATGAACCTGGTGTGAAAAATGTGGTTGCCGATTTTTTGAGTCGCATGCCCGTTCTTCTGCATGATTCCAACAACAACGCAGAGAAAGATTTCTGTGTGGCTAACATTCATGAGGAACTGCATGGAATATCTATGGATGAGTGGAAGTTGGAGCAGAAACATTATGTGTTACTGAGTAAAGTTCTTGGAATGCTTTCTAAGGGCTGGCCAGACAAAAGGTCTGTTCCAAAGGAGTTGTGTCCTTTTTGGGAGGTTAAACATGAATTAACAGAGGAAGATGGGTTGTTCTTGAGAAGTGGTAAAGTATTTCCCCTGTCAAAGTTGAAGAGCAGAATACTGGAAATGTGTCACAAGGGACTTTTGGGAATTGGTAAGACTAAATGCAGGGTAAATAATTGGTATTGGTGGCCCGGAGTAAATATTGCAATAGAAAGGACAGTTAGGGACTGTTTTTATGTTTGAATTCGGACAAGACACAGGTCACGTTCAGGCCTACTCTGCATCCTATCACTTGCCCGACCATGCCGTGGGAGAGAGTTGGCGTGGACATTATGGGGCCTATTCTGGAACGGGGTGAGCAGGTGTTTACCGTTGTTCTAATCGATCATTTTTCGAAGTGGCCAAAAATTGGCTTTGTGCATAAAGCAGATGCCAGCAGTATAGTCAGGTTTTTGGATGACATTTTCATCAGGGAAGGTTTATCCAAGTGTATAATTAGAGAGATAACAGCCCACAATTCACCTCTGAAATCCTTGTGGCCTACTTTATCAGAAATAGGTTTGTTCACAAAACGATGTCTGTTTATCATCCCTCATGTAACGGTGTGCTGGAACGTTTCAACCGTGTTATCAAGGGAATTGGACAATCTAGCTTGGAAAACTGAAATTCTCAAGATCTTGTGGGCATATCATATCACGCTGTGCAACAGCACTGGTCTCAGTCCCTTTGACCTTATAAGGGGCAGAACATCCATGTCCAAGGTCAATGTAGGTTGGTTGGCAGCTGCTAGAAGAGTAGATTGGTCTGCAGACGAAGTAAGGGGTAGGTTGGAAGAAGCCCCGTTAATGTGTATAGAGTGCTTTGACAAGAAACACAGCAGCAAGCCTGTTCACTTGAAGACTGGTGATGTTGTAAGAGTCAAGAAAAGTGGCCAAACTGGCAAGGGCCAGAACAAGTTTTCTCAACCTACTGTTAGCAAGGTGCTTTGTAATTCCGCCTTGTTGAGTGATGGCAGGGATTGGCACTTCTCCACCTCGGCTTTGTGCAGATGCGTTGATGTTGCTGTCCCTACTGTTGGCCACAGTTCGACTACTTGTGATGGTAACGCTTTTAACGCTGGTGGTGTTTGCGCATCTGTTTGCAAAAGTGGTCGGTAGTGTGACGAAGAAGATGTGTGTGAGTGCGTGCATGCTCCTGTGACTCAGCAAGAATTACATTGTGGTTCTGGGTCCTCTTCTGTGGTTGAAGGGGTGTCATACAGTAACAAAACCAGCAGAGTGGGTCCTCCTGTAGTCCGGCCCAAGAAACCGACAGATTATGTATGCAAATAACTTTGTGTTTATTACTGTGTGTTCCATTTTGGTGTCCAAGCCCTTCTTGGGCAATGTGTTTTCCCTCACAGGATTTCCTTCCTTCTCCTAGACTTGGAAATGTTTCTCTTTGTTCTGCAATGTGGCTTATACCGTCCACTCTTGTCCGTGGTGCAATTTCTTGTACATTTTCATTGTTATTTTGTTTTGGGTTTTCTCTAAGGAGGAAGATGTGTTGTGATTTATTATGCTAGTGTCCGCTCAGGGACACCGTACCCCAGCTCCTTGTCAAGTCATCAGCTGTACATATTGGAACATTGTCACTTGATGGCTGATGACTGACCTGTATGGACGCACTTCTTATTCCCCCCACTGACCTGAGCGAGTATTCTGTGTGTTGGAATAAATACTTTATTTTTGGACATCCGTGTGGAATTCGTCTTTACATAAGTGCATATAATTTAGAGAGAAATAAAAAACTTTGTAAAAGTAATTAATATTGGGAGAGAGTTCACAACCTGCTGTAACTTCATAGGGGAAAGATTGCAATGTGGCACTGGTACAAATACTCACAGGTGAGACAGCTATCTAAAGCGCTAGAGCGAGAGTGTACAACAAAGAAAACAAGAAGCAGCGACCTTGGAGGGGTGATATGAGCGGGCATGCACTGTTGTGGTAGGGGGAAGTGGTGTGGGGAAGGGCACAGGGAGATTAAGATCGGTACAGCAGGCTCCTAAAAATTAAACAGACCGTTTTCAGAGTATAAGAGCATTGCCAACATAAAAGCAGCACACAGAACAGATACTGACTGCTGGCATCAGCACAGACCTCTCCACGATAAATCACTACATTTGATAAGTAAACCTGCCGCCTCACTGCATCCTCGCCTATCTCCCAGGCTACCCTAGATCCTCACAAATTCAATCCCCTTCTGTATTAAAAACCGAAACTCAGTGCTAAAAGTTAACAACAGCTGTAGTGGTGAAAAAACAAAGCACGGACATGTGGCAGGTGTGATGTGGTATGGGGAATGGCAAGGAGAGATTAGAAGCGGCACAGCGGGCGCCAAAGCTAAAAAGCACCACCACACATCAGAAAAAGCAGTGACCTCTGATGGGTGGTGGGGCAGGCATGCACTGTTGTGTGAGGGGTGAGGTGGTGTGGGGAACATATTGGTGATATTAAAATATTAGGGGGCTGATTACAATCACGGACGGACTGTCCTTCATTGTATCGGGGATTGGGACCGCCCGTCTACAAGGCAGTGGTCCCACAGGTCTAATTATAATGTGACCATCACCGTGGTGGTCGCATTGACCATGTTTTGTATTGTGGCGGGTGTTGCGCTCTGCAGCACCCACAGCAATACAAAATTGAGACCCCACACATATCCCTGCACTACGTGGCAGGCACCATGTGGTGCCTGCTACACGGTGCATGGATTTGTAGGGGGGCACCATAGGTGCCCCCGAGGTCCTGTGTCTGTGGGCCAGGCAGGAAGGGGGGCCTGCTACGGGCCCCCAATTTTCCTTTCCGCCAGCCTTTTCATGGCGGGCAACCTTCCATGAAACGGCTGGCAGAAAGGGACATTGTAATCCCTACGGCGGTGCCTGGTAGTGTTTTAAGTAAGCTGTGGATCTGTCTATTTTAGGCTAGGATCAGAGCCTCACATGTGCCTTGATGTTACTACAAAATGAAGGAAAACTGCAGTAACCATAATGAGGGTCGACCCTGGGTGTACTTGGGTATTTGTCACATAGTGGTCAATGACACCGGGAGATCTATCCGCCTCCTGGGGATAGAGCAAGTGCAAGAGAAAAATATGGGGAAAGAGGAAGAAAGCCTGTCTCCTCTTCTTTCTGTCTCTCTCTTTGTCTCCATGTCCCTAAGTTGGGATGACATCAGGGCAAAAAGTGGACACTATTGGATCCTTAAATCCCAAGACAAGTTAAGCCACTAAGGGACGTCGCGTCCCTACAAAAACAAAGGGCCTGTCAATCCAAACATTTTGACTGGTTTTCCCAGATTATTCACTAACTCCTTTAGGTTCCGGTTGGTGTGAAAGTGTATTAAAATTAGATGGACTGGTAATTTATTTCTGGAAACTTCAGGGTTCAACATTAACCTCAAACTCAAGGTCAGATTTCCTTACAAATCTGTCAAGCAGTGTCACTTCCAATCTGTGCCAGCTACGTATTCTGTACTTACAAACACGAGCCACGGTTGTGGGAACCAACATCAGACCTTTGCTGGGGACATCAAGGGACTTCTGAACCCCTGAAGCTGTGCATTGCCTGCCATATGACTTAGTGCCCAACCACCCTGGGAGAAGGAGTTTGGATCGAGGAGCTCGCCCCCAGGGAGAAGGAGGCGGCTTCCAAATATTGGAAGGCGAGCTTAATCAAGAGCTTCAAGTACTAAACACAACTTTGAAGCACTGTGCGACTGGTTCCTGGGAAACAGGAACACACGCTCTGTGTGGTTAGCAGTTGTATGCCGCTGAGCAACCACAGCAGGAGAAGTCCACACAAGCATTGGCATAGCCAATAGGTCTCGCGTTTGGGACCTTATAAGTATTTAGTTATGCAGCACAATATCCTTGGTGCAACAACATCAACCGTTGCATGTAAGCACTCCCACACCCACCAGGTACATAGGCTTTTGGTCGAAGGACAGGAAGGGTGTAAATGCAGGCTTGGATGTCCAAGATCGGCATCACCAAAATAACACAAGAGGACACCACCGTTTTCTGCAGCATACAAACAGGGTGGTAGCCACTATTACTCAGCAAATGGGTATACCTTGGCCACATCCCTCAGCTCTGCTGTCCATTAAAACTAAAAGCAACATGGAAACATCATGAAGACTCATATGACTGTCCAACTCACTGTAGTGTGGTAAATAAAAATACCGGACTGAATTTCATACGGAATCTTAAAATAAAGTAAATAGCTCAAAATAACAAGAGGCAGAATCCGTGGTATAAGAGGTTTTCTAAATGGGCTTTATTCCATTCAAAATGGCCGACTCGAGTCGCGGCCTTCAGGTTCCGTCACCACGAGGGTTCAGGAAGTGAAGTACAATACTTTATTGACAGTCATGTATTTTTATAATAAGTGCATTACAATGAAACGAATGTAGAAGGCGTAACATTTGATAAGAAAAGTGACAAAATAGGTACGTAATCGAAACTAGGCGTAATAAGGAATAGAAGAAACATGATTGGTTAAGATTATCAGACATAGGTGGATCTATAAGATAATACTTGGCATAGATGCGCGCGCAGCAGCATGACGTGTGATAGACGTGCAACTAGGGGTGAAGGGGACTTGACATTTAGCTCTACATGTGGAGACGAGAAGTCTGGGGGTCAAGTCAACCTAATCCCAAATCATATCTACCATCCTATGTTTGGAGAACTATGTTATCCACAAGGAAGGACTCTCGGACAGAATCTATTCTATACTAACTGTGTGTGCGTGTACAAGCGTCTAAGTGTCTATATGAGATGCGAGGGGCAGAAAACTTTCCATGGCAGCAGGGCTATGAATCACTTGCAGGAGGACGGAAAGGCTGAGTCCTTTGCTTGTGAGCTAAAGGAAATGTTTACCTAAATCACTAGACAGGAATGCATCGGCTGAAGAGCAAAATAGATAATTCGAAGGTGAAATACAACTTCTTGGCAGGCAGGCGAAAACTGGCCGAGGCAGGCACCGTTAGCTGCACAGGGAGTAGGACAAAGTTCATGGATACAGATGCGAGCTCAAGCTGAAGTTGTCAAAAGACAGAGAGCAGGGAAAGGCTTTGAGGACAGAATCGGGCCTACTTGCCTGAACTGTAAAAATGGAGTAACTTAGCCATATAAAGTCGGTGGCCTTTCATGTTTAGGAATCGAATATCCAGCCCATTGATGGCGGATCTGACAGAGAACATGTCGGCGGTAGACACACATATGTTTGCGTCTTAGAAACTGGAACCGGAGGGAACATACATGTACTTGTAACATGCATATAGAACCGTTGGGGTCCAAGATAGGGGACATAACTGATCAGGAAAATCCACATTTCCACATTCCCCCCTTGTCCCCTTCTTGCCCTTCAAGAGATATCAATCTTCATCATTCCATCGATTTGCTCATGGAGCATCATTTCTTCTTCCTTCTTCTTCCGGCATTTTGAACGAGAACTTTGATATGGGATGCATGATGTGGCACACAGACCACAAATCGCTGGTCCACATTGCAGACATAAACAACAACTGAAGAGCATAAGAAGGCCAATACCTAGGAAGGATAGAACTCTCCATCCCCAGGCTGATATCACATTCCAAAACCACCCGGACCACGTCCAAGTGCCTGGATTCTCGTGTATCTGGCTTACAATCTTATGAAGTCGTGTTATAGCTTTATATACAGATGGCGAATTTTCTGGTATGAATATGCAACAGCTGGATCCGATGACCCTGCAAGCTCCGCCCCTATCGGCCAGGATGACGTCAAGGACAAGACGATTCTGGAGAACAACAATTCTCATCACTGATTGTTCCTCTGTCAGATTGCCTAGGGCGGCTATAGTCTCATTTACTACAGCTTCAAGAGTCTTGGTTAGTCTACGTATCAGCTTACTATTTGATATGGTACCTATATAGGGAAAGATACCTTTATTGAAATCTACATACTTGTCCCATGCCGTCTCAGTATAATCGACAACTGGGAGATCTCTACGCTCTCTTTCATGTACTAAATGAACATTTCGATAATAATCAGGGGGAGCTAGGAAAACAGGTGGCAAAAGGAATGCTATGTAACAGGTACCATCCCAATCTAGAGGCAGACGCATATATGCCGTCTGGCCACATATGAAGTAAGAATGGCGAGAAGCTCTAAATGAAGATTTGCCTTGATCACTATATTCTATTGTAGTAATGCATTGGCTATGGCCCATATGTATGGAACCAACTTTTCTTACACATAATTCACCTTTAACTGGAAATACTGACATAGTGGGCAGAATTAGTTCAACTTCGGATTTGTCATTTAAAATCATAAGATTAGGCGTAAAATTACCTAATTTATACACTTCATTCTCTAAATCAGTTCCTGTTCTACTGGGGTGACCCTCCTTATTAGGGTGACAGACTTTGAATAAAACTAGATTCATATTTCCCCATATCCAATGTTGTTGATAAACTGCTGTGTCTGGGTCTATGGAATTTAATAAACTAAACCATGCTCCACAGGAGCCATTGTGTGTGAACGGATGTGGAAAGAAAGGCAGAACTCCTTTGTTATTCTGATAGGGAGGGAGTCGGCCACACACCCAACAATTGGTGGCATTACTAGTCTGATGGGAATGATGTAACATACTAATGAAGGTGTTATTGCGCAGCGCAAGTCTATAGGACAACTCATGTGGCGGTAGGTCACTAAAAGAATGTTCACCAGTTATATTGAAAGTACGTTTAGAAACAGGATAATACATATGCAACAATATACTTGCAGTAACTATTAAGAAACTCAAGGAAAACAAAATTAATAAAGTCACAATACAGTGGTTACGCAGTAATTTACAATAAGCATGTCGTTTCATTATGATTCTGGACTCTACATGATTCAGACCTAAGGGATACATGTCGGGACAGATTCAACCGCTTCACCTTGGAGAGGACTTAAACAATCAAATCGTCCGACAGCTTGGATCTGGACCTGAGTTTCTGTTTATAGAGTTCGGTGCTACTGGCCTCAGCCAAAGGTAGCTTTGAGTCAATGGGGGAAGACACACGGGGAGTACTGTTTGTGTCAGGAGGAAGTCCATGAAATTTTTTTATATGGCTGGAATGCACCCATCCTTTTCTTCCTTCGATCTTCACAGCTGTTCTGGTCGTCAGCAGGACCAACTTAGGAAGCCTCCACCTTGGCTCCAGTTGGGTTTTCCGATCAAAATTTCTGATGAGAACATAATCACCGGGAATTACATCATGAGGTTTCACCTCGGTGTTGTCGGGAAAAGCTGCGACTACCTGTGAACGACAAGATTGTAGTGCAGACATCAAGGAAGCCAGGTAATCTGTCAGCATATTACAGTCAACATCAGTTATTTTACGGGGTATGGGCGTCCCCCACATATTCGGTGGTCTACCAAAGATCACTTCATACGGGGATAGCCCTGTTCGAGAGTGTGCTACCATTCTCATGTAGAATAGCGCAACTGGTAAGGCTACTATCCAGTCCACACCTTTTTCCTGACATATTTTAGACAATCTGATTTTTAAAAGTTGATTATGTCGTTCCACGAGACCTGCTGCCTCGGGGTGTCGGACACAGTGGAATTTCCACTGATATCCCAACAAAAGTGAGACATGTTTCATTAATTCGGATGAGAAAGGCTGGCCGTTATCTGAATATACAACACGTGGTAAACCGTACCGTGGGAAGAATTCTCGAACTAGCTGCTTGGCAGTAGTCGGGGCAGTGTAATCTGATACGGGATACGCCTCTGTCCAACGGGAGAGAGCGCAGACAACTACGAGGACATATTTGAATCCTCGACAACGTTCCATCTGAATATAATCCATCTGGAGGACTTCAAAAGGATGGTCAGGAGGCTGAAATCCACCCTGCTCTACGGGAACACTTTTTCCTGGATTAAACTGACAACATATCATACAGGTACGAACTTTTTGTTTAGCTGCTGCTCGTAAATGTTTATTGAACCAAATGTGCTGAATGCTGTCTAGCATAGCCTTCTCTCCTAAATGTGCTGGACTGTGAACTGTAGCTATAATGGCTTGAACCATGGAATCAGGGAGAAACCATACAGATTTCTCCTTCGTCATCCACCCTTGATCTGTCTGGATCCCTCCTAGTTCAGTCCACTTCTTTATTTCTTCTGCTGTGGCATGTGTCTGTATGTCAATTACGTCAAGTGCGGGATCCTTAATTGTCATACACTGTGTTGGTGTCTGAACTATTGGCTTTGTCATGTCTAATGTGCGATTCTGAGCAGTCTGTTTAGCTGTTCTGTCAGCTAAATCATTGCCTTGAGAAATGGTATCAGTGGCCTTCGTATGTGCTTTACATTTCATAATCGATATAGCAGTGGGTAGATGTATTGCGTCTAACAAAGCATGAATGAGGGGTCCGTGCTGAATGTGGGCACCATGGGAGGTTAAATAACCTCTCTCTCGCCAAAGCACGCCGAAGTCATGTACAACTCCGAATGCATAACGTGAGTCAGTGTATACATTAACTTTCTTATTTGTGGCTTGAATACAGGCTTGTGTTAGAGCAATAAGTTCTGCTGCTTGGGCTGACAAAGTATCTACACAATTTGTCTCAATAACTTCAGTGTCTGTTGTGACTGCATACGCGGCCACTAAGTCTCCTGTACTTGCTCTCATGCACGATCCGTCTACATACAACGTCAGGTCTGGATCTAACAATGGAACGTCTGTCAAGTCTTGTCTAGGTTTCGTCTTTATTTCAATGATTTCAACACAATCATGAGCTAGTGGGTCTGTTCCAATTATAGGTAATAGTGTAGCAGGATTCAATGTATTACACCGTCGGATCTCTATGTGTGGTTGAAACAATGTCAGTTCATAACCGGTAAGTCTTGCTATGGTCAAGTGTTGTGTTTGTGTTCGGTTCACAAGAACCTCTACCGCATGTGGTACTTGTACTGTCAATGGGTGTCCTAATACTATGGCATCGCTTTGTCTGATAGCTAAGGCTGTCGCTGCCACTGATTTCAGGCATGCAGGCAAAGCCTGAGCTACGGGATCTAATGTACTGGAAAAATAAGCACATGGCTTACGTGATCCTGCTTGATCCTGAGTGAGTACTGACAAGGCAGTACCTTCGCGTTCTGTAACAAAGAGTGTAAAATGTTTGCTATAACATGGTGTTGCTAAAACAGGTGCTTGACATAAAGCTTTCTTTAAACTTTCAAAAGCTTGTGTATGTTCTTGAGTCCAAGGGAGAACAGTCGATGTGGCTGCCTCCTGTGTGGTTAACTGAATGAGTGGTTTTGCTAGAAATGCGTACTGAGGGATCCACTGCCTACAATATGAAGTGAGGCCTATGAAAGCTCGCACCTCCTTTTGTGTCTGGGGTATTGACATGTTAGCAATTAACTGGATGCGATCTGGTGTAAGCTGCCTTCCCTCCTTGGACAGCGAGTGACCAAGATAAATAACTCGCTGAACACAGAATTGCAGCTTGGAAGGGGACACCTTGTGCCCCTTGTCGGCTAGGAAATGTAAAACTGTCAGAGAAGCTTTTTCACATTCTGACTCGCTTCTCGCGGTGATCAGCAGATCATCGACATATTGAAGCAGTGCAGTATTGACTGGCATGTGGATACTGTCAAGTTCTCGTTTCAATGCTTGGCTGTAGATGCTGGGGCTTTCTGTGAATCCTTGGGGAGCGCGTGAGAATTTAAAGCTGCGCCCATTTAAACTGAATCCGAACAAGTATTGGCTTTCCGGATCTATTGGGACGCTGAAAAAGGCATTCTTGAGATCAATTACAGTAAAGAATGTTGCTTCGGAATCAATTGCTGTCAATAATGATGATATATCAGGGACCACAGGGAATTGTGGTACAATACACTTGTTTAGTTCACGCAAATCAATAACCAATCGGTATACTGGTGGGGCAGTAGGATCAGTTCGTTTAAGAATCGGAATTATCGGTGAATTACATATATTAGAGTCTGTTTCTACAACTACTCCCTGGGCAATCAGCTCGTCAATGATTTTCAGCAAAGCCACCACAGCATCATGCGGTAACTTGTATTGTCGCATTCGTGGTAGTACCACTCCTGCTTTCAATGTAACTCGATAGGGTGTAATGTTCATGCAGCCAACATCCGTAGGGCCTTGTGCCCATAGATGTACTGGTAAAGTCTGTAGTCGGGGATCCATGTCTCTAGACACATAGTGACCTTTAAAATCACGCAAAAACAACCTTACTCCTTCCGGAGAACAACATATTATGGCTCCTAGTGCTTTCAGAGTCTTAATTCCTAACAGATTTTCTGGGCATGATTTAGTAAGCAATAAATCTGTAGTTCGTGTCAAAGGCCCTATCGTAAGTGGTAGAGGCTGTGATACTTCATTAACAATAGGTTTTCCCGAAAAACCAAGGGAAACATTTTGAGAGCCTGAGAGGGGTGCCCCTGGAACTTCACTACGTTTTATTGTTGTTCGACTTGCCCCTGTATCGAGTAAGAATTTTCTATTTTGACCTAATAATTCACTATGTACATAAGGTCCTTCTTGATCTACAGGAATCTCGATAAGTGGTAAGTCAACTTCCCTCTCTAGGCTGGTTCATGCGTAACGCTGATACTCAGGGTATTCATACTGTGCGGTCTGATACATTTGTCGTGTTGTGGTTTGTGTGGCAGTAGCAGGCAACGGTGGTGCAGCTGGCACAAACTGTATGGGTTGCTGTGAGGCTGGCATGGACTGTTGCTGAACTGGCATGGACTGTCCATGCTGCATAGCTCCTTGTTCATTCTGATCTTGTCTAACTAATCGTGGTCTCTCTTTTGCAATACCTGTAGCTATATTACGTTTTAGAACTGGGCAATCATGTACATAATGGCCTAGTTGTTTACAGTAATTGCAGGTTCCTTTTACAGGAACTGCAGAATCACCAGAATGTGTCACACCCTTTTTGTGACCATCTGCTGGTACTGTCTGAGAAACTAGCATTTTCATTTTTGTATCCTTCATGCGTCTATGCTCATGTTCTTGTTCATCCCTAATTCTATTGTGATGATACTGTAACATTTGTAGCATTTGCGACGGAGTGTTACTTTGCCAGGTACTCTCGAATTTCAATATTCTATTCTTCACTGGAGGCAATGCATTTTCCACTAATTTTGTCACAAATAGATGTGGATATGAGTCACTACTTGCTTTTATACCACTATTTATACCAAAACATTTTTCAAATCGAGCATAATAATCGCTTGTGTCTTCATCTTGCTTTTGTTTGCAGGCTGTGATTGCACCCCAATCTTCCTTTTTTGTAGTTAATAAACGTGGCAGTACCTGTACTAGTAAACCTGGTAACAGTTTAACTTTATCCCCGAGCCCTGAACCTGCAGTTCGGCCCCTTTCTTCCTCTGCTAATGCTGTCCAGTCTATCTTTTGGTCTCCTACTTCCCACTCTTTTTCTTTCAGTTTTTCATATATGCCAGCAGGCAAAAGCACCTTTAATATCGTCATAATATCAGGAAAGGTGTACTCTCCCATCAGTAACATGTCTTTAATTTCTCGGTGGAAACCCGCTGGGTCCTTGTCGTGACTAGGTACTACTTTCTTCATTTCTAATAATTCCATTTTTGATATGGGTGTGTAAACAAATACACGGTGAAACTCATTGTCTTCGCCTTTTATTGGGTGCACTTCTCGTAAAGGATTTTGTCTATCCATATAGTACGGTGCTCTTTCTCTGCGGGGCAGGGAGAGAGAATCTGGATTTACAAAAAGGACATACTGTTTACGTGACACTAATATCTCCTTAATTAGCTTGTTACTAGAACCTCTCCATCTGTTCGTGAGTAGTTCCGTTAATATATCAGGTAAAGGACCAGGGTCAGCATGTTGGCTCTTATATAATATGAGGAGTTGCTGAATCATATAGATTCCAGCTAAGCGTTGTTCATCTGTACTGAGATTAAAAAACGTGTGTGCTACGGTCTCATCACCGTATTTTTCAGGACTGTCAATCCAGTGAACGGCTGATCTGGCCAATTCTTGCTCATCCATGGAATCGAGGAGGTGGTAACCCCTTCGTTCTCGCAGTATCTTATCTGCGGCTTGGAACGAATGTTCAGGAGATTTCAGATTTATTACAGGCGTCGGATACGTTCTGTTATTATTTGGACATACAGAGTGTATGGGATCAGAAAAACATCTAGCATTATCACAGGATCTTCCTCTGCCTACATAGGCTATGGTCTCTGACTGTCTTGCGGAATTCCCTGATTCGGACACTTCATCTTGCTCAAACTCGTCTGTTCCCAATCTTTCTTCATGAATACGCTCTATTTCTTTACGTATTTTTCGGCACATGGCTATTATACAATTTTGCTTATCGTGTCTCCCTTCTGATATATTCTGACTCCATCTTGTAAGAGTAAGCATTGCATTCGGGTCTACCCCCGGACGGTCTTGATTTCTGATTACACAGTTTATGAGGAAACGTAACAGTTCCCCTTGTATTTCTACTTTCTGGAATTCCATAGCTCTGTTAATACATCCTGGATCTCGTCCTGTTTGAACAAAATGATATATGTTATCTAGATGCGTAGTCATTCCTGGTAACCTCGCTAAATACTCGGCGGCTCGCCTGATACGTAATGATGCCAGGACCATTTCGTCCTCTTTACCAACCACTGGGTCATATCTACAATTTACAAGGAGTTCCTTAAGCGTACGTTCACTTACGAATTTAGGTGTACGTGAATGTGTTGACTCTTGAAAAACAAGTTTATTTATTCTAGGTGGTGTGAAGGTATTGCTAGCCCCTCCCGTGGCCCCATCTGGGGCGTCGGGTGTGAATGGGTTCGTTGAACGTGACACAGCAACTATGGGTGTCGATACCCCTGTAGAGTCGACTGCGGAGACAGATGCGGAAACAGATGTGCTTGCCAAAGCTTGTGTCGGGACTTGCTGTTGCACGGGGACAGGTACCTGATCCTGACGTTGAACCCCTCCGCTAGGCGGTCTATGTGGTGTGGCGTTAGCATACTCGGGAGCTGCGTCGTCTAGATATGAGGAAAGAAAAACATCTTCTGCGGTTCTGGGATGCCCTTTTGGATGTACCTTAATTGGAAATAATGGGGGTGGCAAGTCTTTTGGCGTCTCTGGAGCAGCCTTAGGTAGTCCTTCGGCTAGAAGGGGATACATACCATTCATAAGAGCATTTCTTTGTCTATTTACTTGTTCTGATTTCACTCGGATACCTTCCTTAATTAATAGATTTTCTTCAATTTTATTTGAACTTTCTTTACTCCTCTCTTCTTGTCTACGTGCTTTTTCTGTTCGTCTATGAGATTCTTTACGCCATAACTCAACAGCGTCTTTCTGTGACTGTCTGACCTTTCTTTTCCATAACTCTTCCTCCACTTTCATGATGCATTCTGCATCCCAGGTTCCCGCTACGGGCCACCTTTGACTTTCCGGCAATCCCTTGGTATAATCTACCCATAGATCAAGAAACAATATGGCATCTAAGCCATGTTTATGGTACATAAAATGCCCTGGAGTGTCCCTAGGAGGAATAGGAACTGCTTCTTCAAGCACCCCTTTTCTGGTAGTAATCTGTCTTAACTTCGAGAAGAGCTGCATATTTACAACTGATCTGATACTTACTCTTGAATTTTCTTAAATACGAAAAACACAATAAATGAACAGTGAACAATGAACAGTCATTCATACCACAATATGCAAGACATTTCTGAATACTTTAAACATTAAACATTAAACATTATAACAATGATCGACAATGATGACAGTCTGCCTAACTAGTCACCACGCTGAATTCTTGACAATAACTGAATACTTCGGAATACTTGATCTACTGCTAAACAGTACATATACACTGCTAAACAGTGCAGACCGGATTTGTGTACCCAAATCCGTCTTGACCGGCACAACCTATGTGCGCGTAAACACGCCTCCCCGGTGATGGTACTCACCGAGTAGCTCCTTGAAACGGAAGGCCTCAGAGAATGGACAGGACTCGATAACTGCGGACAGCGGACCCTCTGGACATCGGGATTTCGGAAAACCTGGTGGGCCTCAGTATACCTCGGATCTTGCTCTCTCAGCTAGGCTCTGGTCGGGATACTTCGCACTTCTCACCGCCTCGTCTGGGTTGATCGCAGCCTCAGTCGCCCCCGCTTGACCGGAGGGAGCTTACAGGAAATCCTGCTGGTACGCGTTTATGGTCCGTCCAGCTGTGGCAGGAGACCGGGCCTGCAACGCACCGCCGGCGCGTGAGATGAGAAAGTGTCCCTGTTCGGGCGCCATTATGTGGTAAATAAAAATACCGGACTGAATTTCATACGGAATCTTAAAATAAAGTAAATAGCTCAAAATAACAAGAGGCAGAATCCGTGGTATAAGAGGTTTTCTAAATGGGCTTTATTCCATTCAAAATGGCCGACTCGAGTCGCGGCCTTCAGGTTCCGTCACCACGAGGGTTCAGGAAGTGAAGTACAATACTTTATTGACAGTCATGTATTTTTATAATAAGTGCATTACAATGAAACGAATGTAGAAGGCGTAACATTTGATAAGAAAAGTGACAAAATAGGTACGTAATCGAAACTAGGCGTAATAAGGAATAGAAGAAACATGATTGGTTAAGATTATCAGACATAGGTGGATCTATAAGATAATACTTGGCATAGATGCGCGCGCAGCAGCATGACGTGTGATAGACGTGCAACTAGGGGTGAAGGGGACTTGACATTTAGCTCTACATGTGGAGACGAGAAGTCTGGGGGTCAAGTCAACCTAATCCCAAATCATATCTACCATCCTATGTTTGGAGAACTATGTTATCCACAAGGAAGGACTCTCGGACAGAATCTATTCTATACTAACTGTGTGTGCGTGTACAAGCGTCTAAGTGTCTATATGAGATGCGAGGGGCAGAAAACTTTCCATGGCAGCAGGGCTATGAATCACTTGCAGGAGGACGGAAAGGCTGAGTCCTTTGCTTGTGAGCTAAAGGAAATGTTTACCTAAATCACTAGACAGGAATGCATCGGCTGAAGAGCAAAATAGATAATTCGAAGGTGAAATACAACTTCTTGGCAGGCAGGCGAAAACTGGCCGAGGCAGGCACCGTTAGCTGCACAGGGAGTAGGACAAAGTTCATGGATACAGATGCGAGCTCAAGCTGAAGTTGTCAAAAGACAGAGAGCAGGGAAAGGCTTTGAGGACAGAATCGGGCCTACTTGCCTGAACTGTAAAAATGGAGTAACTTAGCCATATAAAGTCGGTGGCCTTTCATGTTTAGGAATCGAATATCCAGCCCATTGATGGCGGATCTGACAGAGAACATGTCGGCGGTAGACACACATATGTTTGCGTCTTAGAAACTGGAACCGGAGGGAACATACATGTACTTGTAACATGCATATAGAACCGTTGGGGTCCAAGATAGGGGACATAACTGATCAGGAAAATCCACATTTCCACAGTAGGATAAACACAGGGTAACCTGAAGATGGCAAGTGAAGGACGTTACAGCATTCCAAATAAGAAATGGGAGAACTTTCGCCCAATAGGGGATGTGGAGGTCATCAAAGCACTATACATAAAGAGAAATATGTGCCCTGTTTGTTCAAGTTAAGTAGTCAAGTAGTTGAATATGTACCACTATCTGCCCACCTATGAAGGGCGTTCTTTGAGAAATCAACTATTCAACTGAGAAATGAGCCCTCGTTTATTAATTTGTCCATTGTGTTTTTTAGAAGGAAAGGACGTTAAATGGATAAGCACTGAATCGTTAATGTGATTCAATGGACAGAAGCACTGCCTACTTCCTATGAGTTCACATTTAGGTACACAGTACATAACCATATTTCGTGACTATAGCAGAAAATGAAGAGCATGACGCCCACATAGGAAGTTTATTAAGGGATCTTGCTTTCTACTAGAGAACATCATTTTCCTTCCGTGGAGGTGAACACATTGTACTGCTCCAGAAGCAAGCAGGACGGTCCAGGACCCCATTCTTGTGTTTAAAAAAGGTGTGGTCCACCACCTAGTCACTGAGGTGAAAGTAAAGAGAAATGAGTTGGACGGAATATCTTTCCTCATCATCTTCTGGGTGTAACTATATGAGGCCCTTCAACATTGTCCTTGAGAAAGAAAGATAAGTGGGGCCACACGATCGCACTTGTATGTGTGCTCAATTACCTTACAAAAGCACATTGCGGAGGAGCAGAGATGGAAGCTTGCTTCGTTGCAGACGATGCAAAATCTGTAAATGGATTGATACTTCAGGGTTAAAAGCCAAAGGTATAGGATATTTAGATACGCTAAAATATTATACTTGGAGGTAGCAACCTAAGTCTGAAGCAGCCAAGTGAAAAGTGATGCACCGTGCATTTACATCAAACCCATTGTGAGGAGTAGCCACAGATGGAAGGTGAGGTATCTAAAGTGATCACACGGATTAAAAATGCAGCACTGATTAAACTGAATTACTGCAATCTGGAAAGAAAATGTGACAATATCTTGTGGGAACAAAGGATTAACTAGTGGTTAAATGGAAAAGTAGAAAAACCCCAAAAGGGGGACTGGGAGATACCACTGCACATTTCACCTCTGAGGCTTGAATTCGAGTATAGTGTGACATTTGGGTTATGGAGGGTGACATCTTCAGGAGAATAATGATAGCATAAAGAAGGATAAAGATAGAATGGAGCAGCCCAGCGACCATCGAGAAGAATGATAAACAAATAAAAATGCAGTCCACTTAAGGAAAGGAGTCAAATAGTATATACATATATCCAGCGGAAAGATACAAAGGTTTGCAGGACATTCAAACTCCTAAAAGGAATATGCACATTTCCGGAGCAAATAAAAAAATACAATAAACTAGAACTAGCGATTGGGAAATGAGACCTGACGTGGCAGAAGGGAGCTTACTAGGGATAACATTAGATAATATATTTTTACATTATGGGTAGAGAATGTATGAAACAGTCTCTCAGATCAAGTAGTGGACACACAAATGGTAAACGACTCAAACATGCAAGGGACACATACATGGATGCACTAGACGTTGCCATGCAAAGATTCAAGCAAACACCATGTAAGAGGGTTGGTGTGCTAAGCTAGATTAGGCAAGGATAATGGTAACCGGAGTGACTCCGCAGGCTGAAGCTCCTATCAAGATCGAAGTTCCTATTGGTTACCAGCGGGCCCCAAACTCACACTCCCTTTCTTGGAAAACATACATAAGACTTGGAAGGCAGTGCTTCTATGATTGGGAACAGCTGGCCCTTCTCAGCATCAATGACCGGAACAGAACATGTGGCATTTATTAGCCTTTGAGGTAGGTGCGTGATACCAGCTCGCTTGAAGTATTTTTTACACATATAGCGCACTACGCAGGAGGGGTTGGATTCTGTGCTTCAGTAGCAAAGCTCCTCCGTGGCTCGGCCTCTCACAGCCATTCCCCCTTACTCCTGCTGCTAGATAAGAGGGAGCCTTCATGCTCAAAATCCTGGGCCACTCTGGAGAGACTGTCAGCAGGAGGGCCAATTAAGATTGTAGTTTTGTCAAAAATGACGTGAGATAGAAAGGCTGGATTTGACAATCGAAACACGGACCATGCAACAGGCAACAGAAAATGTATCACTGCCCTGTTTTTAAAGGCATGACGGACTACGGCGGCCAGCGGAAATACTATTTCGGCCACCAGTTTTCTGCACGTGCGTGCACAAGAACTGGAAATTGCCACATTTCTGAAAATCAGACAGCAAAATACTTCAGCTTTAGCAAAGTAATTCTCTTTTCATGGTGCAAGTGCATGTTATGAGGTTTCGTTGTGTGTTATTGAACATGGGGCACGGGCGCCATGCTGTAACCCACTTCTCACCTCTGCAGTATCATACTGGTCATTCCTCTGGCGATGTTGCGGTCACTGCGTATGTACCGAAGCAAACTCTCTAACCGTAATATATATTTAGGGCCGCAGATGGATGCTGAGCCTCGGAGCAGCACCGAGGCGGCCGCAGGAAGTGCGGCCGCGACCCGGAGTGCGGCTGCGAATGGGAGTTGTGTGCGCGTGTGAGCAGGAATAAAATTTAAAACAAGCCAGCTCGTAAAGGGCCTTCTCTCCTGTTTCTCTCTTTGTGTGTTTTGTTTTATCTCCAGGGCTTTTGTGGCAGTGGTTTTTCACAGCCTGATATGGTGTTTCCCTGTCAAGCATGTTCGGCCCAGATCACAACGCTCCTCCGGGCCACACATGCTGGCTAAAGCGCCTTTGCTACATTGAGCTGTGAAAACAGGAAAGAATTTCCGTTTTTGGAAAAAAAAAACACGAAGCCCGAGGGTGGGAGGTAAAACAGAAATAGGCCGCTGTCAGCAAGCACAGGTACCTGAGGCTGGGGCAGGTAATGTAAGCACGTGACTCTGTGATTGACGACGTCAAAGTACTCGGCATATCACCTGGCCTCGCTCCCGGCAACCTGAGCAGCATTCCTCGCGCCTGTGTGCGCGCGCCATCCTTCAGGCCAGGCTAGAGATGGAAGGCGAGCGTGGAAGGGCGGCAATGTTAGAACAAGTCCAACAAGACAAGCCCGGCGGAGAGTGTCGCGCGCGCGCTTGGGGGCGTGTGCGTCTGCGCGTCTCAGAAGCGCGTCCATTGACCCCGATCGCTGCGCGTGCCCCGGTCTGTCTCCCTTGGGAGCAAAGACGGCAACAATAGTAGTCTCGTTGGCGGCAGCGCTTTGCGCTGCAACGCCAGCGAGACCTAACAAATGCGTCTGTCTGAATGCAATAAAAAATCTGCAACATTACTGTCATTACGTTGCAACATTATGTTGTTACAGATTTTCAGGCCTAGAAAGTGATCCTCGGCATAAAGTCTTTATAAAAAATAAAAAAAACGTTAATAAAAGGCAGTAGTAGATTGTGGACAACCACATTTCCCTAACACAGGCCATGAATTTTTATTTGAGACAGTGTAATATCCAACAACAGACGAACATTTAAAGCACTGTCTACTGCATGGGAGACTAGAGCCTTAAAGTTATTGGACTGAACGCATTATACTAATTTCCTCTGGGAAATCAGATAGCGTCAAAACTTTGCTTCTCTATACGGTCAATAATTCTTCTACGAAAGTTTCTGAAAGAACTGAAAGGGAATTACAGAGGAACAGGTTACTTTAACAGCGGGAAGCTCAGACTAATATGGCTACACAGGTCCACTATTCAGCCAATTTACATGCCCACAAAAAACCATGAAAGCCACGCCACAGCTGACTTTTAACCCTGCACCTCTGACCAATGACTGCACTTTGTTTTAGAAATCTTCAAGTAGCTGTGCTCTGGTGCTGTTTTTCCCCTAAACTTACTCCAAACCTATTTAATGCAATATCCACCCATCCTTAAAGTTGCTCCACTCTGCCTTAATACGGTTTGGTCTAACACGACTTCATGAACCAGTCATCTCCCCCATTCAGTACCAAAGCACATAGACTTGCACATACTTGTATTCACCCGTATAAGAGTTTTTACTTCCAGAGTCAAGGGAGAAGCTGTGAATATGCACACTGGCACTGCGATAGCCCCTTTTATTTGAAACTGTTTCATCTTAGGCACTGGCGACCCGCACGAAACAGCATCTACTTTACCTGCTGAACCTGTTAAAAGCGGGGCCCAACATTGTAGTGTAGCAGGTGGTCTACTTAAATTAAACCAACCCTTAGGCAAAGGATGGGCCCTGGGGTGTCAGCTCATTGTTATTCCTTTCTCAGTTTCTTTTTTGGCACAGCTACAGCTTTCATTGTTGTCCTAGTTAACGGGCTTTTGCATGCAATTTGCTTTCCCAAGGAGTGCTAATATTGCTCATTAGCAATGGCATGTCCACATCTGCATTTAAAAGGCAATATGCCCTCTCTCCCATGTACTGTTTAACCCTTGATTGCCAACAAGAAAAGGGGAGAAGGTCGGGAACAAAAATGTATTTAGCATTTCACAAATCTTCCAAGGGGCAGTGCGACATGATGCCAACAGCCATTTTGGCTTTAAAGTTCAGCAAATTGGTTTTGCTTTAACACGGTCTTTATGGGCTCAAAACCCTGGCGGTTGGCATAAAGGCCGGAATTAGCCAAAGGCATTGTACATGACATGGAGCCATTTGTCAACTATGTTTTAAGATTTTACAGAGTCGTCTAGTCAATGTGAAAAACCACCTGCTTTATATGTAGATTCAGAAGTAAACAAAATCTGCTCATGTATTTGTGAGCGTTAAGGGGCATATCAACAAGGGCTTTATCTCTGCTTTTTTGGCTTTAAAAGCCAAAAAAGCAGAGATAAAACTAGCACCCTATCAACAACAGGGTGCTAACATGCAAATTTGCATGTTAGCACCCTTTTACTCTACGCTTCCCCTTGCATCTCTAATGAGATGCAAAGGAGGCGTTCCAGAGTAAAATAATAGGAGAAATGTCGCTAAGCGACATTTCTCCTATTATCAAGAATGTCGCTAACCCTGTTAGAGACAAAAAAAGCAGCGCTTACCGCGGTTAACGCTGCTTTTTTAAGTCTGGTATTTTTCTGACTTAGCCATGATATCCTATGGAAGGAGGATATCATGGCTAAGTTTGCCTGTCCCTATCAACAAGGTAACGTGAGATTATCTCTGGGTTTCCAGCGATAATCTCACGTTAGCCTGTTAGCGTGAGGATTTTTATCGCTATTGAGATAAGCGTTGCTAATAGCACGCTATCTCAGCGATGAAAATTCACGCTAGCCGGCGATAATTATCCTAGCGCTAAGTGCGCTTAGAGATAATTATCGCCGGTTGTTGTTGATATGCCCCCTAGTCTTTCATTCACACCATACATTAACAAAAAAGCATTAGCAACGGAAATTATTTTGTATTGTGTATTGGAACGTTCTTTTTAGTTTGAAAGAAAATTTTATTGATAAAAGCAAAGGTATCAATACAGGAGTCCTAACAATAAATTCATGTCAAAACAATACAATAAATTCATTTCAAAACACTGCAATAAATTCATGACAAAACAATACATTAGATTGCACTACACAAAATGAAATCGGACTTATGAATAAAAAATAAACCATTAATACATAAAAATTGAATCATATAAGTATTGGAGTTATAAAGAAATCTGGGAACGCACAAGGGATTCAAGGGGTTTCAGAACCTCTTGCTGAGACGGTTTTAGCTGGGAACATTTTTTGGCGCACATGTCAAGGTAAAGTGTAACAGGGGACCACAGGTCCAAACGCTTCGCTGCCATCTGTATAGGATATACAAAGGAGGTGTCCAACCTTTGATTATGGCAAACAACATACCACCATGCCTCATAAGAATTTTTTGTAAAATCCTTCCAATTAACAGTGATCTTCTGAAAGGCAGCCGCCAACAGCAAATCAATAATTTTAATATTAACTGTAACATTCTCCCAGCCCGGTGAAAGACTCCCTAAGAAAACATGGGTGATAGAAAAGGAAAATGTAGTATCAAAAATTAGATTAATTTGGGACCAGACTTGCTTCCAAAAAATGTCTACAAGTGGGCACAAAAATAACATATGCAATATATCAGCTTTTGGGGAGGAGTATGACCAACAAATATCTGGAGTAGTCGCAAATCTGCTACTCAAAGCACTCGGAGTAAATAAAAGTCGATTATACACAAAGAACAACGTTTGTGTTATGTTAGCTGCCCTGGAGAATTTGCGCAGTTTAAGCCATATATTATTCCAAAGAGATACTGGCCACAAGAGTTGAAAATCTCCTTCCCGTGCTTCTTCTATTTTAGATTTCTGCCTAATGATGTCCTTCCCTTGTAGATACTTGTATATGCTAGAGGCCGAGGGTTTAGTTTTAAGTAGGAAAGAAAGCTGTGAAGAGGGAGTCTGGGAGGTAGAGGCACTGGACGTAGCAGATAATTGGTCAAACCTATCCATCACAGCCAACTTGAGTAAATTATATTTATGTATGAATGAGGCAGGTAAGTTGAACAGTTGTCTGAGTGAATGAAAGGGTAAAAAACTTGAATTTGAGAATAACTGTTGTATCCATATTAAACCTTTCCGTCGCCAAGTCTTCCAATAAATTGGTTTATTGCGGATAACTAGGTCTTTATTATGCCATATTGTCGAACTCAGGAAGTAGTCAATAGTGTTAGGGGGCGGAGAGGGTGTAGAAGCCAGAAGTTTAGAAGTCAGTTTAATTATGGGAGTGGACACCGCCTGCGGTTTGCGCGAGAAGGAAAGATACTCAGAGAAGGAAAAAGGAGATAAGAAAAGACGTTCAATTGTGATCCATAATGGGCATTCCTCCGAGGGGTCGAGCAACCAAAGTGAAGCCTGACGCAGAAGAAAAGCTCTTTGATAAGCCTGAAAATTGGGAAAATTAACTCCCCCCTCTGTTTTAGGACGCGTTAATTTAGCTAGAGACATTCGAGGCCTCTTTGAGTTCCACAAGAATGAGGAGAGGGTGGAATTGATCTTTTTAAAGAATTTGGCAGGGTTGGGAACTGGAATGTTAGAAATGGTGTACAATACAATGGGTGACAACATCATCTTTATAGTATCCAAGCGACCCCACCATGATAGGTAAAGGGGGTGCCACTTGGCCGCTAAATCAGCAATTTTCTGTATACATTTATTCAAGCATAACGCTACCGTGTCTGATATTGAGGGGGGTTACGTGCATGCCTAGATACTTAATATGGGAGGAGCTCCATGTGAAATTTGAGGCACTAAAGTCCGCCTTAAAAGTGTACTTGGTCAGGGGAAGAATCTCACATTTGTCATTGTTTAACTTGTAACCAGAAATATTAGAGTAAGCCTGTTCCTCCGCCAGAAAGGCAGGAATGGAGACACTAGGATTGGACATAAAAAGTAAGATGTCATCAGCGTAAGCAGCCAATTTAAGGTGAGTGTTTACTGATTGGAAGCCAAATATATTTGGATTCTGACGTAGCTTAGAAAGAAAAGGCTCCAAGGCTAAATTAAAAAGGAAAGGAGAAAGAGGGCAGCCCTGACGGACTCCCCTGCCTAAATCAAAAAACGAGGAAATCAAGCCATTAGCACAGATAGCCGCACGTGGATTGGAGTAAAGAAGAGAGATCAAGGATACAAACTTGGGACCAAAACCAAACCAACTAAGAGTATAGAACAGATAGGTCCATTCAACCCTGTCAAATGCTTTCTCAGCATCAAGTGCAATTGTCGCAAGGGAGTGTTTTAAGGATGAAGATTTAGACAGGACATTAAAAAGGAGTCTTGTATTGTCCGTTATAAATCTGCCCTTGACAAATCCAGAATGTTCCTTACCTAATAGATCAGGCAGGTAAGAATCTAGACGTATAGCTAAGGCTTTGGAATTTTTTTTATAATCAATATATACCAGGGAGATGGGTCTGTAATTTTTACAATACCTATGATCCTTGCCTTCTTTCGGTATGAGACAAATGTGTGCCTCTGAAAAAGACCCTGAGGAGCTACCCAATGTATTAAAGAAAGTTATTAGAGAATGTAGCTTGGGCAACATGAGTTTGGAAAAGTGCTGATAAAATTCTACTGTAAAGCCATCAGGCCCAGGCACCTTGTCTTTTTTAAGTTGCTGGAGAGCCTTTGATAATTCTTGCTGTGTCAGGTCCAACTCCTAGATCTGGAAAAGGGTGAGGGGGCCTTTGGAGATTCGAGAAAAAGTGAGATAAAGAATGATCAGAGGGTTGAGACTCCGAGGCGTAGAGGGATTTGTAGAAGAGAGAACATTTCTTCAGAATATCGGCATCTTTGAATTTTAAATCCGAACGATCGTCGTAAATAGATTCAATGTTAAGTTTATTGTGTTTAACTTTTAAGTAATTAGCCAGTATTTTCCCTGCCTTATTTTTACCTCTATAAAATTTGGCACTAGATTTTAACAAATATAATGAAGCGTCCTCCGTTGATTTCTTGTTAAATTTCAATTTAGCATTGATGAGAGCTGTGAGAGACTGTTTTGAATGTGAGGTGTAAAAAGAGTGCTCCAGTTTTTTGATGTCCTGTAAAAGGTCCTTAGTGAATTTACGTGAGATTTTCCGCCTCTTAGCAACAAAGCCAATAATAAAATCCCTCGCTGAGGCTTTAAAAGCATCCCATATAGTTGAGAGGGGCATAAAGTGGGTTTGATTCAACATAAAAAACTCATCAAAAAATGTGGTAAAAGAGGCAGTGAATTTTGGGTCCAGGAGAAGGGCATTGTTGAAGCGCCACCTTTTGGGACCTGTAACCTTAGGCAGAATCTCTAGACCAATTGAAACAGGGGCATGATCCGACAATAAAATAGGGCCAATTTCCGCATGTGTAAGGGTTTGTGAGATGGAGTGGGAAACAAAAACATAATCAATTCTTGACTGAGTTTGATGCGATGGGGAATAGAAAGTGTACTCTCTGGTGGTCGGATTACAGAGACGCCAAGCGTCCAAAAGCTTGTGCTGGGATACAACTCATACAAATGATTTCTGAGGCTTATTAGGAATATAGGAAACTCTGGAATTCCTATCTATAAACGGGTCAAAACCTGGTTACAGTCGCCAGCCAAAATGAAATTATCCTCCATGCAGAGAGCAACCTGTTTAGCCAATGTGGACCAAAAAGAAGGTTCTCCACATGTAGGGGCGTAGACGTTAAAAAGAGAAACAGGAACACCCTTCAAGGACAGTTTAACATTCAACCATCTTCCATTAACATCTGAAGCTTGAGCCAGTAACGAAAGCGGGAGGGACTTACGGCAAAGAATCATCACCCCATTCCGTTTACCATCACCAGCGGAAGAAAAAACTTCCCCCACCCAACCCCTTTTCAACTTTAATGATTCAGCATCGGAAAGGTGAGTCTCCTGCAAAAAAACAATATCTGCGTCTAGCTTGGCTAGGTGGGTCAGGATTCTTTGCCGCTTAATGGGAGAATTTAAACCCTTAACGTTCCATGTAACCAATTTCAAAGGCATAAGTGTTCAAAAATAGCACAAAATGCAACCATAAAGCAAAAGTTCAATGCAGTACAAGACCAGTATAAAATAGAAAAGAGGTATGGCAAAAAAGAAACACTTTGTCTAGAGACGTAGAAAAAATGAAAAGACGAATCAAATACATACAAAGTGAGAGAAATAAGTAACACCTGAAACTGAAAATAGACTACCTCAAGAATGAAATTGAGTGTTTTAAAAAATAAATAAATAAATAAATAAATAAAAAAAGAATGAAATTGAGCGAAATACAAAAGGTTTTAAACCGTAAGATACGAAGAGCAAAAAAGAAATAACACAGAGGGTAAGAGGGAAAAGGGAATGTGAAAGGAATGGAGAAGGTGAAACTAAGACGTGAGAGCATAGGAAACAATGGGATAATAACATACCTTCACGGGGAAAGACCAAGTGAAGACAAGGGAGGGGGTGGAACCACATGGAATGGACAACACATCCAGGGGTCAGCTAGACGGACAACCGGAAGAACTCCACGAGAAATTAATGTAATATCTGCAGAGGCAAAACAGAAAGAATGGAATAAACACTGGCATAAATATAAACAGATAAAACCATAGCATTAATGAGAAAAAACAGAACAGAAGACACGATCTGTAATTAAGACCTAGAAAAGGTCAACAATAGCAAAACCTAAAAACCTGATAAAAGAACATTCTAAAAAAGGAAAAAGCCTATTATGTGAGACAACAATTTAAATAATAGGTATAGCAAATAGTCATATCAGGCATTGAAAAAGGAAGCATGTCCTGAGGAATCCATAGCCATCGGTTTACAAGAATTGATGTAGCTTTGTAGCCGTAGAGGATCTTCATAAGCAATTGTTTTGTTATTATGTGTGACTTTAAACAGGCAAGGGTGGAAAAGACCGTATCTGGCTCCAATTAAGCGCAGGTCTGCCCGCATGTTTAAGAATGCTTTACGACGGTCTGCAGTAGCCTTGGCATAGTCCTGAGCAAAAAATAAGGATGAGCCAGACCACGTGATCTTCGAAGAAGCTCTTACTGCCGAGAGGACTTCAACAAATCCGTATATTCCAAGAAATATAAGATAAAGCCTCTAGGTCTTGACGAGGACGAAGCTTGTGATGGGAGACGACCTAAGCGATGCGCCCGTTGGATGTTGAGAACTGTTCCGTCTGGCATGTTGAGCAATTTTGGAAGGAAGGATTTGAAGAAAGAAATAGAGTCTGCACCCTCAAGACCTTCTCCCAGGCCGTAAATGCGGAGATTATTCCGCCTGTTACGATTTTCCATTTCCTCAACTTGTTTCTGAAGTGTAGTGACTTGAGATTGAAGATGAGAAATGGTGACGCAGGTTTCCTTGAAGGAGGAGATGTTTTGTTCAACAGAGGAGACTCTTGTCTCAAGCTGAGACCAATTGTCTGTTAAAATTTGTAATTTGGTGTTAGTTTCTTCCATGAATGGACGAAGAGCTCTTATTTCCTCCAGAAGTAACTCCAAAGACACAGGCGAAGCCGACTTGGGAGGTGTTGGAGGGTCTTTTTCAAGCGTTTGGTGTTGGACTTCCCAGAGGCAGCGGACGGAGGCTCCATGGCAGTGTCCAAGACTTGAGAGGCAAAGGCTGAAGAGTCTATTAGTTTAGAGTATTCCGAAAAGACTTTCGAATTCTTGACAAAAATGCGTTTTGGCTTGGAACAAAAGGAATGAGCCAGCTTCGTTCTGCCCATAGAGCACACTCCACGCACTCCGTAGTGATTCAGGCGAGTTGGAAAACGCAGTGAAAAGAAATTATCCAGAGGGAGGGTGGCGTCACCAGTAGGTAATGTGGGATGCTAAGCAATGAAGTATATCAACAGAATATTGCAAAAGCACCTTTCCACAAAATAGAAATTCCCAGTCATATTCCAATAGGCTGCGTGACCAACAAGAGGCCAAGAGGCAAGGGTGGTGAGAAAAAGAAAAAGAAAAAAAAACTTTCAGAAGAATTCAGCGCAAAACGTAGCACCACCTATGAAGGTAAATAAGCACTTGCGCTGATAATTCCTCAAGGCTGTAAGGGTGAAGACAATAGCAGTGATAAAGAAGGCTCAAAATGGCTGCCAAGTGAGAAGCATAAGAATTGCTGAAAAGTCAGTCAGTAAAATAACGCAGCATCAAAGGAACGAGTAGCCACACATAAAATCAGCCCAAAGACATCCAAAAACGGTCACAAGGGGGCATTCGCGCGAAAAAACACAATGGCGGCCGCGCTAAAGAGAGAGCCATGACATCGACTTACAGCGCAAAACCGCCTGAAGACGTGTCTCTCTGAAGTCCGCAGGCATTTTCCGACATGCTGCCGACTTTCAGGCAGCTGTTCCGTCCTCCAGCCAGGCGGCAGGGCGCCGCGAAACAACGAATCCTTCCGGTGAGCCGGGAGCCTCACCCGTTTGCCGCCATTCGGCTCGGGCGCCAAGCCACGCCCCCCCATATTGGAGCGTTCTAAAGCAAGCTACACAACACATCAAAGGTACAGCAGCAGTGCAGACGTCCCTACCACAAACTATATGTGAAGAGCAGGCCGCAGGTTACTGCGCATCCTTTTATTTTCCACTTTCCCTGAGCTCCCCAGCAGATCAGTGTGTATGGCTCCTCGGAGAGCAAGGCGGGCTGCAGAATAATGAGAGCTCTGACATCTCGCCGCCCTGGCCTGCGCCAGCTCAATGGAAAACTTCCTGCGTGCAGGAAGCTGAAATGTTTATAGAGATGCAGAAAAGATCCAGTGAGCGGCATTCCGGAGTCCGAAGCAGCAGCCGGGCGGGCAGGGACGGGCATGCAACCCTGTCCTCATCTTCACCACAGCTTCAGAGACCGAGCGGCGTGCGCTCATAACTAATATGGTCACATCCCGTGCCTGATGCCGAAATATGCACATACTTTCAATATACCGCCAGAGCCTCTGAGCATGAAATACACGGATATTTAAACCGCAGGCCCTCACAGCGCCAAATTGTTCACAACTGCCTCAGAGGTGTAACACCTCAGGCCCCGGCAGGGATGCGCAGGCCTAGGCCGTACAGCAGAGAACATACAAGGCACGTCCACACAGATACTCGGTCCGTGCCGTCAGCCACGTGCGCTGACGTCACCCTTTATTAAGTACTCCCAGATCCGCACCCGGGCCAGGGAGGTGCATGCAACACATTGTATGGTACTGGCCGGGTGGCTCACCACTTCCCATCCAACCTGGCAAATTGAAAGTAACCTGTTCGCACATGTAACACATCCGGTCATATGGCAACAGTTGGGTAGTAACACCCGTGTCTCTCATCCGGCATGACACTGGACCAGCCTCCCTTCAATGAGTCTTACCGCACAAAATCCCGCAGCCTGGTGTTCGGCACTGGGTTGTTGCGGAAGTCATAACGATGATGTTGTCTCCTCCCTTCTCCTCACTCGGCCCCTTCCTGAGAGCTCTCACCTCGAGGCACACCTTCACATCGTTCCACATCTATAACTGCCGGGGTCCATGATGCACTGCTAGGTATTCCATCCCTCACCGCTCTCTTCAGCAGGAGGTCATGGGGAGTGCACTTTGTTGTGCAATGTGGTGTTTGGCGGTAGGCTCTCAGGAACTGATGTAAACAGGATTATAGATTGACACCCTGCGCTACCTCGGTCTGTAGGGCCTTGTTCAGTGTCCTCATAAACCTTTCGACATCCCCATTGGCTTGCGGCCATTGTGGCGTCATTTTACGGTGTCGGATACCATGTTGTCCGAGGAATTCCTGAAATTCTTGCCCTTGGAACGGCGGTCCATTATCGGTACGGATCTCCACCGGCAGCCCCAGCAATGCAAATGTCTTTTCCAGTACAGGCTGTAAACATTCAAAAGCCGTGGATGCCACCAACTCCACTATTGGGAACTTTGAATGGCTGTCCACCAACACTGCCATTTGCCGGCCATCAGGGAAACTCCCAAAGTCCAAACTAACTCGTTCCCATGGTGACACGCTGGGCCCTTCGGTGACAATGGGAGCTTCCGGGGGATCAGCCCCCGTTATGATGCATGCGTGGCATCGCCGGACCTTGTCTTCCACCATCCGATCCACACCCGGTAACCATACCTTTGTCCTCAGATGAGCCTTGGTCTTCTCTATTCCCTGGTGTCCCTAGTGCGCTAACTCGATCGTGCGCTCTTGGAGAATGGCAGGTATTATGATCTGCGAGCCCCGCAGGATTATTCCGTTTCCTGCTGCACTCAGCTCTCCTCGACACCTCCACATGCTCTCCCAGTATTCCTTCTCATCGTCCGACCTTCGCTCATTCCCACTAAGGAACCACTTCCATCTGTGATCTTGTAGCGTACGGCCCACCCTCTGTAAGCACTCATCTTCAGCCGATGCCTTCCAGATGTCTTCCAATAGCAACGCTTGTGGACGAGCATCTTCCAGCAGCTTCCTCACGTAGATTTCAGCGCCCTCGTCCACCTCTGGCCCTTGTGCTCCACTCGGAGCCAGCGGATGCCTCGACAGGTAGTCAGCGGGGTTGCTTGTTCCTGGATGGTAGACCACCTCAAACTGATACTGCTGGATCTGGACGGCCCACCTTTCAATGCGCGGTGGTCCACTTCGTGCCGTTCCCGCAAAGAGGGGTACCAGCGGTTTGTGGTCGGTCACAATGGTGAAACGGTGCCCACAGAGGTATATGTGAAAGTGTTGACATGCCCACCGGATGACCAGTGCTTCCCTCTCAATCTGCGCGTATCTGGTCTCCACAGCTGTGAGTGACCAACTGGCATAGGCAATGGGTACCCACTCATCCTGGTCTGACCTTTGCAGAAGCATGGCTCCCAACCCTACGGGGCTGGCATCTACTATCACTTCCATGGCCGCTCCCTGCCGAAAGTATGCCACCGTGGCCCCTTTGAGTAGGGCTTTCTTCACTTTAGGAAATGCTTGGGTCTCCTTGTCCGTCCACTGCCAGGTAGTGTCTTTTTCTTGTTAGTTGCCGCAAAGGTTCCGAAAGGGTGGCCAGTCGCGGAATGAATCGGCCGCAGTAGTTGGCCATCCCCAAGAAGCTTCTCACTTCCTATGGCGTCTGAGGGATGGCCGCCGTTCTAATAGCTTCTACCTTGGAAGGATCAACCTGTAATCCTTTGGCTGAGAATCGGTATCTGAAGAATTCAACTTCCGTGGCATAGAATTCACACTTTGCTTCTATGCAGCGTTAGGCCTTGTTCCACCAGACACCTCAGAGTGGCTCTCAGCCTCATGTGGTGCTCCTCTAGTGACTTCGAGAAGACCAAGATATTATCGCTCACATTGATAACTCCCACCAAACCGGACAGTGCTTCTCTCACCGCCTCTTGGAATACCTCGGCCGCCGAGGCCACCCCAAAGCTCAGTCTCTTGAAATGGTGCAGTCCTACATGGGTGGAAAACGTTGTGATGTACCTGCTTTCTTCCACCAACATCAGTTGATGGTACCCCAAGTTCAAGTCTACCTTCGAGAACCACTGTGCCCCATTCAAGTCAGTCACAACTTCATCAATAGTTGAAGTGATGTGCCTCTCACGGTGAATGGCTTTGTTCGGCAGCCGCATATCCAAGCACAGCCGGATGGCCCCTGGCTGCTTCGGTTTGGGGGCTATCACCAAGGGGCACACCCACAGCGTGGGTCCTGATACCTTTTCGATGACCCCTTCCCTCTCCAACCGATCTAACTCTGCTTCCACCAAGGGTCTGAGATGGAATGGCACCCTTCGGTGATGAAGCGCTACCGGATGGACTGACTCGTCGATGTGGATTTGGACCTCCACCCCTTTCAGGCATCCAAGTCCCCTGAACAGCTCGGGGAATTCCTCCAGGATTTGATCTGCCTGGGATTGATGTATGTGCTTTGCAAATGTCACTAGTCCTAGATCTTTGGTGGTGTGACAACTTAATAACGACCCTGCTCGGTCACAGGTAACATAGAACTGGGTGGCCGTGACTCTGTCTTTGTATTTTACTTCCGCGTCGACCACTCCTTGTAGCGGAATCGGAGTAACTCCTCCATATGTCAAAATCCGGACTGCCGTCAGCATCAGACGGGACCTCAGCTTGAGTCTCTTGTACTGATCCGCATCCAGTATGTTGACCGACGCTCCTGTGTCAATCAGCGCCCTTATGCAGGATTCTCCAATCCATACTTGGCAGGTAGGGGGTGGTCCCTTAGTGGCGTTCACTCCTCGGATGTGGGAAATTACGAACACGTCATCTTCTTCATCCTCCGTCGTTGACGACTGCTGCCCCCTACTGTCCACCTCTCCTTCTTCCTGCACCTTCTTGGCTGACTTGGTGGGCCTCGACTCCTGAGGTCTGCTGTCGCCCTGTGATTTACCCCTCTGGCATACTTTAGCGAAATGTCCATATTTGTTACAATTCAGACACTGCCTCCCTTGTGCAGGGCATACTCTTGAAGCGTGCGCCCCCATGCCGCAGTTTAGGCACTCGCGCCTCCGGCGCCTCGCCTCTGCCTTGGCCCCATTTCCGGACCCACGGCCATACGCCTTCTTCAGTGCCTCAACCCTTTCTTCCTTGATAGGAGTTGGATTTACGGGCTGACTCCGACACGATTTCTTGGCAAGTGCCATCTCCATTTACCCTGCGCATGCGTCCGCCAGCTCATGTGACCTTCCCAATACCAGTATTTCTTCCAACGTGATCCCCGGCTGGCGGAGAATCAGCTTGCACCATTCCGGTGACTTGCATCCAGCGATCAGTTGAGCCCTCGTCTCGACGGCACGATCGACCCCACTACAGGTGCTGACTAGTTTTCTTAATCTTGCATAGTACATGTCGATCAACTCTTCCCCCCGTTTTTTGGCTTGGCGTAACTTGAAATGTTCAAAATTGGGGTTTACTTGCGGATCAAAGTACTGGTTTAAGGCCTGCACCACTTTGTCATAATCTCCCTTGTCTCCAGCATCAGACAGATCCTGGAACAGCTCATATAGTTCATCGCCCCCAATTAGTAGCATCAACAACCTCTTCACAGTGCCGTCTGTCTCTCAGATAGCAACAAAGTATTTTTCCAACTGCCCCAGCCATTTCTTCCATCGCGGTGCCCCTGTCGTGGGGTCTGCCAGCTGACTAAATTCCAGGAGAGCTTTTCCGGCCACGCAGCTCGGACGCTCTCCAGCCACCCCCGCTGCAGCCGCTCTTTCCGGTGAATCAGGCATGGCTGCTTCGGTTCACACCCCACGCTTCCTCTCTCAGTGGGATGCCCACATCGCCCACCGTGCTTCAGCCATTTGCTTGCTTACACGGCCTGCCCAGGGGTCAGCCACGTGGTTGCTTGCGGAGTCTGATCCTGCCTGGTCGCCAATGTAACACCTCAGGCCCCGGGAAGGGGTCCGCAGGCCTAGGCCGTACAGCAGAGCACATACAAGGCACGTCCACACAGATACTCGGTCCGTGCCGTCAGCTACGTGCGCTGATCTCACCCTTTATTAAATATTCCCTGGTCCGAGCCCGGCCCAGGGAGGTGCATGCAACACATTGTATGGTAGTGGCCGGGTGGCTCACCACAAGAGGGGCCCGAAATGTTCACACGTGTATGCGAGACTGCCCCAGAGACTCTAAACCAGCAACGTGGCAGCCTGTGAGAGCCGAACAGACACACATTGACAAACATCCACACAGACCCAGAGACGCCCATGTCAAGTTTACAAACACACCGAGCAGCTCGATCTGTGCGGATGTTGAAATAAACATGGTGCTCTCACTTACACCGACCACTTTCAAATCACCACAGATGGTTAGAAATATGGTTGGAAATATTCACTGACACCTCTATATACATACAGTCGGTGTCTATGGAGGCAGGCAAACTATTCACTATTGACACCAAGCAGTGCTGCATGATTCCGAAATGTGCTCCTTTGTGTACACCGAGCACTCACTCGTCGCGTCCACCAAAACACCATCCGAACCCCAGGGAGTGGCCATGTTGTCAAGCGAAGTGCACATGCAGGGACGTGATAGAAGCACCCGGGTTAAAGAACAAGCACACGTGCCTCACCCTAAAAGTGGGAGGGTTGAGGGGAGTGCGGCCGAGAGCACACAAAGCGTTCCCTTGCAGGAGCGACCCAGGGGCACAATGTGTTTGCAAGTTAATTACAAACATATGGTGTCAAAGCTCGCTCCCGCAAGGGAATCGCCAAACGTGCACGCGTTACCATTGAAAGCAATGCAACACATGCACGTTTTTCGGGACACAAACTGAATCAATGGCTAAATGTCTTTTTCCTACGCAGCATATGCGTGCTGCGTAGGCGAGACCTAAAAAGGAGGGACTAGTAAACCTATCCACTAATCAAAAGCGGGCATTTATAAAGGACAGTAAGAGAAGCTAATTGAAAACAAGGGCATTGCTTATAGTCCATATTCTAGGAGCTACATTCCTCGCAGAGCAGCCCATGTGATGCCCATGCACAACCTAAAAAGTTAGAGGAGTGGATGGAGGGGCGAGTACGCTCTCTTCATAGTTCTGCTGACTCTGTGATAGAAAATGCTGCAAGTTTTATCAGTGTCACAGACTGGTGCATACTACTGACTGTGTCAGCCCTTCTGCAATGCCTGCCAGGCGCCCTCTGCTGGGGCTTACAGCGACAACCACCTTCCCATGGTGGAACCAGCCACATTTGGTAGGATATCTGCACATCACAGCCCAGCTCGAAGTCAACGTTAAATTGCTAGGGTTGGATGTGAAGTTACACTTCAAATGAGTACCGTGGAACACAAGACTCCCCTGCAGTGTCTGTTCTCCACCCAAGGAGCACCGCAGAACAGAAATCATGCTGTGTATAAAAACCGTTCAGCCCAGGTGTACAGCAAACATGCTTCCCAGGTGTACAGAAACCATGCTGGCTGACCATGTGCACAGAAGCAATTCTCTCCAGCTGTAATGCACCGGCGTAGGATATGCAACACTGAAGTTCCCTGTACACTGTCTGAGGGACTCCTACTCTCTGGGAGTGTTCCCAAACACTGTCTGAAGATTCCTCTGTATTCCATGAATATTACAGTGCTCCCATGACTAACTGTGGATTAATGTGCACTGACTGGGTGTTCCTTTGTGTTGTCTGATTGTTCCGATGCACTCACTCAGTGTTCATTGCCTGAGTGTTCCTGTACAATGGCTAAGCGTTCTGTGATGGCTTATGTGCACTGAGTTTTCCTGCAGACCCTCTGAGTCTTATTGTGCATTCTCCGAGTATTCCCATGGCTGTCTCAAGCTTCAATTGCTTTGACCTTTCCTGTGCACTAAGGATTTATGTGCAGTGGCTTATAGCTTCTGTGTAATCAATTGTTCGGTGCAATCTCTTAGGGTTTCTGTGCACCGTCAAAGAATTACTGTGTACTGTTTGTCTTCCCTTGCACTCTGCAAGTGTTCCTGTAAACTATGGGGCACATGCATCAAGGTATGACTTTGCGAGTCTTTAATTGTGATTATTAAGGAATCGCAATTAAGGACTCGCAAAAGCCTATGCATGTAGGAATCACTATAAAAATAGCGATTCCTAAACATTCCTTAATCGCGACTCGCAAATTGCGAGTCGCAATTAAGGAATGGCTTCCCATTCATTCCTATGGGCCTACAGGCCCATAGGAATGAATGGGAAATTGCATGCGAAATTTGTGAGTGCCAATTGGTATTCGCAAATTGCGAAAGCAATTTCATGGGTGCAAGGGTGTCAAAAGGACACCCTGTTGCACCCCTGAAATTGTGGTGAGCATCCATGTTGCACACACACATACCTCAAGGGCATGTGTGTGGGTAACATGAAACTTTAAAAAATGTACTAAAGTGCATTTTTCAGAGTGTTTTCAATTTACCGACCAGTTTAATTGCTCGGTAATTTGGGGCCCAAATAGCGAAATCGCTATTTCAAAGTGCTTCTTGCATTGCATTTAAGGAATCGCAAATTGCGATTCCTTAAATGCAGTCGCAATTTAGGAAATCGCAAGAAATTCCTATTTCCTAAATTGCGTGTCCCCAACACGTTTATGCATTGCAAAATGGCCTTTTGCGATCGCAAACTGCAGATTTTTGCGAATCGCACCGTTTGTGCTCGCAAAATCCTTTGATGCATGTGCCCCTAAGTACAGTTGTGTCAGGGCAAGGGTTCCTGTGCATTGAGTTTTCCCGTGCACTCTCTGAGTTTCTGTGCACTTCTTATGTATTCACATGATAATTTGAGTGTTCTTCTGCACTGTCTGAGCCCTCCTCGGCACTGACTCGGATCCTAAGGGTTCGTGTTCGAGTGTTTCTGAGCATTGCCTGAGGGTCCATGTCTTCCAATTCACCCATTCACTATTCCCATGCAATGTCTCAGTGTTCCTGTGCTTTAACAGATATTGCCTTGACTGTCTAGGGGTGCCTCTTCTCTGAAGATTCCAGTTTACAGTCTGGGGGTAACAGTGCACTGAGATTTCCCAAGCACTGTTTGAGGATTTCCTCTCACTATAGCAGTGTTCTCCTGCCTGCCTGAGGGTTTCTGGGTACTGAATGTTTTTGTGCACTGAGTGAGTGTGTCTTTGACTAGTCTGACTTATCTCATGCACTTACTCAGTGTTTCCATGCACTGCCAGAGTGCCTCTGTGGACCAGTTTTAGTATCTACTGTCTGAGGATTTCTATGCACTGTTTGGTTCCCATGCAGTCTGATGGTTCCTGTGTATGTTCTGAGTCTAGCTGTGTATTGTCTGTCTATTCCCTTGACACCAAAGGTTTCTGTTCATTAGGTGTCTCTATGCACAGCCTCAGGGCTCCCAACGCACTGTTTAGGTGTTTATGTGCATGGGGTGAATATATACATGATGGTCTGAAGGTTCCTGTGCATCGAAGTTTCCTGTTAACTGGCTGAGGAAAGCTGTGCACAGTTTCAGTGTTCACATGCACTGTTTGGGGTCCCTGTGCAATACGTTTTCCTGAGCACTGAGTGTTTCTGTGCATAATCTGAGGGCTCTTGTGTACTGGCTGAGTATTTACATGACTACCTGAAGTTTCATGTGCACTGACTCACTCACTGCCTCTTCCTTTCACTCTTCTTACTTCCACTCCTGGGCTACATTTTGTGTGCAGTAACAAAAGGTCTCTGGAGCCCAAGTGGTGAGGCTCAATTAAGTGTTGGTTGTTGGTGATTTTCTTTTATCTGACACCTGCACAAAGAAGCTGGGGAAAAAACAGTTCTTGAAGTAGTATTGTTTATCTCTATCCATGCCCAACATTTAAAGGCACCCTCTCAGGAGAAAGATCTTCTGCACCTTAGCTTCCAGGGACTCGATCGGGATGCTGCAAAGTAGCTGGCTTCTCCATTCCCTTAATATTTTATGTGGAGTTTTACATAGCACAAACTAGACCCAAAGGTATCAGAGCTCTTTACATGAGTACCAGTTACGTTACAGACAGACACATTCATTTTTGTTAGGCACGGGGAGATTAGGTGATTTGCCCAGAATCACAGAATGTTGAGCGTCCTTGCTGAGACTCCGAGGTCAACCGCCCTAGCCGTTAGGCCACATTCTCTCCTTAGTCTGACCATCTATTTAGAGTGGGCTCTTGGTTCTATCTGTGTGACAGTGGGTAGTTCCTCTTTTCTATTGGTTGTAGCTATTTTTGGGGGTGTGCTTATGTTATCAGTATCCTGTGGCCCAACAAAGTCTTCCCTATAGTATTCCCGTGGTATTGTTACTTCTTTCTACATTTACATTTTTTTATTGGTTTACATTGACGCCTGAAACAAAGCATTCTAGTAGTGTGTGATTAATTCTGCTGTGATGAAGTTTGAATTGCTGTGGTCTTCTACGTGTCGTGTATGGGCGAAGGAACACCGAAAATCTGCTGCGAATATGGCACCGAGTGTCAGGGTAATATTGGTAATGCAGGGCACTCGGGAAATGTCAGAAGGTGCTGTCTGTGCTGTTAGGTTGCCGCCAGAGGCCCACTGGATACCTGAGTGGCCTTTCTAGAGGCAGATGGACGGAGGTATCAGTCCTTTTCTCTCGCTGGGCCGGCCATTAATGTAAGCTGATTGAGCGGGGGCACGAGGGCCTGAGCACAAGTGGTCTCACTTGCATTCATGTGTGGCTCCGGAGTGTGAACTAATCTGTGCATTTTTTTCCCATCTAGATGAAGTCAATAAAACATGCCCCACCCCCTTTCTTTTCATAAAACTTCGCTGAAGCAGAGTTTCACGGGAGGCGGAAATGTGGGCCACTTTTCAGGTCTCACCTAGCGGGCGAGATTTATTGCAGAAGAGTACTTTTAGAAAAGGGCTTTAAGCCCCGCCTCTCATTTCCATTGGCTGGCATCACCGTTTATGCTAGACGGTGGCCAGCCATTGGAAAAGAGCTATGTGTGTTGCCTCCCTTTGGCTTTTTGTGCCGTCCCACCTGGACTGGCTCGACTGCTTTCCATTTGTCGTAAAGCTTTTCCTATCTTACTGGGCGTGTTGGATTCTATTCGGTGTTTTTATGTTCACTGGAGCATTGCGGCTGCTCAGCTGTGGGAGGAGCGCTTCCACAAGCTTCCACAACAAGGTATATATATTTTTTGCTTTGGTGTAATTTATCTTTTGTTAGTGATGTATTATATTTGCGTTTTGTTATTTTCTTTGTTTGGTTTTGCAGGCTTTCGTATTATTCTAATGTTTTTTCTTTGTTTGGTTTGCAGGCTTTTCACGACCCCCAGCCCAGTTCCGTAGCAGAGAGTGGGGAGGAGTGTGTGTTTTTGGTGGGATGATTATAGTGATGCCACTACAAGTAAGGTAGGCGACGTTCAGTCGTTTTATTAAGAGCGCTATTACAACAAGGTAATGTTTGTTTTGTATTAACTTATCTTTTTTTAGCGATTTAATATATTTGCATTTTGTTCCTAATGTGTTATAATACACGTCCTTTTATGTCGAATCTGCGGACATTGGTATTTTCTGGGAAGTTCCTTGATTAACGGTAGCACAGGGCGGGGCGCAGCCACTTTAAGGTAAGATTTGACTTATTTGGGATGCTTTTTTTGCCTTTAATCTTACAAATGTGCTTTTTTTTAAAATAATCTGTGAATTTTTGTCGATTCAGCCTACTTTCGCTATTTTCTTTGATTCTGTTTTCCTCCCGTAATTTGTGTTTTTTTTTTTTTTTACAGGATCGTCTTGAAGCCCCAGAGAATACACGAAGCGATCAGAAAGGATGCAGCTCTTTGCCGATGCCACTACAGCGATGCCACTACAAGTAAGGTAGGCGACGTTTATCTCGTTTTATTTAGAGTGCTATTACAACAAAGTCATGTATTTTTTTTTTTTAGCGAAGTATTATATTTGCATTTTGTTCTTAATGTGTTCTTTGTTTGGTTTTACAGGCTTTTCGGGAACACCAGCCCGTTTCAGATGCAGAGTGCGGGGAGGAGTGTGTGTTTTTGCCTGGATGTTGCAGCTCTTTGCTAATGCCACTACAGACGAGGTAGGCGACGTCCATGTATAAGAAGGTAAGAGTATTTTTATTATTGTACTGTATATGCTTATGCATTAAGTTCTTATTATCATTTTGTATTTTTTTATAGGTGTGTTACTTTGTGTCCGAGAAGTCGCGATATACGAAGCGAGCAGAAAGGAACACATGCACACGCAGGTAAAAGTATTTGTCTTTTTTTACTATGTGTTTATTAGATAAAAAATGCATTTTTGTATGTTTATGTAGTGATACTTTGCCCGTTTTAATGTTGCGAATATGCTTTTGTAATTTTATAATACACGTCCTTTTATGTTGAATCTGCGGACATTGGCATTTTCTGGAAAGTTCCTCGGTTAATAGTAGCACAGGGCAGGGCACAGCTACTTTAAGATAAGGTTTGTTTTATGTTTAAGTTGTGCTTTTAACTTACGTAGGATACTTTCTTTGCCTTTCTCTTACAAATGTGCTTTTAATAATCCGTGTATTTCATTGATTCCGCCAACGTTCGCTATTTTCTTTGATTCTGTTTTCCTCCCGTTATTTCTGTGTTTTTTTTTTCACAGGATCGTCGTGAAGCCCCAGGGAGTACACGAAGCGAGCAGAAAGGTTGCAGCTCTTTGGGCCTAAGTTGGCACAGCACAGACCACAAACAGCTTGTTAAGTGTGAAAAAGGCCGCTTTATTGAAGACAGGTGCACCTTACAACAAATATCCTTGGCCTGTGCCGTACAAAACTAAACCTCACTAAATAATTTCTTCCTGCCTTACCCCCCACCCCCACCCCTAAAGTTTCCCCATTTGCAACCATTTATAAACCCCCAACTCTGTCTTCCCTGCTGACTCATTAAACGTGTAACGTCTTATCATTTCCTAAAATAACTATCTCCTTCCTGCGTTACTTCCCCTTCCTGCGTGTACCCGTAGTGACATTTTCCAACCAATCAACTTGAACTGTGAACCGATCTACCAACTCTTACTAGGGAGAACGCCCCATCATAAACCGTAACCCTGGTACAACAAACCTGCTTCAAGCGACAACCAAACAATACATGTTTCCTGACCCGGTGCACCTGTTCCCAACAAAACACCGACCCTAAAAGAAAAACCCCAATACTCCCCATAAAATCCCTTGAAATGTATCTCCTCCCCCCTTCCATTTAACAACGGGGAGGGAGGGCGGGAAAACATTTTCTCACCCTGCCCAAAACCCCCCGGCCGGCTGCCGTGACTCCCCACTGGAATGGAGGCTGGTGCCTAAAATGGCCGCATACCTATCCCCCCAGCCCAAATGTAGCCCAACCAGCCCAAATGTAGCCCAACAAGCCCAATTGGCTCTGGACTGCACCACCGGCCCAAAATTCCCCGACGGTGGCAGGCCTCCCGTTGGTCGGCCGCCTCCCCCAAAGCCCTATTGGGCCTAAGTTGGCGCAGCACAGACCACAAACAGCTTGTTAAGTGTGAAAAAGGCCGCTTTATTGAAGACAGGTGCACCTTACAACAAATATCCTTGGCCTGTGCCGTACAAAACTAAACCTCCCTAAATAATTTCTTCCTGCCTTACCCCCCACCCCCACCCCTAAAGTTTCACCATTTGCAACCATTTATAAACCCCCAACTCTGTCTTCCCTGCTGACTCATTAAACGTGTAACGTCTTATCATTTCCTAAAATAACTATCTCCTTCCTGCGTTACTTCCCCTTCCTGCATGTACCCGTAGTGACATTTTCCAACCAATCAACTTGAACTGTGAACCGATCTACCAACTCTTACTAGGGAGAACGCCACTCAGAAAATCTGGCCCCCCAGACTTTTCTGACCCCCCCCCCCCCCCCCACTAGGGACACTTTATGTTTTTTTTTTTTTTTATATGCCCCATCCAACCTCCTGGATTTGTTTGCGGACTAACTCCAGTCCCGAAGTGTAACCAGTGTGCCCCCCATCTTTCCGATGAATTGAAACGCAGCATACTTAAGCCCCGGAAATTCTACTCTCCCTATACCCCCTCGTCACCACGGCCCGTTGCATCCCCTCCCCCTCCCCCCTCCCCGGCCTTATCTAGCGCTGCTGTCTGCTCTACCCTCCTCTGGTGCCTTTGGGAAGTGAATTCGGTCCATATTCAGCACTATCTGACCCCTGCTGCCTGACCCCCCAGCAGGTCCGTCTGCCTGCCGGTCACCGTGCTACGCCTTACACTGACCCAGGTCATGTCCCCGCCCAGCTGAATAAGCAACCTCAGGCCGAATATCACCCTGAATCATTCTGCGTACGGATGACACAATTCGTGCCACCGCCATACCCCCGTACCCTGCCAGAAACAATGAACCACCATGAACGAAAACCCCCATCCAAACCTTCCCTTCGAAATTCATAACGCTCTACCCATATGACAAAGGAATGTCCCACGATCCATCTGGAAGAGGCCACCCCGGCAGGCCCTGCTACCGCACCTGAAAAGACACATATATGAGACCCAGAAATGAGCGCTATGTCACCCCTTCCCCGGAGCCCCGCAGCTGAATGTATGTTATAACGCAGCCCGACTTCCCACGCACTGCCGCATAAGGTCAACCCACCAAACATACCAGGAATGAGGCCCAACCTGGCGAAGAGACTGTTACTGCTTGTGCGCGCTGCGCTCCCACCCCCGCCCCTCAGGGCCACCTCCCCCCCCTCCGCCCCTCCAGTCTGAAACCTGAAATGCCCCCAAGTGCATCCCAGACCGCCACGTAACCGGCGACCCCCTTCCTCTGCCACCCGGCAGAATCTGCCACAGGACCCACTACAGCCGGCCAGCAGCCCGATATACACATGCCTGGGGCCCGCCTCCCCTTTCACGTGCCCCACCGTCGTTACGCAACTGCCCCATTGTCCCGTTGAAGTCCCTCAACTCCCACATAATTTGCCCATGCAGGTTATGCCCGACAGCCTACCTGCCATAGATACCGTAGGCCACCCGTCCCACTCATGGACAACAGAAACTACTCCACCTGCTCCTCCCTTTCCCCTGCCCTGCTCGTCGCCTTGGGCCCCCCTCATGAAGTCCCTGCCAAACTGCTCTGATGGCCTCTGTGTGGCCGCGGCCATTGACCCCAACACCAACCGCGTAACCCTTTGCCTCCGACGTATCACATCCCCGCAGGGACTGGCGACCTGCCCTTTTCCCCTCCCGTGACCAGCATATGCAACCTTCACCACCTAGAGAGAGACCAAGCGTCCACTGTGCACAAGCCCACTCCCGGCCCCATGCCTGGCCCGGAACCGGATACCATGGTCCAACCGCGCCGCACAACCCCCCGCGGCCTCCGCGCCCGGGCCTCCCAAGTTGATGGTCTGTGTGCCCCAGCATTACTGCCATGGTGTCCATCACTGGCCACCCTACAGCTAAAATTGTGGCGCCCAACCGAAACCGTACTACCCTACACCACCCCAACTGACACCTCCAGTGTGGCCTGCGACCCATCGATTCCCCTCAGCATGTGCAGTTGCTTGTCTCCCCACAAGCGGGCTTGTATCGCCCCCACCACCAAATCCCTACCAATAAAGTGGCAGAACTGCACTAGAACCTTGTGTCAATTCTGCTGCCAAGTGCACCCCAGGTGACCCGTGGGCTCTAAAAACTTGCCAGTTGCTACCGACAGTCCGCAGAACCGGGCCGGCTTCCGCTGTAGTGTGGTCTATAAAGACGGAACCACCCCTGAATGCCCTCCTTGCCCGGGGAAGAGTGGGCCCACCCTGTAATGCCCGCGACGGCCTGTGGTGCCCCCTTAAGTGTCTATATGAGCAGTTAACCAAGGGGCACCCCCCAAAACGGGTCCCCCATGCCCCCTTCCCGGGGTTCCCGGTTCCCCGCTGCTCGCCCCATGTCCCCGCCAAAACGCACCATACCAAAGCCTACAGGGCCCCTCCCCTTCCTGTGGCGTGCCACCGCCCCTCGTGTACCCCGGTGCCTTACCTGGCGCCAAGGTCGGCGTCCTGCTGAAGCGCGCCGCCTAACCAGTGGTGAAAGCGGGGGGGGGGCCGGCATTCCATCCGCCACTGCACGCCATCCGTCCTGCCTTCTGCAAAATTAGACATCACATTATTGACCACCCCTTTTATGCACCACAGCAATGGGCCGTCCTCCGTGGACTCCGGCCCGTGACCCCAGCGCAATGGGCCGTCCCCCGTGGACTCCAGCCCATGCTCCCAGCGCAATGGGCCGTCCACCGTGGACTCCAGCCCATGACCCTACCGGAATGGGCCACCCATCGTGGGTTCCAGCCCGTGATCCCCAGCGCCATGGGCCGTCCTCCGCGGACTCCAGCCCGGGATCCCCTAGTTTACAATAACACATTCTGGCTCAGGGAAGGGCATTGCCATCAGTTTTGGTCATATGTGCAGCCAGACAAAGCGGATCACTCCCCCTACTACTCCACACTCCTGCAGCAGTACCGCAAGCCCATCCGTTGTATCCTGCTGTTGTTCTGGACCCCCGTGCCCCCAGAGGCCGCAGCGACCCACTGGGCCATATTCCGTCTAGTAGGTCCCACGCTGGGGCAGGCCGCCCGCACGAGGCAGAGCCTGCCCATCCGCTCGGTGGGTGGAGCCGTATGTAACTCACCCGAGTGCCGCACCTGCTGCCCCTGCAAAGAAAACGAGGAGTCCGACATGCCGGGGTTATTCTCCCTGTCTGTCCCTGTCCCCCTTGGCTACCCCCACCAGGGCCCTGCGAATACATTTATACAAGTAACCCCTTTACGAGTCTCAACCACCTTTTTTTATTATTATTTTTTTGTGAAACCGAACGATGGATTTGGGCTTCCGGAAAAACTAGTTGTGCCTATATGCATGCCATACTTACACCGCCACACACCCCGAAAAACTTGGCCAACTGTCCCCCACCGAGGGAGATGTAGGCCTCGTGCCACAGCGCAGTCTCAATATCGTCATGAATATTCAAAATGTGAGGGCTAGCAGCCGCGTCCAACCTACTTAGGGGCGCGTTCACACGAGTGCCAGCCGTTGACAGACTGCCCGTGCCCTCGTCCCTGTTACCCTGGGATGAAAAACGGCACCCTCATGATAGCCCCCCGGCTGCCCCGCTGTGCCTGCCAACCCCTAGCGGCATTCAGAGAACAGTCTGGAGACCCCACTGCACTGTCGGCTTTGCATATATCGCCTCCCTACTTGATGTGTCCTCCTGGAGCACCGACCCACGAGTGATTGCGCCCTCCCCCAGCAAAGCCACGCTCGGGGTTGGGGCCCCAGCCGCGGCACAGAGAAGAAAGACCCCACGCCAACCCATACAATCCCGACCCGCGTCCATGGAGCAGGGAAAACTGTGCCCCCGGTGCGATCGATTCCCACAAGCGCATGTGTGAGGAAACTGCAACGCGCCGACTGCTTGTCCACCAGGTGCGGGCTGATTGGCGCCCAGCAGCCACCCCGCGCCTCCAGTCTCCGGGACAAGGCCACGCGGGGAACCCGCCCGGCTCTCGAAACCTGTCAGCCCCTGCAAGGGGGGGCTCAAAATCCAACACAATGGTCACTTGGACAGGAATGTGGGAGGGGGCCCACCCGCACCGTGCAGGGAGCCCCCCCCCCCCCTTTTTGTTAAGCCAGTGGCGTCTGTGAGTGCACCCGACAGTCCCACGTGTCACCTCAGTGCATCCGATCCCCTCCGCGGTGCGACGAGCCGAAAACCACCCCGCACCCAGCACGCACACTACACCAGCCACCTCCGCCCTGCAGAACAGCTCCGCGGGCCCAGGGGCCCCGCCGGCCTCGCGAACACACGGCCACGGTCGCGAACCCAAATCGCGTCAGGGCCTGAACCCACCCTACAAGCGTCCCCAGCGAGTACCACTCGCTGGCCAACCCGCCCAAAATGGAACCGTGTCCAATTCCACCAACCGGAAACAACCAACGTCTTGCAGGACGTCCCAATGGCCACCAGTGGCGAGAACGAAAACACCTGACCCTTCCACGGTCACATCAAAGCTTGATAAACCAGCAAGCAAAGGGCAGCGCAAGAGTGGTGTCTGTGAAGGAGCCCGCCGTCCGCCTCCACTCCCCTTCGCTTCACCCGCAGAGCGCCCGGCACCCCCTTCAATACCCCCCCAATTCCCTCACGAAATCCAAGTTCAATGCCACCAGGTGCGTTTCACCACACACGCCACGACGCTGTCAATCTGTGTACGCCACACTACCTTCCGCACTCCCAGCACCAGCCCAAAATCAACAAACCACAACCTTGCGCAAAATCCGATCAACTAAAATGCAGCCCCCACCCAGAAGGCGACTACTTCAAAGTTCGCACCCACTATCCTCAAAGTTGCGGTAGGACGTCCGCAATCTGGCACCTAGAAGCAACAGCAGCCACGCAAACTGGCATTGTAAGCAAAAATGCTAAACATTTTTAAAGAAGTGACGACATCCATCTATCAATTTAAGCCTTTCAGTTTTCCGTTAAAAATGTCCTCACAAAATTTTTTCTCACCCTGCCCAAAACCCCCCGGCCGGCTGCCGTGACTCCCCACTGGAATGGAGGCTGGTGCCTAAAATGGCCGCATACCTATCCCCCCAGCCCAAATGTAGCCCAACCAGCCCAAATGTAGCCCAACAAGCCCAATTGGCTCTGGACTGCACCACCGGCCCAAAATTCCCCGGGGGTGGCAGGCCTCCCGTTGGTCGGCCGCCTCCCCAAAAGCCCTATTGCCAATGCAACTACAGCGATGCCATACAAGTAAGGTGTATTTTTGTCGATTCTACCAACGTTCGCTATTTTCTTTGATTCTGTTTTCCTGCCGTAAGCAGTTTCATTAGGTAAGAGTATGTTTCTTGCTATTGTTTTTTTCCCAATTATTGTGTATTATGTTAGTTTGTTTTCCTTCCTGTCTTATTTGTTTTTCTGTTAGGGGTGTGCAATCTAGGGCGGTGTGCAGCTACAAAAAGGTAAGTTTTTATTTACATTTGACTCGTCCTTTTGAATGTATTGTACTTTTGTTTTTTTAACTTATTTGGGATGCTTTTTTGCCGTTCCCTTACAAATGTGCTTTTTTAAAAATAATCTGTGTATGTTTGTCGATTCCGCTAACGCTCGCTATTTTCTTTGATTCTGTTTTCCTCCTATTTGTGTGGTTTTTTTCCTAGGATCGTCGTGAAACCCCACGGAGTACACTAAGCGAGCAGAAAGGAACACATGCACAATCAGGTAAACTAATTGTGTTTTTTTTAGTATGTTTTTAATATATAAAAAATGCGTTTCTGTATGTTTATGTAGGGATACTTTTGCCGTTTTAATGTTGCGAATATGCTTTTGTAATTTTATAATACACGTCATTTTATGTCGAATCTGTGGACATTGGTATTTTCTGGAAAGTTCCACGGTTAACGGTAGCACAGAGCGGGGTGCAGCCAATTTAAGGTAAGGTTTGTTTTATGTTTAAGTTGTGCTTTTCCATGTATATTAAATGCGTATTGAATGTGCTTTTTTAAGTTCATGTTTATACTATTTCCCCATTTGTTACAATTGTTTTTGTGGTATATTATAATATGTGTGTTCTTTTGCAAACCATTACAATCTAGGGCGGTGCGCAGCTACAAAAAAGTTACGTTTTTATTTACATTTGAATGTATTGTACTTTTGTTTTTCCAACTTATTTGGGATGCTTTCTTGCCTTTCTCTTACAAATGTGCTTTTTAAAAAAATAATCTGTGTATTTTTGTCGATTCCGCCAACGGTCGCTATTTTCTTTGATTCTGTTTTCCTCCCGTAATTCGTGTTTTTTTTTATAGGATAGTCGTGAAGCCCCAGGGAGTACACGAAGCGAGCAGAAAGGAACACATGCACACGCAGGTAAACTATTTGTGTTTTTTTAGTATGTGTTTAATATATGAGAAATGTGTTTCTGTATGGTTATGTAGGGATACTTTTGCCTTTTTAATGTTGCGAATATGCTTTTGTAATTTTATAATACACCTCCTTTTATGTCGAATCTGTGGACATTGGTATTTTCTGGAAAGTTCTGCGGTTAACGGTAGCACAGGGCGGGGTGCAGCCACTTTAAGGTATAATACGTGTGTTCCAGGGGTGGCTGGTGAAATTTGAAAGTGGTGAGGCGTAAGACAATTGTTGTACTTCACTGCGTAGCAAGCGAGCCTGAGCCACCTACGAGGGGGTCGGGAGGGGGGGGTTGTCACCCCGAGAAATGTTTGACGCCCCCATGCCTCTATGAAGGAGCCAGCACTGCATGCATTTTGCATGAATTCCTCTTTCTGTCAGCTGTTCATTTTATTAAGTTTATAGCATAAATTGTAGTATAGGGTTGTGTTTGTAAAACTAACATTTGTCAGAATGTGTGATATTCTCACTTTGGTGGCGATCCCAGGCAACACCCTACCCAGGGCACTGCATTATTAACCCAAAACACTGGAATGTCAACACACGACACCTCAAATCCAACCTCATCACTACACACTACCGCCCCTAATCCCACAAAAGCATCTTTAAGGACATTCATTTTTCACTGCCTCACTACGGTCCACCCCACCAATACTTCCACACCACTGCATCATCACTCACCGGAAGTACATCACCACCCCTGGGACCATGTTCCATCTCTGAGCCGCACTACCACCCAACAACAATGCAAAACCATCTTAGAACCACACTACTGCACTGCAACCACCAGTGCACAATCACCTTTATAGCACCCCCATCCATCATTCTCACACTCACACTATATACCACAGTACTGCACTATGGCCTCAACCCTAGATTAGCTTCACCAGTATGGCAAACTCACATCCAGCACCACCCTACCTACGTCATCAGTGTGCTAACACTCATACTGCCCAACTACTAATACCACATCACCACCCTATAGCCCCAGAACAGTTCAACCCCCAACATCACCAGACAACTACCCTACAACTGCAACTATCAGAGCACTAAGACACCGCAGGAACAGTCACTCTTGTACCCTACAATTACATTTATAGAACCATTCATGTAACCAAGATGTCTGGCTATTTTTTACAGTGCCATGCCTTGCTGCCTTTTACTGTAGAATCTGAATGCGACATTTTACACAGTGCATCTTATTTTTTTTGGGGGGGAGGGGGTGGCGTATGTGTCAGAAGGAACGGTTTGCTTAGGATTTTCTCTTTTCTAAGCCTTCATTACCCGTCTGAGCTGGCTGAGTGCCCATCAAACCTAATTATTCCCTTTTGCACCTAACAGGTCTATTCACTAGTGACGTTTTCTAACCTTTTTTGACTGATTACGACTGTTTATAGGGTTCAGTTTAGAGTCTAATGGAGGCTGGCGCAGTTCTGAGCGTCTAATAAGCAGTACTAAATAAGCGATGTTCTGGGCTCGGTGAATACAGAGCAAGACAGAAAAATCCCCATTATTTTCTTACAGAATATGACTGAGAATACCACACTGAGTAGATTTTAAGAACCTTTAACGATGGGTGGAAGAGTCTCGAAACAATAACAGAGTTGGGAGTGTGGATCAAAGGCTCCCATCTGGCGAATGAATTCAGAACTGTATATTTGTTTTCCTTTTAGTTAATTTCTGTTTACTCACACCTCACGTTTAGTTAATTTCTGTTTACTCACACCTCACGGTTATTAATAAGCTGCAAACAGAAGAGAATTGGCTGTATTTGCTGAGAGAGAGTATTTAATTACAAAGACTGCTCTCGCCAAAAGCTGCCAACGGCCAAAAACGTATTCATTAGAGATTGTGAGCCTTCCCAGCAGGGCCTGCTGGGACACCAGGGGCTGCAGTTCGAGCTGCAGGAAGTGCACGGCCCAACCAGTCTAAGGAGCTGCAGGAACGGTCCCGGAGCTTTGCCAACAGGGGCACCCCCCAGTGACCCCATCACCAGTGCGGGCCCTGTGGGGCTGACCCCTCTGTACAGGTCGGTGCCTCTCCCTTCCTCTACAGGCCAGCATCAACCCATGCTGATGCTGGCGTTTAAAGGAAGGGAGAGGCACTGCATGCGCAGGGAGTTATGACGGGGTGTGCAGGGAGGGATGCCAGTTCATGCTGAGGTGGCTGTGGCACTTGCAGGGTGGTGCCACAGTTTGTATGGGCAGGGAGAGGGGCAGAGGTGCGCTTTGGGAGTTAGCTGTGCAGGTAGAAGTCCAGAGGGTTGGTATGTGCAGTGAGCGGACCTGGGAGTAGACGCTGTGTGCAGTGAGGGACTTGGGGAGTAAAACATGTATGCAGTGAGACCTGGAGGAAGGAGTAGTAGCAGGTAGATACAGTGGGAGGCTCGGGACTTGATAGACAGTGTGTGCAGTGAAAGGCTTCAGATCAGCCAGTGCGCTAGGGTAGAAGTCTAGAAGATGTGTTCTGCGAGAGGCTCCGGATTATGTGTCCAGTGAGAGAGGATCTACAGTAGACTGTGTGTGCAGTGAGGTTCTCGGGATTAAACGATGACGATGTATGCAGTGAGAGCCGCAGCAGGAGTGCAGTGTGTGGCTTAGAAGTAGGCAGTGCATTGGTAGAAGTTGAGGAGTAGCCAGTGCGTGCACTCCGTGCAGTGAGAGAGTACGTTATAGCAAAGGGAAGGGCTCCGATTCTGGAGCAGATCATGTGTGCAGTGATGGGCTCCTGAATAGATCGTGTGTGCAGTGAGGGGCTCCGGACTCAGGATCTGACATTTAAGAGCAGGTCTGCCGAGTCCTGGGGTTCAAAAAAAGGGAAAAGGCTTACCTGCACATTTGTCGTGTCGTTTGAAATCACGGCTGCAGGCGCCTTTTTCCAGCAACAAACACACCCCTCCCGGAAATAGGTACTGCCTGCCAAACGGAAAATAAATGCATTGCCACTTTCGCGTGCCTCAGCCTCACCCAATGAGAAAGCCTAATTTACGGAGGCGAAAGGAGTGCTGTAATTGTTACCGCCCCCTGCACTCAGTGCACTGTGAGCCAGCCCTGCCCCTTCCCATTACCCTGAATGGCGCTCCACTGACCGCGCCCTGGGCCAATTCATTATCGCCCCATTTGAAACCCATGCACTGCCGCTTTTTTCAGCCACTCCCACAAGGCTGATGTCACCCGCCTCCTCGCTCCTCGCTTGTGCCTCGAAGGCGACGAATAGTTTTCGCCCAGCTTTTGCACATGCGCACCTTGCGCAGGAAGACTTTTCGGGACAAAGTATAAGTAAGTAAAACAATATATATATATATTTATTTTACTTTACATAGTTTAACTTTCAAGTTTCACGGCGGACCACCAAGCAGTGAGCACTTCTTTAAACTGCCCAATTGGTGTTCAGACTCTCCCTTTAGTTTTCCCCCGACGCTGGTAGGTGAGGCAACACCCCCTACGCCCCTTAATACCAGCCGCCACTGGTGTGTTCTCTTGCAAACCATTACAATCTAGGGCACTGCGCAGCTACAAAAAAGGTACAAAAAGGTAGACTTATTTTGTTTTAAAGCACGTGTTTCTTAATAAATAATATAGGCATTTTTTAATGTTGATAAGCCCTTAAGTATGCTTAGATTCTGTTTTCCTCCCGTGAATTGTGTGGTTTTTTTTTTAACAGGATGGTCGTGAAGCCCCGGGGAGTACACAAAGCGAGCAGAAATGAACACGTGCACACGCAGGTAAAACTATTTGCTTTTTTTGACTATATGTTTATTATACAAAAAATGCATTTTACTATGTTTATGTAGGGATGCCTTTGCTGCTTTTATGCTGCAAATATGCTTTGGTTATTTTATAATACACGTGCTTTTATCTCCAATCTGCGGACATTGTTATATTTGGGAAAGTTTGTCAGTTAATGCTACCACAATTGAGGGCAAGGTGCAGCCTCTTAAAGGTAAGGTTTCTTTTATGTGTAACGTACTTTTCGATATATATTAAATGCGTTTTTAACTTTATGTTTAAAGACTATTTTTTCTATCTGTTACTAATCCTTTCTTCGTTTTTTATAACACACGTGGATCTTTGTGATGTCCCTCACTATCGCAAGCACACAGCAGAAAGAAGGTAAGAGTAAATGTTTTTGTAAATGTTAACTTGTATGTTTGGCATTTGGGTTTATTAAGTATTTTATATATGTTTTGTATTAATGCTTTTTTTACTGCATATTACAGCGTTATGTTTCATTTATTTCGGGTTTAGTCTTAATGTTGTTCCCCCACACTAACACAGAACATAGAAACTACTTTCTTAGCTAAAATAAAAGGCTTTTTTAGGGGTTCAATTAGTATAGGGATCACCATCCAGGCAACATTTGGATAGGCATAGACTTCCGTTGGCGCAGATACAATCTTTACAGCTATTTGTTTACTGTCTGTTCTGGAAGTCTGGCTGTGTAATCTGTATCACCATTTTATGTTACTTCGGAATTAGCAAGTAAAAGCCAAGTGGTCTGTTCTTTAGCGTGCATATGTTGTGACTTTTGTCACAACATATGCCCTACAGTCATTTTTTTTTTTTGGAACATTAGTAGTAGTTTTCCAATAAAATATTTGTATTCTTTTCCTCTGTATAAAAAAGCGTTTTAGACATATGATGAAACTGTGTTTTTTTTTCAGGACAGGATCGTTATGAAGCCTTAATCAGTACGCAACGTAAGCAAAAAGGAGCACCTTGACAAAAAGGTAAAAGTATTCATTTTTTTTGTAACGTGCATATTGTATGGGAAATGCGTTTTCTTACATTTATGTCAGAACAGTGTGCTAGTTTTAATGTTGCGAGTATGCTTTTATTATTTTAAAATATATACTTTTATAGCCAATTTGCGAACATTGTTATTTTCTTGGAAGTTCTTTAGCGAACACTAGTACAATTTGATTTTTATAACACATGGATCGTCGCGGTGTCCCTCACTAACGCAAGCATAGTGCAGAAAGGTGTGCACAATACAAGGTCGCAATGTCCCTCACTAACGCAAGCATAGAGCAGAAAGGTGTGCACAATACAAGGTAGGTTTTTATTTATATTTAACTTGTCCTTTTAAGTTTACATACAATTTATTTTTATTACATCTGCCAAACTTGGGTATTTCTATGCAAGTTCTTTTTCAGCATGGGCACAATCCAGTGCAGGGCGCTGCCACAAAAAGTTAACATTTATTTTTTCATCTTCAGCACATGTTTCCTAAACAATAACATATGCGTTTTTTTTACCTTCATGTACACTTAAAGTCCGCTTTAATTCTGTTTTCTTCCCGTAATTTGGCTTTTTTAATACACATGCTTTTATCACAAATCTGTGGACATTGGTATGTTCTGGAAAGTTCCTTGGTTAACGGTAGCACAATCCAGGGCGGGACGCAGCCACTTTAAGATAAGGTTTGTTTTAGGTTCAATTTGTGCTTCCCGATGTATATTAAATGAATATTATTTATTTTTGAAATTTTTTTTATTGAGCAGCGCAGGAAAACAACAAAGCCAATACACAGTATACAGAATAAACAAAGTCCATGAACAGTAGATGAAAATAATTATAGAACAGCAAACTTTAGAGAAAGATATACATATCCATAATTTCATTTCATTTATACAGATAGTGTAAAATATGCAAAAAGAAAAAAAATAAGCAGGATAATCAGAAGCCTATAATAATTACCTTATTCAACCTGGCCTCCCAATACACAGGGCATTAATTATCTATACATATAATTTCAATTGTGCAAAAAGTGCAAAATGTGCAAAATAAGCGACAGAAAAAAGTGCTTAGTGCTTACTACAATCACTAATTCAATAAAGTGCTAACAGATTTTTAAAGTGCTATAAATACCTATGTTAAAAATGTATCTAATTAAAATCAATAATAGGAGCCCAAATACTAAAGTGCTATGTGACATCGATAGATAAATCATTATCCCATAATTTCCAAGTTTTGGTAAACCTTTTTATTGCCCCAACTCTTTTTGCATAGGCCTCTTCATACCTTTTTATCCTTTGCATTTTATTCACCCATTTCGAGTATGATGGTATATCCTCGTATCTCCAATTTTGGAGAATTAAGGAGCGGGCTACTAACGAGCAGATTGCCACGTAAGACTCTTCGGCGTTGGACAAGTCCATTTTTTTTTCTCATCAAGCCAAAAAGAGCCACCTCAGTTTCAGGTTCAAGCTCTTTTCTAATTGTTAAACTCATTGCTGCAAAAATCTCACGCCAAAAAGCTTCAAGCTTCGGGCATGTATAAAAAATATGAAGCCAATCTCCCCCATTTTGAAGCTTGCAACGAAAGCATTTATTATCCACTTCCGAAAAGCGTCTATTAAGAACCTTCGGAGTGTAATAAGCCAGCCAGCGAGATAAAAAAGGCATCCTTTTAAAATTAGCTGCTCTAAGAGCCTTACTTCCTAACTGAGCAATTTGTTCCCACTCCTGTCTCTTGAAGGAGCAATTAGTTTCACAAGTTATTTTACTAAGAATTTCTTCAACCAGTGGAGACTCTTTGCCCTGCCTTAATAGAGTATACCAGTTTCCAGCACCTTTTAATTTAATTTTATATACGGCGTTAATCAGAACAGATAATGTCCCACCTGTTGACATATTATATTTATTTATAAAGTTCAATATCTGGAAATATTCCAAAAAAACGGTTGCTAAACGATTATCGGATCTCTCTAGAACCTCCTGCCAAGTAATAAGTCTCCCTGCGACAAAAAAGGAACCTAATTCACCTAGACCACAGTCCTTCCATTTTTTACATTTAGTGGAATGGATTTGGAGCCCTAGAGCCTTAGATTCTTCCAAACTAAGATAATAAAATCCACCAAACCCAGCTTGTTTAAAGAAGGACTGGAGTCTATCCGAAAAATCCTGAATAGTCTTATAACGGGTCTTTTTGGGTAGTTCAGCTGTTTTTAGAAAAATAGAAACTTGCGAGCCCGATTCCTGAATCATTCTGTCATAAAAAAAACCTATCCGGCCACCCATTAGAATCTAATAATCGTGCTAAAAGATCAAGGACCGCCGCCAAGTAATAAGTACGAATATCTGGTAGCGCCAGCCCCCCCTTGGGTTGTTTCTAACTGCAATATAGGTAGCCTGACCCTAGGTGCTTTTCGATTCCATAAAAATACTCTGATCATGGACTCAATATCTTTAAAAAATAGGAATTGATTTTTAGCGGTACATTAATAAAAAGAAAAACCAATAAAGGAAGACTCAACATTTTAATAAGTGCTACACGACCAAACAATGTCAATGGTAAAGAAATCCATCTCTCCAACAATCCCTTAATTTTATCACGCATTGCTAGATAATTTAGATTAAATAGTTGCTCAAATTGACTAGAAACATAAATACCTAAATATCTAATAGGTTCTATTTTCAGAGCTTGTGATTTTAAATTGAATGGTAAAAAATTATGGTCCACATTCAAGGCAAGAACCTCGGTTTTATTTTGATTAATTTTATATCCGCCTATCATTTCATATTTACTAAATTCAGACAGGACTAGATCAAGATTTGATTAATCTGGTTGCAGATATAAAATTATATCATCCGCGAATAATTTTATTTTCGCCATTCCATCTATTGGAGGTTTAATTTCTGGGTTGCCACGAATTCTTAATGCGAGCAGCTCAATAAAAAAAGTAAACAAAATAGGGGACAATGGACAACCTTGCCTGGTGCCTCGATTTATATCAATTACCCCTACCGTATTAGCGTTAATCACCACTCGAGCTTGGGCACCTTGGTAAATATTTTTCAATATTTCAATCACCCGGGCCGGGAAGCCAAATCTTTGCATTCCAAAAAAAAGAGCCTTCCAATTGACCAGGTCAAATGCCTTCTCGGCATCGACCATTGTGACTAAAGTTGGAATTTTATTACTAGTGAATTAAAAATCCAGTATTTGAGGCCATTGTCCTTCCTGCCACAAAGCCAGCCTGGTCCGGATGTATTAGTAACTGCACAATTGGAGTAAAACGTTGGGCCCATATTTTCATAAGAATTGTAATATTAAATGAATATTAAATGTGTTTTTACGTTAATGTTCATATACTATTTTTCTAACAGTTACAAATGATTTCGGGGTATATCATAATACGCGTGTTCTTTTGCAAACCAGCGCAAACTAGGGCGGTGCTCAGCTACAAAAAAGGTGAGTTTTTATTTAGATTTAACTTGTCTTTTTAAATGTATTTTACATTTGGTTTTCAAAATTATTTGGGATGCTTTATTTACCTTTTGGGATGCTTTTTTTGCCTTTCTCTTACAAATGTGCTTTTGAAAAAAAAAAAATGTTGTCAAATCCGGCACCGTGTTCGTTATTTTCTGGTAAGTTCACTTTTAACGTGAGCACAATCCAAGCATTTCTTTGCCTACTCTTTCTCTTTTTCTTTCTCTATCTTTCTTTTTCTTTTTCTTTCTTTCTTTCTCTTCCTTTCTCTTTTTTCTTTTTCTCTTTGTTTTTCTTTCTTTCTCTCTTTCCTTTTCTCTTTCTTTCTCTCTTTCCCTCTATTTTTCTCTCTTTTTCTTTTTCCTTCTTTCTCTTTCTTTCTCTCTCTTTTTCTTTCTTTCTCTTTCTCTTTCTTCTTTCTCTTTCTCGTTCCTTCTTTTTATTTCCTTCTTTCTCTTTCTCTCGTTCTTTCTCTGTCTCTTTTTCTTTCTTTCTCTTTCTCTCTCTTTTCTTTCTTTCTTTCGTCCACTCTCTTTCTTTTTCTTTCTTTCTTTCCTCCTTTCTCTTTCTTCCTTTCCCTCTCTTATCTGTCTTTCTCCCTCTTCCTCTCTCTCTCTCTTTATCTCTCTTTATTTCTCTCTTTGTGTTTCTTTCTTTCTCTTTCTTTCTTTCTCTCTTTCTCTCTCTTTCTTTCTCTCTTTCTCTCTTTCTTTCTCTCTCTTGCTCTCTTTCTTTCTTTCTCTTTCTCTTTCTTCCCCTTTCTCTTTCTCTTATTCTCTTTTTTTCTCTCTTGCTTTCTCTTTCTTTCTTTCTTTCTTTTTTCTTTCTTTCTAAATGATTTTAACTGGAGTCAATGGGTTTAAAGAGTAGATAAGGGGGTGGGTAGGTGGGATAGAAGTGGTGTCAGCACACTGTGAGGCATACTGATGCATGTTTCTAGTCCATCAGCTAAATACAGGGTCTTTCCCGCGTACCAGTCTTTCACTTGTGGGGTTCAAGCGAAGAACAGAAAAGTAACACCTATCCGCTTAAATCTATGTAAAGGTAAACTTTTTTTGTTCTTAAGCACGTGTTTCTTAATAAATAATATAGAAGTTTTTGAATGTTAATATGGGCTTAAGTACGCTTTGTTTCGGTTTTCATGCCATGATTTGTGTATTTTTTTTTTTACAGAATGGTCGTGAAGCCCCAGGGAGTACACGTAATGAGTAGAAAGGAACACATGCACGTGAAGGTAAATCTATTTTTTTTTTTTAATATGTGTTTATTATATAAAAATGCATTTTAATATGTAGGGATACTGTTGTCGCTTTTATGTTGCGTATATATGCTTTTGTTATTTTATAATACACGTGCTTTTATCTCGAATCTACAGACATTGTTATATTTGGGAAAGTTTGTCAGTTAACGCTATCACAAATGAGGGCGAGGTGCAGCCACTTAAAGGTAAGGTTACTTTTATGTGTAACAAGTGCTTTTGATGTATACTAAGTGCTTTTTTTTACTTGATGTTTAAAGACTTTTTTCCTATCTGTTACTAATGCTTTTTTTGTTTCTTATAACACGTGGATCGTTGCGATGTTTCTCACTATCGCAAGTACACAACAGAAAGGAGTGCACAATACAAAGGTAATAGTAAATGTTTTTGTGAATGTTAACTTATATGTTTAGCATGTGGTTTTATTGGGTATATTATGTACGTTTTGTATTAATGCTTTTTAAAGTGCATAGTTCTACGTTATTTTTTAATATCTGGTTTACTCTTTATGTTCTTCCCCCACACTAGCACACAGCATGGAAAATACTTTTGTAAGTAAAATAAAGTTTTTCACATATTTAATTGGTATCAGGGTTATCATCCAGGCAACATTTGGTTAAACATATACTTCCTTTGGCGCAGATACAATCTGTACAGCTATTTTTCAACTGTCTGTTCTACAAGTTTGTGTAATCTGTGTCGCCATCTTGTGTTACTTCGGAATTAGCAAGTGAAAGCAAAGTGGTCTGTTCTTTAGCATGCATATGTTGTGACTTTTGAACCTTCTTTCTTTGATTGTAAATAATGCCCTACAGTCTATTTTGTTTACGTACATTAGTAGCAATTTTCCACTCAAATATTTGTATTCTTTTACTCTGTGCGGGGCGCTGCCACAAAAAGGTAAAAATGTTTTTTTCTGGTTTAGCACGTGTTTCTCAAACAATAACATATGCGTTTTTTTATCTTCGTGTACACTCAAGTATGCTTTGATTCTGTTTTCCTCCCGTAATTTGTGTGGCTTTTTTTTATTTACAGGATCATGGAAAAGCCCCAGGGAGTACGCAATGCGAGCAGGAAGGAGCATCCTGACCAGAAGGTAACAGTATTTGTTTTTTACTTTTGCATTTGTGTATTGTATGGGGGATTTATTAGCATTTATATAAAATTAAGAACACTTTAATTATCTTTTCCTACCATATTTGTGTTTTTTAATTTATTTACAGAATCATAGTAAAGCCCCAAGGACTACACAATGCCAGCAGGAAGGAGCATCCTGTCTGGAAGGTGATAGTATTTTTTTTTTTTCTTTAGCATGTGTTTATTATATAGACAATGCGTTTTGTTATTTTTATGTCAGGAAACTTTTCTACTGTTTATGTTGCGGAGATGCTTTTGTTTTTTATAATACACTTACTTTTATAACTAATCTACCAACAATAGTATTTTCATATTTAACATGTGCATTTTGATCTATATAAATGCGTTTTTTTACTTCATGTTTAAAGACTATTTTTCTCTATCGGTTACTAATCCTTTTTTCGTTTTTTATAACACACATGGATGTTTGTGATGTCCTTTACTCCCTCACTACCGCAAGCACACAGCAGAAGAAGGGCACAATACAACGGTAAGAGTAAATGTTTTTGTAAATGTTAGCTTGTATGTTTGGCATTTGGGTTTATTAAGTGTTTTATATACGTTTTATATTAATGCTTTTTGTACTGCATATTACTGTGTTATGTTTTCACTTATTTCTGGTTTAGTCTCAATGTTGTTCCTCCACACTAACACAGAACATAGCAAAACTACTTTCTTAGCTAAAATAAAGGCTTTTTTTTACAGGTTCAATTAGTATAGGGGTCACCATCCAGGCAACATTTGGATAGGCATAGACTTCCTTTGGCGCAGATACAATCTTTACAGCTATTTGTTAACTGTCTGTTCTGGAAGTCTGGCTTTGTAATCTGTATCACCATTTTATGTTACTTCGGAATTAGCAAGTAAAAGCCAAGTGGTCTGTTCTTTAGCGTGCATATGTTGTGACTTTTGTACCCTGTTTCTTTGCTTGTAAAAAATGCCCTACAGTCTTTTTTTTTTTTGGAACATTAGTAGTACTTTTCCAATCAAATATTTGTATTCTTTTCCTCTGTGTAAGAAAAAACGTTTTGAACATATGATTAAACTGTGTTTTATTTTTGGACAGGATCGTTATGAAGCCTTAATCAGTATGCAACGTAAGCAGAAAGGAGCACCTTCACAAAAAGGTAAACGTATTTGTTTTTATCTGTAATGTGTATATTGTAGAAGAAATGCGTTTTCTTACATTTATGTCGGACAGTGTGCTACTTTTTCTTTTGCGAGTATGCTTTGGTTATTTAAAATATATACTTTTATATCCAATTTGCGAACATTGTTATTTTCTGGAAAGTTCTTTAGCGAACGTTAGCACAATTTGTTTTTTATAACACATGGATCGTCAAGATGTCTCTCACTAACGCAAGCATAGAGCAGAAAGGTGTGCACAATACAAGGTAAGTTTTTGTTTATATTTCACTTGTTCTTTTAAATTTACATAAAATGTGTTTTTATTACATGTGCCAAACTAGGTTATTTCTATGTAAGTTATTTTTCAACATGGGCACAATCCAATGCGGGGCGCTGCCACAAATAGGTAAAAAAAAAAATTCTTCTTCAGCACGTGTTTCTTAAACAATAACATATGCGTTTTTTTTACCATCATGTACACTTAAAGTACGCTTAAATTCTGTTTTCCTCCTGTAATTTGTGTGGCTTTTTTTTAATTTGCAGGATCATCGTGAAGCCCCACGGAGTATGCATCGCAAGCAGGAAGGAGCATCTAGACGAAAGGTAAGAGTATTTTTCTTTAACATGTGTTATTGTATGGGCAATTTTTTTAGCTTTATGTACTCTTGAGTACGCTTTCATTCTGTTTTTCTACCCTAATTTGTGTGTTTTTCAAAAATTGTTTACAGGATCATTGTGAAGCCCCAGGGAGTACGCACCGCCAGTAGAAAGGAGCATCTGAACTGGAAGGTAATAGTATTTGTTATTTACTTTAGCATGTGTTTATTGTATAGGAAATGCATTTTGTTATCTTTATGTACGGAAATTTTTCTACTTTTTATGTTGTGGAGATGCTTTTGTTATCATATAGTGCACGTGTTTTTATATTGAATCTCGAACAATAATATTTTCTGGAAATTTCATCGGTTAACGCTACCACAATTAAGGGCAAGGTGCGCCACTTAAAGGTAAGGTTTCTTTTATATGTAACATGTGCTTGTTGATGTATAAGACATGCGTTTTTTTACTTCATGTTTAAAGACAATTTTTTCCTATCTGTTACTAATGCTTTATTTTGGTTTATTATGCCACACTTGGATCGTTGCGATGTCTCTCACTAGCAAAAAGGAGTGCACAATACAAAGGAAGAGTACATGTCTTTGTAAATGTTATTTTTTATGTTTACATAGGGTTTTATTGTTGCACATGTGCTTTTTTTATTTTAATTATTATAAAATATACACGTTTTTGATTTATTCTGCAAACATTTGCTATACTTACGATCTCTCTAACTATTGCGCACACAAACCAGGGCCGTGCAAAGCCACCGGAAGTAAGGAGTCTGTTTTTTTTATATACGTGCTTTTATTAGTGTGCCATACTTGCGTTTTGTTTAAAGGTGACCAGCAGTACTTTATTGCTAAGACAAACGCTTTGAAGCCACATCGCATTATCAGCAACGCCATCGATTAGATGCACACTTTGACATACAGTTCCAGACGCAAGTCAGACATAGCCTCTAACAATTCAATTATCTCCCGCCTAGACATCCCTTTCATCCTTACAAGAAGACTTCAGCCGAAAAATTAACATTCAGCTAGACGACAACATCCCATCTACATGCATTTCCTAAACAAGTGTTGTACTCTTTTATTATTCCTTTAAACTAACTACCTTTTATTACCTTTGCGTGTACTTAAACAGGAAAAGCAAGCATTCAGAACATTTCTTGAAACAGCGCCATCCTGTATACATCAAGAACGCTGAAAGCTGATCTAGTTCTGTTACTAAAAAACTGTGAGTTACCTATGACATTGCAATGAAAATAGGCTTTCGTGTTACCATTTTAGCACATCCTTTAACAATTTTTCAAAGTATCTTATTATAAAGCTTTATTTTTATCTTGTATACACGCAAATATGTGCAAAAAAAAGATTTTTACTAACCCTGTTGTCAATGAGCTGTACAATTACACGATGTTGCACAATACTTAAAGTTTGCAACTTAAAATTTCTGGCTGCTATTAGCAAGTAATATCATGTAATGTCTGACTTTTTTAGACGATTTTCAAATACTTTCCCTTATGGGAAAAAAATATAGCTCTTAAGGCGTTCATAGTGTTGTCCACCTTGCTGTAAATGCGTGTATCTGTTCTCCTATTTAGAAAAACACTTAGGGGCAGATTTACAAGCCCCCTTGCGCCTTCCTGCGCCGCCATTGCGTCACTTTTTTTGACGCAATGGCGGCGCAAAAAATGCGGCCTATTTACAACGTGACGCATCTAGGGAGATGCGTCACGTTGTGAAGCCCTGCGTCACATTATACCTGCGTCAGGAATAATGCATGCAGGGTGGGCATTCCCACGCAGGAAGGCCTCGTAAAAGTGACGCAGTGAAATCTACTAGATTTCACTGCGCCACTTTTAGGACGCCACTGCATCAAAACCTTACGCCTGCTTCATGCAAGTAGTGACGCAGTGTAGTGGAAATAGGCCTCAACACTCATTGCCGGAGTTGCGTCGTGCTTGCGAGACGACTCCAGCAATGCGTGACTTTTCTGCCAACTAATGCGTCAGATATTCTGACGCATCTGTCAATCCTTGCACCATAGTGCGCCGTATTGTAAATACGGTGCATCTATGGTGGCACAAGGGTTTCTAAGGGTGGCGCAGAGAAAGTGACGCATCTGCACAGATGCGTCACTTTCTCGTAAATCTGCCCCTTAGCCAGCCTTTTAGCCTCACTGGGCAGCTTTTCTTTCTCCACAGTGTTTATTTTTGCATCACGCTTTACAGCTGTGCACACCCGCCTCCAGCCTTTCAGCCTCACTACGCAGCATTTTCGGGGGGCTCATTCTTCAAGCAAAAGGCAGAGTGGAGCTGCAGGGGCTCTAAGAAGGGGGTGGAAGACATCAAAGTCTCATTTTTACAAGCAAAAGGTCTTTTAAAGACCTGGGAAGTACTCGTGTGCGGCTGTGTGTGCCCGGGAAGCCGTCTCATTCCAGGCTGCCACACAAAACGGGGGGGGGGGGTGCTGAAGCCCTTTGAGTCCAATGGGCGTTGCGCGCTTGCTGTCTTGAATAGTGAAATAGTAATGCATTTGGCATTCCTATCTTATGTCTTCTTTGAGAGTTGTAGACAGTATGGGGCTGATTCCTTTTGTGTTATTGCATCATGTTATGCACTCATCCTCGTGTAACTCAGCAACTTCCCAAACACACACAGCCACTCACCAAACTTAGCTTGTTTTTCAAACACCATTTACTTTCTTTTGTACTTTACTTTCCTACCTTCATTTTAGAGCATGTTAAATATTTTTTATGCAACTTTTTTTTGCTTTTGCATTCTTAAGTGTCCTGCCCATAAAATACAATAATATATTTTTTCACACGCTAACACCCTAAACTAGCTTTACATCACACCTTAGCACTACCGACATTCCCATTCACTGTGTCAATTGTGTCTTTCTCTCAGTTGTATTGTCTCCCCGTCCCTATTGCTCCACCCTGTGCGTGGCTCTGCCAGGGTGTTTTGTAAGCAGCCCTATGATGAAACATGTCACACCTGTGTGAGTGAGGGCACTATTAGCACACACAGCACATGCCATCAAGCACCACTACACACTGTGCCAATGTTCACATCTCAGTAATACAGTAGTTATTGCATCCCATTTTGCACCACCCCCTCATGTAACTCTACAACTTCCCATACACACACACGTTTACTGGCCAACTTTACTTCTTTTGCAAACACCATACTATCTTTTGTACTTTGTTCTTCTATTATCACTTCTTACAGCACGTGCAATATTTATTATACAACTTTGTTCTGAAAAGTTAACTTCAAAGGTATGCCTGAGAATGTTCTTTTTGGACGCTCACTTCGATAATGTTTTTAGACTTATTGGTAGAGTCATTTAGTAAATTGTAGAGCGAGGAGGCGAGCCTCTCCCTGAATGTCTGCCTTTCAATTGAAAGGATGTTGGCCCAAGTTAAAATGCAGTCTGGCACTTGGAAAGGCCCACAGTAAAACCTGGAGTCTGCTGAGGCTGTCCCTCTGAGCTCTGTGTACAGACAGCAGGCCATGTGGGTGTCTGTCTTACGAGACATCAGCTCAGTTCTCAATCACTCAGCACATACTAGCTACCACACCAATGTCTTTCTTTTATCTTCCTTCCTTCCTTTTTATATCTTGCTTCCTTCCTTCTTTTTCCTTCCTTTCTTTCTTTTTTCTTCCTCTCTTTCTATCTCTCTCTCTCTCTTTTTCTCTTTCTTTCTCTCTCTTTCTATTTCTTTCTCTCTCTTTCTCCTTCTTTCTCTCTTTCTTTCTTTCTCTCTCTTTTTCTTTCTTTCTCTTTATCTCTTTCTTTCTCTCTCTTTCTTTCTCTGTCCTTTCTTTCTCTTTTCCTTTCTTTCCCTTCTCCTTTACTCTCTTTCTCTTTCTTTCTCTTTCACTCTCTTTCTTTCTCTCTATTTTTTCTTTCTCTCTTATTCTTTCTTTTGCTCTCTTTCTTTCTCTTTCTCGCTCTCTTTCTCTCTTTCATTCTCTTTCTTGCTTTCATTTTCTCTTTCTTTCCCTTTCCCTTTCTCTTTCTCTCTCTCTTTCCTTTTCTTTTTTACTCTTTCGTTCTCTCTCTTTCTTTCTCTCTTCCTTTCTCTTTCTCTCTCTTTCTTTCTCTTTCTCGTTCTCTCTCTCTTTCTCGCTCTCTTCCTCTCTTTCTTTCTCTTTCATTCTTTCTTGCTTTCCCTTTCTCTTTCTTTCCCTTTCTCTTTCTTTCTCTATTTCCTTTTCTTTCTCCCTCTCTTTCTTTCTCTTTCTCTCTCTTTCTCTTTCACTCTTTCTTTCTCTCTTTTCCTTTCCTTTTCTTTCTTTCTCTCTTTCCTTCTCTCTCCTTTCTTTCTTTCTTTTTCTCTCTCTCTTTCTTTTCTTTCTTTCTTTCAATTTCTCTTTCTTTCAATTTCTCTTTCTTTCTCTCTTTCTCTCTCTCTTTCTCTTTCACTCTTTCTTTCTCTCTTTTCCTTTCCTTTTCTTTCTTTCTCTCTTTCCTTCTCTCTCCTTTCTTTCTTTCTTTGTCTCTCTCTCTTTCTTTTCTTTCTTTCAATTTCTCTTTCTTTCATTTTCTCTTTCTTTCTCTCTTTCTTTCTCTCCTTTCTTTCTCTTTCTTTCTTTTTCTTTCTCTTCTTTCTTTCAATTTCTCTTTCTTTCTCTCTTTTTCTTTCTCTATCCTTCTCTCTCTTTCTGTTTCTCTCTTTTTCTTTCTTTCTCTTTCTCTCTTTCTCGCTCTCTAATTCGCTCTTTCTTTCTCTTTCATTCTCTTTCTTGCTTTCTCTTTCTCTTTCTTTCCCTTCACTTTTTCTCTCTTTCCTTTTCTTTCTTTCTCTTTCTTTCTCTCTCTTATTCTATCTTTCGCTGTTTCTTTCCCTTTTCTCGCTCTCTTTCTCTCTTTCTCGCTCTCTTTCCCTCTTTCATTCTCTTTCTTGCTTTCTTTTTCTCTTTCTCTTTCTTTCCCTTTCTCTTTCTCTCTCTCTATCCTTTTCTTTCTTTCTTTCTCTCTCTCTTTCTTTCTCCCTCTTTCTTTCACTCTTCCTTTCTCTTTCTCTCTCTTCCTTTCTCTTTCTCTCTCTCTCTCTTTTCTTTCTCTTTCTCACTCTCTCTTTTTCTTTTTCTCTTTCTCTCTTTCATGTTCTTTCTTTCTCTCTTTCTTTCTCTTTTTCTTTCTCTTTCTTTCCCATTCTCTTTCTTTCTTTGTTTCTCTCTTTCTTCCCCTTTCTTTCTTTCTCTCTCTTTCTTTTTTCTCTCTTTCTTTCTCTTTCATTCTCTTTCTTTTTCTTTCATTCTTTCTTTCTCTCTCTTTCTCTTTCTCTCTTTTGCTTTATTTCTCTTATTTTTTCTCTTTCTTTCTCTCTCTGTCTTTCTCTTTCTCTCTCTATTTTCTCTTTCTTTCTTTCTTTCTTTCTTTCTTTCTTTCTTTCTTTCTTTCTTTCTTTCTTTCTTTCTTTCTTTCTTTCTTTTTCTTCTTTCCCTTTCTCTTTCCTTTCTTTCTTTTTTCCCTTTCTTTCTAAACGTTTTTAACTGGAGTCAGTGGGTTTAAAGAATAGATAAGGGACTGGGCAGGTGGGATAGAAGGTGTCAGCACACTGTGAGGCATACTGATGCATGTTTCTATGACACCAGCTAAATATAGGGTCTTTCCCACATTCCAGTGACGCACTATTGGGGTTCAAGCAAAGTTCAGAAACGTGACACCCATGCGCTTAAATCTGTATTTTCTGCTTAAACCAAGCTCCCTTTATATTAAATATTCCATATGCAAAATGAATGTCCTGCAATGTGTGACAGCAATATAGTGCGAGATCAACGCATTTTTGAAATGCCGATTCCAACATGTTGCTTATTTATAATTTGCAACTAATAACCATTAACAAAGTCAGTACTCCGCACAGTTACAACAGTCACATTACATACTTCAGTAGCACAACTGTAAAGTTGCTTCTTATAAACCAACATATACCAGCTGAACTGATCTCAACTTAGCCTCAAGCAGCTTCTAGGACACGTACACAGCTACACTATAGTGCTTCACAAATCTTTAAACACAATTTACTAAGTAAAAAGACTTTGTTGTTCTACTATTACTTGTTAAAGCATGTGCAATATTTATTATGAAAATTGATCAAGGAAACTCAACTACCCCCAAATCACACAAGAAACTTAATATTTACAACTGTGCATTGCATTGCTGAGGAAGCATTGTATGGCAATAAACCCTTTACAAACAGTCACTTTCTCTGTAAAGTTGCCTATGCTTTTCACAAAGCTCTCTAGTTACAGCTTAACATTACATTATTTAGGGTTGCATTGTACTGAAACGGAAAAAAATTAAAACACCATTTTCTGTCTGATGTGACCAAAGCTTCAAGTTTAAGCATTTTTAATATTGTACACAAAACAAAGTTACTGTTTATTGTATTGTGCGATTAATAACCATTAACACAGTCAGAAATCATAACAGTCCTAGCAGTTGCATTACAAAGTTAACACAGTCAGTAATCATAACAGTCCTAGCAGTTGCATTACAAAGTTAAGTAAAATTAGGGCTTTTAAACAGTTTTGCACGTAGTGCTGCTTTTAAAATACACTACGCTTTTTACACCTAATTATCAATATGTAAATTTTAAATGGATCTTAAAAAAATAAATATATACATGCAATTAGACATTTTTTTATAAAAAGCATCCTTACCACTATATCTTACTTCATAACCACTTCCTTACCTTTAAATTTTACAATATGTTTGAGGAAAATAATATCTCACATTTTTGGAAAACATTTTTTTAAAGGAACAAATATATTACATTTTGGCATTTTAATGTAATGTTTTCTTAATTTAAAGTTAAAACCACAGTATGTCATAAAACAAATTTCTGAATATAAATATGTACTTTCTAAATTAATGCTTGTTTTTATTATTCCTTCCACAGGTTGCAAATTCACAATCAAAACACCATCAAGGTAAAAATAGTTTACTATTTTTTTTCTGTACACTTTATTAAAAACACATTTTCTTATAAATACACCTCTAAGAATAGGAAGCAAGCTAAAAACTATCTATATCAGCATATATATATATATATATATATATATATATATATATAGAGAGAGAGAGAGAGAGAGAGATAAATCTCTCTAAATATATATCTTAAGTATATAGCCTAGATAGATACTATTAAATATATCTAGAAACATACCTAAAAATAAAAGTAAATTATTAAAAACATTCGCAAAACACATATTTTCTGTATTATTATAAATGTGATTAAAATAATACAAGCAGATTATCATCAAGGACATGAGAAATTTGCAACCAATTCAAGAGGTAAACAATGCTTACCAAATAGCACATTTCCAATTATACAAACTTGCAAATAAATGGACTACAGAGGATTTACATTATATTATGAACTTGGGCAATGCTTTCTATGCAGAAATGCATTCTATTAATATAGAACAATTCATGCATCCGGATGATTTACCAAATTACATAGAACAAAATAATAACATTTATTCTATTAGGCTTAATAAACCTTATTATGGAAACATATTAAAAGCTTTTGATCCATTATATCCAAATATACAAACAGCATTATAATGTTCCCTAAATTTGCATTCTGGCGTCTTACTTTGCATGGATATCTATGTTATATCCATTTTAAACAATAACAATACATACTTTGTATTTGATTCACATAGCCATGATAACAAAGGAATGCCTCACCCAAATGGAACATGTATTACTATACAAATACCTTTTGAGAAACTTATAGAATACAATACAAATCTGGCAAATTGTATAAAGCTCCCAAATGCTAATTGTGTTGCATTTGAATCGACTCCCATAGATATAAATACAATTAGAAAAAATACACTGCATAAAACATTTCAAAAAAATCTAAAAAATGCAGGTACTGCACCAATCAAAACCATTCATGTGCATTCTACTGATGCATGTAAAAATTCTTCTACACACACAGTACAAACTCGTATAGAAACAGCAAAAAATATAATCGAAACTACAAATAACAACAGCATTTTTAATACAGAGCAACCATCTGCATTGTTGTATAATACACATATTACTAAAACGTATCCAAATATTCTTTTGCCTACAACAATAACCAAACAAAAAAAATCTCTAGACCTAACAGCGATAGCATATGTAAGATACAAGAACCATTTACAACAATACATTATACAAATACTGCTGACACATATGCATAGTTAGAAAAACACTTAAACGCACCACAGAAACATACAGCACAACACCACAAAATAGTAACAGCATCAACATTAATATTTTACAACAACCAATGACATCAGCATGAAATATACATACAACAAACACATATGCAGATATCTTACACGATACATACATACCTATTACTAAAACTGATACAATAATAGTCCCAAAAAATAACACCAACAGCATATTAACAAAAAGGCAACATATAACAGAGAATTCTGTCATAACACATCAGCAAATATATCAACATACCAATTTAGACCAACAAATTTTAGTTCAGCCGCAACAAGAAAATATAGTTTACATAAAGCAAATGATGATCAAGGGGATACAAATATTGGAGACACACCAAAATGTGCACAATGTCTACCAAATAGTATATTTTGAATTATACATAACTACTGTAAACTGGAATATACTTGGAATACACACGATTTACATTACATTATGGATCTAGGAGGTGCTTTATATATAGAAATGCACTCAATTAATAAGGAAATAATTATGCAACCAGAATATTTGCCTAATTACATAGAGCACAATAATATCATGTATTCTATTAAGCTCTCTAAACCCTTTATAAAAGACATAATAAAACCAGCGCAACCTTTAAATCCTAACATTATAACAACATTAACTTGTACACTAAATTTACAGACGGGTACATATGTAATTTCAGTATTTAAGACTATCTATACATACTTTATATTTGATTCACATAGCCAAGATAAAAAAGCAATGCCTCACCCTAATGGAACATGCATTGCTTTACAAATAAATACCTCTAATAAAGTTATAGAATACATTATGAAGCTAGTTAATAAATTAAAGCTACAAAATTCAGATAATGTCACATTTCAATTAACTCCAATAAAGATAAACACAATTAACAAAAAATCACCTAAAGAAACACAAAAAAACCACACCAAAAAAATACTTAAAACTTTAAAGCACATATATGTCCATACTGCAACAATACATGAAAATACATTAAAAGATATTTCTACAACTACCTTACAAGTAGAAAAGATAATACAAAATCCTAATAGCAATAGTCCAGTAAATAAACAACAACGTTCTACATCCAAAATTAATTTGCCTTCTAAACTAACTGATAGCAATACACTTAGACCTAGTACAATAACTGAAAAATCACTACAAAAAAATAGTAAATGCAATGACATAATAAATATACACCAACCATCAACATTAATAAATAATGCAGATAGTACTACCAACTATACAAATGTACTAACCAATACATTTATACCTACTACAGAATTAAATACTCAAAAAACACCAGTTACTGTACAATTACTAGAAAAACCCAATAACAGAAAAAGAAAGCGTACAGAAAAACACATAGAAAATACAATTAGCAGTCATACAAACATAAACATACAAACACCACACAAACATATAATTAGTAACTTTCATGCACAAATATCATACGGCCCAGGGTACACTTGTACTATTTGCATTCAATTATGGCATAAACCAACAGTACGAAAAACACACAGTATTAAAAAAAATACAAAATGTATACAATGTGACATTAGCAAATACAAAACAGATGATATATGCAAAACATGTTACACATATATTTGTAAAGACAAAATACCACCCTGTTCTTTTTATAATGGAATGGTGTTCCCCGATATACCAACAGAATTACAGTTACATAATTTAAAAGAAAGATTAGATTCACCAAGAATACCCTTTTTACAAATCAAAACACTGCCACGTAGATTCCAGAAAACATTATCAGGTGCTGTTGTTAATGTACCTGCAGATGTTATGACAACAGTTACTATATTACCCAGGCAAATTTATGATAATATGACAATTCCCATAAAATTAAAAAGAGAATTAAGTTATAAATCCTATGCAAATAATAGCAGTATGCAATGTTCCCTCTAATTATTTTCCTCTGTGTGGGGCAGTGGAGGGTCTCTGTGCGCTGCAACCATGGCTATGTGCGCCAGGAACCAGACCGCGCGTGCCAAATGTCACTCAAAACGTTTACTTTAAAAAGTAAAAAAGATGGTGCATTTTCATACATACAGCGCCACAATAAGGGCCTTAAGGGCAGTTTGCAAAATGGATAAACACGCCATGACATGAATTGGTTACACAGGCAAGTACACTTCAAGTTTAGAAAAGCACAAGACTTCAACAGTGGTACCATCATAAGATTTTAATAAATATTCTTAACTGGAGCACTGTTCATTAGGTGGGGAAATGTTGAGAGCCTCTACAATATCACATATAAACAATAAGGGAGAGGGCCGTTCAGACACGTCAAGTGGCATCACTAGATGGGTAACAGGGTTGCTTCTCACGGCGATCCTTGCCATTTTTCCAGTGCTGATAAACTCTATCTAGGTCAACTTTCCCATTCAGGACGTAGGCCTTTGTCCTCATCAGCATATCCAAATGCTTCTGCTCTAGTCTATTTCTCAACTTACTCTTGATAGTATTCATGAGGCTGAATCCTCGTTCACAATCTGCACTAGATGCTTGAAACGTTGTGCAGACATCAACAAGCTGAGACACCACACTATACTGAGCAGCATTGCGTACAGTGAAATTCACCATGTCTTGAAAGGTGGTAAATAAGCCACCCTTTACATGTTCTGCCACCACATATTTATAGTCTCTGTATTGTCGAACAATATCTTCTGGTGTTTCACAGTCACCCAGGACCAAGACATTTTTATACTTTTCAACAAGTCTTTGTATATTCTCAGTCCCAACATCTAAATGTGATTGTGTTGCTATTGCCTGGATTTCAAAACTTGCTCATTCTTTCAGCTCATCATCAGGGAACCTTTTTTGCATGTGCTCACAAAGAAGGGAAACAAAAGACAAAATAGGCCCACTGTCAAACTCTTGCCTTTCCTTGTACAACACCATCAGATCTCTTACATTGCTGCTACAAAAGACAGTGTCCCCCAAATACTGTTGCTTAACTTGGCCAATCTTTGCTCTTGCATACTGTACAGCTTCAACAGTAGTCAAATAACTTTTTTGGAATAGTTTGCATAAAGATGCAAATTCACCCAGAATGTCATTAAGTACTGCAAGTGAAATATGGTAGTTGGAGTTTGATAGCTTTTTGTAACAATATTTAGCAACTGGATCATTCTCCTCAACTTTCTCATGCTCAAAGTACTCAAGAACAGCCTTGTAAATATGAATTAGCGCACCAACAGCAAAATGCCTTGAAAGCCACCGGACTTCATTCAGTGGTTGAAAAGAGACCACTGCACATTCAGTGACCAATGCAATTTCATCCAGCTTGTACTTCCTTGCAGGAGATCTGGAGAACACAGTGTAGACAGTCCTCAATAATGTCTCCATCATGTACCAAAAACTCACCTCAGTACCCAGAACCCCTGTCCGACTAGCATCAGTGTCTCAATTTCAATTCAGCTTTATTCGGTACAAATTAATGTCCATAAAAGCATACACAATCACAGTCACAAATACAAAGTATGAACAACTTATAGCAGACATAATCACACATCATTAAACAGTATTATTAGTTAAAAAACAATAATTTACACCTTTAAAATTACATAACTACATCTAAAAAACACATGTTTTTCCTCAAATTGATGCATTTGTTTAAAAAAGTAGCAGTATAAAAACAAATGTCAGCAGATTGTAAATTAAAAATCAGTTTCATAGCTTGCTCAACCGTACGTGTACCATATTTAACAAACATGGGTTTTAGCAGGATACTACGAAAATTAGAGTAGAGCTTGCAAAATAATATAAAGTGCATTGTGCTCTGCTTGGAAATCCCGTCACAACTACAAGGACCTACAGGGTATTTCCTCATTACAGGTTGTGCCACCAGATGATGCACTGTTCCAAATCTCAATCTGGTCAGCACAAATTTATGTGCAGGATTGGTGACAAGAGTTAAATAGACAGGAAATCCATCCATGGACAAGTATCTGTTATAAAACATAACAGTGGACAAAGTACCAGCAATAACTGTTCTTTTCCTCTCAACAAAGGCTAGAAAAACCCTTTTTAACTCGATCTTAGGGATCAATAAAACAGCGTTCGGATCAGTTACAATATTCAGGTTAAAAATATCCGAAAAACACATAATAATGTATTTAATCCAGGGTATTGCTATAGCTTTATCTAGTCGCATACAGTCCTGGATAATAGCCCTAGTGAAGTATTTTTCTTCATTCAGCCAAATAGACCGCCAAACCATCAGAGGTCTAAGTGACAAAAGATCGGATAGATAGTTCACATTTAATTCTTGGTGACATAATGCATTAGAGGCCGAAGTGGGTAAACACAAAACTTTTTTAAGGAAAGAATTCTGTTCCAGTTGCAATTCATGTACGCCACTGTAACCCCAAATTCCTGCCCCATATAATGCAATCGAAACACATCTAGCCTGATAAATTTTTGTCATATCTCTGGTCCTACGATCCCCAATTTTCTGGGCAAATCTAAAAATTCCATGTGCATTTCTAGCCATTTTATTGCGTATGTTATTAAATTCATGTGTCCACTTTTTATCTTCAGAGAAAGTTATACCTAAATAACAGAATTTGTCCACCTGCTGTACTTTTAACTTGTCAATAAAAAACCCTTTTGCTATATGTTTACATTTCTTTGGGCCACAGATCATTGTATATGTTTTGCTTTTGTTGATAACTAATTTTTTATCATTAATAAAAGAAGCAAAACTATCCATTAATCGTTGTAACCCTATCGGGGTTCTTGATAACAATACAGCATCGTCGGCGTATAGTAACACCGGTACTGGGACACCGTTAATCATGGGAGCATCTGCGGGTACTTCTTTTAAAATTGCATCAATGTTATTTATAAATAAAATAAATAAAAGCGGTGCTAAAACACAACCCTGCCTTATACCTCGTTTAACGCTAAAGTTCCGGGTACATTCGCCCTTCCTACCAAAACGTACACATGTTTTTAATCTCTCATACATCCTGGCAAGAAAATAAATTATGCCCTTTGGCGCCCCTATTTCCAACAAGGTTGACCACAAAATAGAGTGGTCGACCATGTCGAAAGCGCTGCTTAAATCTGCAAAGCACATATAAATATGGCCAGATTTGGCTTCGCTATATTTCCCGATCAATAATTCTAAATTAATGCATTGATCGAGTGTACCCCTACCTTTCCTAAAACCATATTGGCTATCTGACAAAATACAGTCCTGTTCTACCCATTCTTCCAGTCTAACTAGCATAATCCTACTCATAACTTTTACCGAAGCATCCAATAATGAAACTGGTCTGTAATTTTTTGCATCTGACCTGGACCCTTTCTTATATATTGGTACGATTATAGACTCCTCCCATGTTAACGGAGGGTCTGTACAAACCGCGGCGTTAAAAACAACAGCCAACAGTGGACCCCATACTTCTGGGGCATCCTTATATACATCACTAGGGACCCCATCTGGACCTTGGGCCTTCCCTCCCTTGCTTGCCCTAATCCCCATTTCCACTTCTTCCACAGTAATATCGAGTGGTATAATCGGCCAGCTATCTGACCCGACGTTACTGTTTTTATCTGAGTCAAAAATACTTGAGAAGTGGGTAATCCAGCCTTCACAGGAGACGTTTGATGTTAACTCAGGCATATTTGTCTCCTTAAGGAATGGGGAGTTGACTGTTGCCCAAAATAATACAGAATTAGAAAGTTCTGCCGCCTGGTTAAGAGAGTCCCATGCCTGGAGCTGTAGAACCTTCTTCCTTGCTTTAATAGCACTTTTATATTCTAGCCTCAGAGTAGTTACTAGTTTTTTATCCCTAGGTCTTATTGCTAGGGCCTGTTTAAGATTGGTCAGGGCAGTGGAACAGGTTTTGTCAAACCAGACCAAGCCAGGTTTTTTACTACCCCTACTACCGCTTGTAAACTTAGCGTTAATGGCATTGTTGATTTCCTTAAAACTAGATAAGACCCGCTCATGATCTAATCTATTTTCTAAAATAAAGACAATGTCTGCTAAATTCTTCATAATAATAGATTCAGTTAATTCAGATGCTTTTGCACCTATCCACCTCAACCTTACCCCATTAACCCGGTGTGCTTCAATATTTCCAACCATAGTCCCTGTCTCTCTATCATTCCCTTCCCACAAAGTCATGGGCACAATAATACAATTGTGGTCACTAGTGCCCATTATCTCCATTTCCAGTGGGGCAAAACAGTCAACAATACTGGAGGATACCAACACATGATCGATTACAGAATTGGCACGCCAATTCCTAAATGTGGGGATAGGTGAACCATTACTATCCCTGCAACAATCCAAAATTTCCAGGTCAAGGCACCCCATTAATGTATTCAGATTTTCCCCATACATATCATGCCCAAAGTGTGGGACCTCCCATCCAGCATTATTTGTAACCCCACACGCCTTTGTGGATAATAATTCACATAATGAGACATTGAAATCCCCACACCAGATAATATCAAATACTTCGTTGGAATTCAAACTTAGGTTCTCAATAGCATTGGCCAATTCGGTTACGATTCTGCCCCTGGTGCTATCAAAAATGTTGTTATAATAATTGATCAGAAGGATGTTACGGCTTTTGCCTTCTCGGATCCAAATCATCTGTATTAGATCACCTACCGGCACATACTTTATCACAATCATCTGGCGGTGGACCGATACAAGGGTGAGTAAACCCCCCTTAGCTCTTCCGGGTCCCTCTCCATATGCTGGTAGGTTATATGAAACAAACCCCTCAAAATCAATATTATCTTTGCACCAGGTTTCCTGAAAACATAGGATATCATACCTATTAATGAAGGAATTCCAACCCGGGTCTCTGCTTTTGGATTTCAGACCAGCTACGTTCCAGCACACCAACCTGGAGCATATACCTGTTCTGGTGGTAATCCCACTAGTGGGACCTCGGGCGTTTCCCTCCGTTGTGCCAGCCTCATACGTTTGACCCAGTTCACCTGTAATCGTACTACCCTCTTGTGTGATCTCAGCCTCATTCTGATTGGACACAAATCCAGGGACCAAAGTTGTTATTACAGATATTACAGATATACACTCCTCTCTACAGTCCTCCAAATTGGGACCCTCTTTCCTTCCTGTACATATCCCCGTCTCTTTTGTGCGTATTTCGTTAGAGTCCGGAGTACTAAGTGCAAGAAATCTATTCTGTGTAGGAATATCAATATAAGGTTTGCAAGTGTGCGGATAAGTAGAACTTCTAGTATTGTCCCTCCGATTATCATTAAGGTGATTATAAAAGTATCCTAGTGCTCGGGCACATACATTGCCATCTGAGAATGGGAGGGATGCCGCTCTTAGGAGGACTGTAGTAACATGCTGTGGGTATTTAAAGTTAATAATTACACAGTCCCCCTTTAATCTTTTCCTATCGCTCCCAATCCAGTTGGCTCTCCTGGTTGTCAAAATATTATCAGAAAAATTCAATGGGAAACCACATTGTCTATTTAGCCACGACAGGCATTTGTTTTTTAGGGAATCATGGGTTTCTTGAAAACCCCTGTTATCTAGCGGTGGCACATTAGTAAGTACCACGACATAAGGAGCACACTCAGGTGGGAGATTAACAGCGCCCTTAACGTTATTTTCCTTCCACCCATTTATGTTATCTATAGCAGGTAGAGTATTGCTAATTGAACGCGTGCTCGTTTGGGGTATTACCAAGATAGCACTATCATTCCCTTTATTCCCTGTGGCTTTCTTAGCAGTGTCTCCCTGTGCTTGGCTCTTATCTTGGTTATTAGTGGTGTCAGTTACAGCCGTTGTAACAGTAGTAGCAACAGACACCTCTCCTTGTTTGTCTAAGGCCTTACTTAGCAAACCACCCAATCTGACAACTTCTTTAGTTAACTCCTCTATTTTTAAAACCAGTGGATCTATAATATCCCTAATTTTGATACCAATAATCTCCTCAATGTTAGTAACAATACTATCCTCAGTCCCCCCCTTATTAATTTTCCTCAGGACAATATTTTCCGCGTCTTTATCTGATGAGACAGCTGGTTTCTGTCCATTACGCAGTGTCCTCTTTTTAATCGGAAGTTTCCTACATGTTCTAACTGCCCGTACTTTTGGGGAAGGTAAACATTGCTCCACCGTATCAGGACAGTCATCTATTATTAACTCATTGGGGGTAGTTTGTGCGGTCTCGAGATGTCCCCTCTCTGTTGACTCTACCACTCCCGAGAAACTAGTGTCGGCGTGATGGTTCGCACCCTCCGTACTAGGGGTTGATAGACCTCTTACAGGGCTCTCTAGATGCGGAGTACTACTTTTCCCCAGCGACTGTCGTCTTTCCGAATTAATCTTATTGACCTTCTGGACCAAGTAATTATCCATTGTACGTGGCCCCATAGAGGGTTTAGATCTAGACATATTGTAAATTATAAATCGTCACACCCCCGTCAAAAGCTCACTGAATTGATATAACGTTCAATCCGTTAATATTTCACATAAATTTAAAATTTTAAAATACATTGGCTACGGCTAGCAGATAACTCAATATCACCCCCACTGCTTCGTATGACTCCTATATACAGAACCAGCGTCCCTGGCCCAGTCCAGTCTCCTCAGGCCTCTGAGGGCCACAGAGGGCCCGCCCTTTGCCCGGGCTTAGCCCGGCGCCGCCCGCGCGCGTCCCGCGACGCGGAGGGAGCCTGACAGTTTTAAGCGCCTCAGGGCGCGCAGGGAAGCGGAAGCGGGAAATGCCGCTAGGGACTCTGGGGGCTGTAGTCCCCTACGCGTCGTCCAGCGCGGTCAATGGCGGCCCAGATGAAGATCTCAGCGTCCTCGGGCCCCCGGGTGATGCAGAGTGCGCAGCGGAGCGTCCTTCAGCCAGGTAAGCTGCCTCGCAATGTCCCCCGCTCCACCGAGGGAGCCTGACAGTTTTAAGCGCCTCAGGGCGCGCAGGGAAGCAGAAGCGGGAAATGCCGCTAGGGACTCTGGGGGCTGTAGTCCCCTACGCGTCGTCCAGCGTGGTCAATGGCGGCCCAGATGAAGATCTCAGCGTCCTCGGGCCCCCGGGTGATGCAGAGTGCGCAGCGGAGCGTCCTTCAGCCAGGTAAGCTGCCTCGCAATGTCCCCCGCTCCACCGAGGGAGCCTGACAGTTTTAAGCGCCTCAGGGCGCGCAGGGAAGCGGAAGCGGGAAATGCCGCTAGGGACTCTGGGGGCTGTAGTCCCCTACGCGTCGTCCAGCGCGGTCAATGGCGGCCCAGATGAAGATCTCAGCGTCCTCGGGCCCCCGGGTGATGCAGAGTGCGCAGCGGAGCGTCCTTCAGCCAGGTAAGCTGCCTCGCAATGTCCCAGTGTCTCATTCGTTCTTCATATCATCTCGAAGCTACCAATGATTAGACAACCCAGAACAAGCGACTTAGAGTACTCTCAGGAATGGTGGGAATCAGAAACACCTTTTCGTTATTATTCTCATATCAGTCCACAACAAGAGTAATCAGAGACACAATATAGTTTAAAATGTTATTTTTAACTACGTGCCCTAAGATGCAGTACTTTGGCTAACATAAGCAGACAAATGATTAAAAATAAAACCATCAGCATTGTAACAACACCATATAAAATGAAGGGAGAAATCATGTTATAAATGATAGTGGATTATAGTCACCCTCCCTTCATAAGAAAGCTAGTATTATTAAACTAATAGAAGGTCTCTAGGTTTGAATGGGGAACCCCATACCATAAAGATCAGCTTAGGTGAATCACATCACAGGATCAGCTCTGCTCTGTGTCTGGAAAAGGTCTTCTCCAAAGTGTTTGAATCATGCATGCAAAATGCAATATCAAAGGCACTCGAGTTTCAGATATTTGCAGCTGTGTGCGTGTTTTGGCTAGAGCGTGGGCCGATCAACATGAATTCAAAAGCATACATTGTTATTTGGCCCTGACGGTTTCTGCACACAGTGTTCAGACCAAGGTCGCGGTGCACGTCTAGGGATGTGAACAACAGACCGTTCTCATGTGAAGAAAAAGCAAGCAAGCAGTTTTTCTTATAATAACAGCTACCTGCAGTGTCGTGTGCAAAAGCAGCAAAAGTGGCAAGATGGCATTTTAAATCTAAGACGCTTATGCTAACATAGCAATGTGTGTACCTGGAGCTCTGTCTCCACTACACCTGCCCTTGATCGGACCACAAACAAATAGGGATGCAAATTAGGAACGTAGAGTTCAAGTTCGACAGAGACAGAACCAAGTTAATGTATTGCCCATCCATATAATTGGTAGTGAAAGTCCGAAAAACCCGCTTGAAAAAAGGAGAGAAAAAAATATGCAACATCTCACAAAGGCTCGACAGATCCTAGATGTGGAGTAAAAAAATGGAAAAAAACTCAAAAACTTGTGGTTTTACTATTGGAAGATGGACAACATCCAAGTCAATCCATCAACGTGTAAGCACAATAAGTAGCAATAGCCTCCAAGAGGAAGTCATTATAATGTTCTGTAAAAGATTCCGCCATCCAGTCTAGCAAAGTAAATGAACATGCATGTTCCTCGATAACTGGAGCCTCTAGCACAATCAGAGGACAACTCGCGTGTTCTTCAAGATAACTTCTCGCCAAGAAGTCATACGCTGCCGTATAGATATTCCGATTCCCTAGGACTCCATGTGCCGCTCCACAGGCCATAATCCTGATACCAGAACAGTCCACCTCATGAGCCACTAAGGGACTCATCAGTCGATCATAATCCGGGGCTGGAGACAGCGAGTTCGACAGGCACAAATCCAGAGCCAATTCGAAAGGACAATCTAGGCAATGAAAGACAGGTTGCACGCAAGTAAAGTAGGAAAACCGGAAGGGGAATCCATAGGCTACGCTTAAAGTGGCCAGTGGTAATGTTCCATAATATTCAAGCATCCGGTTACGAAGTTGGAGCAGCCGGGGCAGACTGTTGTGTAATACATATTGTGCAGCCATTGCGCATCAAGCAGACCAACAGGAGCACACTAGCCGTGAGGGCAAGAATCAACGGGAGCCCGCCGAAGACACTGGAAAAAATAGAATGAAAAATGCCGGTATCACACCAAAGATTGTCTGGAAGGAGGTCACGAGGCCAGAGCCCACAACTTTGAAAAAATGCGCTAAGCCAGTTGTTGACGAGGCATTGAATATAGTATGAATCAGAGCCCTGAAATGAATGGGGAGATCAGTATTTAAAAGCGCATGCACCTCGGTGCAGGTGTTAGCTACATGAAGGACGAATGTTTCACTGGAGGAAGTCAGTGCGACTTCTTTTTGAGACAATAGAGCCCTTATTCTGCTCATCTTGTTGAACTCTGCTTTCAAGGTTGAGATGGAAGGCCAGATGGATACATCCAGTCTCCTATGCGGGGGCGGGAAAAGGACATTTTTACAGCAGACTACCCGTTGTGAGACAGTTACAATGTACAGAATTCCCAGTAGCATGCCTCATTATTCAAAAGCAAATAACTACCGTTAGCTAATAATGTAAAAGTGGGCGTAATTGCTGGCACAGGATTTCCCTTTAGAATGCAAGCTAAATTCGGTGCCTGAACATTGCATGCGCCATGCAATTGGATGTGCCTACAGGCTACTGAGTGATCAGGAGTGGAAGTGCATTCCACCCCTTTCAAATAAACTTCTTTACCCTCTCTCATGCACCTGTATGTAAATGGGAGTGACCAAACTTCATGCAGGAAAGCAGTACCCAATGGTTCATATCTGCCTAGGGCATAATGTTTCATACACAAACTGAACTTAAACAATGGAAACGGCAAGGTGATCAAACCGTGGATAAGCCACACAGCTGAGTTTGATTCAGCCACACAGAAAGGTAAAGGTTCTAACTTCTCAATATGCAGTAGAGTATGTTGCATCTTTCATGGACATGGATTGTTGTTTTGTAGTTAGATTAAACGGAATAATGATGACGTATTCATGTAGTCCCAGGGAACCTTCCCAGCCTTCAATGTTTGCAAAGTCAACGCAAACTGCATAATAGAACGCAATTGATTTTGACCATGATATAGAACAGATACATCATCCTGTACAATATCCACAATAGATGAAACAATATTATCTAATGTATAAATCCTTGAAGAAAGGGTATTAATGCTGTTATCAATGACAGCTAGCACTTTCTCCAAATTAGCTTGATCAATAGCTCTTAGTCTTGAAGCAGCTTCAATTTGAGATAATTTCCAAACTTAACAGCATACACCCTTCTTTTGGATCTGCCACCCACAGGACCCTTAACAAAATCATTCAAATCTATTCTGTCATTTAATTTTGATAAATGAATTTTAACAGATGCTAAAGTGGAATGTTGCAGCCAATTCTGACATAACTTCCCGACAGAATAGGTAGTAACAGAATGAGGAGATGCAAACCTGGGGTCAACCCTAACCTGTGTATTGCCAGGATATAGACCCAGAAAACGACGTTGACAGGAATCTGAGCTTGTCTGCCATATCAACCATCCTTCAGGATCTAAGTTGTAAATGTTGAAGGATGTATTAGAAATATAGGACTGCAACGCATCGATGGACAGATCTGTGTGATTATTCCATTGTGGCTAAGTACCCAGATCAGGAACAGAGGGTGAATTCATCTTTTTAGAAGTAGCCAATCCAAAGCAGGTGGTTTGAAAAATGGTAGAATTAAAAAACAAAATGTGGTTCGGGATAAGGCAAGCACGATGCAGAGCCTCTGTGCCTTGTACCTGCCATGTTTTCGAACCCCAAAGTGATTTAAGATTAATGGTATCTTTCCACAGCTCATAGCCCCCTATAGCCAATTCATCCATAAAGGATTTGGAATTTAATAATTTAGTGTGGGTCAGTCTAACCTTAGAAGCTGGCTCCGCAGCCATTTTAAAATAAAATGCTACAGTAAAATATGTCCATTTTTTCACTAAAGTTTTAGAGCTGCCTTCAATGGGCGGAGGGCAATGCTCCCATTGTGTGTAATTGACAACATTTCTAAATGTATTCGCTTTATGCAGGAAATGATTGCCATAGTGTTGGTAGCAACACCACTCCCCATAGTTAGCCGTGTCTAAATACAAATCTTAAGCATCAAAAGCAGCATAATATTTCAAATCAGAAAAAAGTGCCTCTATGGCCTGGACGTCCCAATCATCAGAGCAGATGTTTTGTTTCACAACATCACCCATAGAAACATGAAGTACATTGGGGACATTAATCACCTCTGTGGGACCATGAATTTGAAATTTAACAGCATCCCACACAATCCCATCCAACACAGGCCAGGCAATAATATTCACAAAAGTCTGGTCTCTTTTCATGATGTGCGATGAGGAGTGGGGGGCCAAAGTTCTATCAATTAACCTAATTGCAGATCTTTCGGTGAGATAGTGTCCATTTACAAGACAAAAAAATACCACCACAAATCCAATGGACATAAACAAAAAAATACTTATGAGCAGCAGCCAAATGTAAGTCCAGGGGCGATTAAAAAATGTCTTTTAAACCAAGCAGCAAAAATAGAAATTTTCGATGGGGGATTGGAAGTCATAGAGCTAGTGTCAAATGAAAAACGTGACTGGTCAACTGCAGATGATTGTAAACCAGGCAAAGACACATCTGTGGGATAAGTATACTCAGTATCTTCAGGTGGACCACCAGCCGGTGGTGGCAACAAAGGATTAATAACTGTATACATCTCGAAGGCAATGTCAGGCCTGGTGGTAGACACTGGAGCCAAAACAGAATTTCTCAGCATCGCTGGACAAGAGACCGCTGGAGTCACACTAAGAAGAATCAGCCACTCGCTGTAGTTTGACATTGTCAATGTAGATGTACCTGTTATCCTTGGGACCAGGAAGTGGAGGTAAAATGACTGTTCTTGTACCCTGCACGCCAAGCACTGGTACTGGAGCACCATAAGAGGGGCCGAACTCCTGCTTGTTCTCCACCTTCTCACGGACCAGGTCACCAACTTGAGGTAGCCAGCCAACTACCGGAATCTGAAGTGCAGCATCAGACATGGATGGCAAGTGTTCCTTTGCAAGACCGTCTCTGGTCTCTTGTAGATTCTGTAATACAGCACAGTGATCATCTACGTCAAAGGGTGCGGCCGCCGCCGCCATGTCTAGACCATCAGGGTCCGGAACAAACATCTTTATGCCAAAGAGCATTTCGTATGGGGTCCACCCACCCAGAGACCTTCTAGGGAGATTATTAAGTGCACGTTGAACGTTATACAGATGGGCTAACCAGTTCCTGACAGTGCCTAAAACCCTAGCTGTCAGGGATTGCTTTAAGTCACGGTTCATTCACTCCACAACACTATTGCCCTCAGGCCGGTATGGAGACAAAAATTTGACCTAGACCCCCAAAGATCTCATGGCATCTCTGTACTCCTTAGAGGCGAACGCAGGACCTTGGTCAGAATGAAGGGTACCACATGCGAAAATTCCCACAAAGACACGCAAATCCCTGATGACAGTTCGAGCATCCGCACTCCATTGCGGCCATCCCAAAGAAAACGTGTGCACGAATCCACTGCAACTAAGATGTATTTATACGCAGTGTCACAGGAGAAAGGACCGCAGTATTCTAAATAAACACACCCAAGTGGTTTATTAGATATGTACAACTGTGTTTGTGGTGGGCGCGCAGCAGTCGAAGGTTTAATCTGCTGGCAGATGTCACAATTAAGAACATAAGCTCTAGTTTGTTTATACAACCCGCGCCACCAGTAACGTTGTTGTAAGAGAGTAACAGTCGCTGAAACGCTGGCATGCTCAGAAGCCATGCCTTCGTGAGCTGCTGTTATCAAGGAAAGTCTGCAGTCTGCGTTGGGAATCAATCTGTCACCAACGTCGTTAATTCTCACATAAAGAACTTTATCAGGACCTAAATGATAAGAGTATTTAGAAGGGAAACCTCTCGGGCAATTACTTCCCTTCTCGGTTGCAGCAATAGCTGCCAAGATGTCATCATCAATCTTACTTTTGGATCTTGTTACTGCTGCTACTAGATATGTTGCCACTGCTGTTTTCGCTGCCTTGTCAGCTAAGCTGTTTCCGACAGCGTGGACACCAACTCGCTGGTGCCCAAGAGTATGAATTATATCCATGAGAGGCAGATTCTGTTTAAGTTCTGCAACTCGAACACAAAGCATTTTATGCTTAATTGTGCTACCCATGGAATCACGATATTCATTTTGAGACCAAAAGAATAAATTGTCGTTAAAAGACTGAACACAGTAAAATGAGTCACTCACTACAAGAGTTGTAACTCGTGGATCAGCAAACTCCAGTGCGAGCACCAGAGCACGTAGCTCAGCCAACTGGGCGGTACAATCACCCAATGACTGCGTATGCACGACATCAGACTTGAATTCACCATTCACGAAAGTACCAGCCACAATTGCACAGGCTGCTGAATATGCATGCTTTGATTCCGTCGCCGGTTGCGCCTAACCGTCAGTGTAAATGACACAATGGTAATCCTCAACCGGGCGCAAAGACAGAGGAGCTGGATGAACAAACTCATGCTGCAAATATTCCTGAGTCTGCAATGAGGCATCAAAGATGTAGTTGACATCCGGCGATGTCAAGGAAGTGGCCCATTGTATCCAACGTGGATGCAAAGCCTTAGAATTAGGTACACTGGCTCTCCTCACTGCCTCTAGAGCAGGATACGGTGTGACAACCAACATGCGCTTCCCTTGCGACAGCACTCTCTCTTTCAGAATCACCATCTGCACTGCAGTCAAAACTTTCTCGACAGTTGAAAAGCGCATTTCAGCCGAAGTGTACAAGTGTGATTTGTAAGCAATGGGGACTGTGTCGCCCTCATTGAACGTTAAGTACGTGAAACCCACTGCACCAGGCACAATTCTTATCACCTAGTTAGTGTGGTTATCACGTGTAAGTAAGTACTTTGAAGCAAGAAGATCAGCCTGCAAAGATTGCAAGATAGCTGAATGCTCTGGCAGCCAGCTTGATTTGGAAAAATTAGGTTGTACCAAGGCATATAGCGGCTTGATACGCTGGGCATAATCGGGAATTTAAGTACGCCCGAAATTTTGAAAACCCAGCAAAGATTGTAGTTTTTTCAGTGTTGTTAGATCACGCAAACATGCGCACTTCTCCAGGAAGTGAGGGGCTAATCCTCGGCCTTCGTTGTTGAGTTCATAGCCCAAAAACAACACTGTATACTCTGCAATGGGTGACTTTGCATAGTTGAATTTGTAACCGAAGTCTGCAAACTTAATAATGATGCGGTCAACGCGACACAGATGCGGCAATAAATCGTCGTCTGTGAGATAGATATCATCAACATACGAGTACGCATCAGGGTCAATGCTCTCTAACAGAGAGACTACGGGTACGGCAAAAACACCTGGACTGTTTTTATAGCCCATGGCTAATCTTTTAAACTGTTTCTGTTTGCTGCCAGAAGTAAAGGCTGTCCATTGACTACTAACAGAGGACAGATTATGGCTATAAAAGCCATTGGATATGTCAAGTGTGGTCTTAAATCTTTTTCGCAGAAGACTATCAACGAAGGCAGAACTGTGGGTATTCTGCACAGCACAAGTCCGACAATGAGAGTTCAAATGCCGGTAATCCAAAACTAGGCGGTACGACCCATCAGGTTTAGTTACAGTGAATAGAGGATTATTCATGGGTGACACACATGTCTCAATAAAACCTTGATATTCCAATTGTTCAAGGATTTCTGCGACGTGAGATCTAGCTTCACGGCGCATGGGATATTGGGGTTGCAGCTGGGGCATAGACCATAAAGGAATCTCGTGGCTTGGTGACAATTTATCCCACCCAACCTGAGTATGGTACAAAGCCGGAGCAAGCACCTGAGCCCACTCTTCTGCAAAGTTCTGAGCCTGATCCTTTGGCACAGTGTGCGCGAAGGATGGGAGGATTACCTCCTCCCTTCTAGGAGCGGCCAAAACGAAAGCTGGGGGCCGGTCCGCCTCTGCCAATAGAATGTCATATGTGGAGGTCAGATTCTCCCAAAAAATCCCTTTTACGGTACGTTGTATGTCACCTTCTATTAAAAGGACTATGTTATATAGTCTGTGAGGGGGAGCCAGTCTAGCATCCGAAGTTTCTACAGTAATGAATGTGTCAGTTGCTGTTGCCTCCATATATAGACGCAGTGCTTGCCGCACCACTGTAACATCCGCTGCGCTGTCGAGCAGCGTTAGTGCCCATGTCAGGTTCCGAAGCTGCGTTCTCACTATCTGTGGCATACCTCGCTGTTAGTGCAGCAACTTTCTTCTTCTGAAACAGGGGACGTTGATGTGCAAACTCGTCCTGCTTGCCTTTACCGTCAGGCTGACGGGGTTGCTCACATCCTTGTTGGGCACCCCGACCTTTGCCACGTTCACCTCCACCGGACTGTGAGACCGATGTTTCCTGTGAAGAACGAGGAGAACGTTGTTCAGTAACCTGAAATCTATCAGGAGACCTAATTCTAGTGCGATCTCGCAAGACATATGTGCGCTCACCAGTCGTCAGTACAGGTGGCGCTGGCCGAGACCCCTGTTTCTGTTGCTGCTTCCCTTGTTACTAAGCTCTCCAATTTTGTTTAGGAAAAGCTGGACGTTCGTCTTTGAAAGAAGAACCCATCTTAGTTTGCTGTTGCACAACTGTGGTCTGAACAGAAGGCTTAACCCCTAAACTACTGCGACCTGTGGTCCTATACGCCTCTGCAATAATTTTAGGCAACTCCCGGGGTTTATCGACGTCGTCTATGAGGGCCAGAGCATTCGACACTTGAAAGTGAACCGCATCTCCCTTGACATTACCAAGGAGGAGAGTGACAACTACGTCGAACACACCGACAAGTCTCATCCCCAACTCGACCGCCGCCTCCGGACCGTGTTGATCTTGAACACGTTTGATCACGGAGGGCAGTACGGCCATAGACGGGGTGCCGAAGCACTTCGAGTAGAGCGCCGCAAAAACTTTACCCCAGTTATCACAATCGGCTACCTCTGAGACTAAGTCCTTCTGCAAAATAATGGTCAGTATCCTGTGTTTCTCCACAGGAGTAGAGTTCGGAAATACTGCTTCCAGCTGGTCAAATTTCTCAGCAAGCCAATAAGGCAAATTGTCCTTATTCTGGGGGCGCTTGCCCATTACCCAATTAACCATGATGGGACTAATAACAATCCCGGCCGGGCCAGCTGATTGCCCCGCAACAACAGGTGACTCTAACTGTAAATTGCGCAAAACATATTGTACCAAAGCCCGATGTACTGTAATCAGGGCTGTATGGAGTTGACGTAACTCATCCACCGTGGCATGTAAATAATGAGGATGAGGTGTAAATCTGGCCAGTACCGGCCAAGTGGCCCCTGGAATGGACAAAGGGCCCAAACGAACCGGTGTAACCGTGTGGGGGAGGGCGCCATTTAACCAAATACGATGCTGCCAAGCGGAAACAGGAATCTCCTGCATCCTGTATGGCGTATAATTGGCTGGGACTGCCGTAGGAGTGTAAGAGAGAAACGTATTATCGTCCGCACTTACCGCCGGCAAGGTAACCCAAGAGTAAAACAACTCATGGGGATATGATGCATCGGCACTCACTACAAAGATAATAGACATCCCATCGTCAGGCACCCCGAACTGCATCAAATGACGCTGGAGAGGTGCGCGGCTATGCGCCACAATAGCGACTTCAGCCATAAGGACACAGAGAAGAAACACAATCTATCTAAACTGTATCACAAAAAGGGTATAAATTAAAAACCTTTTTAATTGACAAGCTTATATAGTAACTATAGGTAGGTTAAAACCGTCACTCCCGCTACCCGGAAACAAGAGTGAGGGCGTCGTGGACTTATTATAAGCACTACTAAGGCATCTCAAATCATAAGACCAAATGTTAGGTGCACCATGTTACAGGGATTCTGCTCATGCACAGAACCATGCGCAGGAAACCAGGACCTCAGTGAATTGTGGTGTACCAAAAACTCACCTCAGTACCCAGAACCCCTATCCGACTAGCATCAGTGTCTCATTCATTCTCCGTATCATCTTGAAGCTACCAATGATTAGACAACCCAGAACAAGCGACTTAGAGTACTCTCAGGAATGGTGGGAATCAGAAACACTTTTTCGTTATTATTCTCATATCAGTCCACAACAAGAGTAATCAGAGACACAATATAGTTTAAAATGTTTATTTTTAACTACGTGCCCTAAGATGCAGTACTTTGGCTAACATAAGCAGACAAATGATTAAAAATAAAACCATCAGCATTGTTACAATACCATATAAAAAGAAGGGAGAAATCATGTTATAAATGATAGTGGATTATAGTCACCCTCCCTTCATTAGAAAGCTAGTATTATTAAACTAATAGAAGGTCTCTAGGTTTGAATGGGGAACCCCATACCGTAAAGATCAGCTTAGGTGAATCACATCACAGGATCAGCTCTGCTCTGTGTCTGGAAAATGTCTTCTCCAAAGTGTTTGAATCATGCATGCAAAATGCAATATTAAAGGCACTCAAGTTTCAGATATTTGCAGCTGTGTGCGTGTTTTAGCTAGAGCGTGGGCCGATCAACATGAATTCAAAAGCATACATTGTTATTTGGCCCTGACGGTTTCTGCACACAGTGTTCAGACCAAGGTCGCGGTGCACGTCTAGGGATGTGAACAACAGACCGTTCTCATGTGAAGAAAAAGCAAGCAAGCAGTTTTTCTTATAATAACAGCTACCTGCAGTGTCGTGTGCAAATGCAGCAAAAGTGGCAAGATGGCGTTTTAAATCTAAGACGCATATGCTAACATAGCAATGTGTGTACCTGGAACTCCGTCTCCACTACAATCTCTTTAATCATTGGAACCCTCTTCCAGGCATCATCAACTCCCAAATCTTCTCGATGGGTGACACAATGCTGCTCAACTAGATGAGGGATAGATTGTTTAAGGCAAGTAGCAACACCATTATTCTTACCCAGCATCACAGACACACCATCGGATGTGGACATGACCATTTTCATAAGGTCCAGTTCATTGGCAGTGTAGAAGTCTTTCACAGCAGTAGTGATAGTCTCAGCATTACAACTAGTCAGCTTCACTATGCCCCCAAACTGTGTTTTGTGCTCTGTTGATGTTACAGGTCGGAACTTGAAGTACAGGATGAGCATTTTTGTAACAGAAATATCTGTGCTCTCATCAATTATCAATGTGTGATACAAAGCGTGCCGAAGTTCTGCCATAGCTTCACAGTGTATCACGCTATTGATGGCCTCAAGGAACTCACGGCATAGTTCTTGCTCCTCCAGCTGTCTGGTATCTTGACATACAAAGCTAGGTAGTCATGGAAGTCTTGTACAGATAACATTGAAGTATTCATCTTGACTGCCAGCAACACGTTGTTGATGAGAATCTTTATCCCCTCAGGCATAGATCTTTGGCGTTCATTCTATTTGCTTTGTCAGTGGCAGTTAATGTCAGCATTGCCCGCACTCCATAACCAAACCTGGCAGCAGCACTTCATTTTCTCAATATCACCATGGCAGACTCGTGTACTTTGCTAAGTAGATGGCATTTCATGTAATCCAGTTTCCAGCCATCACTCCATTTCTTCCCTGTCGAAAAGTCCCCAACAATCTTGGCTTCGGCACATGCTTTGCAAATCAAGCCCACGTCTGGACTGTATTGAAATAGTTCCCTGAGTTGCACGCGAACCTTGCTTCGTGATTTCTGTGTCTCAGCCTCCATAATTTCTTTCATCCACTCTTCCTTAAATACAAGGCAACATTTCTTCCTTTTTGGTGAAGCACCGCACACTCCCAAAGTGACAGCTTTGCACTTGAACATTTCCGTGCCCACCGGTTTGAACCTGCTGTGCCACAAAGTCTGCAAAATAAGGGGACATGGCTTACGTTGATGCCTAGCTCATGACTGCAATCTGTTATACTACAATGTACAAGATGCACCACAGTTTAACTCTACCAAACAATTACCTCTTCTGCTTGAACTCACGTACGCCTGTTTAAATGTATGGGGTTCTGGCTGCGAAACCTGCAACAGAAGAAAACCTGGGTAAGTATATTATACTACAATGTACAAGATGCACCAGAGTTTAACTCTACCAAACAATTACCTCTTCTGCTTGAACTCACGTACACCTGTTTAAATGTATGGGGTTCTGGCTGCGAAACCTGCAACAGAAGAAAACATGGATAAGTATATTATACTACAATGTTCAAGGTGCACCACAGTTTAACTCTACCAAACAATTACCTCTTCTGCTTGTACTCACGTACGCCATTTAAATGTATGGGGTTCTGGCTGTGAAACCTGCAACAATAGAAAACATGGGTAATTATGTTATACTACAATGTTCAAGACGCACCACAGTTTAACTCTACCAAACAATTACCTCTTCTGCTTGTACTCACGTACGCCCGTTTACATGTGTGGGGTACTGTCTGTGAAACCTGCAACAGAAGATGCACTAGTTTAACTCTACCAAACAATTACCTGTTTGGTCTGCCTGTTCAATTGTATTCGTAGTACGGTCTCACGAACCTGCAAAAGTAAAGGGGTGCAGATTGTGAATCTATTTACCCAGCAACCCCCAACCCAACTAGCAACATAAACAGAATTACCTTGTCTTTGTGGGTACTCACACCTGACCACTCAAATCCAAATACCTTACAGACTGGAAACCTGCAATTGAAGACAAGATAGTCAGCAAACGCTTGAAGAATTACAAACTATGAATGGGACCGGTCTAGAGACCCCAATAGGAAAAATTACTAAATAATTACCTGGGATTCCAGTCTACGACAAACAGGCGTGTGCATGTGCCCATGTGTTTCTTTATTAGCATCCATTATCTTAAACTGGTCTCTAAATCTGTATTTTGTGTTACACCTTCTGTGATGCAGCTTTTGCCTGGCATTCAAACAGCGCAAATGGTTGAGGTGGGTGAACAAGGAAATTCACAGGAGGACTGAGCAGCACACAATCCATCAAAAGATCCCACCTGAAGATGATGCAGTGGCGTGCAAAAAATATGATAACTACGTTCTAGTAATTTTCTGGCAACCATAAATATGTCAAGATAACTCTGAAGAATGATGGACCGGCTGCAGATCTAAGTTTTGTCTAGTGGGAGTTGACTCATCATTAAGTAGCCGAGGAGGTTAAAATGCCTGCTGAAAAGCTGGTGAACCATGAAGATCACAAATTACAGGCAATGTAAATAGGTCAGTGCATTACTGCTTCTGTCAGAAAGCCCCTTTTGTGACTTGCAGTTTATAAATTTAAATCCTAATATAGAACAGTGAGCTATTAACTACCAAAGAGTTGCATTTCCATTCATTGCAATGGCAGAAAACTTGTGACAGACCACCCAAGCGGAAGAGTAACATAGCTTTTGATTGTAAGAACTTAAGGGTGTTTTTTTCGAACAGTAAATAAAAAAATTCAGCCTTAAATTTAAAAATCTGCATCAAGAGGAATAACCTTCAATCGTGTTTTACTTGCAGAGATTTTTACATATTTCCCGCATCTTCATTGCTTTGATTTTGTTCACAAGAAAATGTCACCCTTAGCCATTGAATGTTAGTCATCATAAGTACATTGAAATTATGAAAATGACACACATAAGCAATCTGAAACCTGGGCAGCTATGCTCACTTTACTAAGAAAAAAGTAGAGCAAGTTTAAAAACAGGGCATGTGCTTTCAGAAAGTACACGCTGTGATTTTAAACTTGCTCTACTCTTTTGTTAGTAATTGACAGGGTTGCCTCGGCTGCCCTTCTTGTTCAAAGGGACAATTATGGGGGTTTTCACAAACAGACACATTTTTTAGGAGCTTTTTAATTGGAACTCACACTAGTCCACCCGTTAGCTTCTCTTCTCACCTGCCAAAATGATTGCTGAGGAGGTGGCAGCTATGTATTCATCTTAATCACAGCCCCTTCACAGGCTGTGATTAACATGAATACTTCACAAAAGCCCACAATCTGGTGGGAGGGTACAATGAACACAAGGCCGTACTAAGGAGGGACTAACAAGCCTATTAACGAATCCGAAGGCAGCATTTACAAAAGACAATGACACAAGCCAACGGAAAATGTGGGAGGAGAGTGGACGCTGCTTCTCTCCCATACTATACTACAGCAGTCTTGCAGAGCGAACAGCTCTGGGTCTGAGGACGATAGGTTGTGGAGTTGAGTGAGGGTGAGTTTCAGAAGGTGTGGGTCTGAGGACAGTAGGTTGTGGAGTAGAGTGAGGGTGAGTTGCAAAGGTGTGGGTCTGAGGATGGTAGGCTGCGGAGTAGAGTGAGGGTGAGTGGCAAAGGTGTAGGTCTGAGGACGGTAGGTTGCAGAGTAGAGTTTTGTTGTATGTTCAGTGGTGTAGCTAGAGGGTGGTAGGCCGTGGAGTGCAGTTTAGGCAGCTGTGCAGTGAAGTGCTGGTGAAGCGGTCAAAGAACTTCCCAGCAGCAGGGGTTCACTATCTTTAGCAATATATAGAAAAAATAAATATGTGCCATAGCTTCGAGGCGGATGTATGGCACTTGGGTGATGTGTGCATGGATTGTGAGCAAAGTTTAAAGAGCTAAGTGGTTGTTGATCACCTGTTATCAAGTCCAAAGGTGTGCGTTTTCACGTCATTGAGGCGCATCCTGGTGGAGAGTCGCTCAATAAACGGAGAAAAGATATTAAAAGAATAACTGAATAGGTTGGTAATAGTGTACATTGTGTGTTCACTGATGCCATCCAGATCATCATCAATGAAGTCATTGTTAAATACACATGCTCCTGCATGGAGGACTGACGCACAGCAGCACACCCTCGTCCCAGCAATGTGAAGATGGTGTCCATAGTGCTATCAGCCTTACTCTGAGTCACACGGTGCACGTGGGCCAGGAGCACGCAGATTGTGGCCTTTTGTTTAAGTATTGATGTTCATGGGGGGGCGCTAGCAACCCCGAAGCAAGATGGTCGCACAGTAGTGAAGCTCTGCTGGTCGGGGACATTATCCGTTCATTATCCTGAGTTACTCCCAGCCATCCCTTGAATCACAGAGCTATATCTGGACCCCCTATTTACACTGAACACGGTGATGTAACTGTGGTGACCTCCCGACGGCGTTTTTGGAAGTGTATGCTGCTGTTTGCTTCTCGTCGACAAGATGGCGGCGCCTGCGAACCACTAGCTACCGTGGTCCCTGAGGTGCAGTATTGCCGGCGGTAAATCTGTGGCCTGGTGGAGGCAGAAGATCGCATCAGACAAAGCACAAACCAGTGAGGCAGCGGCCGCAGTGTGCTTGGTGGCGGGTTGTGCTCAGGAGCTGGGAGCGAAGCTATCCGCTGTTAGGCTCTGGCGCGGATCGCCGCAGGCAGTGAATTGGCTAACGGAGGACACCTGTATCGTCCGATCCTTCAAGTGCCGTCTGTGCGTGTGAGTGCCTCGCCTGGGAAGTACGAGCGTGACGGCAGTATATTGGGCCACACACCGACACAAAGCCTCTGGGCTCTGGTGCTGCCCCTGGGATCCCCTGGAAGCGCTGTGTACTAACACCGCATTACTATGGGAGAGCCCGCCATTTTATTTGCCTGATACCTCGTGAATGGGGGAATTGTAACTGCGGCATATTGCGGTTGTGAAGTGGTGGTGCAGCACATTGACCCTGTGGAGAGGATGATGTAGGGTGTCTGTCGACAATTGTAATTGTATATGTAAAACATTTGTAAAGCGCATGGTTACCAAAGGCATCCCAGCGCTAGAGGCCAAAGATCATGAACTACATATCAGTTTATGGAAACAAGAAGGTTTTTATACGTTTCCGAAAGACCAGGTGGTTGGTTTCGCACCGAATGTCAAGGGGGAGGGTGTTCCATAGCCTTGCTGCGTTGTATGAGAAGAGGCGACCCCCTGTACGTACTTTCCTAATTCTAGGAACAACTGCCAAGTGGAGTTACTCCTTGGAACTTTGTCCTCATTGGTTGCCCTTCACATCAGGGGGAACGCGTGACATCGCAGGTTGGCCATTTTGTTAACAACAGTATGTGGCTACAGTGATCGGCGCTGTGCGGTGGTCGTGGCCCAGTCTGTGGCACAGGCACTGAAATAAGAGTGTATCGGGGGCTCTGATATAGCTACACTTCTTGGCTTCAGATGGTCGAGGTGACTTTGACTTTTCAAATCAGGGCACGGTGACCGGGGCTGGCATTGGCTTCTAGGCAACACTGTTGTAGTGCTGAACTTCCCCATATTTGTGGCTGGGTGCACAGGGTGTGCGACCGGGAAGAAGATGGGCAACCTGACAAGCAGTTGCAACCAAAACTGTCCTAAAAAATGTAATACGCCGGCGGCTTCGGACACTGAGATGGATATGGATACTGACAGTACCAGCAAACTAGAGCGAATGATGCTGGCCATGCAGCAAAGTCTGCACACGATTGATAGCAAAATTGACAACTTGAATCTCTGTATGGACAACATGGCGACAAAATTGGATAAGCATAGTGTGCGTATAACGGAGGCAGAACAACGGATCTCCAACACGGAGGACAAGGTAGAGTCCATAACTAAATCCTGTTCGCAGATGGAAAGGCTCCTAGCGGTGATACAGGCGAAGAACGAGGATTTAGAGACTTTGGGCCAGATGTAGGTAATCCTGAAATACAGAGTCCTTAATAGCGAATTTTACCGATTCGTTATTAAGAACTCGGTATTCCAGATGTACGTAATGAATCGGTAAAAATTACCGATCCGGTAAAAATCGTTAATAAATAGCGATTCGGAATGAATCGGTAAAAAATAAATACCGATTCCCCATTACCGATACGTTATCACCGAATCCTTAATACTGATTCGGTAATTAGCGATTCGGTAATTTAAAAAATCGGTAATTGTCGAATCAGCCAATCATGTGCATCCTCATTACCTCCCAAACAGGATGTGGCCACACCCATGCATCTGCACTGAACCTGGAGCTGATTGTGAGGCAGGGAGCAGAGCAGAGAAGACAGGAGCAACTCAACTGAAGTTTGCAAACAAAGCTGAGCAAAATGGACAAGCAGGAGAGGGAGAAAGAGGCAGGTGAAAGAAAAAGGAAGCACAAATTCAGTGAGAGGGAGCTGGAGGTCCTTATTGAGGATGTGACCAAGGACCACGAGAAATTATTTGGCAAACAGTCCCTGCATGTACCTGAGTCACAGAAATGGCAGATTTGGCTTGCAATTCAAGAAAAAATAAATGCCATCGGAGTCACCCAGCCCTCCATTGAGAACCTAAACAAAAGATGGTATGGTCTGAGGAAGTCTGCTAAGACGAGGCTGGCAGAGACGCAGAAGCAGGCCAACCGTACAGGTGGAGGGAGGAACACAGCACCTGCACCAACTGCCCTGGATCTCCTGGTCGAGTCCACCCTCCAGCCGGAGAGTGTGAGTGGGATTGGGGATGCAGACAGCTCAGCCAGAGCTGTCAAGAAACAAGGTAAGATGCATTCACAGCATGCTGTGCCCCCCACTCCCTACCCCCAATCCCCACAGAGGCATAGGGACTCCCACTCCAGTACATGTTTTACTTAAAAACCTGCAATGCATTATGGGAGATGTAGTCAAAAGTAGCACATGTCAGAACAGTCAGTCCACTGAACCCAAAGGCATGTGACACCAATTAGCAATTAGCAAGCAGAGAACAGTCAGTGTGATTGGCAGGCATGAAATGTATTACAATTTAAATGCTGCCAGATAAGTGAGCAAATGTACATTCTGTCTTCACAGGCGAGCCATCTCGCAGGGCAGCAGAGGGGAGCAAAGGAAAGGCACCCAGGACAGAGAGGAGACAAGAGGAGAAGGTCCAGTCGCCTGCAGGGCACAACACCCCACCATCACCACCACCATCACCATCACCACCACCACCATCAATGCCACCAGCACCGAGAGGCAGGAGGCATTAAGTGGCCACCCTCCAGCAGAGGTGTCCGAGGAGGACAGCACAGGAGGACAACAGTCCACGGTGGCTGATAATGCCAATGGGCAGGCTCACAGCCCCCCACAGAGTACGCCCACACACGTTCGAGACGCCGCAGGGCAAGAGCAGCCAGTCCTTCTTCTCAAGTAGAAGATGAGAGTGTGTTCACTGGCCTTGAGGGGAACATGTTGAAGGTCCAGGAAAAGCAATTAGGTCAGTGCAGCGGCAGATGGCACAGATGAATGGCCACATGCAGCGTATTGAGAAGGACATCTGTTCCATGAACACTACTGGGGCTGAGGGCATGAGGGACGTGTCCGAGGCTGTGAGGCTGCTGTGCAGCAAATTAGATGAGGACCGTTTGTCAAGGCGCAGGGAGAGGCAGAAACTTGACAATTACACCAAGGCGGTGAACCGCCTCTCCACTACCACCTCTCTGCTGTGCAGGCGCTCGGTGGCCATGCAGGAGGAGATGGCCCACTGCAGCCGTGATGTGGCAAGGGGGCTGGTCACAGTGCAAAACCAAAGGAAATGATGGACGGAGTTTTGAACATTGCAAGGGACTCACGTCTGAGCATAAGTTGGCAGGGTATGCTCAGACGTGAGTCCCTTGCTTGGTTTTGCTTTGTTCGCCATAAGTTGGCTGGGTATGCTCAGACGTGAGTCCCTTGCTCACTTTGCCACTGGATTCAAGCAAGCCTGGCTGAAGATGGCTGAAATGCCAGAAACCGGTCCTAGGAAGCTTGTTTCCGGTCCAGGGAAGACATGGCTTGGCAGTTCGGGCTGGACTGTTCCCATGGGGCACAGGGTCAGACTGATTTGCATATGGCCATGTCTGAATTGGGGTGGCGGAGTGGGCTAAAGAACGGTGGTGGATTAAATCCAGATCAGTTGACTGGGGGTGAGTGCTTGCAATGTTAAACACTCTGTCCATCATTTCCTTTGGTTTTGTTTTGTTCGCCATAAGTTGGCAGGGTAAGCTCAGACGTGAGTCCCTTGCTCACTTTGCCACTGGATTCAAGCAGGCCTGGCTGAAGACGGCTGAAATGCCAGAAACCAGTCCTAGGAAGATTGTTTCTGGTCCAGGGAAGACATGGCTTGGCAGTTCGGGCTGGACTGTTCCCATGAGGCACAGGGTCAGACTGATTTGCATATGGCCATGTTTGAACTGAGGTGGCAGAGTGGGCTAAAGAACGGTGGTGGATTAAACCCAGATCAGTTGACTGGGGGTGAGTGCTTGCAATGTTCAACACTCCATCCATCATTTCCTTTGGTTTTGCTTTGTTCGCCATAAGTTGGCAGGGTATGCTCAGACGTGAGTCCCTTGCTCACTTTGCCACTGGATTCAAGCAAGCCTGGCTGAAAACGGCTGAAATGCCAGAAACCGGTCCTAGGAAGCTTGTTTCCGGTCCAGGGAAGACATGGCTTGGCAGTTCGGGCTGGACTGTTCCCAAGAGGCACAGGGTCAGACTGATTTGCATATGGCCATGTCTGAACTGGGGTGTCAGAGTGGGCTAAAGAACGGTGGTGGATTAAACCCAGATCAGTTGACTGGGGGTGAGTGCTTGCAATGTTCAACACTCCGTCCATAATTTCCTTTGGTTTGGCTGGTCACAGTGACCAGTGCACTAAAAGTGCTACAACCTGACAAGGTAGCCACTACAGGTGATGGGGGTGAAAGTGAAGAGGCTACTAGCCGCAGTAGCATCACGCCCCCTCCCACAGAGTCCAGGAGGCGCAGCGAACACCACAGCACTGCCACAGGACAGACTGGCAGTGAGGACAGTGTGGCCAAGAAACGCAGCAGTGCAGCGCGTGAGCGCAGGAAGTAGAGCCAGCCTTAACATGGTTTTCTTCAAATGGGTGATGTAACCCATTTTTTGAATGAACACTGCATTTGATTTAGGCCTATCATGTGATGCACTTCAAGTTGTGGTGGTGTGCTATGATCACATACAGTAACTGCCTATGTCTCCTTACTTACTCAGAAATAGTTGCATGTTATCTCAGCGCGTCTGTGTCTCCCACCCGGTGCTGCTGCCACACCTGCTGCGCTGTGCTCTGGCTGTGGACAGTCCTCACCCTCGTCCTCAGAGTCAGTTAGTTCCACTGCTGTTCCTTTCTTTGTGGCAAGGTTATGCAACATTGCACATGTTGCTATTATTTTGCAGCAGATGATGGGGTGGTACTGATGTGCACCTCCACTTTTGTGGAGGCAACGGAACCTGCTTTTTAGTAGTCCAAAGGTGCGCTCCACCACGTTGCGCGTGCTTTTATGTGCCACATTGTTTCTCCTCTCAGTTGGGGTGGAAGGGTTGAGGTATGGAGTTAGGATAAATGACCGCACGGCATATGCGCTGTCACCTAAATGGGAAAGGAAGTGCCATTAATTGGAGTCACCAATACATTCATCCAAGGTATACATCAGGGTGTGTCACATTGATTTACCTAGCAGGTATCCTTCTCCAAATTCACCACCAGCCAGACGTGTGTAGATCCCACTGTTCCTGAATATATAGGAGTCATGGGTACTCCCTGGAAATTTGGCCACGATGTCAGTGATGTTACATATCACCTGCACGTTGATGGAATGCGTGGATTTGTGGTTGCGGTATATGTATTCTGTAGCAACAGGTGGGCAGATTGGTATGTGGGTCCCATCAATTCACCCTATTACATGTGGGAACTGTGCCTTTTGGTAGAAATCCAGCTTTGTCTTCTGCAGTTCCGCCTGTGTGCTGGGGAAGCGTATGTAGTGATGTATTCTCTGCATCATGGCATCCAAGAAGGAGTTGAAGAAACGGGAAAGGCAACTCTGTGACACACCACCTGCCACAGCTATCACACCCTGGTAACTTCCTGATGCAAGTAGGTGCAGGCTACAGAGCACCTGCACATGTGTTGGTATGGCGTACGCCCTTGGTGTCTGATGCTCCAGAAATGGGTGCAGGTCCCGTATCAGGTCTAGGATGGTTTGTGGGTGTAGCCTATACCTCTCATGTATTTCTGCCTCAGTCATTTGGAACAGTGTGACACGCAGTCTGTACACACGCTCCTCCCGTCTCCAGACCCTCAGTCCTGCTGCTCGCAAACGTAGCCGCCTTGCTATAACGTAGAGGGCCGCCATTGTGTTCACACTGTTGCATTTTGGGGCTGTTTTTATGCAGTGCACCTGATTACCACCTGCTTGGAGTCAGTGGTAATTACCGATTATTAAATACCGATTTTTGGCAAATTTGGTATTACCGATTTTTGGTACATCGCATTTGCGATTATTTACCGATTTTTTATTTACCGATTCGGTATTTTAGTGTTTCGGTGTCTGCCAATCGCTAAATAAGGAATCGGTAACTGGTTTCCCTTATTTTTACCGATTCCTTATTAGTGATGGCGTTCGGTAATACCTACATTGCACATGGGTAAATACCGGCCGGTAACGCAGAAATTTAACGCATTTCGGCATTACCCACCAGTATTTAGCCATCTACATCTGGCCCTATATTGCGGTGTAATAATCTACGCATTACGGGGGTCAACAAATACAGGGAAAATGGAACTCTACGTGGAGGAAATGCTTAAAACCTTGTTGGGTGCAGAGCATTTCTCCGCTATGCTGGTAGTGGAGAGAGCACATCGCTCCCTTGCGCCATGCCCGATCCCGGGGGCACCCCCTCACCCGATAATTGCCAAACTACTTAATTAGCACGATAGAGATGTGGCACTTCGGCTTGCCAGAGAAATGGGCACGACAAAGTATCAGGGAATGGAGATTGCAATATTTCCAGACTTCACGACAGCGGTGCAACAAGCCAGACGTGAATTTCAGCACATAAAGAAGAGACTGCAAGTACTGGGAATACAATATGCCATGCTTTATCTGGCTTGCCTTAGAATCCAACACGGTAGCAAACCCAGGATCTTTACATCTCCCAAAGACGCTATGCAGTTTATAAAGCAACTGGAGAAGCGTGATGTACCTAGAAGGGATGGAGAGGAAGCAGACACTGAAGACTGAAGGACCAGTCCATGAGCCTTGCTGGGCTGGTATTGTTATCACTGACTTATTTTTTATGGGCTGCCTGCTGTGTTTTTGTATTTTCGTTAGTATGATTAAGTGGCCTCGTATTATTGTGAGGCAAGTGTAAGGAATTACCACTGTGTTCAGCCCTGTGATACTCCGAACAGGGACTATGTTTTCGAGAGTAAGATATGAGGAGACCACTACCATAATTTTGATATAGGGGTGACCCTGTGTAATACATTAAGGTATCAACACTAAATGACACTGAAGTGTAATTGCTCGAGAATTTCTTAATTCGATGTACACAAGGAGCGGCACACTGAGTACAGTATGTCTGCTGTATGACTGTTGACGTTTGATCTCCAATGTTCATGTGCAGCTGATGGTCTACTAAGATGTAACGACTGTTGATGCCTAATGTTCCAGAAGGGCGTTTTGGCAGTATATTCGAATGTAGTATTAAGAACGCTGAGGATGTTGATGTAGGGATTGCATAGACTGTTGCCAATCTGTTTTTACGGGGTCTTATTGGATGGACTGTGTACATGTCTATTGTTTTTTGATGTGCTGGGATGTGCTGCGGGTTTGCCCGGACCCCCCCTTATTACAACAAGGGGGTCGGTGGGCAGCTGGTGTCCTCCATGAGGGTACAACCCACACAGTTACTGGGATTAGATACTGTGAGCAGACTAGCTACTTGCAGTGGGATGGGTGGTTGTCTTTCTCTTTTATGTTAAGTTTCATGGGATTCCTCAGCATAATTGGGATGCAGAGGTGGGTGGGGGGATTGGTTGTGGGAATGTTCAGATATCTCATTGTGTTATACAGAGTGCACGACTTGTGGATGTTATGCATTACTATGCAGCGATACAGAGTTCAAACTAAATACACTGTAGTCACATCAGTATGCCACCAACTGGGGATGGTAAATTGAATTGGGTAACATGGAATGTCCAAGGCCTTAACAATCCGAAGAAAACGAGGCAGGTATTGGCATACCTTGATCGTCACAACATTCATGTGGTGTTGCTGCAAGAAACTCACCTTACCAAGCACGATTCAGCAGTGATCGCCATTAAGTGGGCTGGATTCCGCTTGTCCGCCTCCTACTCCTCGGGTGCTCGGGGAGTTATACTATTAATTAAAAAAACTATTCAGTTTATTAGTATGCATGAGGACATTGAGGACAATGGTCGCTATATAATAGTACAGGGGAAACTGTGTCAGCGGCTGTTGACCATAGTTAATATTTATGGGCCAAACATAGACGACCCGCTCTTCTATGAGACACTGTGGAGTAAGTTATATAGGTTGCCCCCAGCTACGATTATCTGTGGGGGTGATTTTCATGTAGTTTTAAACCCAGTCCTAGATCGACATACTAATGCGGAATCTGTAGTTAAGAAATCCGCGCAAGCTGTTAGGGATGGCATGCATAATCTTCTCACAGATTTTTGGAGACTGAGACACCCGGGGGTGGGGGAGGGTACATGTTACTCATATAGCCATCAATCATGGTCCCTCCTTGATTACTGGCTAACTACTAGTGATGTTAGGACATGGGTTACTGGGGTTACACATTTACCTCGCACTTTATCCGATCACTCTCCGACGTTACTCACTATACTCATACCCGAATACACGTCGCCTCAATTTCAATGGAGACTGCAGTCCACAGCACTGCAGGATCAAGTTTTTAAAGAAGGGGTGAGGGAAGCCATTGAAAATTACTTTACTGAAAATGTTGGATCAGTGCAGAGCCTGGGCACAATATGGGAAGCATTTAAAGTAACAATTCGAGGAGCGTGCATAGGTTTGCTGGCTGGGGTGCTTAAGTAATTGCGGGGCTACATGAACCGGATAGAACAGGAACTACTGCTCCTAGAGCGACAGTATGAAAGTACAGCGGACACTGGCACACTGGCTTCCATAAGCATAAAGATAACTGAGTATAATGAGCTGGCGGATCAGGAGGTGAAACACATGTCGAGGCGCTGGAAAGCCAGATACTATGGAGAGGGCGGCAGGCCGGGTCGAGCCTTGGCTAGTAAAATCACGGAACCATGGGCACGGCATTTTATGGTGCAGTCAATAGAAATGGGAGGCAACACCCATTGTGATGCTGTAGGTATATTGCAAAAACAACAATTGATGGACAGAATGCAGAACAATGTCATATATACACCCCAGTACAGAGATCTGGGCCTAAGTCCATCGTTTTTTTGCTCACCATGCCATTCCAGTTTGAACCCAGCCATATGCAAATCAGTCTTGACCCTGTGCCTCATGGGAACAGTCCAGCCCGAACTGCCAAGCCAGGTCCTCCCTGGACTGGAACCAAGCAGCCTAGGACCGGTTTCGGGGTTTCACCCCTCTTCAGCCAGGATAGCTTGATTCCAGTGGCATGGAGAGCACGGGACTCACGTCTGAGCATACCCGTCCCCAGGTATATTGGCATAATTTGTGCAACACTATAAAACAATGTATAGTAGTAGGCAAACTGCTGATGACAATGACATAGCGCACTATTTCGAGGATATAGCCTTGGTTTGGTTTTTGAAACGGCAACAAGACTTTTTGATGTGCCCGTTAACGGTTGACGAGATACATGATGCCATTGTTGCGCTGCCTAATGCAAGGCTACAGGCACAGACGGACTCCCAGCGGAGTTTTATAAAGAATATATTGATATCTTAGTGCCCCATTTGCAGGGTATGTTTGAGGAAGCCTATGAACAGCAGAGGCTCCCGGACACACTTCGAGAGGCCTTAATTATAGCATTGCTGAAACCAGGAAAAGCGTCTAATCAGTGTGACTCCTATAGGCAGCTGTCCTTAATGAATACAGATGTCAAGATTTTGGCGAAAGTGCTTGCAGCCCGGTTGAGACTATTGCTACCAGTCATGATATTGCCGGATCAGTCAGGGTTTATCCCTGCCCGCTCTACGGCGCACAATTTAAGAACGCTGTTTGCAGTGATGCACCTACTGGAGCCTAAGCTGCCCGCAGCGGTGGTCTTAATGGACACTGCAAAGGCGTTTGATTCTATAGCCTGGCAATACATGTTTGCAGTATTACATCATATGGATGTTCTGTATATCTTCACCAATTGGATCAGGTTATTATATACGGACCCGGTGGCTCGAGTGCGTATTAATGGACAGACATCTGATGCAATTCCAATTTGCTGTGGCACGAGGCAGGTCTGCCCCCTTTCGCCTCTGCTTTTTGTGGTAGTGTTAGAGCCGCTGGCCTATATATTGAGACAGCGGCATGCAGCAGCAGCACTGCGCTTCCTCCAGCATCCCCTGGCGGTGTCCATGTATGCGGGCAACATGGTACTATATGTACGGGAACCGGCGGTAAACTTGGAACAACTCATCAGGGAATATATACGATTTGAATGCCATTTGGGTGTTGCCATAAACTGGAATAAATCAGTGGTGATATCTCTGACAGATAGTACTACACAGGTTGAAATCGGGAACCCATTAGAATGGAGCTCAGATCTGGTAAAGTACTTGGGGGTTTGGATGCACAAAGACCCGCAGGTCATTATTCGCGCCAATTATGGCACCGCCATATCTCGGCTTGAGGAGCAAGTCTCTCGATGGATTAGTTTGCCACTAACGTTTGCTGATAGGGTGGTCTTGATTAAAATTGTGATTTAGCCAAAGTTTTTATATTTGTTTGTCACTATACCCATTCACCTGAAACAGCAGTTTGTTTACTACATTATGCGCATTATTGATCACATTGGCGTGGGGCGGCAAAAAACTGAGAGCTAAATGGGAGACATTGACGCTTCCATATGAGATGTGCGGGTTTACAGTGCCTCATATGCATCTATACTATTTATGTGCACAAGCGCAATATGCTTTCTATTGGCAAAATGCTCTACCATTTACACCACATGTTGCAGTGGAAGCGGGGGCGGTACACCCCATCCCCCTTAAAGCGATGATAGTTAATAAAACATCTGTGTTTGAAAAAGACGAAGTGGACACGGTACAGTGTACCTCTCGTGCCTGGTATGAATTTCAGAAGCGCGCTCAAAAATTACCGTCATATGCACCGGCAATGCTGTTGGTTCATCATATGGAACTATTGGTAATGGGTGAAGCAGGATCCTAAAAGCTATGCATAGGGCTGGAGTGCACACAATGGGATATATATATCCTAATGGAAAGTTTATTCCTTTATAATACTTTGTGGGGGACAGCGAGGGTCCTATTATGTTGACATTTATATATAGTAGACTGAGAGCAGCCATAAGGAAACTCTACCTGAGCTTTCCTGATGAACCACCAGTTCTGGGGGCTCTTCAACTTATATATACCACACAAACTTGGAACAAATTAGTCTCCCGCTTGTATACTGCCTCTCAAAGTGATGAAGTGTCTATTGGGGTGAATTCATTTGAAAAATTGAATGCTATTCTACCACAGCCGCTGACGGAACAAGAGTGGGAGGTATGTTGTAAACTAACAGGCCAATTTGCAGCAAACAGGAATCTCAGACTTATACATTATAAATATTTACACCAAATGTACTACACACTAGCACAACTCTATAAATATGGCTTGCGTGACTCCCACTGCTGTAAAAGATGTGGTACTGATAATGCAGATTTTCAACATTTGGCATGGAGTTGCCCAAAAGTGGCAGATTACTGGGGGCAAGTCATGGTGGCTGTAACGGAAATGGTTGGTGAGTTGGTAGAATGTATGATGAAAGTTTGTTTGTTAGGATATGTACTTCATCTTAAGAGTGCTCATCAAAAGCTGGCAGCTATAGCGTTGCAACTGGCAAAAGTAGGATCTCACTTCATTGGGATGGTCAGCCTGCGCCCAAACTACCACACTGGTTACAAGATTTAGCCTATTGTCGCGATCAACTTACCTGTTATGCAGAAGAACTGCCCAGTGCTTGAAGGCCACGTGACATCTGGAGCCCATTCACTGCATATATTCTAACTAAAACTACTGACTGATGACATCCTGTATGAAGATAATGTACTGTTTATATGCTTTCAGTGGCCTTTGTGTTACGTTATCATTCTGTAATTGCCTTGCTGCTATGCACTCTGTGTTAATGTGAACATCAAGCTATGTCTTTTCGTGATGGTTCAATTATGAAATTTATAAATAATAAATAAAAAAATAAAAAAAGTATTGATGTTCATCACAGCCCGTGAAGGGACTCTGGTTAACATCAATACTTAAATCGTACAGTCACTCATACAAGCTCCCGCACATGCACACGTCATGCTAGGGGCGTGGGATTGTGTGATCCCTGCCGCACAATCACACCCACCCCTTGACAAAAAGGAGATTGTGTCTCTTGATCCCCCTCTGTGTTTAATGATAAGGCGAGCAGCACAACAACACCTATTGGTGCACTGAAGCACTGGTACAAAACTTTCCGGTTCCAGTCTGGTGCCTACGGAAAATATTCTAAGGTGAGTAATATGCGGTTAGAAGTAGCCATCCAAAAACAGGTTTCCATTGGGCAGGAAATAGTCTCCTTGAGACTTGCAAGAAATCCCTCACATAGAATCTGGCATAACTAGCTGCAAAATGGCTAGGGTGGTGGAGAACAGACTCCATCAGCCTAGAAGCAACCAGTCTTTCAAATATAGACATTCCAGCACTGTAGGAGCACTTTCTGTGGGAATGCATCGTAGACAGGCTGAAATGTTATGGCCTCCCCACCCAGCATTATATTTGTTTTTCTGAAACAACATCCCACAGAGGGGATTTAGCTCTAAAAAAAATAAAATAAAAAAATACAAACAAACAAATATTTCTGATGTGAAGAGAGTTTTCTCGCAGGGTCTAGGAGACACCTTTCCATTTAACTTGGCGGTGACAAATTGGGCAAAAAGAGCTTCGGCAAACCGGCCAAAACATTGCGGTCCTTCTGATGCTGTGTTGGCACAGGACATGTGGCATGTGCTGCAACCACAGGGATTCCCAAACATGAAGTTGGCGAAGGTTGAGCCATCAGAAACCAATCAGCTCCCCAAAAGAGGCTGGGAAAAGGGGAGGGAGGGGCGAGGGAGTGAGGGCAGGATACGACGATTTTCGAAAGATTCCTCATAACAGCTCAACACTAAACGATGCCCTTAACCTTCTTTCTGGAATGGGTGCTAGTGGTATTTCTAAAGTTGCTATCTTAATGTTTCTTACTTGTGAAACAGGTAATTGGATAGAAAATCTAAAAATAACCCCCCCCCCCTCAATCATTTGATTAGCATGCAATACTACACGTTTGGCCACTTAAAGTATTTCTTTGTACCCAAATGATAAAAGTACAAGAATCAGACTCCACTGCTCTTTTGTGTTGAAGGGATTAAGCTTCATAAAATAGTTAATTAATGTAACTTAGACAAAAAGTTGGCTCTCAAGAGGTGAAATGAACATCAATACTTAAACAAAAGGTCACAATCGTCCCTGCACCGCGCTTTACTAACAAAAGAGTAGAGCCAGTTTCAAAAAGTACTCGTTGTGTTTTTAAACTGGCTCTAGTCTTTTGTTAGTAAAGCGTGGTGCGAGGACGATTGTGGCCTTTTGTTTAAGCATTGATTTAAGCATTGATGTTCATCACAGCCCGTGAAGGGGCTCTGATTAACATTAATACTTAAACAAAAGGCCACAATCGTCCTTGCACCGCGCTTTACTAACAAGAGAGCAGAGCCAGTTTAAAAGCACAGCGTGTACTAAAGTACACGCTGTGTTTTGAAACTAGCTCTACTCTTTGTTAGTAAAGCACGGGGACAATTGTGGCCTTTTGTTTAAGTATTGATGTTAATCAGAGCCCCTTCATGGGCTATTATGAGCATCAGTACTTAAACAAAAGGCCACAATCGTCCCTGCAACACGCTTTGCAGCCACATGCCCACAACCCGACAAGCCCCAAACCCGACAAGCTCCCAAGCCGACAAGCACCCAAGCCGACAAGCCCACAAAGCAGCCTTACCTGCACTCCATCACGACTACTCCGGCACGCACACCTCATTTAGGAAGTGCCTGCTTTTCGCGCCACTCGCTTCTTTAGAGTGGCGGCGCAAGTCTCTCGCGTGACGTCCTGGCTGTGTGCTCGCTCCACACACGGCAGTGCGCGCTGACGTCAGGAGAGGTGCTTAGCTTAAAGGGAACAGTGGCAGTATGTACCAAGAATATGGAGTAACTGTTAATCCAGATTGGGACTATAGACCTGAAGATAAAACACTATGGTGCCGATTCCGATCCGTTAAAAATATTCCCCGTACGAATCGTATCCGGATTTTTTTACGTACGAATTGTACAAGTCCCGTACAAACTGGCAAGTACGATTCGTATGTTAAAAAATCCACACGAATCGCATTGGGAAAATTCCCCGACACGTCCTCGGGTCGGAAAAAGTGTCCGACACGTCCCCGGACAGTTTTACGTACGAATCGGAAAACTGAAGTCCGAGCGCGCAAGTACGATCCGTCCCGTCCTTCCGAATGCACAACCGTATGGAAAAAACACCGTACGGAGCGAACTCCCATAGCAACCATGGAGACGTCCAAACAGGTGCCCGCATACGCGCCGAACATCCCCCCAGCCCACTCCCCAAGGTACGCGCCGTACCCCGAGCCCCCCATGTACGTGCCGTACCTCCAGCCCACCCCCGTAGGTACGTGCCGTACCCCCAACCCACCCCCGTAGGTACGCGCTGTACCCCCAGCCCACCCCGTAGGTACACGCTGCACCCCCAGCCCACCCCTGTAGGTACGCGCTGTACCCCCAGCCCACCCCGTAGGTATGCGCCATACCCCCAGCCCACCACCGTAGGTACGGTGCGGACCCCCACCCCCGTAGGTACAGTGCGGACCCCCACCCCCATAGGTACGGAGCGTACCCCCACCCCCGTAGGTACAGTGCGGACCCCCACCCCTGTAGGTACGGTGCGGACCCCCACCCCCGTAGGTACGGTGTGGACCCCCACCCCCGTAGGTACGGAGCATACCCCCACCCCCGTGGGTACGGTGCGGACCCCCACCCCCGTAGGTACGGTGCGGACCCCCACCCCCATAGGTACGGAGCGTACCCCCACCCCCGTAGGTACGGTGCGGACCCCCACCCCCGTAGGTACGGTGCAGACCCCCACCCCCATAGGTACGGTGCGGACCCCCACCCCCTTAGGTACGGAGCATACCCCCACCCCCGTAGGTACGGTGCGGACCCCCACCCCCGTAGGTACGGTGCGGACCACCACCCCCGTAGGTACGGTGCGGACCCCCACCCCCGTAAGTACGGAGCGTACCCCCAGCCCTGTAGGTACGGTGCGGACCCCCACCCCCATAGGTACAGTGCGGACCCCCACTCCCGTAGGTACGGTGCGGACCCCCACCCCCATAGGTACGGAGCGTATCCCCACCCCCGTAGGTATGGTGCGGACCCCCACCCCCATAGGTACGGTGCAGACCCCCACCCCCGTAGGTACGGTGCAGACCCCCCCCCCCGTAGGTACGGAGCGTACCCCCACCCCCATAGGTACGGTGCGGACCCCCACCCCCAGAGGGACGGTGCGGACCCCCACATCCGTAGGTACGGTGCAGACCCCCACCCCCATAGGTATGGAGCATACCCCCACCCCCGTAGGTGCGGTGCGGACCCCCACCCCCGTAGGTACGGTGCGGACCCCTGTAGGTACGGTACGGGTGGGGGTACGCTCCGTACCTACGGGGGTGGGGGTACAATCCGTACCTACGGCGGGCTGGGGGTACGCTCCGGACATACGGGGGGCTGGGGGTACGGTGCGGATGTGTAGGGATGGGGGTACGGTACGTACCGGGCCCCCTTTTCATCGTGCATCGCGGCGTACTTAGCTTTTCCGGCATTTTTTGGGTCCCGTAAAAATGTTGCCGTGAGAAGTGATGTGGGTACGAATCGTACTTGCTGATCCGTAAAACGCTGCCTGACTCCATGCGAATGTCGCGTACGCGGTGTCCCGGATCCCATTTGTGGTTATCTTTTAGCCAGTCGGTGTTTTTTACGATTCGTACGGAAATGGTGTTTCCGTACGAATCGTACTTGCGGGTTTGTAAGGTGGTTTTCCCGGGTACGAGTCGGACGGAGAAAACGCTCCGTCCGACGATTCGTACCCGGTTTTTCCAGGATCGGAATCGGCCCCATTGTAGTGAAACTTCTGAAACAAGCAATACATCAGATTCCTCACACAACATTGCAGCAGGAATCTTAGATACTGTGTTAACTAATGACACTTTTACTGCTGAAAACATTAATATCTTAAGTTTAGCACCTGCAGAATATAACACACCAAGAGGTATAATACTGGGAAAGTTATAACTGCAAAAGACATCAAAAACAAATTAGAAAGCATTTTGCAATTCAATGAAGGGTATAAAATACTTAAAACTATTCGTAGTTCCCCACCATATTGGGAGCATTGCAAAAAAGACCTTTTGCTATGATAAGACAGTTAGGAATTCCAACCTTCTTTTTAACATTATCAGCTGCAGAAACAAAATGGTATCATTTAATAAACTTATTATTGCGTATTGAAAAAAGGAAAGAATGTACAAAAGAAGAATTTGAAAATATGTCATGGGAAACAAAATGCACATTAATACAACAGAATCCAATAACATGTGCAAGACATTTTGACTTCCAAGTTAGGAAAATATTTAATTGTATTTTATTACATGAAAGTAACCCAATTGGAAAAATTATAGATTACTTTTATAGAGTTGAATTCCAACAGAGAGGATCACCACTTATACATACTTTAATATGGATAGAAAATGCTCCACAATATGAAACATCAGAACTGAATGAAGTTATTACTTTTATAAATAAGTATGTAACATGTGCAAAATCACAAGATCCATATATAGAACCTTTATTACCAATTCAAAGACACGGGCATACAAAAAATTGCAGCATTAAACAAAAAAGAACATGCAAATACCAGTACCCTAAATATCCAATGCCAGAAATTCTTATACTAGAACCATTACCACTATACAAAACAGATAAAGAGCTGCTACAGCAAATTGAACTAATACATGCAACTATGAACACACAAGACTTCCAAAGTTATACTTTTAGTCAATTTTTAGATTATATGCAACTAGATATAAAACAATATATTTTATGTATACAATATATTATGGAAATACTTCAAATTCCTTTATGGAAAAGTTCTGGATCTTTTATATTCATTAATACTAACCCCTCAGAAAAGCGTACATTCTTATTAAGAGACATAGATTCTATAAATTCATTACCAGATACATCCAGTAGCATACAATATGATAATACTATTGCAAAATACAGCAAATGGCCTAAAACATTGGAAAAATGTACGTTAGCTGACTATGCATCTATGTATAATGAAAATAAAAAAGAAATTTAAAAAAAGAAACTGACCATGACAATTTTCTTACAGAAAATAACTTTTGCAGCTCAGATGAGGAAGAACTTGACATTAACTTACATTATGAAACAATATCAACAGACTATACCAAACACAAAAAACCTAAAATCATTAGTTATTGCAGATTTAACAAAAACAACAACTTATTACAGGGAATTACTAATGCTTTATCACCCATGGAGGGTAGAAAAAAAATTAATTATAAGGATACATATTATGTACAATATCTTCAAATTAAAGACACAGTTGACTTAAATCATAACATATATAATAAGCATAATAAAACACTCACAACTAATAGCAACGTCAACGATGATACAATGCACACATTACCAGTATCTCCGTTAGCTACAGAAATAGCTGACACCATATGTAATGAAGCCCAACTTAATGAACAACAACTATTATATGACTTGTCCCTAGATTTAGGCATTAGAAGTACAACTGTAGAAGAAACAGTAACTAATAATATACTACCAAATGAGCAATATGATGCTATATGCAAAATCTAACTATAGAACAACTCATCTTTATATACCATCACTTACATTGGATAAAACCAAAAGAAACACCTTGCTACACATTTTGAACTGGTGGTGCAGGAGCTGGAAAAAGCTTCCTTATTACTGCACTACCAAACCTTAGTACGTTACTGCAATACAAAAGCAGGAGAGAATCCAGATAACATATATGTATTGCTTACAGCCCGAACAGGCAAAGCAGCACATAACCTAAATGGTAAAACACTACATAGCACCTTTAAAATACCTGTTTCACAAATGTTAACTCATAAACCACTAACTCATGAAAACAGGAGTACAATACATAATGAATTAATGCATCTTAAATTACTAATAATAGATGAAATATCAATGGTAGGAACATATATGTTCAATTTCATACATAACAGATTACAAGAAATAAAAATGTCTAACCTACCCTTTGGCGGGATCTCCATTTTAGCTATTGGAGATTTCTATCAATTAAAACCAGTTTTTGACACATACATATTTGAAAATTTGAGACATTCCTATGGACCAGTAAGTACTAATTTATGGCAAACACATTTCAAATTATACGATCTAACAAAAATGATGAGACAACTAAATGACCTACCATTTGCAGAACTACTGAACAGATTAATCAAACAAACACAGATATAATACAGATACAATTACGAGAACTAGAACCACCAGAAGGCATTAGCAAAACTATACCTTATAATATGTCAACAAACAAAGAAGTTAATAACATTAGTAATGAAGTTTTAATGCAACATATACAAAACTATCTTGTTTACATAGCAAACGCAATAGATACAGTTGCATCTGATCTAACAGAACAAGTAAAGCAAACAATACTCAAACAATTACCCCCTGATCCAACAAAAACAATGGGCCTTCCATACATATTACATACTGCATTAAAATTACGCTATCATTTAACTTGCAATTAAAATGTTAATGATGGCTTAACAAATGGTGCAACAGGTATAGTACAATTTGCTGAAGCTATCAATAACACCCCAAATGTAATATGGATAAGTTTTGATAATGAAAATGTCGGAAGATTAACAAGATAACAAAATAGACACATATATCACACAACCTTTTTCGCCTCGTTGGACACCAATTCATCCTATATCACAACATTTTCAATTTACACAAAAATGTGAGACTATTTAACCACTTTATATACACTTTAACAATAGCAAAATACATCACTTGCATTATGTAGCTTTAAGCAGAGCAAATTCATCATCATACATATATATTAAAAACTTTAAGAAAGACAAAATAGCTGCACATTCAAGCGCACATGAAGAAATGAGCCGATTAAGAACAAATATGCAATTGCAAATCTCAGTACCACAAATAGGACAATACACCAAACATTTTAATAGTATTGTACATAACATACGCTCACTACAAAAAAATTACAAAGCAATGATATAATATCATGAATGCTGATATCCTATGCCTAACAGAAATAAATACAACAAAAAGAGCAGATACCACTAATTTCTTAATTGAATGATACCATCTATTAATATTTGATAAATTCCACAATCAGCGAACAAAGCATGGAATATCAATGTATTGCAAAAAAAAGATTTTCTTATTACCAATATATGAAACACAACACAATATTGACATTTTTCATTTTACTCAACATCTTAATGGTGATAACTACTTATTTATAATACTATACAAGCCACCACATGTACATATACAAACACTATTAGAAGTATGAACAACCATATTAAACTTCTACCCTGATTATAAATATATTATCATGGGCGACTTCAACATAGATTTAACAAAAGTGTCACAAAACACAACACCACTATTACAATATATGCACAGCCAATTTAACTGTAACCAAAAAATACAAGATTACACAACAGACTACAATTCTATACGTGATCATATATATACTAATGAAGATTTACAACACTATGGTACATTAGAGTCATATTACAGTGATCACAAAGCATTATGGTTAGCAGTTTAATGTGCAATATGTATAATTTAATATGCTTTTCTCATTTTCAGATGACTCGTATCGTTGGCAATTTAATGTAAAAAATTTGCTTTTCTTATTTCAGATGATTTCTATTCAAGAACTTCAACAAGCAAAACATGAAGAAAGTAAACCTTATCAAAAGGCAATACGTGCAAACATAATTAAATGTTCAAGCAAAACATACTACAGGAATGCAAAACAGCAGAACACAATCTTATATCATCTTGCTCTGGCAGACGAAAGTAGATCAATAAAAGCTACCTGCTATAATGATGATTATTACAACCAGACAAAAGAACAAAATGGAATAATCATCCAAAATGTTATTATCAATAACAATATTGTGATCCTAACAATGCAGACAAAAATCTCTAGAATGCCAGCATTAACAATATCATAGGCAATAATACAAGAAGCTGAATATATTTTGCAATCACCTGCTCCACCACTTTCGCCAATAAAAACCATCCGAGAAGCAAACCTAAAATCTCTAATGAGCATTTCAGGGACAATATCAGATGTACGTTGCTTTCAAAGTAAATATGCATTTAACAGTATTCACTATTGTGTTTAAAGTAAATACAATACAAATATCTTACAGAAAATCCTTTAATTGCATATTTAAATATCTATATGTGACTATACATGGATATACATATATGCAAATATAGACATATATATATATATATACATATGCATATATATAGATATATATGTAAACATATACACCCATATATATGTACCCATATGTGCATATATATATGTATGCATATTTATGTAGAAATATATGTATGTATGCATAAATATATACATGAATATGTATACAAATATATGCATATATGTATATGCATATGTAAAAATGTATATATACATATATACATGTCCCAAAATTCCAGTAATACGGTATGCTCTCAGTAATAAAGGCACAGCAACTCCGTAGTGCAGGTCAGAATCTTTATTACACAACGCGTTTCGGCGAAAGCCTTGATCACGTATAACAGAAGACACAAACACTCAAGATTAAGTAAAGTTGTAAGTGAGAAAGGAGGTGTCATGGAAATCAACAAAGGACTTAGCGATGGCTAATGAGTTTACCTAGCAAGGTCGCCATCTTGGAAAGGCAAAGTATTCACCAAAAGCATATATGATACATAACTGAAAAACGTTCATATCAAAGTTGTACACGATGTTTTACATAGTTATGTTTTCCAGATTATGCAGAGTTCCAACAGAGATGTAACTAACATCACACGTTACGTGGAACTTAAGGAATCGGCGAGTGCTCAGAAAGTGTACAGGCACGTACGCCACAGTCAAAGTTCAAAGCGTAATCGACAACTGAATCAGCATGGAATATGCATTAGATCACAGGAACGTAATGCAATATATGCACAGTAAAAGAGATCAATCTCCAGTCAGGCCAGATAACTCAAAATAGATTCGCCATCTAAACAGGTCGAGGTATGGTATCATCTGAAATGGACTAGACAATTGTGTTTTCAACATGGTGTTGCTAGAACCCCAATAAGGAGAGTCAAACATTCTATGATACATAGTGTAAATAGATCACATAGATAATGCTATTCATGCTAGAAAAATATTGTCACTAAAATAGGGGAACAAAACAAATTCCAAATCAGTTAATTGTCACAAATGCGGCAGCAGTTTCAATAGTTTAAAAACATAGTGTTAATTCTGAGCCACATCAAGAATCAATAACAATAAACGATGACCTGAATCCAAGTCTAATCTAGACTAAACCAAGAATACCATGAAAGAAATACCATATCCCAGTGCACGGAGGTGTAAGTGTAGAGCAGGAACGGAGGAAAGGGTAGGATGCCTGTGTCGGTGTGTGCCAATGTGGGGGCTCCTTCCTTCACTCCTGTGTAAAAAACATACAAAATATTCACATTAGAATCTAATGTACGTACAAAACTACAGCCTAAATTGAGGACAGAAAGACAAGCAGTATAGTTGTAATAACATAATGCAAGCAGTTAAAAAGATTCATTGGTCCGTACAGGACCCTTAATCAGCAAACCTAAGTAAAAGCATACAATCCAGATTACAAACACCTCAATATCCGAGGGAAAAAGGTCATATCTTCAAATGTATGGACAGTTCTTCATCTAAGTTCAGCCCCCTCGGACTCTTGGTAAGGAATTCAATGATATATCTTGATTCACGTTGTCTCAAGGTCAGCACTCTATCCCCACCTCGGGGATTCCTGGGGATTTGTTCCAAAATCATGTAGCTCAAATCAGCGACATTAGCAAAATGTCGTTCATTAAAGTGACGAGCAACCGGGTATTTGGGATCATTATTGGAAATAGCTCTAAGGTGTTCTAATATCCTTTTCTTTGCTGGGCAGATCGTACTTCCTATATACCACAGTTTACAAGTACATTCAATCACATATACTACAAAACTGGAGCTACAGGTCAGAAATTGCGTACGTTTTTTGCTAATCCCATTGTACTCTACGGTACTCTTAAATTTACTGTGTCGACACGCCCTGCAGTGCCCACAAGGGTAAAACCCTAGCAAACCATGTCCGTCATTGGTGGGGTATTGAGTTATGTCATGTTTGACTACCATATCACGGATGTTTCTATCTCTTCTATAAGTGATAGTAGGACGGTCAGGTAGTGTGTTACCCAAGATGCTATCAGCTTTCAAGATACTCCAGTGTTTTGTGAATATGTGTCTGATTTTTTGTGCCTCAGAGTTAAAAGTTAAGATCATCCGTGTCCCTGCCATATCATTGTCCTCCTCAGCCAGAGGTTTATCTTTCAAAGTGTCACTGCGCTGTACAGCATTGACTCGTTCTATCGCCTTTTTCAGAACCCAGCTAGGATAGCCCCTGCTCAGAAATCTGTTGGTAATAATTTCTTGTTCAAGGCAGAAAGATTCAAGGTTGTTACAATTCCTTTTTGCCCTCAGCAGTTCCCCATAGGGTATGCTCCATTTGAGAGCTTCCGGGTGGCTGCTGAGGGCATGCAGGATGCTATTACCTGCTGTCTCCTTGCGGAACAGTGAGGTACATAGTTTGTCCTCCTTAATCTCCAAACGGACATCAAGGTATTCAGCACAGCTGGCATGTATGGATCCAGACAAGGAAATGTTGTATTTATTGGTGTTCAGTTTCACCAAAAAAGATTCAGCTTCCTCCTGGTGTCCGCTCCAGATGATAAATAAATCATCTATATAGCACAGCCATATGATGACTTGCTGAAAGTCCTTCTGCAAGGTGGTGCTAGCAAAGATTTCTTGCTCCCAGTATCCCATAAACAGATTGGCGAAACTGGGAGCAAAGCAAGAACCCATCGCAGTACCTTGTACCTGCCTATAGAGGGCGCCGTTGAAAGAAAAAATGTTATTCTTAACCCCTTCGACGCGCATGACGGAACGGTTCCGTCATGCACGTCGGTTGTGCTGTGCGCATGACGGAACCGTTCCGTCATGGCCCCGCCCGCGCACGGAATCTTCAGCGTGGCGCGGAAATCCGCGCCGCGCTGAAGAGGTTAAGGCAGAAATCAGTCATCTCCAATAACATCAGACTATGCTCACGATATTGGGTCCCAGCACCCCAGAAGAAGCGACGTTTACTTTGGGATACATATGTACATATATAAAAATAGGCATATAGATGTACATACAAATATTGGTACATATATACATATTCATAAATAATTACATGTATGTAGGCTTATATATATTGTATATAAATATATACATACATATGCATATATGCACATATATGTGTATATATATGTGAATACACATATACATGCATATATATGTGTATACATATATGCCAATAAATATGCATATGTATATGCATATATTACCTACTGGCGGTCGCCAGTAGGTAGTTATAGTTAGGACCCTGTTTCCATAGGAAAACCGCAACATTCTATTTGGAATAACTTTGGCGCCGGTCGACGAATCCTCGCGAAATTTTCAAAACTAATGGGGCGCTACGCTCCGCTCCTACCCTGAAAGTCTCGGGGGGATTCGTCAAGCGGGGGCTGAGAAAAAAGGGGGGTCCCAAAACGCGTTTTCCCATGCATTTTTCCATAGGACCTTTAGACACAGCTACAGCCCGAACGGCTGAACAGAGTTACTTGAAATTTGGCAGAGAGGTAGTCTACAGGTCAAGGAAGTGCCTTTTGTAGGTCTGGTGTAAATCTGTTCAGTAGTTCCTGAGAAAATAGCATTTAAATCAATATATATATCTGTGGCAGCTTACGGTGCGCTTACCGTGCGCTTACGGTAAGCTTACCGTACGCGTACGGTGCCGTGCGCGAGCGCGATTCTGATTGGCTGTTAGATCTTAGTAAACATTCGAATCGGTCGAAACCAGGAAGCGGCGGCCGCCATTTTCTCTCTTGCACTCTGAGGGGGGGAGGAAAAAAAAAGGTTGAAAACATGTAAAGGGGCATGTTAGACAGCTCCTAACCACCTAGCCTTGATTAAGGTGTCCCAAAAGAACCCCCAAGGCAAAAAATTCAATTTTAATTTTTATTCGAAAAAACGCCGATTACGATTACCGTAAGCGTACGGTCAAAATTAATTATAAAAAAAAACTTATCCACATTTTCCCATCCCCGTGTGCAAATGGTGCCCGCAGGGCACCATTAGTGCATTGTAAATAAACAAAAGGAACAAGTTATAGATTACCTTTCACAACGAAGCGCATAATATGTCCTCCGTGTGCGGACGGTGCGCGAAGAGCATCGTAAGTACATGGCCCATCCAGCGTAACGTGGGCACGTGGTGCGCGTAGCGCACCGCGTGCCCACCGTGCGTGCACGGCACTAACTGCGTCAAGTGGGCACGCGGTGCGCAAAGCGCACCACGTGCTCACTGTGCACGCACGGTGCGCGAACGGAACGAACTGCGTTAAGTGGGCGCGCACACCACGAACGGCGTAAAGTAACTTAGCATTTAAAAAACCGTACAAATTCACTGAAAAAACCATAGGTTTCACACACGTTATAGTTAGGAATTAGCATTTAAAAAACCTTGCAAATTCACTGAAAAAACCATAGGTTTCACACATGTTATAGTTAGCTGGACATTTTACTCATAAAAAACCAATGAAATTCCCCCGTTATAGTTAGTGCAGGCAACTATAACTCACGCGACCGCAATCCTCTGCTGATGACATATGTGTCTTTATGAAAAAAAAATATTTGTAATATATGTATAGCTAAAATTTAATGGAAGAAGACATGGGCAAATAAGTGTCTAAATACAGTATTAGCATCAGCAGAGGATTGCGGTCGCGTGAGTTATAGTTGCCTGCACTAACTATAACGGGGGAATTTCATTGGTTTTTTATGAGTAAAATGTCCAGCTAACTATAACATGTGTGAAACCTATGGTTTTTTCAGTGAATATATATATGACCAAATAGTTATGTATGCATATAGATATGTGTAAGCATCTTATGACAAAAAATTTCGACTTGATACAATATCCTAAATTAACATGTAGAACTTGCTTCTAGGTTGTTTGTATGTGGCATGATTTGGCGTAAGTGTGACTAGAACCAGCACCCTTCCCTACGGTGTCCATAAGGTACAACGAAATATAGTTCATAATTGTTCCTTTCACACAATACTGGAAGGTTGCCACACTATAAGTATACGGTGTGGTTCATAACTGACCCAGAGTTGGGTGCACCTTATAGTGTGCATACCACTCAACTCAAAAGTACTAGGTGCTAATGAAAACATGGTAGTATCACGCAAAAGTTTGAACATGTAAACCACCACGATCACTTTTTCAGACAAAAACACCTTAGATCAATTTAATCCTAAATTGGTGTCTCCCACTGGTTTTTAAACATTGTCTTTTTGCTCCATATTAAACTTTTAGGGAGTTAAATAACGACAATTTTTAACCTCACCTTTGCACTCCCTTCTACCACTTTTATGAAAAATCCTGCTCCACTGTAATCAGGTGTTCAAGCACACCCAAGTGGCATTTGGCTACTCAGGTGGAACCCCAATGATGAAGCATGTCTCCAACTAGGTTGGTGAGTGAGGGGTCTTCTAAAAAACAAATGTTTTTCCTTTTTTGGATAGTTTTCAAAACTCATTTTTTGTTGAGATCAGCTCCTATGTTGAAAGTATGGGGGTGATTGGTCAAGGGGGGGCCGAGAAAAAAGGGGCGTCCAAAAACGTGTTTTTTCAATGTTAATTTCCATAGGAAACTTTAGACAAGGCTACAGGTCAAATGGGTGAACAGAATTACCCCAAATTTGGCAGGGAAAAGGGTCTTGGTCTAGAAAGCACGCTTTTGTTTATTTGGTGTAAATTCGTTCAGTAGTTTTTGAGAAATATCGAAATTTACAGATATTGATATTTGGGAATTCTGCCATCTGATTGGCTGAGGCGTTACGAGCACGACCTTGCTGCTGATTGGCTGCAAGCGCTGCGAGCGTTTGCAACTAGGAAGTGTTGGCTGCCATTTTGTGATTCCGTTGAAGTGAGGAAGGGGCAAAAAGGGCAAAAATGTGGGAAAGAGGAGGGTAGAAGCACTGTAACCTCTGTGGGGTGTTTAGGTTGTGCTATAGAGGGGGTGCGAAGCGAACTACTCATACCTACCGATCTGAAAGTGCTGGGTACAGAAATTAACGGGCATATTATCAAGACAGGTGATTAAATTATCGCCACCCATGTTAGATGTGAAGGACATCTAACATGGGCTTCAATTGGAAAATCCATAGAGCATAATATCAAGCCCATTATCGCCGTTTTAGCGGCAGTTTTCTGCCGCTAAAGCGGAGATAATTTTATCGCCTGGCTTGATAATATGCCCCTAAGTGAGGTATTGCGTAGTCTGATGCTGCTAAGGTGAGCTGCTGCGGGAGTCGGGGATGAAAGCGTGAGCCTAAACTGTGTGTCTTATGGTGTGAAGTCATGTGCCCTGGCCACTGCAGCACACCTGTGGAAGTAGTGTCAGCATGTGTTTATACCTACTAAGACGAACTACTGACTCCTACTGGTTTGAATGTCCTGGGGTACGGAAAATATGTGATGTATTGTCTAGAGTCTCATGGTGCTAAGCTGAGGGGCTGACGGAGTTGAGGATGAAAGCGTGAGTCCAAACTGTGTGTCATATGCTGTGAAGTCATGTGCTCTGGCTGCTGTACCAAATCTGTCAAGTAGTGTCAGCATGTAGTTATACCTAATCGGAGGAACTTTTGTTTTGAACATTGTTACTTGTGTATGGTGCTTAGGGGGTGTTATACAGGGAGTGCAAATGTATATTTGTGCATATCAAATCAATACGGTATTTGTAAAGCGCAAACTACTCACCCCTATGGGTCTGAAGGCCCTCGAGGCCGGCGTGGAAATTATGTGAGCTATTAAGTGAGCTATTGCCCATAGTCACATGGTGCTGAGCTGAGGTGTCCAAAGGTGTCCTTCATGAGCTTTTCCAAACTTACCCCAGTCAATGTGCCTAGGTCATTTCCACCACAATGCACAACCGTGAGGTCAGGGTGTGGAAGATGCAAAGAGATTTTAACCAAAGGTAGCAATTGGTGCAACTTCAATGTTCTCTGTATAAGCCATTTAATGTCCACATTTTGTAAACCTAGATCTAAGTCAATACGTCTGTGTTCTGCATACCTCTTGCACCTGAAAATATAGCTATATCCTACAATCCACACTAGCATTTTGAAGATATGGTTGGAAGGTATGGAAAGATGTCTGTAGCTCATGCAGTTCCTTGGTAGAATAAGAGATATGTTTAAAGATGGGGAAGTACTTTTTTTTGCCATACAAAACGATACGTGATTTGCAGTTGAAAAGCATTCTTTTTTTAAAATAGTGTGCACATTCGTTTTGTGGGAAAGCATCTTTGTGATTGGTTAAGAAAAATCAGTTTCAACGTGGAGTACATATCATAGGATAAAATTTGCTCAACTGAACCACAGCTGCTACTTGCATTTGGAAGGCACTGTTCGAACTTAAAACAATCGTGAACTTTTAACCTGCACGTGCTGTTAAATGTTCGAGAAAATGTTGCAAAAAAAATTGTTAATTTAAAAAAAGTATGAACTTTTAACCTGCACGTTTTGTAGAATGTTCTAGAAAGTGTGTTGATAGAATACGTTGCACTTCTGACTTCTATGTGTTGTTGAAAATTTTAAAAAACGGTTTATATGGAAAATTAAAAAGAAACCAGCACCAGGAGAGGAAGAAGCAGGGAGTGGGGTGACGGGGGTGATGGGCAGAATGGCACGCATGCACAATTAAGTACAGCACAAGTATAGACAAACAATGGCCAAAATGAAACACTCCAACAAGGAGCACAAGTCACACAACCCGCCAACATCACACCACTGAACTAGCATAGAAGTGAAAACCACGCTGCATTCATACAGGATGTGTACAAAGGCCGGTCATTGGTGTTTTGGGATGTCTGCGACCGTGGTTATCATGGATGAGATGCCCAGCACGTTGCACATGGGCGAGTTCACTGTGTGTTACATTGCCAAACAGCTGCTCCTCCCGCCCACGAGCCACACTTTTCTATGGTGCGCTGTTGTATCTCATGCACTCATACGGCACACCATTGTAATGCCTATTCGCGCATGTCCTGCTACATTCAAACTATACCATCACAGTGCCGTTTGGAGGTGGTGCATGGCACTTTACAACATTGAGTGCTGTGGCCTTTGTGGCAGGCCACACCAGAACACACCAGAACACAGACTCACTTACCGCACTTCCTGTACACAGACATGTCCGAGACACCCTGTTCCCCTTGCCGAATAGGCACACCCCTGCGCTGACCTGTGTACTCCGGACCAGCACATGCCGGTTGTGCATTCAGGAGGATGCATGCGTAGCTACATGTCCAGGCTCACTGCCAACGCTGAGGTGACAGCACACTGTGATGTTGCAGGGCTCGTGCCTCTCATGCTAAGACAATGACCACAGGGACACACTTGCTCAGTTTGGGAGGCGTTGGCGGTCCTGAAGTTGTTGCGATGAGTCTTGTGGCCCTCATGGGTATCTCTGCATCATGCTCATTGATTCTATGGCACCTGTTGGTGTTCTGGTGTGGCTCTTGGCTGTGTTCCATTTCATGGTGCAGGTTGTCATCCTGCTTAACACCAGCAGAAAGCAGGTGTAAAATACCTGGTGCTAACGTGGCTTATCGCCGAAATTTGTTTCACATTGCAGTTGGTGTGAAAGTTGTGATGTGATTTTTTTCGTGTACAGAACAATATACGAACTGAGCAGTGTATCTTGTCAAGATCCAGCACTTGACGCACTATTTCCAATCAATATAAATACAATGAGTTCTTAATTGATTTTGTGTGTACACTGTAAGTGTAGCCACTACCTCAGTGGAATTCAATACAGGATTTTAGTATTTAGAATAAATCGCAAAGGTGCACCTCATGTCTTTTTGTACGGGAACGGCTAGTCTGCATTTCATTATCAGCACTTTAATGGAAGTAAAGTTGAGATAAATCTAACACACTATTCAGAAGTTGGTGTAAACTGCAGACATCACCAGTATTCCCACGATTTGTGCCCCAAAATTTAACACCATGGTGAACTCCATCAAATAACAGTAATAAGAACAAGAAAGAGTCACACAGCAGTGAAGAGAACAACCAAAAACATTATGAATTTTTTTTTTACTTTATTTTTTTATAAATATATGGGTAAATGATAAACTAATAAACAAAATGAAACAAAAATATTAGAAACACTCCTGTGGGGACCATGAATGTCGATGACAGAGCATGGAAAATAAAGCACAAAATAAGGACGCGTGTAATGGGCATATCAAAGGAGAGAGGCACATAGAAACAAAGAAGGAAAATAAAGCCAGAGAGAAAAAGAGAGGGAAATAAAGAAAGGGAGTGAGAAAGGGAGAAGGAAGAGAGAGAGTTAGAGAGATAGAAGGAAAAGAAAGAAGAGAGGGACAGACACTGCCGCCTCTGCGCATCCATGAGCAAATAATTACTTGGTGCCACCGGAGTGTTCAGCAGTGGGCACTCCACGTGCCCGTCAAAAGTCATCCCAGATATGTCTCTGAGTCCTGAGTAATGATTGGCGGAGACCACATCAGGTGCTTGGCGGATCACACAGATGTCGCTGAGTCCTGAGTCATAAATGGCAGAGACCACATCATCTTCTCCATGGCCCGGCAGATCTCACACATGTCGCTGAGTCCTGAGTCATCAATGGCAGAGATCATATCAGCTTTTGGGGCCGCTAAGCCTATGGAAGTTAAGTTTGTGCCTCGTGATGGTAGGCCGCTGATGGCCATATGAACTTCTGGCGGCACTAACCCTGTGCATCTGAAGTCCGTGCAAAGGGGGTGGTAGGCCCCTGATGGCTATACAGATCAGGGTGCGACTAACCTTCTGCACAACTTTTCAAAGACTCTTTATGGTTGAGACACCGGGAGCGTTCGCCATCTAGTCAGCACGGGCAATAAAGGATGTGACATTGTCGATCTATTATATATGCGTGGTCACATGGCATGTGACGCATTTGCCGGATGGGTGTGGTGTGTCTGCAAACCTGCCCTGAGGGAGTGGCCGTGAGATGTTGAGAACTAGACCACTGACCTGCACACCAACAGCGAGTACGCCTGCGACAGGTAGCTATGTGGGGCCAACGTTGGAAAGTAATATCAGTGGAGTGGCGTACAATGGAACAGGGCAGGGATAGCTACAATAACGCAGACGGCTCATAGTACTGCGTCTGTGAGTCGAGCGGATGGGCTGCAGCTGGCTCTCAGCGAGCCTGGGTGCGAACTGATTATAACTCACACTACATAAGCATTGAAAAATCATTTTGTGATTCAGTCTTTCAGCTGGCATTTGTCCGAGGCATTTGTGAAAACATATCGGAGTTCTTTCTTTGATAGATACCCCTTTGACACTGCCCCTCCCCACATCAGCAGGTAACGCACTCTCTTCCCACATTACCATCAAACCCCCAACAACCTTCTTATGCCTGGAAGTGTCCCTGTGCAGTTGGACAAAGAAGAATCTTAGTCATGTATAAATTTACATATAAAAAAATTATTGAAATAAAAGAACAACAAATAAGACTGAAGGGAGTCTGGTGCTGTGGTCGCTGCCACGAAGTTGGGGTCACTGCCATTCAGGACTCAGGAGACAGTTACACATGTGGGATCAGCTTGTATTACAGAGGGTTAGTGGGACTACGTGTCGCCGGCCTTGCATATCAAAATATGTGTCACTGATCGAAGGGAGTGTGGTGCTGTGGTCAGTACCGGACTTGGGGTCACTGCCATTCAGGACTCAGGACACAGTTACACATGTGGGATCGGCTTGTGTTAAAGAGGGTTAGTGGCAGCAGAAGTATTGAGACTGTATAAACCTGTGATGATGCTTGGTGTGGACGGGTCGCACTGGGAGCAATGTGTCTTGGCTATAGGACTGCGTCATGTGGAATCACGACTCTATCTGAAATGTGAGGCCTGCTGATCGTAGTGTAGACCAGAGGTAGCGGTGAGCAAGGGCCCACAGCCACATGCATACGTTCGTGGCCCCACCGGCCTGCGTAGTGGAGGTTCGGTGGCACCACGAGTCGCCAGCCTTCCATATGCAAATACCCCTCACTAATCGAAGGGAGTGTGGTGCTGTGGTCGCTGTTACGAAGTTCGGGTCACTGACGTTCAGGACTCAGGACACAGTTACACATGTGGGATAGGTTGGTGTTGAACAGGGTTAGTGGCACCATGTGCTGTTGTCCTTGCATATGGAAGTATGCCTGACTTATAAGAGGGAGTCTGGTGCTGTGGTCACTGCCACGTACTTGGGGTCACTGCCATTCAGGACTCAGGACACAGTTACACATGTGGGATCGGCTTGTGTTAAAGAGGGTTAGTGGGACTACGTGTCGCCGGCCTTGCATATCGAAATATGCCTCACTGATCGAAGGGAGTCTGGTGCTGTGGTCGCTGCCATGGACTTTGGGTCACTGCCATTCAGGACTCAGGACACAGTTACACATGTGGGATTGGCTTGTGTTGGACAGTGTTAGTTGGCACCACATGTCCAAAATTCTAATTGTGAGGTCTGCTGCCTGCAATGTAGACTGCTGAGTGTTCATTTGTACTTGAAAATGAATTTTGTCATTGTACTAAAGGTATAACTGATATAAAACATGTTCGAGAAGAAAGGATACTAAAAGGATATTATGTAGATTTGAGGCTTGTAATAGTTACTTGCCTAGTTGACTCTGTAGTTAATGAATTTAGAAATAATTTTCATTTTGAGCCCTACTGAGTGCAGTGTAGGCGTATGATGAAAAGATGAAATAAGTATAGAATACATTGACAAAGTGTTGTATTTTCTGAGTACAATCTTGTTAGAAATTAGCATTTAAAATTGGAATTGCGAGCTGTACTGCCTGTAGTGTAGACTGCTATTCCATGTTAGTTTGCATTTGAAGATTAATTTGGTCATTGTAGTAAAGCTATAACTGATAAAAAAAAAAATTCTTGAAGCGAGGATACTGAAAGGATAATATGTAGGGTGTAGGACTGTGATAGTTAGTTGCCTACTGGAGTCTGTAGTTGCATATGGAAATACCCCTCATTGATAAAGGGAGTGTGGTGCTGTGGTCGCTGCCACAGACTTGGTATGACTGCTATTCAGGACTCAGGACACAGTTACTCATGTGGGATCGGCTTGTGTTGAACAGAGTTATTGGCACCATGTGTCGCCGCCGTTTCATATGGAAATATGCTTAACTAATCAGAGGGAGTATGCTGCTGTGGTCGTTGCCATGGACTTGGGGTCACTGCCATTCAGGACTCAGGACACAGTTCCACATATGGGATTGTTCGGCTTGTGTTGAACAGAGTTATTGGCACCATGTGTCGCCGCCGTTGCATATGGAAATATGCCTCACTGATCGAAGGGAGTCTGGTGCTGTGGTTGTCTCACAGAGTTAGGGTCACTACCATTCAGGACTTAGGACACAGTTCCACATGTGGGATTGGCTTGTGTTGAAGCCGGTTAGTGGCACCATTTGTCGCCGGTCTTCCACAGTGTAGGCCAGAGGTAGCAGTGAGCAAGGGCCCACAGCCACGTGCATACGTTGGTGGCCCCACCAGCCTGCGTAGTGCAGGTTCAGTGGCACCATGTGTCGCTGGCCTTCCATATGGAAATACCCCTCACTGATCGAAGGGAGTCTGGTGCTGTGGTCACTGCAATTAAGGGCTCATCCACACTTACACATGTGGGATCGGCTTGTGTTAAATAGGGTTAGTTGGCACCACGTGTCGTCGGTATTCCACAGTGTAGGCCGCAGGCAGCGGTCAGCAAAGGCCCGCAGGCAGGTGACGTTGACTTGAGCTGCACAGATTGGGAGCATGTGATCTTCTTAACCCATTATTATGTCTTACACAATTTGTGTCGCTACTAATCTTGAATTGTGAACCGTGTAACCCTAGTGTAGGGCGGAGGCAGCGGTCAGGATGGGCGCACAGCTACGTGGCGATGATTTATGGTGCAGTGAGTTAGTAGCACCTGAAGCACACAGCGTGTGCACACCGTGCGATGATGCGTGGTCTGGGTGGGCCGCACTGGAACCAAAGTGTCTTGCGAACCGGATTGCGACATCTGCAATCACCACTGCATCTGAATTGTGAGCGCTGCTGTCCGCAGTGTAGATCGAAGGTAGTAGTTGGTACAGACATAAGTCTGTGGTGCTGTGCCGCTGGGTTAACAGGGTGCCTGTGTCGAGGAGGACCGCGGTTATGGCGGCAGCCACGTGCCAGGGTGAGGGCTGCCGCTGTGACAGACTCGTTGGTCTTCCCTCAAGTGAACTACGCCTAGGGCCTGGCCTATTTATTCATACTGCTACGCTGGAGTGGCGTAGGTTGGGGCAGCCCACTCCGCTTCCACTTCCGGGGGGGACAGCATAGCTACATGACCGAGATCTTTCCCACTGCCTGAGGTAACATGGTTGCGTCCACTGTGCACTACACTACAATTATCAACAGTATATCTCCACATGGAGGTTTGTGCTTTGCATAGTGAGGTCTGTGCAGCACATCAGGGTTACACTTGGCATTGTGTGCTTTATTGATGAAGGGTGACTTGCCTCCTTCATATATAGTTCGTTGCCACATCTCCCAACATTCAGCTATTGTGTGGCTGAGGGGCATGGGGTTTTGGGAAGGTCCGTTGTCCTGTTTTGCACTGCCTTGGTGGTAGTAGGGGTGGTGGTGCGGGGGCGAGGTTCTGGTGGTGGTGGCGGTGGGTGTTGTGGTCTTGTTGCGTGTCGGACCTGCATGATCAGTAGCTCTATCATATGTTGGTCTTTAGATGTGGCTGTGAGTTGGGTCTAATTCACGGAGTAGATAGTCGACCTCCTTACACCAGTTAAAGGTTGATGTTAATTTGTTACTGCTAACTTGGCTTATTGCCTGCTTTTTGGATCGCATTGCAGATTTGGCTGGTCGTTGAAAATATGGAGAAGTGGTGTTTTTGTATTTTTTTTGCACGGGAACGCCTACTTTGCATTTCATTAGCGTTAGTTGTGGCTCTCGTTTGTGGAGATTTTGTTGGCGTAAGGTATCGATGGAAGAGTGGTGAGATTTGCAGTTTTCACCAAGTTGAGAATGGGTTGATAATTAAAAAACACAGAAAAAAAGATACATTCAATGAACATTATAATTAGAAATTAGCATTTAAAAAACCTTTGAAATTCACAGAAAAAACCATAGGTTTCAGGCACGTTATAGTTAGAAATTAGCATTTAAAAAAACCTTAGAAATTCACAGAAAAAAACATAGGTTTCAGGCACGTTATAGTTAGAAATTAGCATTTAAAAAACCTTAGAAATTCACAGAAAAAAACATAGGTTTCAGGCACATTATAGTTAGAAATTAGCATTTAAAAAACCTTAGAAATTTACTGAAAAAACCATAGGTTTCAGGCCGTTATAGTTAGAAATTAGCATTTAAAAAACCTTTGAAATTCACTGAAAAAAACATAGGTTTCAGGGATGTTATAGTTAGTCGGACATTTCACTCATAGAAAACCATAGAAATTCCCATGTTATAGTTAGTTGAGCTAATTATAACTCGCGCCCCCGCAATGCACTGCTGATGACGTCAAATATTACATCATTCATGACATGGTCAGTGACATCACTGATGACATCAAAGATGACATCTCAAATGACATCACTGATCTACACACACATCTATTCATTCACCCATACAGTCACTCATACATACAGTCAGCCTTCAATACAGCATTCTCATATCCAGTCACATATCTATACAGACACTCACCTACCGCCTCTCATTGATAGAGTTATTCACACACCTAGTCAGTAATGGAAATAATCAATCACACTTTCATTTACTCACCTGCACAGTTATACACATACCACGTCACTTATTTAAACATATACTAACACATACTTACACTCTAATGCAATAACTAATACAAGCACACACTGATCCATACAGGCACTCTCACAATCATTCACTTTCATATATAGTCATTTATACAGTCCAACACTCATATATACTGCCTTTTACATATGGAGTTACTCACACATGTACCACTGAGGCATCCATTTACTCACCAAGACACTCATACACACACTCACCAAGCCATACAGCCCTTCACAGATACAGACTTGAACACATATACCCAGTGAATTATCCACTCACACATCTATGCACAGAGTCACACCCCCCACCCACCTACACAGACACTCAGGCACCCATAAAGGTACTCAGACAAGCAATCAATAGCTCATATAGATCCTCATTTAGTTGCTAACCAAACCATTGAACTGCTTACACACCAACAGACAACCTAAACTATGTGAATGTCTGTATCAGTTGCTAATACATGAATTAAGCAAGACACAATTAATCACTCACTTATACAGTCAGTCACACACCTACTTAATCATCCATCCTGACTCTTATACACCCATTTATACTTTAATACACCTTGGCATGTATATATAAAACATATTTACATTTTATAGAAACACACACTCACTGGATGATGTCATCAGTGATGTCATTTGAGATGTCATCAGTGATGGCACTGACCATGTCATGAATGATGTAATATGTGACGTCATCAGCAGTGCATTACGGGGGCGCGAGTTATAGTTAGTTCAACTAACTATTACAGGGGAATTTCTATGTTTTTCTATGAGTGAAATGTCCAACTAACTATAACATCCCTGAAACCTATGTTTTTTTCAGTGAATATGTATATGCATATGCACATATATATATGCTTATATATACACATTTATAGAAATATATATATGTACATATATAGATATGTAAATGTATATCTTTGTGAGAAATAATTTTTAAATACATACAATATATTTATATGCAAATATATTAAACAAGGATATATACATATTATCTACTGGCGGTCGCCAGTAGATAGTTATAGTTAGGACCCTCTTACCATAGGAAATCCGCAACATTCTATTTTGAATAACTTTGGCGCCGGTCGACGAATCCTCGCGAAATTTTCAAAATAGGTGGGGCGTTGAGCTCCACTCCTACCCTGAAAGTCTCGGGGGGATTCGTCAAGCGGGGGCTGAGATAAAAGGGGGTCCCAAAACGCGTTTTTCCCATGCATTTTTCCATAGGACCTTTAGACAGAGCTACAGCCCAAACGGCTGAACAGAATTAAATGAAATTTGGCAGAGAGGTAGTCCTCAGGTCAAGGAAGTGCCTTTTGTAGGTTTGGTGTAAATCTGTTCACTAGATTCTGAGAAAATAGCCTTTAAATCAATATATATATCTGAGCCAGCTTACGGTGCGCTTACCGTGCGCTTACCGTACGCGTACGGTGACGTGCGCGAGCGCGATTCTGATTGGCTCTTAGATCTTAGTAAACATTCGAATCGGCCGAAACCCGGAAGCGGCGGCCGCCATTTTCTCTCTCGCACTCTGAGTGGGGCAGCATAAATGAAGCCAAAAAATGTCTAAAGGGGCATTATATTGAGATCATAACCACCCAGCAGTGATATACGGGTCCCCAAACAACCCCCAAGGGCAAACATTTTTTTTTTTTTTTTTTCGAAAAATCGCCGATTACGCTTACCGTACGCGTACGGTAAAAAAAGTTTTTTAAAAAAAGAATTATCCACACTCTCCCCACCCCGTGTGCAAATGGTGCCCGAAGGGCACCATTTGTGCATGCCATATTAAACATATGAAAATTAATAAAGAATACATTTCACAACGATGCGCATAATATGTCCCCCATGTGCGCACGGTGCGCGAAGCGCATTGTGCGTACATGGCCCATCCCGCATAACGTGGGCACGCGGAGCACGCAGCGCACCGCGTGACTACCGTGCGTGCACGGCACTAACTGCGTAAAGTGGGCATGCGGTGCGCGAAGCGCACCGCGTACTCACTGTGCGCGCACGGAACAAACTGCGTTAACTGGGCGCGCACGCCATGAATGGCGTAAAGTAACTTAGCATTTAAAAAACCGTACAAATTCACTGAAAAAACCATAGGTTTCACACACGTTATAGTTAGGAATTAGCATTTAAAAAACCTTGCAAATTCACTGAAAAAACCATAGGTTTCACACATGTTATAGTTAGCTGTACATTTCACTCGTAAAAAACCAATGAAATTCCCCCGTTATAGTTAGTGCAGGCAACTATAACTCACGCGACCGCAATCTTCTGCTGATGACATATGTGTCTTTATGAAAAAAAAATATTTGTAATATATGTATAGCTAAAATTTAATGGAAGAAGACATGGGCAAATAAGTGTCTAAATACAGTATTAGCATCAGCAGAGGATTGCGGTCGCGTGAGTTATAGTTGCCTGCACTAACTATAACGGGGGAATTTCATTGGTTTTTTACGAGTGAAATGTACAGCTAACTAGAACATGTGTGAAACCTATGGTTTTTTCAGTCAATTTGCAAGGTTTTTTAAATGCTAATTCCTAACTATAACGTGTGTGAAACCTATGGTTTTTTCAGTGAATATATATATGTATATATAGGCATATATATAAATACAAATTCATGCATATATATGTGTATATTATCTACTGGCGGTCGCCAGTAGATAATTATAGTTAGGACCTATTTTCCATAGGAAATCCGCAACATTCTATTCCCAATAAGTCTGGCGCCGGTTGATGAATCCTCGAGAAATTTTCCAAACTTTTGAAAGTTTCGTGGTGATTCGTCAAGCGGGGGCTGAGAAAAAAGGGGGGTCCCAAAACGTGTTTTCCCCATGCAATTTCCCATAGGATCTGTTGTCGCAGCTACAGCCCGAACTGCTGAACGGAATTGCACCAAATTTGGCAAAGAGGTAGTCTTCAGTTCAGACTCATGCCTTTTGCATAAATGGTGTGAATCCGTTCAGTAGTTCCTGAGAAAATTAGAGTTAAAAGTACATAAATATCTATGGCCGGGTAGGATCCGCGGACCCTACCCGCACCGTAAGCGCACCCTCCCCGAACTGAGTGCGCACCCTCCCGATCTCGCGCTGAATGCTAATTGGCTGTCGAGTGTCTGTCTACATTCGAAATCAGGAACTGTTGGCGGCCATTTTCTGCCTCGGTAGAAGCGAGGCTGAAGAAGCAAGGGGAATAAGTGTGTAAAACATATAAAGGGGGCAGAGTGGACATACTCTGACCCTCTAGAGGTGCTTAGGGGGTCCCAGAAGGACCCCCTGGGCCCCCCGTTTTTTTTTCTTTTTTAAATGGCGAAATGCGCGCAGGGTGCGCGCATCCTATCGCGTTGGATGCACGGATTCTCTCGCGGTGGGTTCGCGGATCCAAGAAAAAAAAAATGTTATTGTTGGGAGATAAAGATTAAGGTTAAGTGTTTTGTTCTTGAGTGGCTCTAAAAAGAGCCGTTGTGTTCATTCAGAGTTTTTGGTACTTATAAGTAAGTACCTATACAGAGTCTAAAGTTGTTGAGGAAGACTCTGTTTCCTTCATCAGTAAAGTGTACTCCATCTCTCCTATACATCTCTTGCATATGAAAGCGCAGATTGTTATTGTAAATGGACCCATTGTGTAGTCTCGGAGAAAAGCAGAAACAGATTTATTCACATGTTTCCTAGCTTTCTCAATCTGTGGACAAAAATGATCAGACCAGTTCCATTTCTGCCTTTGGCATATGTTAGAATACACAAAGGCAGTTTTAGGGAAAAGTGAAATCAGTTCTGCAAAGGTGTTCTTCATAAGCATTTCCAGACCTACCCCAGTCAAAGTGCCTAGGTCATTGCCACCACAGTGCACTATTATGAGGTCAGGGTGTTGGATTTGCATGAAGGATTTCACCAATGGCATCAATTGGTGCCACTTTAACCCTCTCTGTCCAATCCATTTAATGAATACATTTGGCAAACCTAGGTCTTTGTGAATGCCTTTGTTTTCTGCATACCTTTGGCTCCAGAAAATGTAGCTGTGTCCCACAATCCACACTCTAAGCATCTTGTAAGGAGGTCTGGATGCACTCAGATGGTCTCTGTAAATGAAATGGCAGTTTGGAAAGTAAGATGTTTCTAAAATGGTGGGTAAGATGCAATTTTGAAAAAAGAAAAGAAATGATTGGTTGTTTGACAACCTTCTACACTGAAAGGTAGGGTGTATATTTCTGTGTTTTAAACGCATGAGTCTTATTGGTTAACAAAAACTGATTGTAAGGAACATTATATATGATAAGCTGATATGTTGAGAAGTCAAGCACACTTGCTGTCTTGATTAGCAACATTGTGTGTGCTGAACTTGTGACATGTGTGCTCAGTACAGTGTTCCATGACATGTTTCTATGGTAACGGGCAGAAGGCAGATTGGGGGAAGGGTTGACGTTTATGTCATTTGGAAAGGGTTGAAATGTTTAACCAATAGAAATGTGTGTTTGCTTTTGAATTTATGTGGGAAGGAATGTGATTTGATGTTTACATGTATATGTGTAGAAAATGAGAGGGAAACTTTGCCATTCTTTGGTTGAGCTGACAGGTGCACAGTGCAGAGATTCTGTATAAGACAATCTGGTGTGTGACTGATATCTGGTGTGTGACTGATATACTTCTTAATCTACAAAACATCTTGAAATGTGAGTTATTTAATTGTGAGGGGATGTATGTAGACTATTGTTTTTTTCATGTGTTTGTAGACAGATAACTATGCAGTTTTTATATTTTGGTAGAATTAGAAACCAGTCATTGTTTATGAATTTGTGAAATGAGTTATGTTTCTGCACTAAAATGTAGTACAAGGGATAGTGTTGTTTGTCCGGAATCACACAGTGAGTCTGTGTGCATTTGGGAACCACTGTGAGAGAAGCATTTGGTAAAATTATGTATTTGCTCACAGACAATTGTTTTTAAACCTGTCATGTTGTCAAGTTTTAGTAGCATTAGGAGCCAGTCTTTGCTTATGCGTTGATTAAATGAGTCAGGCTTTGACACAAAAGTGCACTCTTGAAATATGCACATTGTGTGCAGTTCACTTACCACTTCTACTGTAGTGAATGAGTTTTGGTAAACTTCTAGGGATAGTGGTGCTTGTCTAGAATCACACTGTGAGTCTGTGTGCATTTGGGAACCACTGTGAGAGAAGCATTTTGTAACATCGTGTATTTGCTGACAGATAACTTTTTTTAAACCTGGCATTTTGTCAAGTTTTAGTAGCATTAGAAGCCAGTCTTTGCTTATGCGTTGATTAAATGAGTCAGGCATTGATACTAAAGTGTAGTCGTGAAATATGTAGATTGAGTGCAGTTTCCTTACCACTTCCACTGTAGTGAATGAGTTTTGGCAAACTCCTAGGGATAGTGGTGCCTGTCTAGAATCACACTTGTGAGTCTGTGTGCATTTGGGAATCACTGTGAGGGAAGTGTTTGGTAACATCGTGTATTTGCTGACAGATAAGTCTTTTAAAACCGGTCATGTTGTCAAGTTTTAGTAGCATTAGAAGCCAGTCTTTGCTTATGCGTTGATTAAATGAGTCAGTCTTTGACACAAAAGTGCAGTCCTGAAATATGTACATTGTGTGCAGTTTCGTTAACACTTCCATAGTAGTGAATCAGTTTTTGTAAACTCCTAGGGATAGTGCTTGTTGTCTAGAATCACACTGTGAGTCTGTGTGCATTTGGGAACCCCTGTGAGAGAAGCATTTGGTAACATTGTGTATTTGGTGTCAGATAACTGTTTTAAAACCTGTCATGTTGTCAAGTTTTAGTAGCATTAGAAGGCAGTCTTTGCTTATGCTTTGATTAAATGAGTCAGGCTTTGACACAAAAGTGCAGTCCTGAAATATGTAGATTGTGTGCAGTTCCCTTACCACTTCCACAGTAGTAAATGAGTTTTGGTAAACTTCTAGGGATAGTTGTTGTTGTCTAGAATCACACAGTGAGTCTGTGTGCATTTGGGAACCACTGTGAGAGAAGGATTGGGTAACATTGTGTATTTTCTGACAGATAACTCTTTTAAAACCGGTCATGTTGTCAAGTTTTAGTAGCATTAGAAGCTAGTCTTTGCTTATGCATTGATAAAATGGGTCAGGGTTTGACACTAAGGTGCAGTCCCATGTACTATTCTCTACACTGTGGCAGAACTGAAAATTTAAAAGTTTTACCTAGTTACTGTCCTAGAAGTAGTCTGATGATTTAGTCAGTTTCTAAGTACTTATGATGTGAACCATTCATTACCAAATAGACTGCTTCAAATGTCTATGCAGTATGCATGTAGTGTTCTAACATACTATACACTTGTCTTTTACACCTTCAATTCCCTAGTCAGTATCCACACACTTCCAGGAAACACCCTGTCACTCCCTTTGCAGTCCTCTAGTGACCCATTCAGCCCCATGTACTAATCCATTCACTGTGCCAAAACCCAAACACTTATAAATTCACCAAGACACTCTCTTTCCAGTACTGTAATGATTCAGTCGCTGCCTAAGTATTCATGCACTGAGCCAGGCCTTAGCACATGGACTTCTTCAAAGCCCTATCCACTATGCATGCAGTCTTCTAACCACCTAGACACTTGTCTTTCACACTTTCAATTCCCTAGTCAGTATCCATACAGTCCAGCAAACATCCTGTCACTCCCTTTGCACTCTTCTAGTGACCCATTCAGTACCAAGTACTAATCTATTCCCTGCGCCAAAAGCCTACCACTTTTAAATTCACTCAGGCAGTCTTTTTGCTGTACTCTAATCATTCAGTCAGTACTCAAGTACTCATGCAGTGATCCAGGCCTTATCACATAGACTGCTTCAAACGCCTATTCACTATGCATGTAGTCCTCTAACCACCTACACAGTTGTTTTTCACACCTTCAATTCCCTAGTCAGTATCCATACACTTCCGGGAAACACCCTGTCAATCCCTTTGCAGTCCTCTAGTGACCCATTCAGCACCATGTACTAATCCATTCACTGTGCCAAAACCCAAACACTCATACATTCACCAAGACACTCTCTTTGCAGTACTCTAATCATTCAGTCTGTGCCTAAGTAGACATGCACTGAGCCAGGCCTTAGCACATGGACTGTTTCAAACCCCTATCCACTATTCATGCACTCTTCTAACCACTTAGACACTTGTCTTTCAGACTTTCAATTCCCTAGTCAGTATCCATACCATCCAGCAAACATCCTGTGACTCCCTTTGCACTCCTCTAGTGACCCATTCAGTACCAAGTACTAATCCATTCCCTGCGCCAAAAGCCTACCACTTATGAATTCACCCAGGCACTCACCTTGCTGTAGTCTAATCATTCAGTCAGTACCCAAGTACTCATGCAGTGAGCCAGGCCTTAGCACATGGACTGCTTTAAATGCCTATCCAGTATGCATTCAGTCCTCTAATCAGCTACACAGTTGTCTTTCACACCTTCAATTCCCCAGTTAGTATTCATACACTTCAAGCAAACACCCTGTTACTCACCCAGTGTGTCTCCTTATGGTACTGTAATCATTCAGTCAGTTAGCATGTAGTCTTTTAGTGAGGTAGGCTTTAGGGCATGAACTGCTTCAAAGTAGTATGCACTATGCATGTAGTGTGTTAACCATCGTTACACTTGTGGTTCAGGGCTATAGTTTCTTAGTCAGTTTTTATATAAAATGTGTTTGTACAGTAATGGAATAGTGTAAATTTGAAAGTTATTAATATACATGTATTTGTGATTCTTTTTTACAGATACTGTTTTTCAACGTTAAAATAGAGAAATTATGCCAGAAAAAAAAAGAAAAAGAACAGTGACAGGAGGATTATTTGAAGAAACATCAACCACAAGTATTGAATGAACAAGATAATGTGGCTAAAAGGAAAAAATCTTCTGGTAAGATCACGGAGCAATTTATTTAAAATGTTTGTAGGAGCAAACAGAATGTAGATAATGCTGGAACTTCTGAGAATTTTTCAAGTAAGAAAAAAATTCAAAATAAGAGGAAAAGTAAAAAAGCAAATGTTCAGTCAAAGGAGATAAAGTATGGTAAAAGAAGGCAAAATCAGTATAAGGAATTACGCAAAAAAATATTTTACAAGAGAGTAGTGCATAATTTGCTGAACGATGTGAAGAAATATAAAAAGAGAGCTTTATTTTATAAAAAGAAGCATATTGAAAGCATTGTGGAAAAGGCTTTTGAAGTAAAAAGGAAACTGTTTATTTTAGTGTTAAACAGAATTCGATCACTAGATAAACCAATATATGTAATGAAGGCCAAAAGTAGGAGGAAAAGAGTTATCAATGAAAAATAAATTTGTGATGTTTTTTTGTACGTGTACGTGGAAATTGCTAAAAACAAGTCAGTGATTTGCTTAATGCCAACACTGCATGAGTGTTCAATATTCAACGAAGAATTATTAAAACTGGAAAATGAAGAAATTGTAAAAAATGGAAGCCATTGATAAAATACTGCATGAAGGAATCACTATTATTTTGACGGGTAAGTTGAGATCAAAACTGGATTGTTTAGAAAAAAAATATCTAAAACTGCTGGTTTAGAAAAGACACTATATGCGTGTGTAAACTGTCGGGTAATTTTAAGGCGTAATTTGGATGTAGAGAAAGGTTTAGTTAATGGTGCAATGGGCAAAGTGGTGGATTTTGTGAATTATCAGAAAAAAGAAGGAATTTAATTTTTAAAAATTAAATTTGATCAGATTGATGAAGTTAAAGAAATTGGTCGTTGTTCAGTTCATTTTTTGCTTGTTAAAGATTTATATGTCCATAAGAAACAATTTCCATTTTCTCTGGCATATGCAGTGACTATTCATAAATCTCAAGGATTAAGTGTAGACAGTGCATTGGTGAACATTGGATCTACCGTATTTAAAGAGGGTATGGCATATGTTGCTTTGTCGCGAGTCAGAACATTATCTGGTTTGTTTTTGATTGATTTTGATGAGACAAAGGTTACTGCAGATGCAAACTGTGTAAAAGAGTATAATAGGTTAAGAAGGGTGTATGCTCCAAATTTAGGTCAATATCCTGTATTTGAGAAGCGTGTGGTTGGTCGAAAAAGAAGGTTAGAGAATATCTGTTCTGAAGGTGTCAAGAAAAGAAAAGAACAAGATAATGTTGTGATTGCAGGTCAAAAGAAATTGGACACTGTTGGAGAGATTGTTGGTTATCAGTTTGAAAATAGTTCTGGTGTCAACTGCTATGCTAATGTAGTGGCCAATGTTGTTTTTTATCTTGAAGGTTTGCAAGAACAAATTATGGAGAATCGGCAAAAAAGATTTTGTTCTCTGTTGCATTCTGTTTATGAAAAATTGACAACAGATAGAAGTAAAATACAATCTGTTTCAGATGTTCGTAGTCTTTTGGATGTGTGTTCTGGTTCAACACAATTTACTCAAAATATCCAACAAGATGCTCAGGAATTTTTAATGTATATGCTTACCATTTTTGAAAATGAAGGTGTAGAAATAGAAAATATTTTTGGCCTTTCTTACAAAAGGGAACATTATTGTGAAAATTGCATGTATACATGTAACACCAATGTAGACACTGAGAGATTTCTGTATTTAACATTACCAGACTGTAAATCAGTGTCTTTCAATAAATTAGTGAAAGGTGTAATTCAAAACATGGAGTGTAGCCAATGTAAATCAGAAATGTTATCCACATTATTCTTAACAAAATATGGAAAATACATAATTTTAATGATGCAACGTTGTACAGCTGACGGAAGAAAGTTGGATACTTTAATAAAACAATTTGTAGCAGCACAACTATCAATATCAGGAAGGACTTTTGTAGCAATTGCAATAATTTTCCATGATGGTCCTTCCACCACATCTGGACATTACACTGCCTATCTAAAATGTGACAAAGGCTGGACACTTTGTAATGATGCCCAGTTGGTTTTCAAACGTTTGCCTAGTGAATTTCCAAATTCCTACCTAACATTTTTAAAGCCAAAGTTTTAGGAAGATAATTCACTCTCTGAGGAATTTATTATTATTATTTAATAGGACTACCATTGGACAATTTACAGAAAGAAGAAGTGTAAAAATACCATTTGGCCTCAAGGAAAGGTATATTTTTGAATTATGGACTTTTTGATGGTCATTTATTTGGTGATTATTTTAATGCGGTAACATTTACAGTTTATATAAATTAAAGTTATAAAATGTTGTAATCTGTAAGCATTTCATATATGTGTGATTTGTATTTTCTGGTATTTTACTGAGAATAGTATGTTGTTTTCTTTTTTACAATCTTTCTGATTGTTTTTTTTTTACTGCTGTTAAGTGATGAGTACGATTGAAATCACTATTTCTAGTGAAATTCAATATATTCTGAGAACAGCGAAAAAGGCAAACAAATTACTTTGTGGAAATTATGCTGTGTTATAAAAAATGTATTATTACATGTTATAATTTTTTTTTTCTTTACTTTCACAGATCCACATCGTGTATTTGCTGACAGATAAGTCTTTTAAAACCGGTCATGTTGTCAAGTTTTAGTAGCATTAGAAGCCAGTCTTTGCTTATGCGTTGATTAAATGAGTCAGTCTTTGACACAAAAGTGCAGTCCTGAAATATGTACATTGTGTGCAGTTTCGTTAACACTTCCATAGTAGTGAATCAGTTTTTGTAAACTCCTAGGGATAGTGCTTGTTGTCTAGAATCACACTGTGAGTCTGTGTGCATTTGGGAACCCCTGTGAGAGAAGCATTTGGTAACATTGTGTATTTGGTGTCAGATAACTGTTTTAAAACCTGTCATGTTGTCAAGTTTTAGTAGCATTAGAAGGCAGTCTTTGCTTATGCTTTGATTAAATGAGTCAGGCTTTGACACAAAAGTGCAGTCCTAAATATGTAGATTGTGTGCAGTTCCCTTACCACTTCCACAGTAGTAAATGAGTTTTGGTAAACTTCTAGGGATAGTTGTTGTTGTCTAGAATCACACAGTGAGTCTGTGTGCATTTGGGAACCACTGTGAGAGAAGGATTGGGTAACATTGTGTATTTTCTGACAGATAACTCTTTTAAAACCGGTCATGTTGTCAAGTTTTAGTAGCATTAGAAGCTAGTCTTTGCTTATGCATTGATAAAATGGGTCAGTCTTTGACACAAAAGTGCAGTCCTGAAATATGTACATTGTGTGCAGTTTCGTTAACACTTCCATAGTAGTGAATCAGTTTTTGTAAACTCCTAGGGATAGTGCTTGTTGTCTAGAATCACACTGTGAGTCTGTGTGCATTTGGGAACCCCTGTGAGAGAAGCATTTGGTAACATTGTGTATTTGGTGTCAGATAACTGTTTTAAAACCTGTCATGTTGTCAAGTTTTAGTAGCATTAGAAGGCAGTCTTTGCTTATGCTTTGATTAAATGAGTCAGGCTTTGACACAAAAGTGCAGTCCTAAATATGTAGATTGTGTGCAGTTCCCTTACCACTTCCACAGTAGTAAATGAGTTTTGGTAAACTTCTAGGGATAGTTGTTGTTGTCTAGAATCACACAGTGAGTCTGTGTGCATTTGGGAACCACTGTGAGAGAAGGATTGGGTAACATTGTGTATTTTCTGACAGATAACTCTTTTAAAACCGGTCATGTTGTCAAGTTTTAGTAGCATTAGAAGCTAGTCTTTGCGTATGCATTGATAAAATGGGTCAGGGTTTGACACTAAGGTGCAGTACCATGTACTATTCTCTACACTGTGGCAGAACTGAAAATTTAAAAGTTTTACCTAGTTACTGTCCTAGAAGTAGTCTGATGATTTAGTCAGTTTCTAAGTACTTATGATGTGAACCATTCATTACCAAATAGACTGCTTCAAATGTCTATGCAGTATGCATGTAGTGTTCTAACATACTATACACTTGTCTTTTACACCTTCAATTCCCTAGTCAGTATCCACACACTTCCAGGAAACACCCTGTCACTCCCTTTGCAGTCCTCTAGTGACCCATTCAGCCCCATGTACTAATCCATTCACTGTGCCAAAACCCAAACACTTATAAATTCACCAAGACACTCTCTTTCAAGTACTGTAATTATTCAGTCGCTGCCTAAGTATTCATGCACTGAGCCAGGCCTTAGCACATGGACTTCTTCAAAGCCCTATCCACTATGCATGCAGTCTTCTAACCACCTAGACACTTGTCTTTCACACTTTCAATTCCCTAGTCAGTATCCATACAGTCCAGCAAACATCCTGTCACTCCCTTTGCACTCTTCTAGTGACCCATTCAGTACCAAGTACTAATCTATTCCCTGCGCCAAAAGCCTACCACTTTTAAATTCACTCAGGCAGTCTTTTTGCTGTACTCTAATCATTCAGTCAGTACTCAAGTACTCATGCAGTGAGCCAGGCCTTATCACATAGACTGCTTCAAACGCCTATTCACTATGCATGTAGTCCTCTAACCACCTACACAGTTGTTTTTCACACCTTCAATTCCCTAGTCAGTATCCATACACTTCCGGGAAACACCCTGTCAATCCCTTTGCAGTCCTCTAGTGACCCATTCAGCACCATGTACTAATCCATTCACTGTGCCAAAACCCAAACACTCATACATTCACCAAGACACTCTCTTTGCAGTACTCTAATCATTCAGTCTGTGCCTAAGTAGACATGCACTGAGCCAGGCCTTAGCACATGGACTGTTTCAAACCCCTATCCACTATTCATGCACTCTTCTAACCACTTAGACACTTGTCTTTCAGACTTTCAATTCCCTAGTCAGTATCCATACCATCCAGCAAACATCCTGTGACTCCCTTTGCACTCCTCTAGTGACCCATTCAGTACCAAGTACTAATCCATTCCCTGCGCCAAAAGCCTACCACTTATGAATTCACCCAGGCACTCACCTTGCTGTAGTCTAATCATTCAGTCAGTACCCAAGTACTCATGCAGTGAGCCAGGCCTTAGCACATGGACTGCTTTAAATGCCTATCCAGTATGCATTCAGTCCTCTAATCAGCTACACAGTTGTCTTTCACACCTTCAATTCCCCAGTTAGTATTCATACACTTCTAGCAAACACCCTGTTACTCACCCAGTGTGTCTCCTTATAGTACTGTAATCATTCAGTCAGTTAGCATGTAGTCTTTTAGTGAAGTAGGCTTTAGGGCATGAACTGCTTCAAAGTAGTATGCACTATGCATGTAGTGTGTTAACCATCGTTACACTTGTGGTTCAGGGCTATAGTTTCTTAGTCAGTTTTTATATAAAATGTGTTTGTACAGTAATGGAATAGTGTAAATTTGAAAGTTATTAATATACATGTATTTGTGATTCTTTTTTACAGATACTGTTTTTCAACGTTAAAATAGAGAAATTATGCCAGAAAAAAAAAGAAAAAGAACAGAGACAGGAGGATTATTTGAAGAAACATCAACCACAAGTATTGAATGAACAAGATAATGTGGCTAAAAGGAAAAAATCTTCTGGTAAGATCACGGAGCAATTTATTTAAAATGTTTGTAGGAGCAAACAGAATGTAGATAATGCTGGAACTTCTGAGAATTTTTCAAGTAAGAAAAAAATTCAAAATAAGAGGAAAAGTAAAAAAGCAAATGTTCAGTCAAAGGTGATAAAGTATGGTAAAAGAAGGCAAAATCAGTATAAGGAATTACGCAAAAAAATATTTTACAAGAGAGTAGTGCATAATTTGCTGAACGATGTGAAGAAATATAAAAAGAGAGCTTTATTTTATAAAAAGAAGCATATTGAAAGCATTGTGGAAAAGGCTTTTGAAGTAAAAAGGAAACTGTTTATTTTAGTGTTAAACAGAATTCGATCACTAGATAAACCAATATATGTAATGAAGGCCAAAAGTAGGAGGAAAAGAGTTATCAATGAAAAATAAATTTGTGATGTTTTTTTGTACGTGTACGTGGAAATTGCTAAAAACAAGTCAGTGATTTGCTTAATGCCAACACTGCATGAGTGTTCAATATTCAACGAAGAATTATTAAAACTGGAAAATGAAGAAATTGTAAAAAATGGAAGCCATTGATAAAATACTGCATGAAGGAATCACTATTATTTTGACGGGTAAGTTGAGATCAAAACTGGATTGTTTAGAAAAAAAATATCTAAAACTGCTGGTTTAGAAAAGACACTATATGCGTGTGTAAACTGTCGGGTAATTTTAAGGCGTAATTTGGATGTAGAGAAAGGTTTAGTTAATGGTGCAATGGGCAAAGTGGTGGATTTTGTGAATTATCAGAAAAAAGAAGGAATTTAATTTTTAAAAATTAAATTTGATCAGATTGATGAAGTTAAAGAAATTGGTCGTTGTTCAGTTCATTTTTTGCTTGTTAAAGATTTATATGTCCATAAGAAACAATTTCCATTTTCTCTGGCATATGCAGTGACTATTCATAAATCTCAAGGATTAAGTGTAGACAGTGCATTGGTGAACATTGGATCTACCGTATTTAAAGAGGGTATGGCATATGTTGCTTTGTCGCGAGTCAGAACATTATCTGGTTTGTTTTTGATTGATTTTGATGAGACAAAGGTTACTGCAGATGCAAACTGTGTAAAAGAGTATAATAGGTTAAGAAGGGTGTATGCTCCAAATTTAGGTCAATATCCTGTATTTGAGAAGCGTGTGGTTGGTCGAAAAAGAAGGTTAGAGAATATCTGTTCTGAAGGTGTCAAGAAAAGAAAAGAACAAGATAATGTTGTGATTGCAGGTCAAAAGAAATTGGACACTGTTGGAGAGATTGTTGGTTATCAGTTTGAAAATAGTTCTGGTGTCAACTGCTATGCTAATGTAGTGGCCAATGTTGTTTTTTATCTTGAAGGTTTGCAAGAACAAATTATGGAGAATCGGCAAAAAAGATTTTGTTCTCTGTTGCATTCTGTTTATGAAAAATTGACAACAGATAGAAGTAAAATACAATCTGTTTCAGATGTTCGTAGTCTTTTGGATGTGTGTTCTGGTTCAACACAATTTACTCAAAATATCCAACAAGATGCTCAGGAAATTTTAATGTATATGCTTACCATTTTTGAAAATGAAGGTGTAGAAATAGAAAATATTTTTGCCCTTTCTTACAAAAGGGAACATTATTGTGAAAATTGCATGTATACATGTAACACCAATGTAGACACTGAGAGATTTCTGTATTTAACATTACCAGACTGTAAATCAGTGTCTTTCAATAAATTAGTGAAAGGTGTAATTCAAAACATGGAGTGTAGCCAATGTAAATCAGAAATGTTATCCACATTATTCTTAACAAAATATGGAAAATACATAATTTTAATGATGCAACGTTGTACAGCTGACGGAAGAAAGTTGGATACTTTAATAAAACAATTTGTAGCAGCACAACTATCAATATCAGGAAGGACTTTTGTAGCAATTGCAATAATTTTCCATGATGGTCCTTCCACCACATCTGGACATTACACTGCCTATCTAAAATGTGACAAAGGCCGGACACTTTGTAATGATGCCCAGTTGGTTTTCAAACGTTTGCCTAGTGAATTTCCAAATTCCTACCTAACATTTTTAAAGCCAAAGTTTTAGGAAGATAATTCACTCTCTGAGGAATTTATTATTATTATTTAATAGGACTACCATTGGACAATTTACAGAAAGAAGAAGTGTAAAAATACCATTTGGCCTCAAGGAAAGGTATATTTTTGAATTATGGACTTTTTGATGGTCATTTATTTGGTGATTATTTTAATGCGGTAACATTTACAGTTTATATAAATTAAAGTTATAAAATGTTGTAATCTGTAAGCATTTCATATATGTGTGATTTGTATTTTCTGGTATTTTACTGAGAATAGTATGTTGTTTTCTTTTTAACAATTCTGATTGTTTTTTTTTTACTACTGTTAAGTGATGAGTACGATTGAAATCACTATTTCTAGTGAAATTCAATATATTCTGAGAACAGCGAAAAAGGCAAACAAATTACTTTGTGGAAATTATGCTGTGTTATAAAAAATGTATTATTACATGTTATAATTTTTTTTTTCTTTACTTTCACAGATCCAAATTTTAAAACAAACAATTTATATGAATTTAGATTGCAATGAATATATGAAAAAAATGTATACCATTTTTTATTCCTATTAATGTGAAGGTAAGTTTAACTAAGTCTCAATATGCAGAATGACGAGGTCTGCAAGAAGCTACAAAGTTGAAACACGTTTCTAAAAACACTCTGTTTATACGTATGTAGGGCCCAATTCACAGAACTAACTTAAGACAAAATCCTAAACTTACTACCATTTTGGTATTCACAGAAGGCACTTACACATTTCGGTATTCACAGAAGGCACTTACTCATTTCGGTATTCACAGAAGTTAGGAGTCCTAACTTTAGGACTCCTAAATGCCTTCTGTGAATACCGAAAGCCTTAAAATTTGGATTTTTCTCAGTTTAGTAGTAGTATTGTTAGGACTCCTAAGTTTAGGACTCCTAAATGCCTTCTGTGAATACCGAAAGTCTTAAAATAAGGATTTTTCTCAATTTAGTAGTAGTAAAGTTAGGACTCCTAACTTTAGGACTCCTAAATGCCTTCTGTGAATACCGAAAGCCTTAAAATTAGGATTTTTCTCAGTTTAGTAGTAGTATAGTTAGGACTCCTAAGTTTAGGACTCCTAAACTGAGAAAAATCCTAATTTTAAGACTTTCGGTATTCACAGAAGGCATTTAGGAGTCCTAAACTTAGGACTCCTAACTTCTGTGAATACCGAAATGAGTAAGTGTCTTCTGTGAATACCAAAATGAGTAAGTACCTTCTGTGAATACGAAAATGGTAGTAAGTTTAGGATTTTGTCTTAAGTTAGTTCTGTGAATCGGGCCCGTAGTTTTCACATCTGACCATAATCAGATATCATGTGACCTGCAAAAAAAGAGATTTGAGGGGTTCATAATATTTCCCATTGTACCTATTGAAGGGCCGCAATCATTTCAATCATTCTTCTTTGAACATCTTTGTAGACAAAACTCTGCTTACCTTCTATCATTAGCAAGGAATTTTGAAACCGGAAATATGTCACTTTTTGTAACATAGTTATTGCGCAAGACACTCTTTCATATTTACAAAGAGAGGAAAAGGCACTCTGTGCACTTTTTATACTCCATGTAAATACAACCTCATCATATACACCACTTTGCGTTGAAAGGGTGTTCTATAAGTGTTGTTGTGCATGATTGCACTGAATACTCATAGAACAAGACACATGTCTAGATTTATCAGAAATCATGAATCTCGATATGAGTGTGAATGGTGCACCATTCTAAAATTGGTGTAGGAAAGCACAACAAAGAGAATTGTTTTAATTTCTCCACATTTTTATATCTTCAATGCATGCTAAAATGTTCAGCATACATTGAAGGAGAAAAATGCGTTTTCTGATTGTTTTTGTGCAGGAAGGTGTGTCTTCCTGCACAAAAACAAACAGCACATGAAACAGATATCCTTGCACTATGGTGCAAGGGTGCCTGTGTCACCACATGGCTGCAGTTTAAGCAGCCGTGCAGAGAGAAGCATAGATTTGCAACATATTTATGTACTTATGTTGCATCCCTGTGCTTCGGAAGTACTACAGCACACAGAGGTTACTGTGTGATGCTGCAGCACTTCCTCATAGTTCTGCACTTATACATTCACCATACGCTACTAATGCATTCATTCAGACAATTACGTACTACACATACATTCATCTAAACTTTCACACAACAAAGAAATTTAGCTCTTTTTTTAAACCAGGAAAGTTAGTTCTTAAAAGAACTTTTTTTTTCTTCTTTCTTCTTTTATAATTTTTATTGAGTTTTCTGAACAATTTTTAATTTTTTGGGGTTTTTCTGCAAAAACAAAAAACAAAAACAAAAATCAGGAGAAACCAAACAATGAACTTCAGGGAACAATAAAAAAATAAATAAAAAAAAACTAGCAAATGTGACTTTCTTGCTGGTGGCAGATCGGATCGATCGACTGCTCACAATAGCACAAAGTCGCATTGCACTTAGTGCAGAGTACTTTTAAAAATTGAAATTGAGGACGGATGTCCAAGGTTTGGGCTGATGGATGCACTCTTGATGTCCTCGGCTGCGATGAGGTGGAAGGCGCAGGAGCAGGAGTGTTTCACATCCGTCGGCACTCTTCTCGTGCAAGATTGTTTGGATGAAGGGTCCTCATGTGCTTCATCATACTTGCCGTGCCGCACGAGTATTTCTTGTTAGGATCCCTTTGCGACAGGACTCTTTTGCAAATCTTGCACGTGACCAAGGTGGAATTGGTCTTATTCTGCCCCTCGGGAAAAGTAAAACATTTCCACACCACTGAAGAAAAACGTTCTTTGAGTGGTGCCTCCTCCAAAAATTCATCCTCAGAAATATGAGGAGATGCAGGTGATGCCTGCAGCCCGGAAGCCATTTTTGGTTGAAAAACTTTAGAGCTAAGTGCAAACTTAGTCTAAAAAATCTTCTTCTCTCCAAAGAGATGGTGCTCTAAAGAAGGTCAAAGAAGAATGAATGAAATGGGTGGGGTCTTTCAATAGTTAGAAGAGGAAGTGTAATGAACCAATCAAATCTCTTTTTTTGCAGGTCACATGGGATCCGCGCACCCTTCACTTACGCAGCACGCACCCAGCGCGCATCCACGAAATTGAATTTAAAAAAATTATAGGATTACATGTAAAAGTATATTAGTTTTAAGACTAGTTTAGAGTTTGTCTTCAATTAATATTCACATGAAATACATATATATATGTTTTTTTAAATGTTAAATATTTTGTGGGATCCGCGCACCTACTGCGTCATAGACGCAGATGACGCATCGCTGAAGCGCGTAAACGTCGCGTTACGTACATCGAACATGTCGCGTATAGGCTGGGAGTCGCATACCGGTCGCATTGCAATCGCGCACTAAACACATACCCAATGCATACCATGCGCGGATGCTACCACGTAGGATCGAGAACGGTGCGCTTAGGGTGCGCGGATCCAAAAACATTGAAAAAATATATATACAATTAAGTTTTGAACATATAGTTAAAAAAATATGTTTGAAAAACCCATTAAGTTCAAATAATATTTTGTAATTTTTAAAAGAATTAATTGAAAAAATAAGTTTAAAAAATGGTGATAAAAAAGTATTTTAAAAAAAACTTAATTAATGAAATTGACACACTGAATTTGAAAAATATACAAATCCAATCAAAATCATTAAACATGATATCTTCAGAGATAAGTTATAGATAGGAATTAGCATTTAAAACACCTTTGAAATTCACTGAAAAAACCATAGGTCTCATGCACGTTATAGTTAGGAATTGGCATTTAAAAAACCTTAGAAATTCACTGAAAAAACCATAGGTTTCAAGGGTGTTATAGTTAGCTGGACATTTCCCTCATACAAAACCCTAGAAATTCCCCTGTTATAGTTAGTTCAGCTAACTATAACTCGCGCCCCCGCAATGCACTGCTGATGACGTCACATATTACATCACTCATGACATGGTCAGTGACATCACTGATGACATCTCAAATGACATCACTTATGACATCACTGATGACATCATTCATGTGATAAATTACTGCATCTTCTCACACCCTAATTTAACCGTTGATACACCAACTCAAAATTTCAGACGTCCATTCTGAAAACCATAGATACTCCAATACCAATAACTACATACCCACTCATTAACTCTTAGGTCTACATACACCTCCACTCACTCACCTGTACAGTCACTCATACTTACAGTCATTCCGTACAAGACTATCATATGCATTTATACACCTACATAGACACTCACACACCACCAATCATCCATAGAGGTACTCTCACACCTAGTTAGTCATGCAAATAATTAATCACACTCCCATTTACTCACCTATGCAGTTATACACACTGAAGTTCACTTACTCATAAAAATAGTACCACATTCTTATGCTCTTATACAATCATTGATACAAGCACACACTCATCCATACAGCCACGCTCACATTCACACACTCTCACATATACCCACTTATATACTCTTACACGCATATATACTGCCTTTCACAGATGTAGTTACTGACACATGTACAGCTGAGATATACATTCAATGCCTAACACACCCATACATGCACTCACTCAACCATACAGTTCATCACAGATGCACTCTTAAAACCATGCACCCATAGAATAACCCAGTCACACATCTATGCACAGAGTCACACACACCCTACCCACACAAACACTCAGGCACCCATACAGATACTCAGACAACCAATCAATAACCCATATAGACACTGACATAGCTATTCACAAAACCATGCAGCCACTTATACACCAACAGACAGACACATACAGACCTTCACACAGTTTAGTCACTAGTCTGCAGTAAGATACATTTAATGACTCACTTATAGAGTCAGTTACGCACCTAGAAAATCCTCCATTCACACACTTGTACACCCACTCATTCTTCCACAGGCCTTTCACTATAAATGTATAAAACATATTTAAACTTTACAGAAACACACAGTCACTGGATGGCGTCATCAGTGATGTCATCAATGATGTCATTTGAGATGTCATCAGTGATGTCATCAGTGATGTCACTGCCCATGTCTTGAGTGATGTAATATGTGACGTCATCAGCAGTGCATTGCGGGGGCGCGAGTTATTGTTAGCTGAACTAACTATAACAGGGGAATTTCTAGGGTTTTGTATGAGGGAAATGTCCGGTTAACTATAACACCCCTGAAACCTATGGTTTTTTCAGTGAATTTCTAAGGTTTTTTAAATGCCAATTCCTAACTATAATGCCCCTGAAACCTTTGGTTTTTTCAGTGAATATATATATATGCATGAATATGTATATATGCATATATATTAACTACTGGCGGTCGCCAGTAGATACTTACAGTTAGGACCTAGTTTCCAAAGGAAAAGCGTTTTTTCTTCTCCCAATAACTTTGGCGCCGGTTGACGAATCTTCACGAAAGTTTCAAAACTTATGGCCCGCTCCGGTCAGCTCCTATCCTGAAAGTTTCGAGGTGATTCGCCAAGTGGGGGCTGAGAAAAAAAAGGGGTCCCAAAACGTGTTTTCTCCTTGTTAATTCCCAACGGAAACTTTAGACACGACTACAGCCCGAACTGCTGAACAGAATTAGACCAAATTTGGCAAAAAGGTAGCTCTTCGTTCAGAAAGAGACCTTTTCTAAATGGTGTAAATCCGTTCAGTAGTTCCTGTGAAATAAAAAAATAGAGTTCAAAAAATCAATTTCCCATAGGAATCTTTAGACAGTGTTACAGCTGAAACTGTGAACAGAATTACACCAAATTTGGCAAAAAGGTAGTGCTTGGTTCATAAAGCGACCTTTTTTTAACTGCTGTAAATCCATTCAGTAGTTTTCGAGATATTAAAGGAAAAAAAACATTATATATCTGGGTAGGACGTAACTACTCAAGCACAAGCTCAGCTCTAATTGGCTGCCAACACTTCAATCCAGGAAGTGTTGGCAGCCATCTTGGTGCAATGCTTTTTAGGTCTCGCCTAGAGATGCAACACATGTGCTGCCCACTGCACAAACACCACTGCACTGCCATAAACCCTAAAACACTACCCCCAGCACAACCCCCTATACTGCACGAACATCACTGCACTGCCTAAACCCTGAAACACTACCCCAGCATGGCCCCCTACACTGCCCGAACACCACTGCACTGCCCTAAACCCTGAAACACTACCCCCAGCACGATCCCCTACACTGTCCGAACTCCGCTGCACTGCCCTAATCCCTGAAACACCACCCCAATACGACCCCCTACACTGCCCGAATACCACTGCAGTGCCCTAAACCCTGAAACACCATCCCCAGCACGACCCCCTCCACTGCCCGAATACCACTGCACTGCTCTAAACCCTGAAACACCACCCCCAGCACGACCCCCTACACTGCCCGAACACCACTGCACTGCCCTAAACCCTGAAACACCACCCCAAGCAAAACCCCCTACACTGCCCAAACACCACTGCACTGCCCTAAACCCTGAAACATCACCCCCAGCAAAACCCCCTACACTGCCCAAACACCACTGCCCTAAACCCTAACACACCACCCCCAGCAAGACCCCCTATACTGCCTGAACACCACTGCACTGCCCTAAACCCTGAAACACCACCCCCAGCATGACCCCCTACACTGCCCGAACACCCCTCCTCTGCCCAAAACCCTGAAACACCACCCCCAGCACGACCCCCTACACTGCCCAAACACCATTGCCCTAAACCCTGAAAAACCACCCCCGCAAGACTCCCTACACTGCCTAAACACCAGTGCCCTAACTCTAAAACACTACCCCAGCATGACCCCATACACTGCACGAACATTACTGCACTGCCTAAACCCTGAAACACTACCCCCAGCATGACCCCTACACTGCCCGAACACCACTGCACTGCCCTAATCCCTGAAACACCACCCCAACACGACCCCCTACACTGCCCGAACACCACTGCACTGCCCTAAACCCTGAAACACCACCCCCAGCATGACCCCTACACTGCCCGAACACCACTGCACTGCCCTAAACCCTGAAACACCACCCCCAGCAAGACCCCCTACATAGCCCGAACACCACTGCACTGCCTTAAACCCTGAAACACCACCCCCGCATGACCCCCTACAATGCCTGAACACCACTGCACTGCCCTAAACCCTGAAACACCAGCCCCAGCAAGACACCCTACACTGCCCAAACACCACTGCACTGCCCTAAACCCTGAAACACTGCCCCCAGCAAGGCCCCCTACACTGCCCGAACACCACTGCACTGCCCAAAACCCTGAGACACCGCCGCCAGCACGACCCCCTACACTGCCCGAACACTACTGTACTGCCCTAAACACTGGAACACCGCCCCCAGCAAGACCCCTTACACTGCCCTAAACCCTGAAACACCACCCCCAGCACGACCCCTACACTGGCCAAACACCACTGCACTGCCCTAAACCCTAAAACACTACTGCAAGCAAGACCCCCTACACTGCCCGAACATGACTGCACTGCCCTAAACCCTGAAACACTACCCCCAGCATGACCCCCTACACTGCCCAAACACCCCTGCACTGCCCTAAACCCTGAAACACCAGCCCCAGCACAACGCCGTACACTGCCCGAACACTACTGCACTGCCCTAAACCCTGAAACACCAGCACCAGAACGACCCCCTACACTGCCCGAACACCACTGCACTACCCTAAACCCTGAAACACCACCCCCAGCAAGATCCCCTACACTGCCCAAACACCACTGCCCTAAACCCTGAAACACCACCCCCAGCATGACCCCCTACATAGCCCAAACACCCCTGCACTGCCCTAAACCCTGAAACACCAGCCCCAGCACAACCCCGTACACTGCCCGAACACTACTGCACTGCCCTAAACCCTGAAACACCACCCCCGCACGACTCCCTACAATGCTCGAACACCACTGCACTGCCCTAAACCCTGAAACACCACCCCCGCACGACCCCCTACACTGCCCGAACACCACTGCACTGCCCTAAACCATGAATCACCAGCCCCAGCCTGACCCCCTACACTGCCAGAACACCACTGCACTGCCCTAAACCCTGAAACACCAGCCCCAGCACGACCCCCTACACTGCTCGAACACCTCTGCACTGCCCTAAACCCTGAAACACCAGCCCCAGCATGACCCCTTCACTGTCCGAACACCACTGCACTGCCCTAAACCCTGAAACACCGCCCCCTGCAAGACCCCCTACACTGCACGAACACCACTGCACTGCCCTTAACCCTGAAACACCGCCCCCAGCAAGACCCCCTACACTGCCCAAACACCACTGTACTGCCCTAAACCCTGAAACACCACCCCCAGCAAGACCCCCTACACTGCCCTAAAGCCTGAAACACCACCCCCAGCACGACCCCCTACACTGCCCAAACACCCCTGCACTGCCCTAAACCCTAAAACAGTACCGCAAGCAAGACCCCCTACACTGCCCGAACATGACTGCACTGCCCTAAACCCTGAAACACCACCCCCAGCATGACCCCCTACACTGCCCAAACACCCCTGCACTGCCCTAAACCCTGAAACACCAGCCCCAGCACAACCGCGTACACTGCCCGAACACTACTGCACTGCCCTAAACCCTGAAACACCAGCACCAGAATGACCACCTCCACTGCCCGAACACCACTGCACTGCCCTAAACCCTGAAACACCAGCCCCAGCATGACCCCCTTCACTGCCCAAACACCACTGCACTGCCCTAAACCCTGAAACACCACCCCCAGCAAGACCCCCTACACTGCCCGAACACCACTGCACCGCCCTAAAACCTGAAACACCAGCCCCAGCGAGAAACTCTACACTGTCCGAACACCACTGCATTGCCCTAAACCCTGAAACACCGCCCCCTGCAAGACCCCCTACACTGCACAAACACCACTGCACTGCCCTAAACCCTGAAACACCGCCCCCAGCAAGACCCCCTACACTGCCCGAACACCACTGTACTGCCCTAAACCCTGAAACACCGCCCCCAGCAAGACCCCCTACACTGCCCTAAAGCCTGAAACACCAACCCCAGCACGACCCCCTACACTGCCCAAACACCCCTGCACTGCCCTAAACCCTAAAACACTACCGCAAGCAAGACCCCCTACACTGCTCGAACACGACTGCACAGCCCTAAACCCTGAAACACCACCCCCAGCACAACCCCCTACACTGCCTATACACCACTGCACTGCCCTAAACCCTGAAACACCAGCCCCAGCACGACCCCATACACTGCCCGAACACCACTGCACTGGCCTAAACCCTGAAACACCAGCCCCAGTAAGACCACCTGCACTGTCCGAATACCACTGCCCTAAACCGTGAAACACCACCCCCGCAAGACCCCCTACACTGCCCGAACACCACTGCACTGCCCTAAACCCTGAAACACCATCCCCCGCATGACTCCCTACAATGCTCGAACACCACTGCACTGCCCTAAACCCTGAAACACCACCCCCGCATGACCCCCTACACTGCCCGAACACCACTGCACTGCCATAAACCATGAATCACCAGCCCCAGCCTGACCCCCTACACTGCCAGAACACCACTGCACTGCCCTAAACCCTGAAACACCATCCCCAGCAAGACCCCCTACACTGCCCGAACACCACTGAACTGCCCTAAATCCTGAAACACAAGCCCCAGCAATATACCCTATACTGCCCTAACACCACTGCACTGCCCTAAACCCTGAAACACTGCCCCAGCAAGACCCCCTACACTGCCCAAACACCACTGCACTGCCCAAAACCCTGAGACACCACCCCAGCAAGACCCCCTACACTGCCCGAACACCACTGTACTGCCCTAAACCCTGAAACACCGCCCCCAGCACAACCCCCTACACTGCCCAAACACCACTGCACTGCCCTAAACCCTAAAACACTACTGCAAGCAAGACCCCCTACACTGCCCGAACATGACTGCACTGCCCTAAACCCTGAAACACCACCCCCAGCATGAACCCCTACACTGCCCAAACACCCCTGCACTGCCCTAAACCCTGAAACACCAGCCCCAGCACAACGCCGTACACTGCCCGAACACTACTGCACTGCCCTAAACCCTGAAACACCAGCACCAGAACGACCCCCTACACTGCCCGAACACCACTGCACTGCCCTAAACCCTGAAACACCACCCCCAGCAAGATCCCCTACACTGCCCAAACACCACTGCCCTAAACCCTGAAACACCACCCCCAGCATGACCCCCTACACTGCCCAAACACCCCTGCACTGCCCTAAACCCTGAAACACCAGCCCCAGCAAGACACTCTACACTGTCCGAACACCACTGCACTGCCCTAAACCCTGAAACACCGCCCCCTGCAAGACCCCCTACACTGCACGAACACCACTGCACTGCCCTAAACCCTGAAACACAGCCCCCAGCAAGACCCCCTACACTGCCCAAACACCACTGTACTGCCCTAAACCCTGAAACACCACCCCCAGCAAGACCCCCTACACTGCCCTAAAGCCTGAAACACCACCCCCAGCACGACCCCCTACACTGCCCAAACACCCCTGCACTGCCCTAAACCCTAAAACAGTACCGCAAGCAAGACCCCCTACACTGCCCGAACATGACTGCACTGCCCTAAACCCTGAAACACCACCCCCAGCATGACCCCCTACACTGCCCAAACACCCCTGCACTGCCCTAAACCCTGAAACACCAGCCCCAGCACAACCGCGTACACTGCCCGAACACTACTGCACTGCCCTAAACCCTGAAACACCAGCACCAGAATGACCACCTCCACTGCCCGAACACCACTGCACTGCCCTAAACCCTGAAACACCAGCCCCAGCACGACCCCCTACACTGCTCGAACACCACTGCACTGCCCTAAACCCTGAAACACCAGCCCCAGCATGACCCCCTTCACTGCCCAAACACCACTGCACTGACCTAAACCCTGAAACACCACCCCCAGCAAGACCCCCTACACTGCCCGAACACCACTGCACCGCCCTAAAACCTGAAACACCAGCCCCAGCGAGACACTCTACACTGTCCGAACACCACTGCATTGCCTTAAACCCTGAAACACCGCCCCCTGCAAGACCCCCTACACTGCACAAATACCACTGCACTGCCCTAAACCCTGAAACACCGCCCCCAGCAAGACCCCCTACACTGCCCGAACACCACTGTACTGCCCTAAACCCTGAAACACCGCCCCCAGCAAGACCCCCTACACTGCCCTAAAGCCTGAAACACCAACCCCAGCACGACCCCCTACACTGCCCAAACACCCCTGCACTGCCCTAAACCCTAAAACACTACCGCAAGCAAGACCCCCTACACTGCTCGAACACGACTGCACAGCCCTAAACCCTGAAACACCACCCCCAGCACAACCCCCTACACTGCCTATACACCACTGCACTGCCCTAAACCCTGAAACACCAGCCCCAGCACGACCCCATACACTGCCCGAACACCACTGCACTGGCCTAAACCCTGAAACACCAGCCCAAGTAAGACCACCTGCACTGTCCGAATACCACTGCCCTAAACCGTGAAACACCACCCCCGCAAGACCCCCACACTGCCCGAACACCACTGCACTGCCCTAAACCCTGAAACACCATCCCCCGCATGACTCCCTACAATGCTCGAACACCACTGCACTGCCCTAAACCCTGAAACACCACCCCCGCACGACCCCCTACACTGCCCGAACACCACTGCACTGCCCTAAACCATGAATCACCAGCCCCAGCCTGACCCCCTACACTGCCAGAACACCACTGCACTGCCCTAAACCCTGAAACACCATCCCCAGCAAGACCCCCTACACTGCCCGAACACCACTGAACTGCCCTAAATCCTGAAACACAAGCCCCAGCAATACACCCTACACTGCCCTAACACCACTGCACTGCCCTAAACCCTGAAACACTGCCCCAGCAAGACCCCCTACACTGCCCAAACACCACTGCACTGCCCAAAACCCTGAGACACCACCCCAGCAAGACCCCCTACACTGCCCGAACACCACTGTACTGCCCTAAACCCTGAAACACCGCCCCCAGCACGGCCCCTACACTGCCCAAACACCACTGCACTGCCCTAAACCCTAAAACACTACTGCAAGCAAGACCCCCTACACTGCCCGAACATGACTGCACTGCCCTAAACCCTGAAACACCACCCCTAGCATGAACCCCTACACTGCCCAAACACCCCTGCACTGCCCTAAACCCTGAAACACCAGCCCCAGCACAACGCCGTACACTGCCCGAACACTACTGCTCTGCCCTAAACCCTGAAACACCAGCACCAGAACGACCCCCTACACTGCCCGAACACCACTGCACTGCCCTAAACCCTGAAACACCACCCCCAGCAAGATCCCCTACACTGCCCAAACACCACTGCCCTAAACCCTGAAACACCACCCCCAGCATGACCCCCTACACTGCCCAAACACCCCTGCACTGCCCTAAACCCTGAAACACCAGCCCCAGCACAACCCCGTACACTGCCCGAACACTACTGCACTGCCCTAAACCCTGAAACACCAGCACCAGAACGACCCCCTACACTGCCCGAACACCACTGCACTGCCCTAAACCCTGAAACACCACCCCCAGCAAGATCCCCTACACTGCCCAAACACCACTGCCCTAAACCCTGAAACACCACCCCCAGCATGACCCCCTACATTGCCCAAACACCCTGAAACCCTGAAGCACTGCCCTAAACCCTGAAACACCAGCCCCAGCACAACCCCGTACACTGCCCGAACACTACTGCACTGCCCTAAACCCTGAAACACCACCCCCGCACGACTCCCTCCAATGCTCAAACACCACTGCACTGTCCTAAACCCTGAAACACCACCCCCGCATGACCCCCTACACTGCTCGAACACCACTGCACTGCCCTAAACCATGAATCACCAGCCCCAGCCTGACCCCCTACACTGCCAGAACACCACTGCACTGCCCTAAACCCTGAAACACCAGCCCCAGCACGACCCCCTACACTGCTCGAACACCACTGCACTGCCCTAAACCCTGAAACACCAGCCCCAGCATGACCCCTTCACTGCCCAAACACCACTGCACTGCCCTAAACCCTGAAACACCACCCCCAGCAAGACCCCCTACACTGCCCGAACACCACTGCACTGCCCTAAAACCTTAAACACCAGCCCCAGCAAGACACTCTACACTGTCAGAACACAACTGCATTGCCCTAAACCCTGAAACACCGCCCCCTGCAAGACCCCCTACACTGCACGAACACCACTGCACTGCCCTAAACCCTGAAACACCACCCCCAGCAAGACCCCCTACACTGCCCAAACACCACTGTACTGCCCTAAACCCTGAAACACCGCCCCCAGCAAGACCCCCTACACTGCCCTAAAGCCTGAAACACCACCCCCAGCACGACCCCCTACACTGCCCAAACACCCCTGCACTGCCCTAAACCCTAAAACACTACCGCAAGCAAGACCCCCTACACTGCCCAAACACCCCTGCACTGCCCTAAACCCTGAAACACCACCCCCAGCACAACCCCCTACACTGCCCAAACACCCCTGCACTGCCCTAAACCCTAAAACAGTACCGCAAGCAAGACCCCCTACACTGCCCGAACATGACTGCACTGCCCTAAACCCTGAAACACCACCCCCAGCATGACCCCCTACACTGCCCAAACACCCCTGCACTGCACTAAACCCTGAAACACCAGCCCCAGCACAACCGCGTACACTGCCCGAACACTACTGCACTGCCCTAAACCCTGAAACACCAGCACCAGAATGACGACCTCCACTGCCCGAACACCACTGCACTGCCCTAAACCCTGAAACACCAGCCCCAGCACGACCCCCTACACTGCTCGAACACCACTGCACTGCCCTAAACCCTGAAACACCAGCCCCAGCATGACCCCCTTCACTGCCCAAACACCACTGCACTGCCCTAAACCCTGAAACACCACCCCCAGCAAGACCCCCTACACTGCCCGAACACCACTGCACCGCCCTAAAACCTGAAACACCAGCCCCAGCAAGACACTCTACACTGTCCGAACACCACTGCATTGCCCTAAACCCTGAAACACCGCCCCCTGCAAGACCCCCTACACTGCACAAACACCACTGCACTGCCCTAAATCCTGAAACATTGCCCCCAGCAAGACCCCCTACACTGCCCGAACACCACTGTACTGCCCTAAACCCTGAAACACCGCCCCCAGCAAGACCCCCTACACTGCCCTAAAGCCTGAAACACCAACCCCAGCACGACCCCCTACACTGCCCAAACACCCCTGCACTGCCCTAAACCCTAAAACACTACCGCAAGCAAGACCCCCTACACTGCTCGAACACGACTGCACAGCCCTAAACCCTGAAACACCACCCCCAGCACAACCCCCTACACTGCCTATACACCACTGCACTGCCCCAAACCCTGAAACACCAGCCCCAGCACGACCCCATACACTGCCCGAACACCACTGCACTGGCCTAAACCCTGAAACACCAGCCCCAGTAAGACCACCTGCACTGTCCGAATACCACTGCCCTAAACCGTGAAACACCACCCCCGCAAGACCCCCTACACTGCCCGAACACCACTGCACTGCCCTAAACCCTGAAACACCATCCCCCGCATGACTCCCTACAATGCTCGAACACCACTGCACTGCCCTAAACCCTGAAACACCACCCCCGCACGACCCCCTACACTGCCCGAACACCACTGCACTGCCCTAAACCATGAATCACCAGCCCCAGCCTGACCCCCTACACTGCCAGAACACCACTGCACTGCCTTAAACCCTGAAACACCATCCCCAGCAAGACCCCCTACACTGCCCGAACACCACTGAACTGCCCTAAATCCTGAAACACAAGCCCCAGCAATACACCCTACACTGCCCTAACACCACTGCACTGCCCTAAACCCTGAAACACTGCCCCAGCAAGACCCCCTACACTGCCCAAACACCACTGCACTGCCCAAAACCCTGAGACACCACCCCAGCAAGACCCCCTACACTGCCCGAACACCACTGTACTGCCCTAAACCCTGAAACACCGCCCCCAGCACGACCCCCTACACTGCCCAAACACCACTGCACTGCCCTAAACCCTAAAACACTACTGCAAGCAAGACCCCCAACACTGCCCGAACATGACTGCACTGCCCTAAACCCTGAAACACCACCCCCAGCATGAACCCCTACACTGCCCAAACACCCCTGCACTGCCCTAAACCCTGAAACACCAGCCCCAGCACAACGCCGTACACTGCCCGAACACTACTGCACTGCCCTAAACCCTGAAACACCAGCACCAGAACGACCCCCTACACTGCCCGAACACCACTGCACTGCCCTAAACCCTGAAACACCACCCCCAGCAAGATCCCCTACACTGCCCAAACACCACTGCCCTAAACCCTGAAACACCACCCTAAGCATGACCCCCTACACTGCCCAAACACCCCTGCACTGCCCTAAACCCTGAAACACCAGCCCCAGCATAACCCCGTACACTGCCCGAACACTACTGCACTGCCCTAAACCCTGAAACACCAGCACCAGAACGACCCCCTACACTGCCCGAACACCACTGCACTGCCCTAAACCCTGAAACACCACCCCCAGCAAGATCCCCTACACTGCCCAAACACCACTGCCCTAAACCCTGAAACACCACCCCCAGCATGACCCCCTACATTGCCCAAACACCCTGAAACCCTGAAGCACTGCCCTAAACCCTGAAACACCAGCCCCAGCACAACCCCGTACACTGCCCGAACACTACTGCACTGCCCTAAACCCTGAAACACCACCCCCGCACGACTCCCTACAATGCTCAAACACCACTGCACTGCCCTAAACCCTGAAACACCACCCCCGCACGACCCCCTACACTGCTCAAACACCACTGCACTGCCCTAAACCATGAATCACCAGCCCCAGCCTGACCCCCTACACTGCCAGAACACCACTGCACTGCCCTAAACCCTGAAACACCAGCCCCAGCACGACCCCCTACACTGCTCGAACACCACTGCACTGCCCTAAACCCTGAAACACCAGCCCCAGCATGACCCCTTCACTGCCCAAACACCACTGCACTGCCCTAAACCCTGAAACACCACCCCCAGCAAGACCCCCTACACTGCCCGAACACCACTGCACTGCCCTAAAACCTTAAACACCAGCCCCAGCACGACCCCCTACACTGCCCAAACACCCCTGCACTGCCCTAAACCCTAAAACACTACCACAAGCAAGACCCCCTACACTGCCCAAACACCCCTGCACTGCCCTAAACCCTGAAACACCAGCCCCAGCACAACCGCGTACACTGCCCGAACACTACTGCACTGCCCTAAACCCTGAAACACCAGCACCAGAATGACCACCCACACTGCCCGAACACCACTGCACTGCCCTAAACCCTGAAACACCAGCCCCAGCACGACCCCCCACACTGCTCGAACACCACTGCACTGCCCTAAACCCTGAAACACCAGCCCCAGCATGACCCCCTTCACTGCCCAAACACCACTGCACTGCCCTAAACCCTGAAACACCACCCCCAGCAAGACCCCCTACACTGCCCGAACACAACTGCACCGCCCTAAAACCTGAAACACCAGCCCCAGTGAGACACTCTACACTGTCCGAACACCACTGCATTGCCCTAAACCCTGAAACACCGCCCCCTGCAAGACCCCCTACACTGCACAAACACCACTGCACTGCCCTAAACCCTGAAACACCGCCCCCAGCAAGACCCCCTACACTGCCCGAACACCACTGTACTGCCCTAAACCCTGAAACACCGCCCCCAGCAAGACCCCCTACACTGCCCTAAAGCCTGAAACACCAACCCCAGCACGACCCCCTACACTGCCCAAACACCCCTGCACTGCCCTAAACCCTAAAACACTACCGCAAGCAAGACCCCCTACACTGCTCGAACACAACTGCACAGCCCTAAACCCTGAACCACCACCCCCAGCACAACCCCCTACACTGCCCATACACCACTGCACTGCCCTAAACCATGAAACACCAGCCCCAGCACGACCCCATACACTGCCCGAACACCACTACACTGGCCTAAACCCTGAAACACCAGCCCCAGTAAGACCACCTGCACTGTCCGAATACCACTATCCTAAACCGTGAAACACCACCCCCGCAAGACCCCGTACACTGCCCGAACACCACTGCACTGCTCTAAACCCTGAAACACCATCCCCCGCATGACTCCCTACAATGCTCGAACACCACTGCACTGCCCTAAACCCTGAAACACGACCCCCTACACTGCCCAAACACCACTGCACTGCCCTAAACCATGAATCACCAGCCCCAGCCTGACCCCCTACACTGCCAGAACACCACTGCACTGCCCTAAACCCTGAAAGACCATCCCCAGCAAGACCCCCTACACTGCCCGAACACCACTGAACTGCCCTAAATCCTGAAACACCAGCCCCAGCAAGACACCCTACACTGCCCTAACACCACTGCACTGCCCTAAACCCTGAAACACTGCCCCCAGCAAGACCCCCTACACTGCCCGAACACCACTGCACTGCCCAAAACCCTGAGACACCGCCCCAGCAAGACCCCCTACACTGCCCGAACACCACTGTACTGCCCTAAACCCTGAAACACCGCCCCCAGCACGACCCCCTACACTGCCCAAACACCCCTGCACTGCCCGAAACCCTAAAACACTACTGCAAGCAAGACCCCCTACACTGCCCGAACATGACTGCACTGCCCTAAACCCTGAAACACCACCCCCAGCATGACCCCCTACACTGCCCAAACACCCCTGCACTGCCCTAAACCCTGAAACACCAGCCCCAGCACAATGCCGTACACTGCCCGAACACTACTGCACTGCCCTAAACCCTGAAACACCAGCACCAGAACGACCCCCTACACTGCCCGAACACCACTGTACTGCCCTAAACCCTGAAACACCACCCCCAGCAAGATCCCCTACACTGCCCAAAAACCACTGCCCTAAACCCTGAAACACCACCCCCAGCATGACCCCCTACACTGCCCAAACACCCCTGCACTGCCCTAAACCCTGAAACACCAGCACCAGCACAACCCCGTACACTGCCCGAACACTACTGCACTGCCCTAAACCCTGAAACACCAGCACCAGAACAACCCCCTACACTGCCCGAACACCACTGCACTGCCCTAAACCCTGAAACACCAGCCCCAGCACGACCCCCTACACTGCTCGAACACCACTGCACTGCCCTAAACCCTGAAACACCAGCCCCAGCATGACCCCCTTCACTGCCCAAACACCTCTGCACTGCCCTAAACCCTGAAACACCACCCCCAGCAAGACCCCCTACACTGCCCGAACACCACTGCACTGCTCTAAAACCTGAAACACCAGCCCCAGCAAGACACTCTACACTGTCCGAACACCACTGCACTGCCCTAAACCCTGAAACACTGCCCCCTGCAAGACCCCCTACACTGCACGAACACCACTGCACTGCCCTAAACCCTGAAACACCGCCCCAGCAAGACCCCCTACACTGCCCAAACACCACTGTACTGCCCTAAACCCTGAAACACCGCCCCCAGCACGACCCCCTACACTGCCCTAAAGCCTGAAACACCACCCCCAGCACAACCCCCTACACTGCCCAAACACCCCTGCACTGCCCTAAACCCTAAAACACTACCGCAAGCAAGACCCCCTACACTGCTTGAACATGACTGCACTGCCCTAAACCCTGAAACACCACCCCCAGCATGACCCCCTACACTGCCCAAACACCCCTGCACTGCCCTAAACCCTGAAACACCAGCCCCAGCACAACCGCGTACACTGCCCGAACACTACTGCACTGCCCAAAACCCTGAAACACCAGCACCAGAATGACCACCTACACTGCCCGAACACCACTGCACTGCCCTAAACCCTGAAACACCACCCCCAGCACGACCCCCTACACTGCTCGAACACCACTGCACTGCCCTAAACCCTGAAACACCAGCCCCAGCATGACCCCCTTCACTGCCCAAACACCACTGCACTGCCCTAAACCCTGAAACACCACCCCCAGCAAGACCCCCTACACTGCCCGAACACCACTGCACCGCCCTAAAACCTGAAACACCAGCCTCAGCGAGACACTCTACACTGTCCGAACACCACTGCATTGCCCTAAACCCTGAAACACCGCCCCCTGCAAGACCCCTACACTGCACGAACACCACTGCACTGCCCTAAACCCTGAAACACCGCCCCCAGCAAGACCCCCTACACTGCCTGAACACCACTGTACTGCCCTAAACCCTGAAACACCGCCCCCAGCAAGACCCCCTACACTGCCCTAAAGCCTGAAACACCAACCCCAGCACGACCCCCTACACTGCCCAAACACCCCTGCACCGCCCTAAACCCTAAAACACTACCGCAAGCAAGACCCCCTACACTGCTCGAACACGACTGCTCTGCCCTAAACCCTGAAACACCACCCCCAGCACAACCCCCTACACTGCCCATACACCACTGCACTGCCCTAAACCCTGAAACACCAGCCCCAGCACGACCCCATACACTGCCCGAACACCACTGCACTGGCCTAAACCCTGAAACACCAGCCCCAGTAAGACCACCTGCACTGTCCGAATACCACTGCCCTAAACCGTGAAACACCAGCCCCAGTAAGACCCCCTGCACTGCCCGAATACCACTGCCCTAAACCCTGAAACACCACCCCCGCAAGACCCCCTACACTGCCTGAACACCACTGCCCTAAACCCTAAAACTCTACCCCAGCATGACCCCCTACACTGCACGAACATCACTGCACTGCCTAAACCCTGAAACACAACCCGAGCACTGACCCCTACACTGCCCAAACACCACTGCACTGCACTGCCCTAAACGATGAAACACTACCCCCAGCATGACCCCTACACTGCCCGAACACCACTGCACTGCCCTAATACCTGAAAAACCACCCCAACACGACCCCCTATACTGCCCGAACACCACTGCACTGCCCTAAACCCTGAAACACCAGCCCCAGTAGGACCCCCTGCACTGCCCAAACACCACTGCACTGCCCTAAACCCTGAAACACCACCCCCAGCACGACCCCCTACACTGCCCGAACATAACTGCACTGCCCTAAACACTGAAACACCACCCCCAGCAAGTCCCCCTACACTGCCCAAACACCACTGCACTGCCCTAAACCCTTAAACACCACCCCCGCATGACCCCCTACAATGCCCGAACACCACTGCACTGCCCTAAACCCTGAAACACCACCCCGCACGACCCCTACACTGCCTGAACACCACTGCACTGCCCTAAACCCTGTAACACCACCCCCGAATGACCCCCTACACTGCCTGAACACCACTGCACAGCCCTAAATCCTGAAACACCACCCCCAGCAAGACCCCCCACACTGCCAGAACACCACTGCACTGCCCTAAACCCTGAAACACCACCCCCAGCACGACCCCCTACACTGCCCGAACACCACTGCACTGTCCTAAACCCTGAAACACCAGCCCCAGCAAGACCCCTACACTGCCCGAACACCACTGCACTGTCCTAAACCCTGAAACACCACCCCCAGCAAGACCCCCTACACTGCCCGAACACCACTGCACTGCCCTAAACCCTGAAACACCCCCCCCCCGCACGACCCCCTACACTGCCCGAACACCACTGCACTGCCCTAAACCCTGAATCACCAGCCCCAGCAAGACCTCCTACACTGCCCGATCACCACTGTACTGCCCTAAACCCTGAAACACCAGACCCAGCATGACCCCCTACATTGCCCAAACACCACTACACTGCCCTAAACCCTGAAACACCACCCCCAGCAAGACCCCCTACACTGCCTGAAAACCACTGCACTGCCCTAAAACCTGAAACACCAGCCCCAGCAAGACACCCTACACTGCCTGAACACCACTGCACTGCCGTAAACCCTGAAACACCGCCCCCGGCGAGACCCTCTACACTGCCCGAACACCACTGCACTGCCCTAAACCCTGAAACACTGCCCCCAGCAAGACCCTCTACACTGGCCGAACACCACTGTACTGCCCTAAACCCTGAAACTCCGGCCCCAGCAAGACCCCCTGCACTGCCCTAAAGCCTAAAACACCACCCCCAGCACGACCCCCTACACTGCCCAAACACCCCTGCACTGCCCTAAACCCTAAAACAATACCGCAAGCAAGACCCCCTACTCTGCCCGAACACGACTGCACTGCCCCAAACCCTGATACACCACCCCCAGCACGACCCCCTACACTGCCCGAACACCACTGCACTGCCCTAAAGCCTGAAACACCAGCCCCAGCACGACCCCCTACACTGCCCGAACACCACTGCACTGCCCTAAACCCTGAAACACCAGCCCCAGTAAGACCCCCTGCACTGCCTGAACACCACTGCCCTAAACCCTAAAACACTACCCCAGCATGACCCCCTACACTGCACAAACATCACTGCACTGCCTAAACCCTGAAATACTACCCCAGCACTGACCCCTACTCTGCCCAAACACCACTGCACTGCACTGCCCTAAACGCTGAAACAATACCCCCAGCACGACCCCTACACTGCCCGAACACCACTGCACTGCCCTAATACCTGAAACACCACCCCAAGACGACCCCCTATACTGCCCGAACACCACTGCACTGCCCTAAACCCTGAAACACCAGCCCCAGTAGGACCCCCTGCACTGCCCAAACACCACTGCACTGCCCTAAACCCTGAAACACCACCCCCAGCACGACCCCCTACACTGCCCGAACATAACTGCACTACCCTAAACCCTGAAACACCACCCCCAGCAAGACCCCCTACACTGCCCAAACACCACTGCACTGCCCTAAACCCTTAAACACCACCCCCGCATGACCCCCTACAATGCCCGAACACCACTGCACTGCCCTAAACCCTGAAACACCACCCCCGCACGACCCCTACACTGCCTGAACACCACTGCACTGCCCTAAACCCTGTAACACCACCCCCGAACGACCCCCTACACTGCCTGAACACCACGGCACTGCCCTAAATCCTGAAACACCACCCCAGCAAGACCCCCCACACTGCCAGAAGACCACTGCACTGCCCTAAACCCTGAAACACCACCCCCAGCACGACCCCCTACACTGCCCAAACACCACTGCACTGTCCTAAACCCTGAAACACCACCCCCAGCAAGACCCCCTACACTGCCCGAACACCACTGCGCTGCCCTAAACCCAAAACACCACCCCCGCATGACCCCCTACAATGCCCAAACACCACTGCACTGCCCTAAACCCTGAAACTTCACCCCCCGCACGACCCCCTACACTGCCCGAACACCACTGCACTGCCCTAAACCCTGAATCACCAGCCCCAGCAAGACCTCCTACACTGCCCGATCACCACTGTACTGCCCTAAACCGTGAAACACCGCCCCCAGCAAGACCCCTTACACTGCCGGAACACCACTGCACTGCCCTAAACCCTGAAACACCAGCCCCAGTAGGACCCCCTGCACTGCCCAAACACCACTGCACTGCCCTAAACCCTGAAACACCACCCCCAGCACGACCCCCTACACTGCACGAACATAACTGCACTGCCCTAAACCCTGAAACACCACCCCCAGCAAGACCCCCCACACTGCCCGAACACCACTGCACTGCCCTAAACCCTGAAACACCACCCCCAGCACGACCCCCTACACTGCCCAAACACCACTGCACTGTCCTAAACCCTGAAACACCACCCCCAGCAAGACCCCATATACTGCCCGATCACCACTGTACTGCCCTAAACCGTGAAACACCGCCCCCAGCAAGACCCCTTACACTGCCGGAACACCACTGCACTGCCCTAAACCCTGAAACACCAGCCCCAGTAGGACCCCCTGCACTGCCCAAACACCACTGCACTGCCCTAAACCCTGAAACACCACCCCCAGCACGACCCCCTACACTGCCCGAACATAACTGCACTGCCCTAAACCCTGAAACACCACCCCCAGCAAGACCCCCTACACTGCCCAAACACCACTGCACTGCCCTAAACCCTTAAACACCACCCCCGCATGACCCCCTACAATGCCCGAACACCACTGCACTACCCTAAACCCTGAAACACCAGCCCCAGCACGACCCCGTACACTGCCCGAACTCTACTGCACTGCCCTAAACCCTGAAACACCAGCCCCAGACCCACCCCCTACACTGCCCGAGCACCACTGCACTGCCCTAAACCCTGAAACACCAGCCCCAGTAAGACCCCCCTGCACTGCCCAAATCCCTGAAACACCATCCCCAGCACGACCCCCTACACTGCTCAAACACCACTGCACTGCCCTAAACCCTGAAACACCAGACCCAGCATGACC